>NC_135541.1:107387318-108074818 GCF_045843805.1 Urocitellus parryii
CAGATAGAGCCCTAATATCCAGAGTATACAAAGAACTCAAAAAATTAGACAATAAGATAACAAATAATCCAATCAACAAATGGGCCAAGGACCTGAACAGACACTTCTCAGAGGAGGACATACAATCAATCAATAAGTACATGAAAAAATGCTCACCATCGCTAGCAGTCAGAGAAATGCAAATCAAAACCACCCTAAGATACCATCTCACTCCAGTAAGATTGGCAGCCGTCATGAAGTCCAACAACAACAAGTGCTAGAGAGGATGCAGGGAAAAGGGTACACTTGTTCATTGTTGGTGGGACTGCAAATTGATGCAGCCAATTTGGAAAGCAGTATGGAGATTTCTTGGAAAGCTGGGAATGGAACCACCATTTGACCCAGCTATTCCCCTTCTTGGTCTATTCCCTAAAGACCTAATAGGAGCATGCTACAGGGACACTGCTACATCGATGTTCATAGCAGCACAATTCACTATAGCAAGATTGTGGAACCAACCTAGATGCCCTTCAATAGATGAATGGATAAAAAAAATGTGGCATTTATACACAATGGAGTATTACTCTGCATTAAAAAATGAGAAAATCATAGAATTTGGAGGGAAATGGATGGCATTAGAGCAGATTATGCTAAGTGAAGCTAGCCAATCCTTAAAAAACAAATGCCAAATGACTCCTTTGATATAAGGGGAGTAACCAAGGACAGGGTAGGAACGAAGAGCTTGAGAAGAAGATTAACATTAAACAGGGATGAGAGGTGGAAGGGAAAGGGAGTGAGTAGGGAAATCGCATGGAAATGGAAGTTGATCCTCAGGGTTATACAAAATTACATATAAGAGGAAAGGAGGGGTAAGAGAAGAATAATACAAGTGGAAGAAATGATTTACAGTAGAGGGGGTAGAGAGAGAAAAGGGGAGGGGATGGGAGGGGAGGGGAGGGGAGATAGTAGAGAATAGGATAGAAAGCAGAATACATCAGACACTAGAATGGCAATATGTAAATCAATGGAAGTGTAACTGATGTGATACAGCAATCTGTATACGGGGTAAAATTGGGAGTTCATAACCCACTTGAATCAAACTATGACATATGATATATTAAGAACTAAGTAATGTTTTGAACGACCAACAATAAAAAAAAAAGAATCAGTAAGTGGGATGGTTTCAAAGTAAAAAGTTTTTTTCTCAGCAAAAGAAACAATCAGAGAGGTGAATTGAGAGCTACAGCTTGTGAGTAAATTTTTACCCCTCACCCATCAGATAGAGCACTAATCTCTAGGGTATATAAAGAACTCAAAAAGCAGTAATACCAAAAAACCAAGTAATCTAATCAATAAATGGGCCAAGGACCCGAACAGACACTTCTCAAAAGATGATATACAATCAATCAACAAATATAGGAAAAAAATGTTCATCATCTCTAGCAATTAGAGAAATGCAAATCAAAACCACTCTAAGATATCATCTCACTCCAGTTAGAATCGCAGCTAATAAGAATATAAACAACAATAAATATTGGTGAGGATGTGGGTAAAAATGCACACTCATACATTGCTGGTGGAACTGCAAATTGGTGCAGCCAATATGGAAATCAGTATGGAGATTCCTTGGAAAACTGGGAATGGAACCACCATTTGAGCCAGCTATCCCTCTCCTCGGGCTATACCCAAAGGACTTCAAAACAGCACACTACAGGAACACAGCCACATCAATGTTTATAGCAGCACAATTCACAATAGCTAAATTGTGGAACCAACTTAGACGTCCTTCAGTAGATGAATGGATAAAGAAAATGTGGTGTATGTAAACAATGAAATATTACTCATATAAATATTACTCAATAAAAGAGAATAAAATTATGGCATTTGCAAGTAAATGGATAAAGTTCGAGAAGATAATGCTAAGTGAAGTTAGCCAATCCCAAAAAACCAAATGCCGAATGTTTTCTCTGATATAAGAAGTCTAATTCATAGTGGAGTAGGAAGGGGGAACATGAGGAGGATTAGATGAACTCTAGATAGGGCAAATGGATGGGAGGGAAGAGAGGGGGCATGGGGTTAGAAATGATGGTGCAATGAGATGGACATCATTATCCAAAGTACATTTATGAAGACAGAAATAGTGAATATACAACCAGAGATATGAAAAATTATGCTCTATATGTGTAATATGAATTGTAATGCATTCTGCTGTCATAACAAAATTTTAAAAAATTAAAAAAAAATTCTTTATTTTGAGAAGACAACTTTATTTTATATTAATATAGCCACTCCAGTTTTTTTTTTTTAATACCCAGGGGCACTCTGCAATTGAGCTACATCCACAGGCCTTTTTATTTTTTATTTTGAGACAGGGTCTGGCTAAGTTGCTGAGTCTGACCTCAAACTTGCCATTCTCCTATCTCAGCTTTCTAAGTAACTGGGATTACAGGCATGTACCACTGTGCTTAGATATAGCTTTCTTTTGATTAGTGTTAGTATGCTATGTCATTTTATATCCTTTTTACCTTTAATCTGTTTATGCCTTCATGTTAAAAAATGTTTTAATAGGTAGCATGTAATTAAGTCCCACTCTGACAGTCTCTGACTTTTAACTGATATAGTGATAACTGATATATTAATTTCTCACAGTTTTCACAGGCTTATGGTTTGGGGGAGTCTAACTGGGTTTTCTGCTCAGGTCTCATAAGACTGAAATCAAGGAGCCAGTGGCTGCATCCTTCTCTGGAAGCTTAACTATGGAAAGATCTACTTCCAGACTCCCTCAAGTTGTTAACAAAATTCAGTTCCTTGTGGTAATATGACTGGATTCTTTTTCTTGATGTTGGTCAGGGCCACCTCTTAAATTCCTAAATGCCACATTCAAATCTTTGCTACCTGGCCCTACCCTCAATGTGGTAGTTTGCTCTTTCAGGATCATTAAGAGAGCATCTGCTATGGCTTTTTCTGTCTCTGACTTCTGGACCCTCTTTTAAAAGTGCTCACTCAGAATTAAGGGGCTTTTTAAATGGGGTGAGTACACCAGAGGTGAGAAGTTTGGGAGAGCTCTCTTAGAATTCTGCCTCTCACAATCTATGTACTTTAATATGATTATTGATATGGTTGGGTTGAAATCTACCATCTTGGAGTCTTTTAGATTTGTCCTTTCTATTTTTTGTTTATTTTTTTCCCCCTTTTCAGATGTTTTTTGGATTACACATGTTTTTATAATTCTATTTAATTTACTTTTTGGCTTATTAGATATAATTCTCTGTTGTCTATTTTAGTAGTTGCTTTAATAATTATATACATATACATCTTTAAATTAATAATAGTCTACTCTTAGGTAATATTATATTACTTTGCACAGAATATAAAAAGTTTATAACAATATACTTGCATACCTGCTCTCTTATCCGTGTGTAATTGTTGTATAATTTATTTCTTCACATATTATAACCACCATAATATATTGTTGTTTTTCCTTTAAATATCCAATTATCTTTTAAAGAAATTTAAATAAGGATTGAAAAATTTGTATTTCTTCATTCCTTATTGTAGAGCTGGATTTTCCATCTGGTATCATTTCTTTCTGCTTAGAGTGCATGTATATTGGTAATAAATTCTCAGATTGTGCATATCAGCATAAGTGTACATTTTTTTCTTCATTTTTGAAAGATAGTTTGCTGAGTCAAGAACTCTGGACTGGGGGCTGGGGATGTGGCTCAAGCAGTAGCGCACTCGCCTGGCATGCGTGCTGCCTGGGTTCGATCCTCAGCACCACATACAAAAAAACAAAGATGTTGGGTCCGCCGAGAACTAAAAAATAAATATTAAAAAAAAAAAGAACTCTGGACTAATAGTTTAAGTACTTTAACGATGGTGGTCTACTGTCTTTTAGCTTGCATTGATAGTTCCTACTAGAAATATGCTGTCAGCTTTGCTATTCTCTTCATTATGTATATTTCTCTCTGTCTGCTTTTAAGTTTTTCTCTCTATTACTGGTGTCAAGCAGTTGATTATGTGTGTCTTAGTTTGGTTTTCTTTTTTATTTTAATTCATGAGTTTCATTGGGCTTTTTGGATATGATTTATAGCTTTCATAATGTTAACTTTTCAACATTACATCTTGAAAACTTTTTTCTGCATCCTTTCCCTTTGAGGACTTGAATTTCATATATATTTGGTATCTTCAAGTTGTTCCAAAATCACTGATGCTTGGTTAATTTTTTTCTTTGTGTATTTAATTTAGAATTGTTTCTATTGCTTTGTCTTCAACTTCACTAAACTTTTGCAGTTTCTAATCTGTTCAACTATTTTAGCACATCTTTCATCAAATTCATTTTTGTTTTCATCTTTCAAAGTTAAATTTGCCCATATCTCCATTTATTTATATGCTTATTAATCTTTTTCCTAGCTACTTGAAAATATGGACATTAGTCATAGTACCTGTTTTGTTGTTTTTAATCTATTATTTCTCTTATCTGTACCAGTTCTGGGTTACTTTCAATTGGTTAATTCTATCCTCATTTTGTGTTGCATTTTCCTGTTTATTTGTGTGCCTTAAGATTTTTTTAATTGAATGCCACATATTATAGATTATACTTTGTTTAGTGCTGAATATTTTTGTATTCCTATAAATATTCTTCAGCTTTATTATATGACTAATTTAATGTTACTTGGAAACAGTTCATCTTTTTAGGTATTACATTTAAGCTTTGTTAGAAAATGGCAGGACAACATTTGGTCAAAGCCCAATTTTTCCTCAAAGTTGATGGAAAACCCCTTCTCAGTATACCTACCTCATTTCCTGAATTAGGAGATTTTCCCACTGTTGTTGGTTGGACAAGCATTAAACCTCATTTTGTGTGACCTAAGGCTGTTTCCTTAATCTTTTTTAGGTGTTTCTTTCCCTAGCCTCAGCTAGTTTCCTCACATGCATAAGTTTATCAATTTTCAGCTGAATACTCAGAGTTTCTCTGCAAATCTTCAACATTTTCTCTCTGTGCAGCTCTGTTCTCTCCAGTTCTTTGTGAAGTCTAACTGCTTTTGTGTTTATAGAGTCTTAGGTCCATCTCCTCAATCTGGCAACATTTTTGGCCTCTGCCTAAGTATCTCCCTGCACAAAGGCCAAGAAACTTTCTCTAGGTAGTAAGTTGAAGTTTCTTATCTGTCTGGGATCTCAGTCTTTTTTAAGCTGATGTTCAGTGTGTAGAACTATTATTTCTTTTCTTTTTTTTATGTTTAACAATCTTTAATTCAAATGTAAAAGTTCAATACAAGCCATTTGTAGAGCTTGGGATTTGTTGTTCTTTTAAAAACAAGAATAGAGGAAATGTGACAAAATGATCTTTCCACCTTTTTTCAAAAACTTTCAAGGATAGATCATAGGGCCATAAAAGATCTATTAACCAAACCCACTTTCTCCCCCTACCAAGTATTACACCCATTCCATAATCTTAAAATATATTCCTGAATGAAGATTTACAGTTCATCTTTGATTACATAACCATTTAAAAATGCTTAGCACCAGCTTGCTTCCTATAATGCCAAACAGTTGTGAACTACTTCAAATCTGCATTTCTTCTTTTTAAAACAAGAGGGCAGTAACTTGTAGAAAGCAATACTTAGTCTCCCCATACATTTCCCAGAAATGTCATATGCCTGCCATTCAAAGGCCTTGACACTCTCATGCTTTCAAAGTGGAATACCTAGCCTAATGTGCATAGAAGCATGAATGGCAAAGTTGAAGATCAGTATTATAACTATTTTTCTATTTATTTGAAGCACAGTAAAAAAAAATCTGTACACTTTGGAAATTCGGTGGCATAAGGTACACTGCCATTAACTTGAGGGACATTACACAGTAAAAAAAAAAAAAAAAAAAAAAAAAGAGAGAGAGAGAAAAAAAAAAAACTAAAAAGAAAAAACTTTTCTCCTGTTTCAAACACTGCATTACATAATTTTACCTGCCCAAACAGACCATTTATACAAATAATAGGTCAATAAACTGCTAACATCCATAAAAAGGTAGCTTTCTTACTAAAATGCAAGAATTTAAAAGTGGTATCTAAACAAGAAAAGACAAAAACAAACTGGAATGAAAAGCTAGATATCACATCTAAAATCGGGGTTTCTTGTTTGGGTCTTCATACTCTTCTCTCCCTCTACCATAGCCTGCTGGAGTTCCAGGGCCCATTCATCTAGGACCCTGTATACCCACAGGTCCCGCACCTCCCTGCCCAAAGCACTCAATATTCGTGTCGTTTCCCATCATGGAACCACTCATAGTTGCTGGTGGAACTCCAGGATTAGCTTCATAACTTATGCCACCACCACCACCTAGAGGTGGAAATTTCTCCCATGTTTATTGTTCCTCCACCACCCATTCTCATGTCTCTTTCTCTTGGATCCATGTAGCCCATCCGGCTATAAGTTTCTCACGTTGGCGAATCATCATCTCTTCCTCCCTTCTACGTTTTTCCTCCTGCTGCCTCAATTGCATTTCTTTACGTTTCTGCATTTCTTGATCTTCCATGTGTCTTTTTTTTTTTAAAGAGAGAGTGAGAGAGGAGAGAGAGAGAGAGAGAGAATTTTTAATATTTATTTTTTTAGTTCTCGGTGGACACAACATCTTTGTTTGTATGTGGTGCTGAGGATCGAACCCGGGCCGCACGCATGCCAGGCGAGCGCGCTACCGCTTGAGCCACATCCCCAGCCCTTCCATATGTCTTAATTCTTCCTGACATCTCATCAGATCTTGGAGTAAAAGATTTGCCTGATGCTCATGAATAGGCATCTTCCATTTCACTTTCCAACTTGCCTTTTGCATCCTTCATGTTTTTTTCAACTTATTCCCTTTGCTGTTTTTCCATGTCATCCAAGGACTTCCACCTCTGAGAATATTCATGCTCAAATGTGCGATGCTGAGCAAAACGAGGTGGTATTTCTCCTTTTGATACATTGGATTCTTCTGTGCAAGTTTTTCAGGAAGACCATCTTTATCATCTAATTGTTCAAGTGGTTCCACAATGACTGGACGAGGAGTTGTTGTCAGTAGGAAAACACCTTCATTGCTTCGTTCAAATGCTTTTCTTGCTGCTGATTTAGAAGCAAATTCAACAATGCCTTTCCCTATAGATCTACTGAAATCATCCACAACAGCCCTTTCAATAGACCAAACTGGCTAAAGGCTTCTTCCAATAGAACTATTATTTCACATATCTTGTCTTGCTTTAAATTTATTTTAGGTGGGAAAGTAAATCTGGATCAGAAGTGCAAATTCAATTTGTGTAGGTTCTTTTAATAGCATGAGATCATACACATGAGTGTGCCTTTAAAAAGAGAATCCTACCCAAATTTATGTATTTTATATTTTTCTAGTAACAGGCCAAGTGCATATCAGTTAGTATATATTACTATATATTGATACACACACACACCAGGGATATGCATATAAATCCACTAGAAAGTGAGTTCCTGGATCAAAGCTTTAAACAACAGAGTCATGGATTTCATTAGAAAGGAACATCTAACATTCCCCAGTTACCATGCTCTTGTTAACTTGCCTAGAATCACTTAAAGCAAGGTTAAAATTTGGCACCCCAATTGTAATTTTCCTAGATTTAGAATTCTCTCACTGCACAGTAGTTCATATTCCCAAGAAATTAGGGGCCCCTGAACTGGTTCTCTCTGGTTTAGTTTACTAGAGTAAACTAAATTTTATCTAAGGATGTTTCTGTTCTGTGAGTCCCTACTTAATGAACTATAATCTAATTGAAAGCATAATTTAGAAGTATACTTCTTTTTTAATATTTATTTCTTTTAGTTGTAACTAAAATAAATATTTCTTTTAGTTATTTTTATTTATTTATTTTTATGTGGTGCTGAGGATCGAACCCAAGGCCTCGCATGCGCCATGTGCTCTACCACTGAGCCACAACCCCAGCCCAGGAATATACTTCTATAACAAATAGTTGAGTCTTAGCTGCTGTAGCCAAGTTTCAATTACAGGTGGCCAGCTGACGAGGCATACTGTAAGTTGTAACCAATCAAGTTGTTTCTGTACCTCATTTCTGCTTTCTATCCACAAATGCTGCCTACTGATGTTGTAGAGCTGCATTTTCTAAGCTGCTTCTGATTCTGAGGGCTGTCTGACTTGTAAATCATTTTTGGGGGGCAATTAAACTCTATAAAATGTACTTTTTCTTTAAGTTTTTATTTAACATATCCCAGACTCTGCCTTGACATTGCTATTATCCTCTGAGGAGACTTACCTATGCCAGACATCATTTTTTCTTTAACTTTAATGAAAACAAAGAAGAGGGTAAGTGAAGACAAATAGAATTGTGAGTGACCTATAAGAATATCTATGATTTATTAAGCATCCACCATATGCTAGGGGTTCTATGTATGTTCTCTGATTCTCTTAAAACCACTAACTAGCCATGAGGAGGGCCTTGAGGAATCAAAAGAAGACTTACACAAGGGGTGTTTCCTCAGGTAAATCATGAAAAATAAGTAGAAATTAGGTGAAATGAGGCATGCAGTGGGAGATCAGGCAGGTGTTTCAACAGATGGAATAACATATGAAAAGGCTTGAAGGCAAGAAAGAATGTGACTAATTTGAGAAACTCAGTTCACTTTGGCTGAAAAATGAAGTGGAGAAAGGATGCAACTTGAAGATGGATTGGTGGGAGATGAGAAAACATGCAACTGTAGATCTAGAGCAGATTATGAGGGCTTTGCAAATGAAACTAAGGAATTCTGATTTTTTTTCTTGAAGGCAATTTGGAAATGTTTAATGCAGGGAAAAGTCATTTAAAGTAGTAAAATTGAGTTATAGCTATGGAGATGGAGGAATATGTACATTTGTTCCAAAATTCAATATTTATGCATTCCTTAGCTATTTATGCATTCAACAAATATATTGATTGCCTACTACATATTACACACTGTGATTAAATATTGGTTAAATAAATATATGTTGAATTATTGTAAATTAGCTGTCATTTATTGAGCCCTTATTTTGTGCTAGGCACTGTGTTAGGTGTCTTACAGAAATGTTGATAACACCTTTTAACAGGTGAGGAAACTGAAGTAAACAGAGTTCAAGTATTCCAATGACATATAACTAGTAAATGACAGTCAAAATTTGATCTCACATCAGTTAGTATCTTGCAAGATTTTACCATGTTACTCAAGTGAACACATTTCACGTGTTAACTGTACTTAATATTTTTAAAATCCAAAGAAAAGAACAATAAAACATTTTGAACTAATCCAGAAAATTTAATCAGCAACATATGGGCACACTGCCCTAGATTTCCACAAAGAATTTTCCTTTGTCTTGTAAATAAGGAATAATTTTATATATATCTACATGAGCAGTTAGGTAAAATTTGGAGTATTCAAACCCCCAAATAAATTTTCATTCCTAAGACTTACTAGATGATGTTAAAGTGTTATTTTTTGCTTCTTTTTTCCCATTCTGTGTCTGTACTTTATTAATATTAACAAACATTAATAAAGGATGTATTTAAAAGAGCAATTTTATTTTGAAATAGGAGAGAGGAAAATGCGTGCTACAATAATGTCAGAGTTTCCAGTGGAAGATATTGTGAACTTGTTTGTCTAAACATATTTTATTTGGGGTTCAGTATGAATTTTCAATAGATGTCTTTCAGATAAGAAAGCAGTAATTCAAATGCAATTATATAAACAAGAAGATCAGAGGGGAATTATCGTGAAGGGTATAAAATGAACCAAGAGTCTGGGTCATCACAGAAGCAGCTCACCAATGCAAAGTAAGGTAGGTTTCTATAATGAGAAAGCTCTGTGAAATAAAATGTTCTTATTCCAAGTTTCTTTTATTTTCAAAACTGTATTTATTTAAAAATTGCAAGTGTAAGAGATAATTTGCTTTAATAGGCTCTAAAATTTTTAATTATTGCTCTAAATTGTTCAGTAGTTGGTGAAGGTAGGTGAACTACATACATAAGTTAAGAAAAAATTCCATTAACTTAAAGGAAAAGAAACAACTGGTTGATTTCCTAAGGAAGAATGTTTGATGTGCATGACATTCTCCTGTTTACATTTGATTCAAATGTTTTTATCAATTGAATGTGTATTAAATCTTCTCAATTACTAATGGTCATTTTTGATCAAAATATAATTCTGGGAAGTCTTAGAGTAAATTCAGTTTTCAGTACCTGCAGGGGCAATATACTCTTTATTAAAATTTTCTTTAGTTATTTAATAGTAAAACCTCCTTGGATGATATCCAACACAAACATTTGCCTATAGTACATTTTGCTCTCTAGAAAAATGTACTGCTTTAGGGAAATTCTGGTATTGTTCATAAGATGGGCAATAGATTCTTCTTCCTTTTTTCTTTTTTTCTTTTTTTCTTTTTCTTTTCTTTTCTTTTTTTTTTTTTTTTTTTTTTTTTTTTTTTTTTTTGTTGTTGTTATACTAGGGATTGAACGCAGGGTGCTCTGTCACTGAGTTGTATCCCGAGATGGTCGCTCCCTGTCCCCTTCCCCCTTTTTTTTAAAATTTTGAGACAAGAGTTTTGCTTAGTTGCCAAGCTTGGCCTTGAACTTGTGATCCTCCTGCCTCAGCCTCCCAAATTGCTGGGATTACAGGTTGCACCACCACTGGACCTGGCAGCAATTGATTCTTTACTTCCTTTCTGAAATCTCATAGAATCACAGACTATTTGTGCTGCCAGATCATCTTCTGTTTTTAAGCCTTTCTTTCATAGATGAGGAAATTGAGGTTCAGAAAGATTATGAAGATGAAGTTTTAATTCCAATAAAGAAGTAAAGGAGAAAGAAATAGTTCTTTCTTTCTGTATGTAAACAAAAGTTGTATCACTGTTATGGCTGGTAATTCAACACTTTTAATATTTTACTTTTGTTAGTTTAAAGTTCTGCATTTATAAGAAGAACTTCAAAAAATATGTGCAATGAATAGGGCATCAATGGGGAAAAGTTATAACACAATTTTTTGATCCTAGAATTTTAAAAGGGGTCAAGTGTATTTGTCTGTTTCTATTTTGCAAATGGGGAAACAAAATTCAGACAGATTAAATATTTTAGTCAATTTTTCTTAGATCCATGGAGAATTCTGTTGCTTAATTTCTAAATCAATCTTTTTATCACTTGGTCACCACACATCTATTTTATATAAAATTGTAGAGCTAGAGGTTAAAATAAGTGAAGTTAATTATTTCCTGTGGTAAAAAATCAGTAGGTAGCTGCCCAGATAGACAAGAACTGTATGATCATGGTGGATGAGTGTTTTACATAATTTACCTGGTTCATAATTTTAAAATCCTGCAGATGATACTCAGGTCTGTAGTTCTTAAATAATGAAACCAACTCTATATCATAGTGGGAATTCTTAAGTGAAACACTTAAGAAAACCTAATTCCACAAGTAAGGAATTCCTGTTGGGGGGCTAGGATTGCAGTTCAGTGGTAGAGCAGGTTGCCAGGAGAGCAGATTACCAGGCACGCATGAGGCCCCAGTTTGATTCCCAACACTGCAAAAAATAAGGCCATGGGATTTCATATATTTTTTCTTTTTTTCAGTTGTAGATGTACACAATATGTTTATTTTATTTGTTTATATGTGGTGCTGAGGATGAAACCCAGTGTCTCACACATGCTAGGTGAATGCTCTGCCACTGAGCTACAACCCTAGCCCATAAATTCTTATATTTTTGCTTCCTAAATCAAATACAAAACAAAAATAAACAAACAAAACCCCTACAAGGAATGCTTGAATGGGCAATATTTTACTTAAGAGTTCACTAGTCCTTCCTCCTAAAATGATTTAGTTCACTTCCTTTTCTATTCACAAGTATAGTAAACCTAAGGAGATCCTTGATAATTGTGAGTTATAAGTTGGACTCTTTCAGAGAACCTAGAACAATGGTATTATTTGAGTTCATACTTAGCTCCTCCACTGGACTGTCAATCCCTTAGATCAAAAACCATATCTTACTCATTTTGTGTCTCAGTGTCTGACTCTGATGCTCACTATATATTTTTCCAGTTTATCTTCATTTCTCATTCTAGGAATAAGAAGTTGGTTGAATGACTACTAGTCTTTAGAAGTTGACATGTAAGATAAATCCCTGATTACCTCTGAAAAATATGCTCTTCATTTTTTTTTCTTACAAGTTTATTGAAGACAAATTCTAGTTAACTGAGGCTTGTGTGTATGAATTTCAATAAGTAGGGGTATTAGCTTAAAGATACTGTTTGTATATAATTGAAAGTTTTGAGAAAATATTGATAATTTTTTGATGATTAAATAAAGATGTTTAGTGAATAATCATTTAATATTACGAGAAAACGTCTTGTGTTCATAGATAATACTACTCCACTACAGGGTGTATTTTCTTTACTGACAATGATACTTGAGAAGAAAAAGAACCCAAACACACACACACACACACACACACACACACACACACACACACACCCCTATCTAGCTGTACAATATTAGTAAAATGAAAAAATCTTCTTTATCTTTGAACTGATCAACCTACATCCCAAAGTCTGAAATTTGATTACCCTCTCTTAGTAGCAAAACAAAAATAATTATGTCATAACATTATCCAGATCATTACAATGCCCAATTGGTAGTGAACAAGTTTTCCATTAGACAGGCTCTATTGAGATGCTTGTTCTACTTCTGCAAGGGGATCCTCTGTTGTTTCCCATGCAGCAAAAAAATATTTAGTATTTCTTTCTTACAATAGATCATCATCATTGATTGTATTATTTTCAATGTGTCAAACTATATATTTTGCCTCTATATTCTATTCAAGATAATGAGTTTCATATATCTTCTGTGTAAAATTATCTTTTATTTGGTCCAACTCTGCTTCTTTCAATCTTAAAGGAATATTCTATGGGTTCAGAAGGTAGGTCCTAGATTTCTAAGTTAGCCTATTAACACTAGTGTAATTTTAGTTTCGCTTTTCTGGACTTTCTCTAGCTTCATGATATCTTCCTTGACTGGAAATGGTGGAATTATATGCAATATTATTTGCACTGGAATGGTACTAAAATTTGGTTATGCCTTTTCTTGTTTTCTTTGTCCTTTCTGATTATGAACAAAAGATTTGTTGGCCTTTTAAGTTATTGGGCCAGAGTTTTTAGAAAACTACCATTCTGGGAAAGCTCTTCCTGAAGGATAACTATTAATTGACTTCTTATATAAAGGTAGTTATTTGGATTATATTTCTACTGAATGAATTATTTCCCATTTGATTCCCATATGCATCTCTGTGTTGTGTTAACTTCAGGCTTGCCATTTTGCTCTAGCAAGCTTTGTGGCACTTGAAAGCGGGACCTCTACAATGAGAGCTCCTCTACTATGAGTATGTGAATCATAGCCACATCAAAATGTATATTTTAAGGTTTGAGAGTATTAAGTATATAAAAACATCTAAACTTTTCCAAAATGTGTCTTCCAAATGTTCTGAAAGAATACATGTAATAGGTTTTTAAATTTTATCTTTTATTTTAGCATGACTGCTATCTTCCTGATGTCCATGCTTTTTGGTCTTGCATGTGGGCAAGCAATGACTTTTTGTATTCCAACCGAGTATACAATGCATGTCGATAGGAAAGAGTGTGCTTATTGCCTAACCATCAACACCACCATCTGTGCTGGATATTGTATGACACGGGTATGTAGTTCATCTCACTTTTGGACATAAATTATATAAACATAGAAGCAGTTCATTCCTATCTGTAAAGGAAATGAGGTAAATCACAACCTCATTTTCCAAATCCAATGATTATTGGCTCCTTAAAAGTAGAGCACACAGTTTATAATATTATGTGGATTTACTCAGCAAAATGGGTACAGATAAATTTATAATAGTTTTGCTATCCATATTTGTTTAAGCCTATCTTATTCCCATAATCAGGGATAAAAGAAAGGAAGGTATCAGTTTTGTCTCTGTAGGATTCAGTGTAGATGTGTTATTGGGGAACAGGGTAGAGGAATCCTCTCTTAGTTGTTATTTGTGACAAAGAATGGAACCACCATTTGACCTAGCTATCCCACTCCTCAGTCTATACCCAAAGGATTTAAAAACAGCATACTTGGGGCTGGGTTGTGGCTCAGCGGTAGAGCACTCGACTAGCATGTGCGAGGCCCTGGGTTTGATCCTTAGCACCACATAAATGAAATAAAGATATTGTGTCCAATTACAACTAAAAAATAAATATTTTTTTTTTAAAGAGAGAGTGAGAGAGGAGAGAGAGAGAATTTTTAATATTTATTTTCTAGTTCTCGGCGGACACAACATCTTTGTTGGTATGTGGTGCTGCCAGGCGAGCGCGCTACCGCTTGAGCCACATCCCCTGCCCATATTTTTTTTAAACAAACAAACAAAAAAACCCAGCATACTTCAGGGACACAGCCACATCAATGTTTATAGCAGCACAATTCACAATAGCTAAACTATGGAACCAACCTAGATGCCCTTCAGTAGATGAATGGATAAAGAAAATGTGGTATATATACACAATGGAATATTACTCAGCAATAAAATCATGGCATTTGTAGGTAAATGGATGGAGTTGGAGAGTATAATGCTAAGTGAAGTTAGCCAATCCCGAAAAACCAAATACCAAATGTTTTCTCTGATATAAGGAGGTTGATTCATAGTGGGGTTTGGAGGGGGGAGCATGGGGAGGATTAGACAAACTCTAGATAGGGAAAAGGGGGTGGGAGGGGAACGGAGGGAGTATGGGGGTGAAAAAGATAGTGGAGTGAGTTAGACATCATTACCCTTAGTACACGTATGAAGACACAAATGGTGTGAATATACTTTGTATACAGAGATATGAAAAATTATGCTCTATATGTGCAATATGAATTGTAATGCATTCTTCTGTCATATATAACAAATTAGAATTAAAAAAACAAAAAAGAAAAAGAAATACAATGAATCGGCATTCATCTGTTTCCATTATCTGTATGTTTTCTAAAGTCCTATCATATTATGCTCTCTTATGTATTCATTCTCAGGATATCAACGGCAAGCTGTTTCTTCCCAAATATGCCCTCTCCCAAGATGTGTGTACATATAGAGACTTCATCTACAGGACTGTAGAAATACCAGGATGCCCACATCATGTTGCTCCATATTTCTCCTACCCTGTCGCTATAAGCTGCAAATGCGGCAAATGTAACACTGATTATAGTGACTGTGTACATGAGGCCATCAAGACAAACTACTGCACCAAACCTCAGAAGTCCTATCTGCTGGGATTTTCTGTGTAGCTTTAAGAGCAATATAATTTGCGATTTGGTTAAATGTGTTTACTTGGGAAAAAAAAAGCCTAATAAAATGTCATTATGTTTGACAATACCTTGTATATATCTTGAGTATTATTCCATCCATGTGCATACTTACACAGGCATTAGAGAGCTTAAGGAGCTTAAGAAAAGGTGAGTGAAAAAGCCTTTTGTAGTTTTCACATGAAAGAGGAGAATGGAGGTAAAACAGAACAGAGACATGCAGTGCTAATGAAAGCCAGACTTGAGCAGGTCCTCCTAACAGAGGACCAGGAGTTTGTCTTGACAGAGAAGGTAAATGTGGGTCCACTGCAGCAATGAAGAGAAAGCAATGTGATCAGAAGCTGAAGGAACACATGGCATCAGGGTACTAGAGACATTTTCTTCCAAAGGCTAGAAGCCAGGCTGGAATGGAGGTGGGTAGTAAGGAATATGTGAAATATGTAATATAAAGCTTTAATCCTACTCATTCAAATGCACAGGATAAAACTCCACCAAAACTCAGCAGAGTATGGACCTCTTTAATTTAATTACTCTGGTGGGCCAACTGACCTATGAAAGTTATACCCCAAAAGGTCAATTTACAAAGCCTAGAAAAGAGGCCACGATCATTTTACATGTGGAAGTCTAAATCCTTCCTAGTCCTTGAAGTAACAGGAGATACTTTCCAGCATTTATACAAAAAGCTACTTGTACTGTTTTGACTTTTGATATCACATTCACTTTCTATATCATGAAAAACTAGTATAATTATGAAAGGTTTTAGGGACAGGGTGTGAGTGCTAAGGGATTTAAGGGAGTAGAACCATCCTAAATTTTAATCTAAACCTTCATTAATATTGAAACATTGTTTTTTTTTGGTGAATATGCTTAGTAAATGGCTCTTTATTTTCTTTTCCTCCATTAGATACTCTTTGAGAGTTTGGTTTCAACAGACAATTGAATTGAGAGAGGTCTAGTGGCTTGCAGACTTGACCTCAAAAAGACTATCCTGTATTTGTCCATTACTTTCCATGCTCACTGCCATCATCAAAGTGAAAACTAATTGTCATTAGGGCCATTTGGCTTTGCTGTATCCCGATCACTGGTTAAATTCCACTGGGTATCTTGTAAATGTCTGCCTGCTGATAGTGCCCTTGGGGAGGATGATGCGGTGCAGATAAATTAGTACCAAACCCATGCTTTGCCCCTGGGAGGAAACAGATGTGCATTTATATACAAAAGAGTTAAGAACCTACGTTATTTTTGCCTTAATATCTGAAGTTAATATTTTTATTATCTCCAAATATTAATCTGGGGCTTTGGGTTCTCCTATCTGTGGATAACATGGATGCTTAAATCTACCTATCACTTAAAACTGTTTATCAAATACAGATTTTTAATTAATGAGTAAAAAGTCTAACGTTCCAATCTAATTGGTACTAGCCACAAATGACTTTCACGGATTCTGAAAAACATTTTTTTTCCAAGGACTCGAACCCTGGAAAGACCAAGAGTTTTAGGGAGGCCACTCATAAATAGTCCAGATGGAGATTTTAATAACTTAAGTAGGTTTCCTCAACTTGCAGTGAGACAGCCAGACCTGGACATGTGTATGGGCCTGTACCATCCTGAGCCATAGAACTCTAGAGTGGGTGCAGGAGAGACAAGTTGTTTCCTTCCACTGAAGACAATCTATTTAGATAGAGGCACACATGAATTATATTAAACTATTCTTGAAAGTGGAGTTATCCAAGACAGAAAAAGCCTTAGCGTGGAGCTTAAGGATTGGGATGACCAGTTATTTGCTTCAGTTGGATCCAGAAACTTGGGAATATGATGTGCTGTTTTGGAGGGGCTTGGCATCTCTTGGTTTAAGAAAAGGAGAATGGATAAAGTTTAGAAAGGGAAAGCTAGAGAATCATTGCTTGCACAACAGGGGAAAGATGGAACATGGAATATTTCTGAAGTGATTCAAACTAAAGTTTAGAGGAGTCAGTTCTTGGCAGAAGAAGTTTGAAACTCAGTTCTTTCAGGGGAAAAAAATCTCTTATTCCTCATTTGACTCTGAAATATAAAGAATTCTTTCATAACTTAGATGGATTTGGGATCAGTGTAGCAGCATCTCTGGTTTTTTAAAGACCAAACTCTTTAGGAATAAGTGAATGTACCAGGATGAATTTATTGGCAGGAAATTCTGGTAACTGAAGCTCTTTTATATAGAAATTTCCTCTTTTTTTAACTTAAGAGCAGCAAGTCTGAGTCTTTAAGTGCAATTAAAATTATTTTATCAAGGTCACTTCCGCGCTAACACTTTTTTTCAATGTTGGGTTTTCCTCTACCCTCTCAGCAGTCCTGGTTTTTATTTTTAAAGACAATTCTGTCTCACATTCTCTACTTCTGCTATCTCCTTTCTACCTGCTGCCTCTGTCATCTTAGCATCCATGTCCCTGCTTCACAGAGTTGCACCTTTTTCTCTGCGAGTTCTTCTTATGCGTACTTTCAGTTCAAGTTGTTCGAACTTTCAATTCAAATGGATTGAACCATAGTTCATCTCTTAAGTCTTTACTTTCTTTTTCATCCTTAAACCTTTATTTTCACTCTAAAACTTCACTATTAAACCTTCTCTTTCCTTTTCTGTAACTAGACTTGGGTTTCTGACACCTCACCTGAAAAGGCCTTACTGATCCAGCATCTTTCCCACTAGTTTCAGAAGATGTTCCTGAGCCCATCCCCCATCTTCTCCAGCACCTTGCTGTTTCCTCCTGTATCTTTTCCTACTTCCTCTTTTTTGACACATCTTCAGTGTGAAGCATCCATAGATCTCTTCCCATCCTAAAAAAAAAAAAAAGGAAAAAGAAAACAAACTTTTCTTGGCCTTATGTAATTTTCTAATTATTTGTCCTCTCACATCTTGAATTCTTATGCCAAGTTTTTGTTTTGTTTTCTTTTTAAATAAAAGAGCCTGCTATATTAACCATATACTTCTTCACTTTGCATTCTCTTCTCAGTCCACTACAAAATTTGACTTCTACAATTTGAAACTATTTTAGTAAGGGCAATAGTGAGTAACTAATGGTTCAATACACAGGATACCTTTTAGTTTTGATCTTCCCTGACCTCTCTGTTTCCCAGTGGAAGTCACATATCTCTGTTCACAATATAACATAGCCATGGCATTTATAATTCGTCTTAATTAGGATGAAATCAACCTTCTCTAATTTTTTTCATGCCTTTTCTTTCTACCCTTCTCCATAATGACTCAAAATCTATACTATGGTCTTTAGCAAGCAATGGTAATGTAAGTCTGGACTGTATTTTTCTTAGTAATTTTGCTTGATGCCATAGGGTGAAAATTCTAAACTTCATGAAAGAAGGGCTAGAGCTATAATAATCTTATATGTTCTATTAACCGTTTGAACACTGTTAAGTGTAGAGCATATAAGAAACTTGGCTTTGTATGAATTTGTCCTTGGATGTCCTAAGGAATTACATCCATTTCATAATCTGAAGTTGGCTTCATGCTTAAACCAATACTTTATTGCTGAACTAGTTAGAGTTGCATTAAGATGTTATATGGCAGCTACTAATGAAACATGGGAAGCTAAGAGAGAGACTCTGGCCTGAGATTAAGAAATGGGTGGAAAGTAAAGAATTGTTGCACACTTTTAATAAGAGTATTTGATTCTAATTTTTTCAGCTTGATTTTTCTCTGGGGATTTAATCATGAGCAGTGGCTCGTCTTGTTCAAATGTCAGTACTATCACTTTTATGTGGATGATTCCTGAACTGCAGTTTTAGTGCAAACTTTTCTGAACTTCAGGGCTGTGTATCCACTGGCTGTGTGTATTTTCTTTTGGATGTCCTGCGGTGAACGGTGAATTTTTAAACAGTGGCAGAAAACCAAACTTGAATCTTTTTTTTTTTGTTGTTGTTGCTTTTACTATTATACTCTATTGGTATTATATATATAATATTATATATAATATTACTATTATACTCTACTGGTAGAGGAAGTCATCTCCTACATCTCTGATTCAATCTACTTTTCTTCCTGTGCAGCACTATTTTCCAGCTACTGAGTCAGAAATCTAGGTTCCTCTCCTTTCTGATTCCTCAAATCTAATTTCTCTTAAGTCTACTTCCTATGAGGGTTTCTAGTACATTAGTTAGAAATTCTTATAAGTCAGGTCTTTGCCATCCAATCACTCCTTATATTTAAGCTGAGTGATCTTTACCTTTAGGTACATATATAAGGCACTAATTTAGAAAAACAATAAATAGGAGGAAGACCAGTAGAGTAGAGGAAGGGAAAAGGGAGGGAGGAGTGAAGGGAAAGAGGAAATACTGGGGATTGAAATGGAGCAAATTATATTCCATGCATATATGATAGTATAATAGTTAAGGCAACAACAACAACAAAAAAGATTCAAGTTTGGTTTCCTGCCACTGTTTAAAAATTCACCCATGACCACAGGACAAACATTAGCTGTCGACATGTTCAGTGTTTTCATGCTCTGTGTATTTCAGGGTCTTCAGCACGCTTTCCCCACAAACCCTCTTCTTTCTTCCTCTTCCCCTACCACTTTTGACTTGGCTAATTTGTAAGGGATTTTTAGCAGTCAGTTTAGAGACCCTAGCATTCAGGAGATGTCTCTCCCCTGATCTTCTTCCCAACTTTGAGTGGGTCTTCTCTGGATTAATGATTATCATAGTACTTGTCTCAATATACCCACCAGCTTTTCTGCACTCTAAGCTTGTGACAGCA
Source organism: Urocitellus parryii (assembly GCF_045843805.1). Taxonomy (NCBI): domain Eukaryota; kingdom Metazoa; phylum Chordata; class Mammalia; order Rodentia; family Sciuridae; genus Urocitellus; species Urocitellus parryii. The sequence goes on from NC_135541.1 coordinate 107,407,373, forward strand.
AGCAGACTTGCCTTGCCCATCATACCACATTAGTAGTCCTATAAAATGTTCCACAATGCACAAAAGAGTAATCCCAAGCAAAGTTACAAAAGCAATTCCAATATTAATGTGGGCTGCATCTTACAATGTGGAGCAGGCCCAGAGAAGAGCATGAGGACATTGGCTATTGATATCAAGTTTTTGAATTAAAATAGGATTGGGAAATATATCAAATGCTCTTCAATAATTCAACAAATGAATATGTTCCTATAGATAACTGGAATCATACAGAAGTATCTTCAATTCTATATGATTTTTAGAAAATTATTTATAGTTAACAAAACTCAGGAGAATTAACATAATAATTATAGCAATAGCTAATATTCACTAGTTGCCAGGTGTACTAAACACTTTATATTGGTTGTTTTACTTTGATTTAAATTTCTATTTATTGTGATACTGGGGATTGAATACAGGGTGCACTGCCACCAAGCTACATCCCAACCTTTATTATTATGTTTTTTTCTTTTAAGTTTTATTTTGTGATAAGGTCTCATTAAATTGCCCAGGTTGGTCTCAAACTTGGGATTCTCCTACTACAACTTCCCAAATTGCTGGGATTATAGGTGTGTGCCACTGTGCCTGGCTAATTTATATTATTTAATATAAATAAAAGCCATCATAAGTTACACAGAGGGAAAACCCCCAAAACAAATATGAACGTTTTGGAAGTGTTTTTGGCACATTAGCTAAACACTTCATGAAATCAACATCAATGACACTTTGCAAAGTATAGGACATGTTACTTCTATCCTTCATGCTTTTTCTGTTTCCAAGGGATAGCCATCTGAACATGGTTCCTGGAATATATTTTGCTTTTCTTGTTATAATAAGGACACCCCAAATTAATAACACTCTGTATTGGTGTAGGTGTTTCACCTTTAAAGGAATACTTATAGATACAGATACTATGTACCTATATATTTAAAGCAAAAAAAAAATGAAGAATCATGTTGAAAGAAAGTAAAAAACTTTTGTCTCTCTTAAAATACATATTAGCACAAATTTGATTTTGATGATCCCAAACTAAAATACAGCTAACTTCAAGGGCCCTTGAGTGTTCTCCCATAGGTTTGGGGAAAACTGGGTTTCTGAGATGAGAGGCTGGTGGTCAAAGAGGATGGCAAGGAGTCCAGGAACCAGGAAGGATATAATGTGCACCTATTGAAGCCCCAAAGGCTGCTCCCAGAGCAATGGAAGCCACCTTTTGCCTGTGACAGAAGAGTGGCTCTTCTTTTTAATCTTTGATAAACTTTAGAAAAGTTGCTTCCCTCTTCACCCATCTTCCCACCAGCCTCATTCTCACCCAGCTACTCCTTTTAGGCATTGCTCACAGAAAAAGGAGAGCAACATTGTCATTGACTGCATGAAGGACCACACTGGACCCTGGGTCATTGTACAATCTTACAGATTAAGTCACAGATAACAAAGAAGCTATTCTGGAGAAGAGAAGTTCAACTTGGATTAAAAAATAGTAGTTGAAATACAACTATATGCAATGAAAGTCATTAGGGTGTTGCTTTTGAAAATATTCAGCTCTTAATAACATTATAGGAAGATGACCAGTTGTTTCATATACCATATTGTTTGGTTATTGATAGTAACAAACATTTAAATAAGTTGTGTGAAGATGTGTCAAAAGATATACAAGGATTTTAAGATAACTCAGACAAGCAGTTCCAATACATAGAAAATTTAATTTAAAATAACTTAAAATATTTCATCATTAAGAAGTTTTAATTCAGTGCCTTGGCACCAGGGGTTTAAGAAAATGTTTGTGTCTGATCTCCAATTAGTTCAGGTAAACAAATAACTGAAATATTATGTATACAAGTGTGTGCATATGTATAGATATATAGACATACATATATGTGCACATACATATATGTGTACATGTATTCAAATTATAGATGTATATATACTCAAATGTTTTCAAGATATATATATAGATATAGATATAGATTCAAGGTATATAGGGATTTTCTATCTATATGAAACTATGTCTCTGTATGCATGTATGTGTATATACACACATATAAAATCTACCCTCACTTAGCAGTGGAATTTTCTAATTTTACTTATGGCACTTATTTTGGAAAGCTTAACCCCCTAAAGGGGCACATTAATCATACATGAAACAGATTTCTAGTCTTGTACTTTAACAAAATTTTTTAAACATTTAAAAATTAATCTATTTCTACTCTTTCACTTTTAATTACTGTAGTCTTCTTTAAGATTGTTAATTCAGATATGGAATGAAATTTATTTTTGTGGAATAAAAGATAATTCTGAGCTGGAGGAACCTGAGTATACACTTGGACCTATCTCCTGTCATTTAGGGGAACAGATGAACTAGTTACTAAACTTTGCTTAAAAGGTTACATTTTTCAACTATTAGAATGCAAATATTTATTTCATGAAGTAATTTTCTTAAGTCTCTTTTTTTTTTAGCCATAGACACAGCAAAGTAACCATGCACAATTTAGTTTTTAGCTTGCTTCTAATCTGACTTTGTTTTTTCCTAGAAAAGTTGTCCTCCAAAGTTAGTAGCAATAGCAAGTATGGCTGAAAGAAGTGTGGTGCTTCATAACCACTACTTTGAACAGTTATATCTTTCCAGCAAAATGTTTGTTAAGGTTCTTGGGAACCTGGCACTTCCTCTTAGTGCACAGCCAAAGTTTTGTGTTCTAACATGTATAAGAAGTTCACTTGGGAATTTCCAAAGTCCTCCATATTTTCACTTTTGTGTGACTTTTTGAAATGCAATTTTTTTAAAAAAAATCCATGATTTACTAAATGTAACAAATTGCTAAAAATTTCTGACAAATAGACCAATTTAGGTCCTATATGTGGATTTCTTTACTTAAAATCAAGAATTAAGACCAAAAAATAACAAACCTGAAGATTTTATTTTCATAGGGGACTTGCATAGAAAGGAATATATTTGTATTGCGTATGTTTGTTTATAAGTATTTTTGTTTCCTGAACTTGTCTTTATTGTGGGTATACAACTCAGAGATGTTTTTATTTGGCCACTGATGCTCATAAAATAATATCTGAATTGTGCAGGAGTTTTTTAAATTTAAGTGGTCAAAACCATAGTTATTAATATATGAAGAATTCTCTCTAGGTGAATAAATAAGAAAAGTACAAAAAATTAGGAAAATATGTAAACTCAAGTTATGAGGTATTTCAAAGGTACAGTGCCAATAAAAAATTTCTTTCCTACAATTTGCAACTGCCAGATTTCTTGCTTTAGTTGTTCTATTCTCATGTTTGGAGAAACATAGAAGAGTTCAAGATAAAAGCCCTTTTGAGGATATGAGGGTTGCAGTAGTTCAGAGCAGAGTCAGAAAAAGAAAGGGATAAAGCAATACTTACATGTATTTGTATAAGAACAAAAATATTGCCTTAAAAGTTTTTTTTTTCAGTTCTATAAACACTTTTATAGGGCACATGATTGTCTGTGTGACTACTCTTTCCAGAGGGAGGTTTTGTTTTTGCTTTTTTTTTTTAAATACTAGGAAAGCATGACTTATTCAAATTAGATTTTCCATGCTATATTTAGTTTTACAGATGTGTTAGTTTTAAAACTGTGGTTTACTGTATTTTGGGGGAGAGAATATATATTAAAAAATCCTAGGAAACCCTATATTCAGACAGAGTCAATTTCAACACTGCACCATGATCTCTCAATTCTGTAGCTTATTGCTTCCATTAAGTAGAAATCCCCAAATTCTCTGTGTGCATCTAATTTTCCTGGCTGATGTCTGAGAAACTGAACCATTATCACATTTTCTGAAATCCAGGTTTTAAAAGTTTCTCAAAGCTATTTGATCTTTTTCTGGTAGTTAAATAGGTCGTTCCTCTTACAGAACAAGAATCAGGAACTCCCAGCCAACAGATTTCTATAATGTATATACCAGAAACACACGGCTCACATGTGACTATGTTCCCAGTCAACATACCATTCACTCAAGGGGCAAACCAGTAATGAGCCAGACGTACATACATGTGCAAATGTACAATCGACAGTAAATTATTTTAGATTCTAATGTCCTCTGAACATTAAAAATGAGCTGAGAGACAGCTCCTGTGACATTTAGTATGAAAACTCTAGATTGCAATTTTCATGATGAAGTAGCTTCAAATCACATCTCGTGAGTTTCGTATTGCACAGCAAAGGACCATACTGAATATCATGCCAAAGATCTGAAACAGAAGGAACACTTGTTAGTGACTTTCAAATGTGTATTATTTGATTAAAAGGTCAGCAAAACTGCTTAGGTGTCCAACTCAAGTTAATAAGTAATAATTACAATCAATAATTACTGGTTTATATGTTTATGTGTTCCTTGAAGATGGCTATGGAGCAATAGTTCTTTATTCGCTGCTTAAAATGCATTATATTATTATTGTTAACAAATAACAAGTCTCTGTTTTAAGAAAAGGAGTGTTTCTGGCTTATAAAACAGGTCTTAATAGTTGTAAAAGATTGATATACTAACTGGTTTTGGAGTTGTATATTTTAGGGTTAATCCTAGATCATTTATGTATTCATTTGAAAAAATGTGTTCATAACTTCTTGTTGTTTAAAGATACTTATGGTCCAAATAGTTTTCTATTGCTAGAAAAGCTTTAAATTCATACCAAAATGTGGGTCATGTCTTCATTCCTTGCCCATTTTGATGTTCAAATAATTCTTCACTATTTAACTCAATATTTTTACCAAAGTACAAATGGAAGTATTTGAACTATGATATTCCTAACTTCTTCTACCTCTTGAATAGTTCTCTGAGAAGCAAAATACTTGGGCCAACTCAATATCCACTTCCATGGTTTGAACAGAAGAATTCCAGAAGATTCTTCCTGTCTTCAATCATTTCCTCGATGTTTGTGCAGAGCCTGTGGAACTCTGTCTGTGGGTGCCCTTTTGTAAATGACTGTCAAGTTTTAGTTTTTAAAAATGGGCACCATAACTCTCATTAATTCATTCCATCATAAATCAGACTAAGATCTGTAAATGCTAAACACAACAAGGCACGAATAACCAGTTGTTCTGGAAGAGCCCTGTAGACTTTAGTAAGGGCATAGCCAGGAACAGGATTTCATGCTTATGGCTGTCAGAACTCACTACTAGCGTGTGGCAGGGAGACACCTAATGGACATTTGGTTAACTGATTACACTAGGCGACTCTCCCCTTATTAGAACAAACAACAAAATAATTAAATATCCCCCAAAGGATAATTGTATTGAAGGCTGGTCCCCAGCTATTAGGAAGTGGTAGAATCTTTACAAGGTAGAGCCTAACATAAGGAAGGATATTAGGATCCCAGTCCCTCCTTTCTCTCTTTTGCTTCCCAGGTGCCATGAAGTAAGCAGCCTTGTTCCACCTTATGTTCCCCACCATGATTCTCTGCACGGGCCCAAAGAGCTCTGGGGCCAAATGACCATGGACTAAAACTCTGAAACTGTAAACTTTCCTCTTTTTAAGTGGTTTATCTGAGGTATTCTGTCACCGTGATGGAAAAATTAGCTAACACACCATGGTCATAAGGTTGGTAGTACTCTGAAGAGATGCCCTCAGAAAGAAACTTCTTCAGTCTCAGCCTGCTGCTGTCAAGAGTCATGGGTGACTTCTTTTGGCTGTTTATTGTTGAGACTGTAGAATAGTTTGGAGACTCTATTTATACCTCCATTATAGAATGTTTTCAACCCACCTGCCTCAAGATTGTCTTTGAGGAGCTGCAGAAATTGCAACCAAGCTAGCCCTGGATCAGATGGGGAGGGCCTGACAGGTGTTGCTGAGTTTAGGGGTTCTCAGCATAGTGTTTTCAATCACTGTCCTGCCTCTCTGTGCACTAAATTCAGAAAAGGGGAAAAGTGCTTGTGTGTCCCCTGAGAACTACCAGTTCATGGATTTCCTCACTGTTTTCATACTTTAGTGAGGGCTGAGAGCCAATCTTTATAGATGTCTGGAGAGTATGTACTGGCTTGGCATTAGTTATTATCATCTAATCTCTGGACAATGGAAATCACCTCCTCACTGGCCTCCTGGACTCCAGTCTCACATTACTCCAATCTTTCCCTGATGGCTCCATCACATCTTTCTAAACCTCAAAGACTCCCCTCTCCTTAGAAATGAAGCCAAATTTCTCAGAAGGGCACATTAAAAAAACCTCAATCATGTGGACCTCATACCCCTCCAGTGTCATCTCTGGTCATTCCTACATACCTGTCCATGGCTATCAACTCCTCTATTATACTCTTCTTTTGTACTTCAGGAGTCCCAAACCACCTGGAAGCATTATGCCTCACACTCTCTCATATGCTGACCCTTCCTTCGCCTAGTTTCTAGGTTTGGGAACACTCAGAACAGCTGGCATTTATTGAGTGCCATATGTGCCACAGGCTTTATATGAATTAATTTGTAATAATAGTTTATATGTAATATCCCATTTAATCTTCACAACAATCTTATAATTTGGTATAGTAAAATCCCAATTTTTAGCTGGGGGTGATGGTGTACACCTGTAATCATAGCTACTTAGGAGGCTGAGGCAGGAGGATCACAAGTTCAAGCTCATCCTGGGAAATTTAGTGATACACTGTACTAAGCACTGTACTGTACTAAGCACTTGCCTCCCATGTATGAGGCCCTGGGTTCAATCCTCAGTACCACCAAAAAACCCATTTTACAAAAGAGGAAACTGAGGCGTAGAGAAATTAAGATACAATTCCAGGGCTTGTAAATAGTGGAGTGAGGAGTTGAATCCAAATCATGTGATGCCAGAGCTTGTCCTATTAGTCACTGTGCTGTGCTGCTGCTTCAAATCATAGGTAAGAAAGATCAGGGTGATATTATGCCATTTTGAATTGAAAATCACTTACCTAACTTAATATTGGTGGCCTTAAAATAGATGTTATTGTGCTGATATGCTCAAGGTCACAATTAGGTCAATGTTGAAATTTATATCATATCTTAGAGGACTAATTATCGATGTATTTAATTAACTTTGTTCTTAGAAAATGTACCATGAATAAATGTCTTTGTCCTTTATGAGAATTCTCTTTTAAAATACTGCTATCTAAGAAACATAATGGGTGCTAAAATTACTGCATCAAAGTGGGTGTGGAACGGGATATTTACACAGTCTCAAAGCATCTTTCCATAAAACATTAACTATGAAGGAAGAAAGAACAACTTAAAATGGGCAGATCTTGGAAGATACTACTTTGTTGATGAGAGGACACTTAACATTCCTAACCATGGGGCAAAATGACATCTTGTGGCACCTGAGAGGTGTAGTGAGAAAAGCAGAGTCATTTCTGTGACATATCTACCCCAAATTCATAACCTCATACTTAGCATATGGAAACAGCAGAAAAACTCAAATTGAGGAATATGCTACAAAATACCTATCCTATAATTTTAAAAAATGTTCAAGTCATAAAAGTAAAGAAAGGATGAAATGCAGTCAAGGTTCTTGAAAGGATTGAAAAGAACATTGTAAGAATCCTTTTGCTATTAAAAGATATTAGAACAGTTAACAAACTTGAATGGGGATTTATAGATGACTAATAGAAGGGGTTTTTTTTGTGTGTGTTTGTGTGTGTGCTTTTCTTGCAACTATTCTGTAGGTTTGGAGTTATTTCAAAATAAAAAATTAACATCACAAAAAGTAAGACTTTTTGAGATCCTGACATAAATGTTATACCTAAATACATTTTTGGGACAATTAGGAATTTGAACACTGTGTATGGATTGGATTATATTAAGCAATTATTAATTATTGTAGTGATGGTTATGATGATGTGGTTATTTAATGAATAAAATGATGTGATGCCTCAAAATAAAAAAAGATACTGCCATCTCACACTTCAAGAAAAATCATATGCAAAAGTTTGAGGCTCCTTAGAGGGCAAAAAAGGTAAGTTCTGGAACTTTCTCACCGTGAGACCTGCAATTCCAATACCGACAATTCCGATGAGCTGGAGCTTAACACTGATTATGGTCTCAATTTCATCAATGCAATTCTGTTTTGAAAAAAAAGAAGAAGAAGAAGAAGAAGAAGGAATGAAAACTGCTTGTATGTGAGAATCATCCCCCTCATCCAATCCTTTCCTTCTCTACAGATCATTCTTCTGTGAGAGCTAATCTATGTCAGCTTCTGCCCATATTTAAACCATTCCTCTTGGGTAACATCATCCTGGTAACCTTCAAGCAAAAATGTAATTTTGGGAAAAATACAGTTCTCTTCTTTTGGTTTCCCTATTTAGGCCAGTAGCTGCTCAGAGCCCTAAAATCTGGCTGGAGGAAGTTGTTTCTCTGAGACCTGAGGCATATGAAAATTTGAGGCCTCTTCTTACTTTAAGTGAGGAAAAATAAATATTCCTAAAATAAGAACCCTTTATTTTCATACTGTCACTTACAGTTTAAAAGATTTTCTACATACTCTATCCAATTAACTATGCAAGGTAGGCATTACTTATTAAGAAACTAAAAAGTCTGTATAGGTTCAACTTAAACAAAAACTGTCTATGCGGGCCAGGTCTGGGGAGTTAGAGGACCATTCTCTCTTTTGGTGGCCAAGTGGGCTGTGGGTTTTTATCATTACGCCCATAAGAGACTGTGAAGCCTGGATTCAAAGGACCATCATGGACATGGGAAAAACTGGACAGAGAACAAAATAGATCACCTGTAACCATTATTTGTTTCCCTGGTTTCAAAATTTGGAGTCCTTTTAAGTAGAGGTATGCTCTCAACCCAACTGCATCCTCCGACTACTCAGATCCTTTTCTTGTCACTGGTGGGCTTCCTCTGATACCCATATAAGCTACACAAAACCCTCACCACTTCCTCACGTCTCTTTTCATACTTCAGTGAGTCAACAAACATTCCTGGAACAACCACTTCGCATCAACCCCTAAAATGGGTTGGTGGAAGTGAAGACTAAGACACCGTTTCTTCTGCTTATATTACATCTGGGTAAAAGTTTCAGAAACACTCCTATAGACTGTGGCTTCCTTATATACTTCAGAAAATGGGAGTCAACCTGAAGCACTTCTTTCAATCTTCCTCTTCTTCACCTCAGCTCTTTTTTTAAAAAAAAAAAAATAATTAAATGGTACTTCATCAAGCCAAGGTTCACAGTATTATCCCAACAAGAAAAGGAAAATAAAGGGAAAAAATAAAATCTGCAACAAAAATGTCTATTTTTTTCTAATTTTTCAGTATTTAACCTGAAACAAAGAGTTCCACATTCTTTCCTGAACACCTGTCAAGTTTGCATTTCTTGATGACTAGAAATCTCCACTATTCATTTAAGGAAGAAATCATTCGAGCACAAAACTTACAAAAAGAAATTATGCACAGCTTAAGTTAAAATATATTCAATATGTTTTTCAATATAGAGTTATTCTTATGAAATATGTAGTCATTCAGTTGTCTCAAATCTACTTAGCCACACTTTTCCACACGGCTAAATGAGTCAATTCATGTTAGAAAGAAAGAAGTTTAAAAACATGCTCCCTTCCTTCAGTTCCAGGACTGTCACAGGTAGCAAGCAAATAAAGGGGACATAGCAGTATCATCCCTGACTTCTTCTCCTTAGTGCCAAAGAGGTGCACTTCTCTGTTGAAAGTTAACCTCTTTCTTCTCTGCTCTGGGTCTCATTCCCTCTCTTCTCTTGAGGATGCCCATGAAGCCAGTTACCTTCCTACTTCCCTATACATTAGGCCTCTCCTTTATTGACATTTCCACTTATCAAATAACACCAGGTTCAAGTTCTGCAATCTAAAGAAATAATAATACTCATAATACTGTCCTGTGATTGCCCATAGTCCCTCCTTTCCTTCATAGCCAGTTTTTGTTGGTAAAAAGCAAACTAACAAAACATGTATTGACTTTAATAGTCACAAAGGAAGAAATCTGGAAAATACATGTTAGAAAAAAGAAAATAAGAAACATCTGTACTCCCACCAAGATAACAAATATTGTTTGGTGATTCTTACACAAACAAATGTGCCCACATATGTAGTTCATTCCTTATATTCAATTGTATGCTTTTTAAACTTAATATTACAATTTCAAAAATGTCTTGTTTAAGTAACATTTCTTAAAACTGTGATTCTTATTGGCTGTAAGATGATGAAACCTTCATCAGACAAAGGTATTATAATTTATTTAAACAACCCCCTATTGTCAGATGGTAAGCCACTATCCAATATTTAATTCTTATGAACAACACTATAGTGAATACCGCTGTACAAAAATTTCTATCCACACTTACCATTCCTTTTCCTTAGAATAAATTCTGAGAGTGGAATTTCTGGATTGAGGGGCATGAACATAACATTCTCGTCTTACATAAATGTACTAACCTCTTAAGACTATTGTACCAATTTTAAAAAAAATATTCATTTCACATCACTATTGCCAAAACTGTATGTTATTATTAAGGCAGGAAAAATAACTTGGCCAAATTTCAAAGGTTAACCAATGGCATTTCTTCATTTAAATTTGTAATTAATTTTCAAGATTACTTTTAATTGCCTATGCTTTTATGTGTTTAGTGGTAATTTGGATTTGGGTTTTATTTTTTATGAGGTCTTTTCCATATCCTTGGCCCAAAGCCAAACTACTGGAAAGGATGCCCTCTTTTTTCACATCCTGCAGTCTAGGTTCACCATTTACCTTCTTAAATGCTAAATCCTGTTGGTTTTTCTGCAGTTGCCTTAGTGGACCTTCTTGGGCTTTTAGTTTCCTCCCAAACACTGCATTTTCTGCTTTTTGTGTCATTGCTAAGACTGTTCCCTCTGTAGGCAGACTATCCCTTCTCCCTCATTAATTGCTTAATTACTTCTCACTTTCCAAGATTTAGCTGGGAGGCATCATTACCTCTACTCAGCCTTCACCTGGTCCCCCATCCTCTGGCTTTCCGAAGTAACTCCCCTTTGTACTTCTATAGCACCACAAAAATTCAACACATCACCACTCTGTGCCCAACTACATTTTTGTACTGTACTTATTTCTGTGTTTACTTCTCCTATCAGACCGCAAACTCCTTGTCCATAGGGATCTTTTCTTATACATCTTTGTATCCACAGTGCTGGTGGGAGGTAAGTAGTCAATAACACTGAACTGACCTCCACCATAGCACCTGGCCCTGGTGACCGACCATTCCCTTCTCCTTCTATGGTGTCTTCTCACTTGTGCCTGGCTACTTCTCTTAGTTTCCTCACTTGAGCACTCCTTGTATTTGGCTAGTCTTTTTTTATGTTTGCATAAAAAGTTTACATTTTATTTCGGCTTTATATATTTATTCCAAGACTATAGTATGTGCCTCTGCTACATATATTCTCTCTCTCTTTTTAAAAACATGTGTATATGTCTTAATAAGGAAATATGTAGAATTTACTTTAAAAATTTACAGACACATATAAAAACTCTCAATCACACTTTCCATGTAGGAAGATGATAAATGACAGAGATGCCCGTTGCTAGGCTTAACTGCTGCTATTCCGCAGGGTTCTACCCTTGCTGTTCTTTTCTTCTAGATCTCATGGGTCTAATCCATATCTATAACTTAAGATTCCATAAGTCACTGATACTCCAACTTCTCACCAAAGTCACAAACCAGATTTTCCAACTGCCCATTGGATATTTCCACATAAGTTCCTATGACTCCTTAAGAAATCATCGTGCTAAACCCTGGACTCGTTTTCTTTCCTCCATAACTGGCTCCTTCTCCTCTATTCCTCAACTCAATAAATGATACCATATCTATACAGGTGGAGGAGCCAGAAACCCAGAAGACAGTCCCCCCTCCTCTGATGGCTGACTGGTCATCAGTCCTGAAGACTTTACCTTCTTCTTGCCCTTCCTATTGCTCAGTCCAGTTGTCTCAGTTAATATTTCATGCCTGAGAACAAGAAAAGTCTTCTTGTTCTCATGTCTGGCTACTTATTTTCCACGAATCCTCCATACTGCTACTAGAGCAAACTCAGTAAAACACACATCCTAGAAGGGGAATAGCTAGGATGGTGGAAGGAGACGGTCATCATTACACAACATACATGTATGAAGATGTGAATTTGGTATCAATATACCTTATATACAAAAAGAGATATGATATTGTAGTATAAAGGTGTATTCAGAATTGTATGCAAAAAAAGAGAGCTCATGTATAATGGCATAATTTGGCGTGAACATATTTTATATACAGAGTTACAAAAAATTGTGCTGTGAATGGATAATTATGAATGTAATGCACTCCACTATTGTCATGCATGTAAGGAATAAACATACACACACACACACACACACACGTCCTATCCCAGACTCTACCTTTTGTGGTTCCCTAAGCCAGCAGTATGAAGGATAGACTTCTGGCTTCACGAGAGTATCCGAGGACCTTCAAGAATGGGTCCATCCTCTTTGAAGAACTCATCTCCCACATACACGCTGAGATTTTAGGCTCTTCGATGCTGCACTTTCCTGAATGTAACCACCTTTCTCTGCCCCCATGCCTGTGCCCTATCCCGTTTGCCTGGAATATCCCTCTCTCTTTCATTTGCTTACTGAACTCCTACTCAACCTTCAAATTGCATCCTGATAATCATATCAGGGAACCTTCCAAGGGCCCAAGTGAGTCTGCTGTGCTCCCTCTCACGTAGCCTTGACTCAGCCTGTGGGGTGCTAATGGCTCCACCGTGTGTCTCCCCAGCTGGATGTCAGTACTTCATGGGTGGAGCTGTGCCTTGTTCATTTCATTCAACTCAGAAGGACCCAATAAATGTTCAAGGGTGATTAATGACACAGCCGGAACTTACAGCTCATTGTCCCTTCACAGCTAAATGCCTAAAAGCATCAATATTACCGTGTCTACTGTCTCATATTTCCTTTTTTCTTTCCCATGTTGTACCTACGCTTTCCCCAATTACTTCAGTGAGACTATGTGGCAAAGATCACTAATGATCCTCTAAGCAACAAATACTGTAGTATGGACTCTCTCGGACTTTTCCTTCCCAGCCTCTTATTCTGGTTTCTCGTCCTCATCTTACCCTGTAAAAACAACAGTCTCCTCACTCTTTCCTTCTCTCAGGGTGTTCTGATTCACCCCGAGGGCTTCAGCTACTGCCAACATGCTGAGATTCCTACACCTAAGTCATCCTCTCAGGCTACCTAGAAGTCCCACAGGTACCCACGACAAACTTGATCAAAACTGAAGTTATCCTTTGCCTCCAGGATCTGCTCCCTTCACCTCTATCAGTGAGGAGAGCCCCTATCCATACAGTCTCCCAAGCAGAATTATGAAAATCTTCGCCTCCTTCTTTCCACTCATAACTTATACCCAGTAAGTCATCCAGAATTGTTGATTCTACCTCCCAAACATTTCTGGAATATCTCGACCCTTCTCCTTCACTACTGTTTGTGACTTGCTCTGGCTCCTTTCCTTGTAAGAAAGAATGACCAGAGGTGTCACCTAACTGGTCTCCCCCTATTGTCTCCAACCTTCCATTCTACCCTTCATGTAGGGCAGCCTGAGTACTCTTTCTACAATGCAAAATGGTTTATGTTTCCTTCTCTGCTAAAAGCGATGGAGTTTTCAAACCTCCAGGGGCAACATCTTGCCTTTTTCTGCCTCTCCCAATGTGACTATTGCCATTCCCTCAGGGTCCCTGTCCTTCTGCAGTCCTGGAGCTTCTCACCAGCATGCCTCTGTTCTTGTGGCTTGCTGGGCCGGGAATGACCTTCCTTTGTCAAAATTGAATTCCAGGATCCCCTTCTACTCGGAGCTTCCCTACTTCTGTTGTGTTTCCTGACATCCTGTATAGACTCTTGCATATCAGAGCCCTAGACTACTTGGCAAGGCCGCTGAGGACAGGGACCATGTCCTTTTCATCTTAGAGTGGCAACATGCCTGATGCAGCAATTTACAGATGAGGCATTTATCAGCACTGTGACTCTCCTGGAGAAATGTGGGGCAACATTTTGGGGGCACACACCTCTGGACCTGGTGAGCATAATTAATACCATAAGCATGAGGGGCTCATAACTGGCAAGTGAGGGGCTGGGGTGGTGGCTCAGAGGTAGAGTGCTCGCCTGGCATGCGTGAGGCACTGGGTTCGATCCTCAGCACCACATAAAAATAAAATAAAGATATTGCATCTACCTATAACTAAAAAATAAGATATTAAAAAAATAACTGGCAAATATATACCATCATTCTCCAGGGTACTAGGAGGCCACAACTCAGCACTGCTTTGCTTATTTTGCATGGGGAAAAGGTGAGGCCCAGAGGCCACTGGGAGAGGGTCTCCTAGGGTCCCTGGAAGGTAGAACCTGAGCCTCCTTGCCTCCATCCTGAGGGCAAAAACCATTTCACACTACAGGGAAGGTGGGGGTCCCCGGTAGAAGCTCACCTTGTGGCCTAGAAGTTCCTTTGGGCACGTGGGTTGGACCTGTTCAGGGCTTTCTTTTCCACAGCACTGAAACTAGAAAGTCAGAAAGAGATGTTAGGACAGGAGCCGGGAAAGTGAGAATTATGAGCCTGGGCATCCCTGCTGAGAGCAGGTGGTGCCGAGGCAGCAAAGCAGCTATAAGGTCCTTCTCCACAACCCAAACTGCTATTTCTAGAAAGGGAGCAAAGAATCGCATTGTCATGCTAGCAAACTCAGAAAATGACTTCCTTAAAGCTGCCTGAGTTTCACCATAGGAAGTGACTCAAGGCAACTGAAACAAGGCAAGAAGCTAATAGACAGCATCTGTGAAAATTGCTGCTTTTTACACAGGAGCTGGGCCTTCAGAGTCCTTCCTTCAGAAGGGGATTCATATAACCTTTTGAGGAAAACTAAAGTTTTATGAGCTTTGAGAAGGGCTCATTAACTAGGGGCTGTCTGAAGGATAGAAGTGGTCACAGTAAACCCCAGGGGTTCAAAGACTGACTTTAAGACAGGCTAGCAAACAGGTGACTTGCTTTAGGGCTTGCCCTGTGAAACAGAGGGACCTGTGTGCTGCTCGATGGCTCTGGGGTACTTGCCAGCATTTTTTTTTTTTTGTGACAGAGAAGATCCAAGTACCTGAAAACGCTTGGCCCAAGAGTTCATAGCGTTTCTCCCGAATCAGTGTTTAAGAAATCAGAACGACTCTGGCTTGGCCCATTTCCTCTGTCAATCTTCTTTGACTCACTGTCGGTAGCTCTGAGCCCTCCACTGACAGCATGGGCCCACAGAAGGCTCCAGAGGGACAGCCTCTCCTGCGACCCTTCATTTTACAAATGAGGAGATGACTGTGTATCAGGGAGACCAAAAAACTTGCTCAGGGTCACAGAGCTGTGAAGTAGCAAAGTTGCAGCTGGAAACTAGCTTTCCTGACTGACATGCCACACTTGCTTCTGCCACACCACCATGCTGCTGTCTGAAAGATGCTGATATTTATGTGGGCTGCTTTCTCTGTGTTCTCGTTCGCCCTCCTTTGTCTCTTTTGGGCACACACTCTGACTTCCTCTTGTGAACCCGGTGGTAGGCCTCTTTCTCTTCTGGGGTTCTATACAGAATGCAAACTAGGGCTCTCACAAGGGCTAAAATAAGCTGCTGCTGCTTGCCTTTACTGAATTTAATTTTTATTTTGAATCCAGGTGCTGGGGAGAGAACCTGGTTCATACATGATCTTTAGAAGACATGAGGTTAAGGAACAAGTCAAGTTACTTACTGCTGAGTGGAAGGTAACAAGAGTCCCATTTCCCTTTCCCCTGTCTTTAAGGTAATCATTGTAAGCCTCTTCATACATGGTCTGTACGTGTCGTATAGCCTGAAAAAATACCAGGAAAACTGAGGGTATGCTGAGTGGGAAGTTTCGAACAATCTCTTTTCATCAAAGAAAATCCCTTGTTCTATACCCCTTAAAAACACTGCCTTTCCATGTATTTAAAATGATTCTGTATCTATGACACAGAATAGATTCTAGAGTTTCTTTTCTTTTTGTCGTGCTCGGGATTAAACCCAGGGCCTTGTGCATGCTAGGTAAGTGCACTACTGCTGAGCACATCCCCAGTTGATTCTAGAGTTTCTAAGATGCTTTTGAGGATGAAAGGACAGACTAACCCAAGAAGAGTTTTCAGAGACCAGAAAGATTTCTTAGAGTGGAGGTTTCCAAAACCTGATAGGGCTTCAGCATCACTGGGAACCGAGTTTCCTGGGCTCCACCCAGGAGATTCTGATGCGCAACCAGGGCTGGGAACTACGCAATCATGGTACCTCACTGGTTAAAAGGACTGAAGTCTTCTCGTGGCATTGTTTAACAGATATTCACCACCAAAGAAGACTTTTTGCATTCAAACACCATATAAAGTTTGGAGAATGCTTCTCTGATATAAAAGCATGTGACCCCCTAATCCACAGAAATCTCAAAAGGTCCTACGATCTAGTTTCACTTCTGTATGGAGCTGAGTTTAAAGTAACCTATGAATATAACCAGCTACTTTGGAAAAATTCCAAAAGAGGTGACATTTCTTATTGTATAGGTTTGTCATTTTTTTTGGTCTAAAATAAGTTCATTAACACATTATTGACGGCACATGAATTAATCTGAAATATAGTACATGGACAGTGTCATTCTTCCATTGAGAGAGCCTGCCTCTCTCTCTCTCCAAGTGTTTATTTTCCCCAAAGCCTATTTCACTTGTGGGTTCTCCTGATACTGTTCTGGACACCTGGAGTTGGGCAGCAATCTAAACTGACTTTGGGAGCACACAGTAGGTCAAGTTTTAGTCTCTGAGGATGTCACAGCCTCTGTACAGGCCAAGCCTTAAGGATAAACTAGGGATGCATGTTCTTCTCAGTCCCCTTTTTACTTTTGCCTCATTGTGAACTAGGGATAATCTTAAACTAGTGAGCTTATTTCAAAAATCATACACTGCATTATAAATTTAATAAATGCTATGAACAATCTCCCTAGAAAAACACATAGATGTGTTCATATGCATACTAGTACATACACACGCTCAGTCCTATGCACTACTTCTTTAGATTAAGAAGTTCTGCTCATACTATAACTTTGGGCACTATTTGGTTTTTTAAATAACACTCTATGTATCTCATAACTTTTGCCATAAAAAAGTAATTTTTACTTACTACACCCTTGCCTATAAAAGCAAATACTCCAGTGGTTACTTCAGCAGCAAATATCACCAGTAGGCAGGTAAAAAACTGTAGAGGAGAGAAAACACTAATTTCATTAATTTAATACCTTTTCAATGTATTCAGTCCCTTTGACTTTAGTTATATTGAAAAGGTATTAGGCAAGGTTATTAGTTTGAGTTGATCCAGCAGTAAGCATCTGCCCCTTTAGTTTCCTTTATGCAACCGTTGTTTTTTTTCATTCATCTATTCATTCATTCAGCAATTGTTTATTGAGCATCTGCTCTGCACCAGTTACTGTCCCTGGTGCTTAGTATACTATAGAGAACAAGGTCTCAATGTCTCTGCAATCATGAACTTCACATTGGATAGAGGAAGATACTAATGAATAAAGGATTTAAAATTTGAATAAGAGAATTTTATAGAGTGACACAGAAATGCCACCATCCCAGGTCAGTGCCTGGCCACCTATGTGCTCAATAAATACTTGAAGAGCAAAAAAGACTCTATCAAGATATAAAGCGGGGTCAGGAGATAGGTATCATGGGGTCTGGGCTTGGAGAAGAGTGTGGAAAGGCTTCTCTCAGGGGGTGTGTATTGTGGGGAAGTGGGTGTCCTCTTGGACAAATTTCCATTCAGGTCTTGGGTTTGCTTTGATCAAACCAAGTTCATTGATTTGTCATTGATAAACAAGGGAGAGATGCCCAACAGCAGGGGAGAGAGAGAAAGAATGGGTGGGTGGGGAAACAAGTCAGGCATTTTTATACAGCAAGAGGTCAGAAGCAGCAGAGTTAAAAAATCCAAAGGTTGCCATGAGTGACTAAAATGAGAGACTGCCTAATAAACGTGATGCTTCACACTCCCAATGGAGAAACAAAAAACTCTCCCTGCCCCTTCTTTCTTCTTGTTTCACTTATACATTGGCATTGGCTTTATAGCAGTTAACTGATTTTTTTTTTTTTTTTTAACCAGAGTCTGGTGGTTAAAATAAGCCACTAGAGGGATGTTTGGTTAAGTTATTGGTCTTAACCAGAAACGCTTTTCTTATACATAACAGCACTTCCCTTGCCTATAGGGATCTTTTAGCTGCCTCATCCACAGTGAAATATTATTTTTTTTAAAAAAAATAATCATAATTGCCCCTTCCAGTTACTAGGCTCTTTTCCTTCCTAAACATCTTTACACTAATGACCTCATTTTTTTCCACACTTTCCATATGAGGCAGGAACCAAAATAATATTATTCTTAGGCAAGAGACAGAGAAACCCCAGACTTAGGAAGATCAGGGAGAGTCCAGGGCTCAGTGAGTCCTGGGGGACCCTGGGCTGCAGGCCAGGCATCCTGACTTCCTTCAGACCAGCGGCCCCGACCTCATCCCTCCATGCCCCACTTACTGATCCGAGCACACACTGTGACTCCCGCATGGCTCCACAGCACCCAAAGAACCCCACGGCCATCATCAGGGCCCCAGCTCCAACCAGCACGTAGAGCCCTGTGGGAAAGAGGTCCAGGGAGACTGAGTGAAGTGCCTGGCTCTCCAGCCCCTGAGGGCCAGAGCAAACAGAGGGACTTCACTACCACAAACTGGGCTCCAAATTCTAGGCACCCCCGAAGCATTCGACTGTCCACACTGTAATGAGTAACACCTGTTGAATGCTTCCTGGGCACACCGTATGCCTGGGCAGTGTGCCGTGATCCTCTTGAGGTAGGGGCTACTATTGGAAGCAAAAATAACCAACACAGTTTCGGCACCATGATGAAAGCACACATAACCAGGACAGGAGAGGCTTCATGGATCAGCTGTGCCTTTTACTCAGGATCAGAGTCGGGCATGGGAGGGGCTCACTTTCCGGGTAGAAAATGGCCCTGGTTCCCTAAGGGATCTGTGTTTTATAGTTTACAATTGAGGGTGGCTTAATCCCTGGGGACTGAAGCAGAATGTGTCAGTTTGGGCAGCCAGGAAAAAAGTTGTAAAAAGTCTGAAACTTAGTGTCACTGGGAAGGGATGGAAGCTCAGAGCTCTGTGCCCATTGCTTCTCTTCTTCCTCATGGACCCAGTGTTACCCAGAGCTTCACTATTTGCTTTTCTCCTTCCAGGACTCACGGGCAAAGGGAAAGGGTGAAAGTCCAGGGCCCAGCGCTGAGCATCTGCCTCCTTGCTTCAGGACCCATTTTCACTAGGAAGGGATGAATGTTTTGCCTTCTTCCTCCCCACCTCTTCCTCTCCTCCTCCCAGGGCATCCTGTCTTGGGGGTTGTCATTTTCCAACTGTAATCCCCAGTTCAGAGAAGAAAGCCAAGTTAAGGAGATAAAAGAAGCTGCCCAAGGGCTCACAGCCAGCAAGAGGTGGAAGCCAGAGCTGCCCACCTCCCAGAGCTCACACCTGGATGACCACAACATGCCTCCTCAGGCCAGGTTCTGCAGCGCAGATTCCTATACCTTTGCACAGGATGTAACAGTGTCCCCTTTATGCTTTGCATATAACCCTTGCTGCTCTGCCACTGCAGCTTATTTTTAAAATGGACATGTTTCTTTCTTTTCCTCTCTCCCTGTTCTTCCCTAATCTCTCCCATCTTTAATCTCAGGGGAAACAGGATTATCTTTCTTCCCCAACCTACGCATAGAGATCTGTCCCTGAGTACATATCCACCATAGGAACGAAATAATCCAGACTTTGGTGATGGCACCAGAAGATCTCAGAAATGACCACCTCCCAAATTAACAAGTGAATTACAACTCCAACAGAGAACACGTGGAATGGAGCCTTTGAATCACCTCTTTAAAAGGCTCTGTTTCTGCTGATGGATAGAATCACAGTCTCCTGTGTTTCTCTCTTGCTAGCAAAGCAATAATTCCTTTCTCTCAAAACCGTGTCCTCGTGATTGGATTGGGACTGGGGACAAGGATGGAGATTTTGGCAACAAGGAGAGTTCTATGATCCACAGGAGATTCATGACACTGAGTTTAGGGGTGGTCAGGAGCTGGTGAGAGAGCTGGGACACAAACCCAGGCCTTTCTCCTGAGCCTCTGCACTTGGGACTTCATGGCTGTCTCTATCTGAGAGGCCTGAGGCCCAGTGTTTGGGAGGAAAAAACAGCTGCCCAGGCACTGAGGGGAGCTGCTCAGACACAGAGGGGGCTTTTGGTTAAGGACAGGAGCAGAGGAAACAGCAATGAAATATGGGTTTTGCATGATTTTTCTCCTTTAGAGGGCAATACTGTAGACCCTAGGCAAAAGAGGCTAATATTAATAATTAAGAGGGGCGAGAGAGAAGGTCTTAATACAATATCAATATTAATATTAATATTAATATTAATATTCTTAATACAATATCAGCCACACCTACGAGGGGCTCATTTTTTTTGGTACTGATCTGAACACCTAGTGTTGACTTTTTAATGTAAAATTTAATTCAGGACAGGCCTGTGAGGTAGGCCCTCTTATTAACTCCATTCTTTAGTCAGAGGAACTGGGCCTCCAAAGAGTAAGCCATTTGCCCAAACTCACAGAGCTGCTTCATGGGCAGTGCAGGCCCTGAAAGCCAGATCCTTGGCAGAACGCCATCCTGCCTCTCCAGCAACAGCAGCGACTTTAGTTTGGGTGGTGACTTTTACTTCCTACCTAAATCAAACTCAAGAACAGTTGTTCCCACAGGGAAAGAAAAGGGCAGACATGCTCGGGCTCTGAGAGAACTTCAGCCCAGCCTTCCCTGGTTTCCTTCTCTGATCCCGAGATAAGGGGGAACACAATGAGACCTGGTACTTGGCTTTCTTGCAATAACTCTCATAGCCTCTATTTTCTTTTCTGCATTTTACTCAGATGAGTCACCTGGAAACCACTCCCATTTGCCGGAGGTGGGGGCTGGTGTCAGGCCTCTTTGGGGAAGCCCTGAGCCTGCCGTTCAGGCGCTTCCTGGGGCTCCACTGGGTTGCTGAAAGTGGTTTGTGGGCAGGCCTGTCTGTTCAGGGACCAAGCGAGGCTGCTTGGTTTCCTGCATTGCCCGGCCTGGCTCAGGGTCCTTCCCTGGGTTGGCTGCTCTGCAGTCCTGAGGGAGGTTCAAGCTTCCTGCTGTTCCAGCTCTGCCACTTCCTCCTGTTCCATTTTCTCTAAAGGCTAATTCAGTAGGGGAATGAATGTGGTAACTAGAGAAATAATAGCATATTAAAAACAATAATATTGTTGGCGGCGCTGACGAAAAACCTTATCGTTTTTAATAATGTTTTCATTTTTCAAAGCAATTTCACTTCCACTGTCGTCTCATTACTTCCTCAAAACAACCTGGTTAGGTAAGACAAGCGTTTGTTTTACAAATGGGGATCAGCAAGGCAAAATGCTGTGGGCCTGGACCCCTGACTTTCCACCAGGCTCTTCTCACCCAAGCAGGCTGAATGAAGGGCAGCAGGAGGGACACCATATTCAACGCCTTCTCAACAGGTGGCCCATCTTACTCTATTGATTTCCTGCTTAAGTTGTTCATGGCCTCCCCATTGTGACTGCTACAACTGCAACATGATCATCTGTGTGGAGTCACAGCCTGAGGACCAGCACACCCTAAACCCTCATCCATCCCTCACTCCGGCCATCTGGAGATCACTGTGGTCTGACCCTCCCTGCTCTTTGCTGATTTGTGCCTTTGCAGATTCCCATATTTATCCCTCTGTAGATTTTGAAACCCACAAACCTTACTCATTCTATCTAGAGAGAATATGCTGGATATTTCAAGTGGATCAAGAGTAAATCAATTTGGAAGTGCTAGACTGAGATACCTCATCACCCATCTTTGCTTAGAGATACATGCTGGGAACCCATCTCAGCAAACATCCATGAAGCCATCAGAGGGCTGGACTGTCCAAGGTCAGGCAAATGAGAATGGAGTCCCAACACACTGTGAGAAAGTCTGGAATATAGGGGAAAAAAGGTGCTCCTGCAGAGGCTCGGGCTCAGTGGGCAGAGGCCCAGGGTCTGGGGAGGACAGAGTTGATCTGCACTGTGCACAGCAGCTTGATCTCTCTGGCAGAGATCCTTATGTTTCTGAAATAATGAGCTCTTCAAGAACATATGCTGGCCAAGTGTGGTGGTGCATACCGGTAATTCCTGCAGCGGGGAGGTTGAGGCAGGAGGATCATAAGTTCGAGGCCAGTCTCAACAACTAAATGAGCCCTAAGCAACTTAGCGAGACCTTGCCTCAAAATAAAAAATAAAAAGGGCTGGGGATGTGGCTCAGTGGTCAAGTGCCCCTGGGTTCAATCTCTAGTCCCCGCCCCCCCGCCAAAAAAAGCTGAGAATCCCAGAGCTCATGGCTAAACCAACCTGTAACTGCACTAGCATCTCTCTGTCCTGAGGCCTCTTTCCATCCAGTCTCCGCTCATGTAGGAGTGTGTTGTTGTGATTCCCCCACTCCCCCATTGCCAGTGAGCCCTGCTTATAGAGCTGGAGAGAAATCAGAAGAAACTGTGCAAGTGGCAAAATTCCTTTTATATATATATATATATATATTGTATATATTTTATATATATATTTCTTTTTTTTAGTTGGACACAATACCTTTATTCCATTCATTTTATTTTTATGTGGTGCTGAGCCTGGGCCCCATGTGTGCTAGGCGAGCACTCTATGGCTGAGCCATAGCCCCAGCCCGTGGCAAAATTCCTTGGGCCTCCTGAACCCTGTTCCAAATCTGGTTGTAATATTCTACACAACATAAGACCACCTATGACTTCCAAGGATACCTTATCCTTTATATGCTCCTCCTAAAAAAAAAACAAAAACAAAAAAAAACCAGCTGCTGGATGAATAAGTTAATTCGCAGCACATTTTAATTCCAAGATGGTTTCTACAGAGCCCTCTTCTTCCCATGGCACGTGTGATAGATGCATGGCCTATTTCCCAAATCCCTCATGCTTTCCAAGCCCTGCTTCTCTTGATTTAAAGAGAGAAAACACTTTGAAATTTCATTTTTATCTTTAATAGCTGGGTGTTACAATGCCAGTGATCTCTAGTGACATGCTACCAACAAGAGCTTTTTCTGAACATCTTACTTCCCGACAATTACTGCTTCTCTCTCAGATTTTGGATGCGTCTTTTAAAGCAAGTAGCATCAATACAGTTAACACACAAAGGGGATGGCTTTTTAAGGCCTGTTGGCATAAATTCATTGTAAAATGGCTCCCCCTTTGTAGGGACTGGATATTGGTGTGGTCATAAACATTGGCTTTTAGCAGCAGACAGTTTCATATAACTTGCAAATGACCATTTTTCACCTAAAAATAATGTTTTTTTATGCTTCTGCATAAAAACTCTCCTTCTCAGCTTTTCCTGAATGCATATAATTCCACTTGTCCCTCAGTATCCCTGGGGGATTGGTTCTAGGACCTCCTTGGATACCAAAGTCAGTGGGTGCTCAAGTCTCTTATATAAAATAGTGTAATAGTTGCATATAACCTAAACACACCCTCCCATATACTTTAAATCATCTCTAGATTACTTATAGTATCTGATACAGCATAAAAGCTATATAAATAGTTGTTATACTGTATTGTTTAGGGAATAATGAAGAGAAAAGTATCTACATATTCAGTATAAACAAGCTTTTTTTCAGAGTCTTTTTGATCCGTAGTTGGTTGAATCTGTAGAACCCACGGCTTTGGAAGGCTGATTTTAAATAAGTATCTAGGGGAAAGGGAGGACTTGGTGCTCTCTGAATAACACCAATAGCTATCAGTTACTGTGTCTCATTCTCGGTGCTTAACATGTCTCAGTCATGCAGTCACTCATCACTATTGGTAGTAAGCACCGTGTCCTGGTGGCCAGCCTGCTCTGAGTGGCATCTGTACTGTGCACCTAACAGACATTATCTCAAGAACCTGCTGGCTGCACAGTTCAGTCTTATAAACTACTCTCTCCTTTATCTCTTCTTCCTATTCTCTCGAGTCATTGTGCATTGCAGACAAACCCTCCCTCCATGCCCTCTTGACAAGTAATACCAATAGGTAACATGTACCGAGGGCTCACTCAGAAACAAGTACGGCGCTTAAGCATGTTCAGATTTCACAGATGAGGACTCTGAGACATAGAGAAGTAAGTATTTTTCCTAAGATTGCATAGCTAGTGAGGGGTTAAGGTGGAAATGAGCCAAAGTGCAAACCCTTAACCGCCAGGCCACACACTCAATAGGAACTCAGAAGAACAGTGACTCTCTTAGCTAGAAATCTGCTCATTTAAAAATGGAAGGAGCATTTTCTTGAGAAAAGTACTTGAGGTGTCTAGAAATGAAGATTCCTGGATTTTCCTCTGAAAGAACAGAGGCCTGGCACCCAAAAATCTAGGCCTGCCCACCTTGCCTCTAAGTAAGTCCTCTTATTCTTTGGTTTTGTTATCTTCAACATGAGAATGATTATCAGCTTGTTGTAAAAGTACTTTGGAGAAATGATCTCAAGGCTATAAACTACAGCACCTTTCTGTTATCCGGCTAGCAAGACTGTCAGGTACAACTGAAGACCAAGAAGTTAAAAAATATTCCCAGAATGAGTCAGAGTTTTTAAAAAGGCAAGCCAGCCCCTTAATGTTCAGCACAGGAACACTTTCCTTACACATAACCTCCAGCCACAATCAAAGCCAGGCTCCAGGACTCTGAATCCAGGGAGAGACAGCTGCAGCCAGGCTGTGACCTTGGAGAGCCAAGTGGCTCCTGTTTGTGTGGGCAACCCTTCCATGGAGAAAGCTGCTCACATCCTCTGCTTGCAGACATGACCTCATGCGTTCCAGAACATGGGCCCTCCGGCCGCCCGAGGGCTGAGGGGATCACTCCCCACTCTGAGCTCCTAGAAGGAAGACCCTGGGGTGTCTGCCCATCCAAAAGGCAGGCCAGAGAGGGACTGCCACAGGACATAGCATGGGCAGGTTGCTGGATATTTGGAAGAGGTGGGACTTCTCCTAAGAGTTCATTGAAAGAGGCTAGAAGGGAGAAGGTCTTGGAAGCCCCAGTAATCCAAGTCCTCTGACTGCCAGGATCTCCCTCCCCCATCTCAGCAACCCAGGGACACCACGGATCAGACTCCAGGCCTCAGCCTGGCCCCAAAGGGCCTCGAGAGATTGCAGCAGGCGGCAGTCAGTCTGACTACCCTCTCCTGCTGTCCTCATTTCCACAGCTGGGTCCTCTTGTCTTGGCCTAGGATCTGTCACTCTCCCAAGCTTGGCAGTGGCATCTGGATCTTTACCCCAGGAAGGGAAACTCCATTACCAAGGAGCGAGAACCGAGGATGCCAGAAAGAAAAGAATCTCCCAAAGATGGGGAGTTCCTCTAACAGTGCTTAACAGTCGTCGGCCCAGAAGCAGGGAGCTAAACAACACACCTTCCCTGGGGTCTCTTGCAGAGTGGGACTTGAGGCTGGGAGTGCAGTTATCTTTTCCTTTTCCTGAGATGAGGTCTTGTAAGATTGCAGAGGCTGGCCTTGAACTTGCAATCCTCCTGCCTCAGCCTCACAAGTAGCTGGGGCTATAGGAGTGTGCCACTGAGCCCAGCTAAAACCTTGTTTCTTGAAGAACCACTCGAATGTGCCATGTTTGTTTAGACCACTCTTTAGCAAAGGGGTCACAAGAGTTTAATGATGGCTTTGGAATTTATTCTTGCAAAAAAAAGGAGTGTGAGAACAGTAGACAGAACCCCCAAACTGGACCTGTTTCTTTTTTAAACTCTTGTTACCTCATACTGTATACGATGGTGTAGCACAAATGGTACCCTGGTTTATTTTTCTTCATGTTTTGTTGCTAGAGAGAAGGTATCTTTCTTATTTGGAAAGTTAACTATTGAGAGAAAATATCAATTTCTACCAACATGTACATTGCTCTTCTTATAAGAAATATCTGGTGTAGAGAAAGGGTCCCAACTTCACAAGTGTTTTTTGTTGACATTATCCAGGGAGGTAGAAAATGAGCAAGCACAGGATTGGGTGTCCGCAGACCTGGGTTTTTGCTGAGCCCTGCAGGAAGAGCTAGGAAACCATGACTGACTGCCAGCCCCTGCTGCTTAGCCCTCTGGTCCCTAGTTTCCTTATTCCACCTAGTGCTGAGTTTCTCTGATGACCTACCTCCCTAACCTCTAAGCACTGACCATGAGCATCCTCAACACCAGCTGCTCTGGATGACCTAGAGGAGAACTCAGGGTAGGTAAACCCACATCCATGGCCTGTACTGCCAAGGGCAAGCAAGAAGGATTCAGACTCTGCTTTTGTACTGTCTTCCTTGCCAAGAATCCAGCTCCTTTTCTCTACTTAGATAAATGAATCTCCTTGATTCTCAATCCATGAGGCTAGAGAGTGCCAACTTACCTCAAGCTCCAAGGTGGGCATGAAGCCCAGGCTTACACCAACCAACAGCTGGCCATAAGGACTGGTTTGGGGATGGGCACTCTACCCAATATGGCCACTGCAGGTTAGGCTGGGGATTTCAGGTGGATCTGGCTGGAATGAAAGAAGCGTGTTCTTTTACTGGGGTTTCTCTGGAGTTGGAGCCTAGAGCCACTGGCAGCCATTTTATCACGTGGAGAGGAAACTTGCCTAAGAGGGTTGCCAAAGGGAAACAGAGCCAACAGATGGCTACAGGCTGGATTCTGTACATCATCTGAGTCCCTGGGACCAGTACTAATCCTGGACTCTTCAGTTATGTGAGTCAATAAATTTCTATTTTACTCATGTCAATTGGAGGAGGTCTCTGTGACTTGACATAGAAGAGTCTAGTCAGATAAGTCCATGAAGATATGATATGATGGGACAGCTCTCTCATTTCTCAGGCAGAATGCAAACTGCTCTGGTTGAGGTTAGAAAGCAGACTCGGGAATGTCCGTGAAGTGCTAGTTCACCCTTCTGCTCAACACAATAATCTCCTCAATTAACAAAACACTTGATCCTGATTTTTTTTTTTTTTTTTTGGTCACAGTAGTGGTGAAATACCAACAAAAAGGACAGTTCATTTTCTTCTGTGGGAGTCTGTTCAACTTTTTTTTTGAGTTATTCAATCATTAAAAATATTTTCTTATATTGAATCCAAATCTGTATCTGTGAAATTGCTCTAGCACTTTGTTTCTGGAGCAACAGAGACAGGCCACTTGGGGACTGGCTTCCATCCCTAGATCCATGTAACTGCCTTCAGTAACTCACCTGAGAATCATGAATTATTACTGCCAGACGTGGCTTTTCTATCACTGGCATCTTGTGCCATTTTGATTCCTTCTGTTCCTGAGTCGGATTAGTTAGGCTTAGTTGGAGTTAACAATATTTCTTACCTTGCTTTCTTTATAATTCTCCTTGCAACAACTATGGGTTATGGCCTTATTTCTTCACACCTGGCTATATCAATAATCTATACCTTTTTTTTTTTTTTTAAGTCTTGTGCCTGCCCTCTTATTCCTCTGTTGCCAGAATAATTTCTTTAGAACGCAGCACAGATCCCACTGGCCACAAGCTCCAAATTATATATTGCTTATCAAATTAATGGTGACATTCAAGGCCCTTTATATCTGTTGTCCTTCCCTCTCTTATAAGTAAGTGATCTTAACTTCCCACCATGCCCCACTCCTCACCCCTGAAAGCGCCTCTGTGCCATCTAGGTTTGCTCATGGCTGGCCTGTGCACACGCCTTGTGCATTCTTGACTCTCAGTCTTTGCAATCCTCATCTTCTTCTTTTCCAGTCTGGTATTCAAAATATAACTCAAATCTTTCCTGCCTTACCGGTTTTGAATGACCTTTGATGCACCCACTGCAAATACACTAGCACCTAGTTACACACTAGCTTTTATTGTAAATTTAAGTCGTTAAGACAATGAGTCTTTTCAAATATACTGCAAGTTATGTGGAGGCCATTACAGCATTCTTATATTTTTTGTGTGTGACCCCCAGTTCCTGGGCCTATAAGTTGACTGGAGAATGATATTGATAGGTTATATTTTTTCCCTCAAATGAAGGAATCTACAAAAAAATGGAAAGAGAAATTACTTGAAAACTATGTTTTAGCAAATATTTAGCAAAATCCAAAGAATTAAAATAATCATGGAGAGATCTTTAAAATAAGTAGATATTTAATAACATTGAGAGGGATACAGCTCCTCTAGATGTTTTTTTTTCATGGTCTTTGAAAAGGGGTTTTCTTGACTACTGCTAAAAAATGTCCACCTCTATCTCAGAAAAAGTACTTTCTTTATTGTTCCTAAAAAAAAAAAAATGTCTCGTTCTATCTCAAAGTACAATTTAGAGCTTGAAATCCTTCACCTGCAAACTTGGCAGTGAGGGTGAGTAGGTGGCTGAGTTTAGGCACATTTGATTATTGCCAAACAACTTGAAGGAGACTATGAATGGAACTGAACTGGTTGGTGTCTTCCCAAGCATTTCCCTTCTAACTAAGGGTAAACTTTTCTCCATTGCCCTGAACAATTAGCCACAGTCTCCATAGATAAGGTAAAAATCGTGGCTGCCTGCCCTATATTTATTTGTCAATCCTAATTCAGAGTCATGAATAAAGCTTTCCCTAACTCAATCTATCCCAAACTGCCTGTCCTTCGAAGCTCTATGGGAGCAGCCTGTGCTCTCTCTCTCTCTCTCTCTCTCTCTCTAATTCAGTATTTATATACCATTCATGTAGTGCCTACCATGTGCTTGTGACTATTATCTGCTCTTGATTAGTGAAGAGTTCCTTCTCCATTTGTCTGGAGAGGCATGAAGCCTATTTAACATGGGATTAAGTGGGATTTTGTTAAAACTGAATTCAAAATTGTGGGGAATGCTATGTGATCGGTAGCTTCTGGAATATCAGCAACATGAGCGTTATCATTTAGATATGAGTTGTCCCCCAAGATCTCTTGTGTGAGACAATGCAAGAATGTTCATAGGTGAAATTATTAGGAGAGGCATAATCTAACCAGTAGATTAATCCACATGGATGGATTAACTGTGTGGTACCTGAAGGTAGGTAGGGTGTGGATCACTGGGGGGTATGCCTTTGGGATTTACATTTTGTCCCCGGTGAGCAGAGGTCTCTCTGCTTCCTGGCTGTCATGCCCTGAGCTGCTTTCCTCTAGCCATAGAGTCAGCTGACCATAAACTGAACTTAGGAAACTGTGAGTCAAAATAAATTTTTCCTCCTCTAAGTTGTTCTTGTCAGATATATTGGTCATAGTAGCACCGAGCTGATTAAAACAGCAAGGGAAGATGCATTCTTTCTCCACTCTTCCCTCTGCCTGAGCCTGGTGTCCCTGGTGTGGGTTGAAGGTGACAGAACAAGGGTGGGTTAGGCTTGTCCTTGGAACACTTGAAGGCTTCTCTGGAATAGAAAAATGCTTCTTGAGAAGTTTTCAGAGCCAGGAGTCTCTCAAGGAGGAATATTTGAAGTGTCTGTTTGCTAGCTTTGATGGAAGTGTGCGTACCACCTGGGAGCCATGTGGATAGAAAAGAGCCTTTCAGGGTTAAGTCTTTAGCAGATTCCTCTGCTTTTTCCTTGCCACAAAATGCCAATCTTGTCCAACTGTTATAAGTCCTCTGGGGAACTTGGGCCTTGCTCCAGACCCAGGCATGATTATCAATTAATGAGAGCCAGTCATAGTTATTCTCTTCTTGGCCATGATTGAATATAATGCAAATCTGGCCAATAAGCTGCAAGGGGAAATGTGCTTTTCAGGAGACTCCTGAGAAAGATATCATTTATCCCTCAAAAGGACCATATGAAGTGAAACTGCCTTTTTTCTTGTTGGGATGTTGTTGTCTGAGGACACAATGTTGGAGCCACTGAAGCTATGTTGGAATCAGAAGGGGACATCTTAGGACATGCAGAGGATGGCAGAGTAGAGAGAAGAACCGGGGTCCTTGATGACTTTGTTGGGCCCCGAACTAATTCTGGAAATTCCCCACCTCCAGACTTCTTTAACCACATTTCATCAATTTTTGAGTTTTTTTTAAAAAGCATTTTAACAATTCTGAGATTAGGATTTATCTTTTATAATATGTTCTAATTAAATTGACAGCATTTTTTTCCCTTAATGTAACCTAAAATAATTGGGTGTTTTTTAAAAAAATCTATATGTAAGATTTCATAAAACATAAATGTTCTTATTATATTCATCTTTTTAAAATTAATTTTTTAAATTTATATATGACAGCAGAATGCATTACAATTCTTATTACACATATAGAGGACAATTTTTCATATCTCTGGTTGTATACAAAGTATATTCACACCATTCGTGTCTTCATACATGTAATTTGGATAATGATGTCCATCACATTCCACCATCATTTCTAACTCCCTGCCCTCTCTCTTTCCCTCCAACCCCTCTGTCCTATCTAGAGTTCATCTATTCCTCCCAATCTCCTCCTCCCTACCCCACTATGAATCAGCCTCCTTATATCAGAGAAAACATTCTGCATTTGGTTTTTTGGGATTGGCTAACTTCACTGAGCATTCTCTTCTCCAACTCCATCCATTTACCTGCAAATGCCATGACTTTATTCTCTTTTATTGCTGAGTAATATTCCTTTAGTAGATTTTCTGCTACTTTCCTTTGTAAGTATTGTAATCAGTATGGCGATTTTCCTCACAGGATGATTCTGGGCGTGGAAGGTGTTTGGGGGAGGAGGTGGCCCAGCCGCTGTGATTTGGTCCTTCATGAGGACATCCATGGATCTGAGTGGGGCCTGGACTCTTTCTTTTCAGAAAGAGATTCAGGGAAAGAGATTCTGCTCTTATTAGGCTCTGGAGCCAATGACCTATATGGGTTCCTCCTTCTCCCCAGGCACAGATGTCACAACAAGCAATCCAAGTTTACTCTATGGCCGGTGGTGTTCTTAAAACAGCCAGTCAGTTACGGGGGTCGCTTGCATTGACAATGGGCTTGGAATTTTTGAAATCTAGAGTGCATGTCCACTTAGCTGGAGAATGAGAAAAGGCTCCAGCAGAGGGCTGGAAACAGAGGGAGCTAAATGCATGGTGACCATTTGTACCCCTGCTCATCTCACTCTGGGTGGGAGGCTGCACCCCACCCCGTGCTCCTCACCCCTTTCCTACTCCTGACAGGAAGCAGAGCTGATGCCTCTTCTCCAGGGCTAGCCTTCTTGTCCCCGCCTCTCCTCTCTGCAGTCCCTAGTCATGGAAGGACTGGGATCAGCACCTCCAAACCTTGAATATCTCTCTTCATTTGAGTTACATTCTCCTCCGGTGCAAGTTGAAATACAAAATCACAAAATCAAACCCTGACTCTGTAAGGGCACCCTGTCTCCCTGGATGGACTAGTGAATAACAGACTTGTATTATCCTCCAGGGACACAGGAGGTCTTCTAATTCTTTAAAATGAATTTTCATTACATTTCCTTGAGACTTCTTTTCTGGCTGCGCCGGCCGGCCTTCCTGTACTTTGGAGAGTGGAGGAATGGGTCACGTGAGGGAGCAGGAGAAGCAAGGTCCTGTCCACCTGCCTCGCTAAGCGCAGCACTGAGGGCCAGGTGGAGCACAGGGGCTCCGGTGTTGGCTCCTTCTGCCTCTTCCCTGCCCCTCCACGCCTCCCCCTCCCACCAAAGCTCAAGTGCAGCTTCTGCTCCATGCCTCCCAGCTGTCCTACCTGAGCTAAAGCGTAGGGAAGCTGAAGTCACTCACCCATGTAGAAATACTCTGGGGACTTGTCCTCCGATGACAAATCCTTTATGGTGCCTCCGAATCGAAACCATAGTCCAAAAGCAATGACGGCTGACCCGGCCAGCTGCGGGGCAAACAACACCGTATTTACTATGGAAGTGAAGAGGGGGTGTGCAGACCCGCTAGTGGGTGCAGGCACAGACAAGGGCTCACCCTTGGACATTACCTAGTCCACCCTTCATCTCTTATGGGGGAGGTGGAAGCATGTACTCAAGCCCCTCGGCCTGGTGTGATGATGGCACTAGGTCCACACTACCCGCTAGCTACCTGGTGGTTATGTGGCACACCTGCTATGCTGAGGGCATCTCAGAAACACGATTCTAACAACGTCCCCCTGGCAGCATCTTCTCCTTGCCTTATTGTCCTTTGCTGGTTCATTGAAACTCGTCACAGTGAGAGGTGACTGGGTCTCAGATGCCAGGTCACCAAGAGCAAGATGAACTCCAAGACCTGGGGGAACTTGCCTTTCTCAGAGGAAAATGCACCAACCTTCAAACCCACCCACACCTCATGATGCGCACACTCCAATTAGAATGTCATTCCAGAAGTTTCTGTAACCCTCTCGCCCCCGGTCCTGTGTGGTGGTCACTGTCCTGCCCCTTCCTGGGGATGAAGTAGGGAACCTGGCTTTTTTTTTTTTTTGGTTACTATTTTGAGTTTCCATGGAAAGTGAGAGAAGAAAAAATAATTTTCTGAAACAACGTGGTCTGTGCTGTGCGGCTGAGGGAGAGGCTGGGCGGCTGGCACGGGCGGTGGCCGGGCAGGCTGGCAGCTGGTAGAGTCATCACCCGGGCTCCCTCCCTCCCCTCTGAAGGTTGCCGTGGGGCTCAGCATTAAAGCCAGAAGCCCTTTCTGCCTCTGCAGGACTGTCACTGCTGCAGGCCAGCAGGCTCCTGCCGTGGTGTTCTCAGATTTCACTGTATCAATCAATCAACGCGTATTTACTGGGCACCTTCTGGGCACAAGGCATGATGGGAAAATAAGCAGAAATGTAAAAATAGCCTCCTGCTGCTGCCACCCTGTCCAGTCTCTGTTGGGCTGCCCCAGTCTTTCCCCAGACAAGCAATTCAGAGTCTGCCCCTGCAGGAACAGAGAAAAGCACGCCGGGGGCTGATGACATGAAAACAGGATGAAAATCACAGAGGCAGAGGTTTAACAAGGAAAAATCAAAGTCAGGGTTAGCCCAGAGACCTTTGCATACGGGTTCCTTCTGTCTTGTGGGCAGCTTGTAAAGGACCTGGTGCTGTCTGGCTGGGTTTCTACCAGGACTTTATCCCCCTTCACCTTCTGTCCCCCAGGGCCAATTCCCTCCTCCCCGGGTTTCTTCAGAAACGCTGCAGCACTTCAGTGAGGAGGAGTCCGAGGGCAGAGTTTTACCAGCTGGACTCTCCCCATGGGGAATAACTAACAGTTTCCAGCCTCAGAGGAAAGCGCTAATTGAATAGTGTGAGGGGCAGCTAAAGGAACTGGGCACAACCAGCTTTTGAAAAAACTGCTGAATTTTAAAAATCAGCAGCATGGCCTGAAAACCTGGAAAGAAGTCATGTTAAAAATGTTAAAATAGTCATGATATTTATCATCCAAGGGAGAGATTACAGGTGACTTTCTTTTAACCTTAAAAATATAGTTTTAAAACAGCGTGACGTGGTAGGTTTTTTTTGTTTTGTTTTGTTTTTTTTCCTATCAGAAAAAAAGTGAGGAGACTATGCTTTTGTTGTGCTTTAACTTAGAAGGAAACCAGTTTGGGGACCTCACTGTTGCTGTGCAGGAAAGAGGGTGCTGCCCTCAGTCAATTGCTGTCCCTGCTGTCCCTACTCGTCAGGGGGCTGCCTGGGACAAGTTGTCCAGCAAAGCCTGACGGGCAACCTTACCACCCTCTGCAGTGCCTGATGGAAAGAGAGTTTCCAAATACAAAGCAAAAATCTATTGACAGAGGCTCCAGGCCAAAGCCAGAAGCCACCAAGCAGACTGTGGAGGAGGTGACTGGTCCCAGGGACACCCTACCATGAGGCCACATTTTTGGAATCTCTGTACACAAACTCTAATTTATAGCTGTCTGGGATCATCCTTCCAGACGGAATACATTTGTCCAGTTCTGGCACGGATGTGTTTGATGCATAATGGAAAATTAAAAGAGAGGTTGCAATTTAAAGCCATCGGGCAAAGGGGAAAAAATCTGCGCTTGCTCATCCCCGCCCCAACCCCCAAACCACACGGGTTTCCTCCTGGTTCAAGGAATTGTGGCTTAGCTGAATGTCATCACTGTGTGGAGGGGAATCCTCCCCGTGTGCTGCCAGGGAGCTAGCCAGGGCTGATATTGTGATGAGAAACAGAGTGAGCACTGCTTTGGGAAGAGGCACAGCAGGTCCTTTTGAACTCACCCATTCTGTAAGGCTCATGCAATGCTCTGTGTTCACTGGACTTATTAGCCTGGTCTACCACACACTAGAAATTGCCCCCCAAAAGTTCACACCAATTGCCATTCAGTCAGCATGAAGGTAAGTGAATCTGGTGTCCCCAAGTTCTCATTACTCTCTGTTCCATACAGCCAGAAGAGATGGTCTCCCCTGAGGGAAGCCTGCAAGCCCCTGTAATCCTAAACGATTAGGCCAACACTCTCCTATGCCCTAATTCTCTCTTCTTTTAATCCCAGTCCTTTTTTTTTTTCCATTCAGACATATCTGCACCTCGGTCAAGGTTAAAAACAACTAAGGAACGAGAGGACATCCATGGCTCAGAGTGGGGCTTTCTTCTTTTCTTCTCTTGCCCCTACCCTCGTCTGCTTTCACTTCCTCTCTTTCTTCCTTGAGTGTTTATTCAGGGGGAACCAGCTCTGATCTAGGCTAGCTATTGTGCTGGGCATCAGGGAAACAACGAAAAAGGTGGGGATCGCAATCCAACATGGAAGATAATCAACATGAAGTCATAAACGCAACATGAGGCAGGGAACGAGCTGGAGAGGGAGAGCGTGCACGCGGCCCAGGGATGGTGCAAAGCACAACCACCAGTGTGCAGCAGTTGTCCACCTTTGATGTATTCCCTGAAGAGCACGAGAACTGGAGGGAGGTGAGAGCTCCCAGCCGAGGAGCACAGGGAAGGGCTTCATTTCCTTACCCTGATGCTGGGCTGGGGAAAGAGACGAGTCTGGGGGAGGCCAGCGTCTGGGCTTTAGCAGGAAGCTGGGGCAGCTGGGACGCAGGGCTTCTGCCTCCCTTTGTATCATCTTGGGAAGCCCCAGAGCCTTGAGTGAAGAAGGGATGGAGACCCTTCTTTTGATGGAAACAGCCAGGAGCATGAATTTTGCTTGGGTGCCTGATACAGCAGGGAGCCAAAGATAAAGGCCTGAGTGACTGTGGACCAGAGAGAGAGAATACTAGGGAGTGAAGCGAACAGCTGAGAGGACCAGAAAGAGTTCACCATACCATTTGAAGAACTTTGCTGAGGCCTCCTTCTAGGGCCAGTACCACGCCTAGGGCCTTTGAGAGAATGACAACCAGAAATATTGTTTTGTAGGAACGGGCTTTTTCATACCGCAGAATGAGTTAGACCTTCATGTTAATCATTAAAAAAAAAAAAATCACTTATTGAGCATGACTGTGAGCCAGGAGCCTAGGACTCAGAGTTGAAAAAGAACCAGTCCTTCTCCTGGGGTTCTCAGGGACTCATGGAAAGCTATTTGGTGGCCTAGGTAAAAACCTAGTCCTGCCTGAGGTGAGGATCCAATCACAGGCCCAGCCTACTAGAATGCACACAAGAAGACGCCAGATAACATCACCTCTTCAGTCATCTCTCCTTTTCTGAGGACCAGTTGTGCACAAGGCACTAAAAAATGTGATGAAATGAGGTCTGAGGGCAAAAGTGGGCCCACTACTTAAAAACATAAAATAGAAAAAACAAAAACCAAAAAAGGCAAGAAGAATGCGGTGAAAGGAACAGTGGTGTACAAACCTAAGCCATTAAAGAGGGGCTCGCCAGATTTTCCAGTAGCTAACCATATTCCAGAGTGTTTGCGGGACACAAAATTGCAAATTGTAAGCACATGTCTTTAGAGGAGACATGTTTGTATTCTAAAACTAAAGAAGCAGAAGAGAGGACTGAAGACGGATTTAAAGAATTTTAAGGCAAACTGGATGGGCAGAGTTTCCTGTAAGTCATGGCTATCTGAAAAAACTAAGCCATTTAGCATAAAGCAAAACTTGTTTATGGATTTCACCTTTATTTTAAGTGCATTTATTTTCACTTTCCTGGGCTTGCTGATAAAAGGGCCTATCGTGAGGACATAGTTTTTTCACTTAAAGACAAACAAGATTTTATGAATCACAAACACGGTCCCCTGTGGTAGTCCAGCTGGAGACGGGTAGTGCTGGGATGCAAAAACGCAGAGACCACTCCCTGGACCTGGCTCCTCCTGTCTGCCCAGCCTTCCCCTCCTGGACACAGGCCAACGTGGATCACAAACAGCAAATGCGTGGTACTGCTGGTGAGCAGTAAACCTCCTTTCTGGGTCAAAAGCACCCCCAGAGACAGTTCTAGATAGTGCCTATGCTTATATCTAGGTACCAGACCAAAGAATGATCCTGAGAGGCCCTAAGCCACAGTCTCAGTTCCTTCTTCCACTGGAAGCCACTGCTCTTGCCGTTTCCTGAGACAGAATGCTCTCCCCCCCCCCCCACCAGACTGACACCCACTCGGAGCTTAGCTTTCCTGTCACTTGGGGAAGACTACCCTAGCCTAGTTATTTGTCTTTTTTTCATAGCACATACAACCATTTCTATTTAAACATTTCTGTAATTTTTTCAAAAAGGCCTGATTTCTGTGAAGGGCAGGGATGGGAGCTGTGTTGCTGTGGTACAAACCCCTTCCTCTTGTCTTGCAGAATGGGCTCCCATTCTGTCAACAGACATATGACATATGTCAATGAAGAAGCAGAAGACCTACAAAAGATACCACTTAGGCTATGCTGTGGATGGAACTGCGACCCCTCACCCCACGATTCACACACTGCAGCCCTGCCTCCCAGGGCGGTGATATTTGGAGATGAGGCCTTTGGAAGAGAATCAGATGAGGTCATGAGGGTAGGACTAGTGCCCTTATGAGAAGAGACACCAGAAAGGCTGCTTTCTTTCCCTCTGCCATCAAAGATGCAGTGACAAGGCACCACCAGAACACCAGGAGAGGGTCCTCATGAGACCCGACCATGCTGCCACCCTGCCCTCAGACTTCAACCTCCAGAGCTGTAAGGCATGCGTTTCCGTTATTTAAGACACCAAGTCTTTCTCCCCACCTTTCCCTCCGTTTGGTGCTATAGATTGAACACAGGGCCAGGTATTTCTTTCTTTGTTTTCTTTTTTTTTAATGTCATCCCAAGTTGACTAAGACAGGCTGACAGGAGCCATTGTGAACCACCTCCCTCACAGCTCTCCAAGGGGAGACTTCACAAAGGCCTCTTTTCAAATTCATCTGCACCGGGGAAACACTGCAGATACCTTGGAAGGCACTGAGTGAACACAAGGTTGAATATACGCAGCAAAACAGTCGCCCGTGGACAAAGAAAACCAAATTGGAGTATGTAGCCTCAGTTCCGTTTCCCTGAGCCTGCGGTGACAGTTAGAGTCGATCTATGCATCTCTGTTAGTGGCAAGAAGAGGGACATATGAACACTGCATACGATTCTAGCAACACACACACATCACACAGTGCATGAGAATGAGAGAATTAACAAAGCCAATCCTGTACTCTTGCTTCTCCGGGATGAAGCCATGGGCCCATGCAACCCAGTTTGTTTGTTACTCTCTTCTTCGGGCTGAAGTCACACAAAAGTTGGAAATGACACTTTCATCCTAGGGTTTTCATTAAATGCTTTCAAGCTACTACTTGCTCTCGGTGGCAATTATCATCCTAGATGGAACTATAATGAGCACTCACTCACGATATTTGATCTGATTGAAACCCCATTAGGATGCCATGAGGGTAATGCAGCCTCCGCCTTTTAGCAGGCAGATGTCAGAAGCACATTTGCTTTAGAAGATGATGCTAATTTTCTCAAAGTGGAAAACTGGCTCCCAAGACTTTCATCCTATTATGCCCTGAAAGCAGGACCAGGATTTAGATGGCACTTTCTCAAAAATCAAGGATTTTATCAGAAAAAAAAAAAATACGAGAGCTGAATGTCATATGACATTTACACCAAATGCCCCTGAGGGAACTTGCTACCCTGACCTCAACATCAGGACCAGGTGAGGGGGAACTGGAGGCAGGACCAGGACGGCAGGCGATGGTGAGGAGCCTCTGATGGTCCGGAAATACACAGCAGCTCCTTAAGGTATCCGTGTGCCAGATTTCCCCTACTATTTTCTTCATAGAATTTCGGTAAGAACAGGCGCATGCCAAGAAAGACTTCTTTCAGGTAAGAGTACATTTCCTGATCAATCAATGCTTAATTCGTTCTCTGGGCTGGTAGAAGCCCCATAGAATCAGGAGTGTTCTGTTCACCTCTGGGCTATCTATTGGTGCCAAACACATGTTCTTCCGTTTGTTGAGGTTTTTATAAAGTTAACTTGCCTGGATCAACTGTTTTTCGAGGAAGCAGTTTAAAAGTGCTGCGGGGAAGCAAAATAAGCCCGGGGTGGAAAGTTTTCTGTGAACCATAAAGCAGATAATTCACTTCTGGATGGTGGAAAATGTGTTTATGTGGTAGTTACACACAACACCTTTTATCTTCAAAGAAATGCAGGGGAAAGGAGTAGGAGAGGATGAAACAGCAAGAATTATGAGAATGTTGATGTGGATGGCTGCTTAATTTTCTCTAGACAGCAAAAATGAATGTCACAGACTACCAGCTAATGATCCGGTGAGCAGATGGTTTTATCAAGTGAAGGTCAAATATACACAAGTCTAAAATCCAATCCACCAGGTCACAGAAGTGAATTAAACTAAGTGTCGGCCTTACCTCATCGGGAGGAGTAACTATGGGTAGAATAGACAAAAATGCTCTTTTCTAAGCTCTCTGCATTGCCTTCTAATAGATAAGACCCATCCATCTGGGACTTATTCTAGGCTCACCCTTCTATTACACATTTTATCTTGGGGGCCAAAATGACCACTCCCCTATATAGACACGTCATCTCATCTATATGATGCTTTATATAAGCAAAGACATTAATTAATATTTATGTTTCAGTGTAAAATTCTTCCAGGTGTTTGAAAGGACTACTTCTGAGCAGATTGAAAGATTTCTTAAATATTGATCAATAGGAATAATATTTATCCAGTTTTAATTGTTACAGAGAAATAATGGCAGAAAAAAAATATTTCAGGCAGAACTCAGGAATATGGTGAGAGGAGGGGCATATGAACACTGCATATGATTACAGTATTCTCTATACAGCAAAATGAGTGTCAAAACACTTCATTTAGGAAAATGTTAGCTTGGATGGAAGCGAGTAGAAATCATGGAAGCCCAGGTTGGTGTTCTATAGATAATTTTCTTAACATTGATTTTCCCAGAGCCTATTTGAGGTCAGGAAGGTATAGCAGGGCCCATTCACGGAGTTACAGGCAGATTCTGGCACATGGAAGGAGAACAAACTGGCTTTGGGTCTGAGTGACAGCAGCTTCCTATGCATCCCCAACCCCACACTGCCCACACTGTTGGGGGGCTTGTCATCTCTGCTCAATTCCCTTGTCCCCTGTTTACAAGATGGTTCATTTCCAATCGCCATCACAATGGAGAGGGTGGAGCTTGGCCTATGTTTTGGAAAATCTACCACCTGCTCATCTAATTTCACTTCTTCTGAGTGTTCATGCTGAATAACTGATGCTGGAACATGGGTAACAAATATGTCACATGTACAGACAGCGCTGTGGCACAGGGGAATTACTGTGGTCAAAACGGGGGTTCTAGCCAACTAGATTGAATCAGGCTCTGCACTCCCGAGTCCTGTGACCCTTGGGCAAACCTCTTATCCTCTGTTACCCCCAGCTTCCTCATTTGCAGAGCAGAAAGAGTCATAGTAGCTTCTTAAGAGTTTAACTGAGTTCATGTTACACACTGGAACAATGAGGGCCCAGCACTTAGTCTTATTACCTTGATAGACTCACTAATGTTACATTCAGACCCCAAACTTGATCTTAGTCCCATGGTACCAGTAACTTAGTTGTCTGCCATCTTTTGATGTTGGTTGGCACTATGCTCCCACTCTCCATGACAGCTGAAGTTCCCTTGAGTTTTCTGAACTATCTATACCAGAACACCAGTAGCCCTTTACAGACCCTGTTTCCTCTTTTCTCTAGTTTTAATTAAAACCCAATAAGGGAAAAATATGTCTTTGTGAGAGGAAAATAATTTTATTGAGGCTAGAGCTGTCCAACAGAAATTTCTCCAATGATGGAAATGTTCTCTATTTGTGCCATCCAATATGGTAGCCACCACCCACCAATGGTTATTGAACACTTGAAATGTGGTCAGTGGGACTGAGGAAATGAACATTACATTTTACTTAACTTGAATTGATTTAAGTTTAAGTAGCTGCACATGCTCAGTAGCACAGCCACTGAATTGAGTGTCTAGAAGTCACGTTAGTGTCCAAGTTTTAGCCTTTAGACTTGGAGTGGTTAAGAGCATGAACTCTGGAGCCACACATCAAAACCTGGCTCTGCCACTGGCCAGCTGTGTATCCTGCATAAGTCTCTGACACTCTCTGTACTTTTGTTTCCTCATATAGAACCTGGGCATGATAATAGCTTTTATCTCATAAGATTATTGTGAGGATTAAAAATGCTCATATAGAAATGTGCTTAAGAGAACATTTAGTACGTAGCCTACATTTATATAGTGCTTCCTATCCTTCAAGTTTTTTCTGCTCAAATTAATTTATGAAATTGTCTCTTGATACACACTCTCAATTTCCATCTTACTTTTCTTCTGTTTTAAAATGATTGGTTCGTGGTCTCAAAGTTTCTCTTGCTTCTGCCCTATGTCAGGGTATTTTATCCATCTTTTCACACCTGCATTTCTGGAATACATCAAAACTAAATCTGGCATTGGATTTAATGATCCCGCTCACAGACTTTACACTTTCCAGGCCAGTATCATTTCTTATGCTGTGTATTACACTTGTCCTCAAATTTACTACAGTGGGAAGAAAATGGGATTTAAAATAAGAAGACGTGGGACATACAACCTATTCTGCCTGACTCAGTTTCTATATCTGTAAGATGGTGCCAGTTATACCGTTCCATGGGATTGTTGTGATTCACAATCATATGGGATAATGGATGTGAAAGCATTTTGTAAACTAAACATCATATAAATGTTCATTAGTATTGTTCCTTTGTTCCTAATCAAAGCCAAAGAGGATGAAAATGGAGGCCAAGGTAAACCCCACTCATCTGTACGATGTGCTCTTAGTCCATTGGATACCCCCGTCTCACTGGCCTCATTCTCTTGATTCCTTTCACTGCTTGGTGACCATGACACAATTTGTTTCAATGATCAGTCTAACATCACTTGCTTTAGAAACATGTATAATATCACTTGCTTTAGAAAAAAGGCACACTGTTGGTTGTGACATTGTCAATATTAACACTGGGCGGATGGAGGTAATGTTCTCTTTTGTGGCACACGGTTGGAGCACCAAGAGACTTCACGGATGACGTTCTAGAATAGCACAGTAAAAGGCAATGGATGATGGTAATTCTAGAAACCGTCAAGGATCAGTGTAGAAAAAAAAGAATCTGAAAACAGCAGTGGTAAAGTGGTAACTGGAATGAAAAGCACTGCCAAGAGCAAGCCAAGAAGGAGGAGCTCCCTGCCCCAACCAGAAGTGAGGGCATCTGGTGGGTCTCTGACCTCTTTAGGTCACATCTGAAACAGAGGTTCTCACAATGTGGTCCTAGAGCTTGGGACTTGTTAAGAGTTGCAGACCTACTGAACCAGAATATGTAACTGAACAAGGTCTGGGTTGGTCTATGCACATCCATGTTTAAGAGGCTCTTGACCCCAAAAGCTTTCCCATGCCTCCTCTTGGACTCTAATGGCACAGAGGCCAGGCAGACAACACACAGCTCTGCTCTAAGGTCAGCGTGCACAGCCCTGTCAGCTGAAGCCATGATGAACCTCTACTAGGTGCTGAGACCTGAGAGAGAACAAGTGACCATCAAGGACAAAATGGAGGCTACAGAAAGGCACAAGTACCTCCTGATCCAGGATATCTCTGAGCTGCCAGCACTTGGCAGGGTGTCAGGTACACAGCAGGAGCTCAGCACAGGCTTGCTGACTGAATGGATTATAGAGGAGGGACCCTCTCCTTTTGACTCCACACCTTTGGTAAGACTCTTGGCACTTTGATTGGTTGGACATGGGACACCTTCTTGCTTCTCCTTACCTGTCTGGGTCTCATGGAGTCTGGATTCTACTTTCTCACTTGTATCTCTAGTATTCAACTGTCACTCATATCTTATATTATGGAGTATTTACTATGTGTGTGGGGATGTGCCATACTTGAGGACCTTACATGTATTAACTCATTTTATTTGCACAAAGATCAGACTGAAGTGAGTACTTCATCATGCCTGTTTCACAGAGGAGAAAAACTGAGGTTCAAAGAGGTTAAACAACAGAGCCAGGAAAATAGTCAGGCAGTGCGGTGCCAATCTACACCTTCCAAGCTTTGAATTCCTAGATCTGAATAGCCATGCTGTGCAGACCTGCCCGAGGTCTACCAGGACACTGTAACTACACCTCTGGATTTCCCAGACTGACCCTACTGTAGACTCCTTGACCTCCTAGCAGCACTAGGTCCCTCTGATCCACTCTGGTAGGGGCTGACTCTCTGCTGCTGTCTTCTCACCTTGACAGAAATCAGGAACGAAGACTATCCTACAGTGAGGCTGAGTTGCTTTCTGGGGTGGTCTAGCATTTCTGTGGACTCCAAAGGGTACATTCTTTCTTTTCTTTCTTTTTTTTTTTTTAAACCAGTTTCTCCAACAGGTGATTTCTCTAAAGTACTATTTGACATATTTGGGAAAGTGGAGGAGGCCACCTCTGTAAGATTCATTTGATCCGAGCTTCTTTTACTCCCAAGCCAAAGAAACACTATCTTTCCTACAAGCACCTGTTAGGTATCACCAAGTGCAAACCCAAAGCTGCATTAGTAATGGTGAGAAGGAAAGGAGAGAAACTTCAAACTTGCCATATAGAGCATCTGGCTTTCAACAAAGAACTGCCTGGCTTCCTGTTGGACAGGGACAGTGAGCCACTCATTACAGCA
Source organism: Urocitellus parryii (assembly GCF_045843805.1). NCBI lineage: Eukaryota > Metazoa > Chordata > Mammalia > Rodentia > Sciuridae > Urocitellus > Urocitellus parryii. The sequence continues at coordinate 107,450,496 of NC_135541.1, forward strand.
CAATGATAGGAAAACGCTGAGCAGACAACAATAAACCAAGGAGTAAACAGCGCCCAGGTTTTTCTTTAAACCAACATGTGTGGCTGGGTGGGTTGTGGTGTTTTATTTATATTGCTATGCAACGGAGGAAAAAAAAACAACAAACAAACCCGAAGGTGATTTCAATGAAAGGCACAGGAAAATACTGAGCTATCTGACTGCAGTGCCTGAATTTAGACCTGACAGATGTTGGGAGGGGTTTCATGGTAGACATCAACCATGATATCAGAAATTAATTGAGTAGAGTTAATGGGTAGGCTTTACTTTTACTTTAAAAAGAATCCAGGCGGTGGCCCTGGGCCAGGCACTGCAGGCTCTGGCAAGATCTAGCTGAATGTTTAGAAAACCAGGAGCACAGCCGAGGGGAGCTTAAACCCAGCTGCCCTGAAGGAGGTTACAAATCTAGCTGTCAAATTGCAGCTCAGAAAACCTCTATGCCTGCCCTCCGGCCAATTTCTGACAGGATCCAAAATGCTGTCATCTAGGCGACCTTATACCTCAGAAGGGCAGACATCTAAGGGTGTGTGTGTAAATGTTACACTCTTAAGTCACAGCTGAAGCCTGACCTTCCAGGAAAAGCCCTCCAACCAGGAAAAAACAACTTCAGAAACTAGGGTGGGGCTTTTCTAGAATCAGGTTCCTTCAGTGACAATGGAGGTAGATATCTAAATAACTTAATCCATTCAGTTCTTCCCTGTCGGGCATAAGGCCCTGGTTTCAGTTTGTCCCTTTTGTGTTGGTTGTGCGGCACAAACACGGGAAGATGGCCTCTACTTGCTGCTGTTGCACAACCCTGTCCCCTGCCCCCTGCAGCCCTGTGGAATTGAAAGAGAGAAAGGTCCACATACTTCCGTACTGGGCTCAGTCCGAAGAGCAGCCAGGTAATGATGGGCAGGCAGAGATAGGTCCAGTGGACAACTGATTATGTAAATCAGAAATCCATACTCAGTTTTCTAACCTGAGATTAATGCAGCTTCATTAATTCACTCTACAGATATTTATTAAGTGCCTCCTATATGTTAGACACTATTCTAAATGCTGGGGATACATCTGTGAACAAAACAGAAGAAAAGGAAATTCCTGCTCTCAGTGCTGTTAAGTTCTAGTAGGGAAAATCCACAAGTACACATTAAGAAGATAATGTATAGTTATTCCCAAAGGAAGACAAGTTGGAAGTCATTTGGCACACATGTATACTGTTTGCCAATATTAAGGGAATCAGGGGAAAGAGCTTTATGTTGAATGCTTCATATGTGCCAGGCACTTACTAATAAAACCTTACTAATTAACCTTTTTGAGCACTAACTATGTATAAGGCTCCTAAAAGGTGAGGCTGGATACTTAACATATTTGATTTTAATGCTCTCAACAACTCTATTTCTCCACTCATACAAATGATAAATCAACCTGAGAAGTAAAAATAACTTGCTCAAGCATACTCTGCTTGGATCTCTGCCCTTAAGCCTGATGACTTCTTCGTATAGATGGTGGCTCACATGCCCCTTGCTCTGCATCTCAGCTGGTGATGCTGGTTTCTCACCTTTGCCTTAATGTCTTCTTCTTCAGAAGACTTTGCAGCCTCCTTAATGTTACTGTGATCCCTTCTCTGAACACCTTAGTCAGAACATATATACCAAAGGCCATATATGACCTCAGTGGCTAACACAGGGAGGGACTCAAACTTTGCTTTGCTGCTACTTCCCTTCCTTACTGTGTTAATGGTCAATGGTGTGAAATTTGTCACTTGATTATATACTGAACTTTTCTTTTTTTCCGGGGGGGGGGGCAGTTGTTGTTCTATATGCATTGGTCTTGTTTCCTCAAGTAGATTAGCTACTTAGGAAACAGTGTTTGCAGTTACTAGTGCTTATTTATTATTTGTTTAGTCATTATTCAATAGTGGCTCTCAAACTTGCACATGGGTCAGAATTACCTGGGTGGTCTATTAAAATAGATTGCTGGGTCCCTCTTCCAGAGTTTCTGATTCAGCAGGTTCAGGATGGGCAGAGAATGTGCATTTATGACCAATTTCCAAGGGATGCTGAAGTTGCTGGTTCAGGAGCCACACTTTTGAAAACCACTGGTTAACTGAATTACCACACTTTTTAAAAGCAAGTAGGCAGAGTTTGAGACCCAATCTTTGCCTCTTGCTAGCTGTGTGATCTTGGGCAAATTAACCTGTTTGAATCTCAGTTTCCTCATTTGTAAAAACGGGGATAATCCGATGCACATCAGTATTGCCATGAAGATGAAGTGTGATAATGAATGTAATGTGCTTAGCCCTGTCCTTGACACATGGAAAACACTCAATAAATGCTTCCAATTATCCCTGGAAAGGCTGGCACAGCTTCAAGCATTTAATAAGAACTGAGCCCAGTTTAAGAACTTCTATTCAGGCTGCTATAAACTTCTTTTGAATTTGTAAGCAGTGAGAGTGAAAGGTGTCACTGCAGCAATGACATCTATAATTAATTAACGACGTTGGAAATTAAGCCAGCCTACTAATAAAACATACAAAATAAGGGCCTTGAGAAATGTTCCTCCTTATAGTATGCTGAATATCAATGTCCAGGTGTACAAAAGTCACATGTATCTTTAAAATGCAGGGGCTGTTCCTGGGTACCTCCTCCACACATTCCATTGCTGAAAGATGCTGAAGATGGCTACTTGGAAGAGCTTGGAGTTGTTGGAGTCACCCAGACGTCAGGGCTAATGGGTTGGCAGACACAAACTGGGCCCATTATTCAATAATTAATTACTTGCAGCCATGGGAAGCAACCTCCACAGAGCAAATGGTTTCAAAGCACCTAAGCCCCTCGTGCTCCCTCCGCCCTCTAAAAACCTCTTCACCCAAAGCAGGACCTATATTTTCACTCAGGGTCTATCTGAGCAGTTACTATGGGTGGCCATTAAGAAAGCCCAAGAGGGACTGTGCAGAAGACAATTTTCAGACCTTTCTCAGAATTCTCCAGGACCTGGAGCTGAGTATCCAGGGGGCTAAGGATGGTGGAGCCCTAACCATTCTCTAACAATCTAGAAGACAAGGGTCACAGTCTTATTTCTCTGTGAACTACTAATTCCGGATTGTTGTCAGCTCCATAAAACCCTGCAAAGTTGAATGAGATCATCTCCATTAGCATTAGTATTTAGCTGCGGACAGGAAACTGTGGGGAGATGCTGCTGCCTCTTGGAAGTCCCTTAGTGCCCCCCAGCATCCTTCCCTAAAGAGCACTCCCACCTCCTCATTCACTAGGACCCTGTCATAACGCCTAGAAAAAGGATGATCCTTCCCCACCCCCACAATTTTCATTCCCACCCCCAATTTCCTAAAGAAATCCTCCGAGGCAGGTGGTGTGTCCACACACTCTGGATGGGGTGGCACCCCACAGGCAGCCCCCGAGGGCAGGGGTTTCCCTCCCAACCCTTTGGCCAGGCCACCGGGCTCCCGCGGAAAGGCAGAGCGAGAAGGGGGTGTGTGTGTGCCTGGGAAGCTGGAGGGCAGCGCGGACCGCCGGGCCGGGAGCCCTCGGGAGGGGAGGAGTGGCTGGGTCCCCGCACCTGGCGTCACCCGCCCGGAGATGAAAACCTGGGCAGAGGGGCTCCTCCCGGTGAGAGCCGCTCGGTGTCTCCCTTCTTACCGGTTCCCAGGGCTCAACCTTCTCTTTTTCCCGTTCCCTCCCCCTCCGTCCGTCCCCCTCTTCTTTGTCTGCCTTCTCGCCTCCGCCGGTGGAACACCCTGCCCTCTCCCGGAGCCGGCTCGGACGCGCGGCGGTCAGCTCCCCCGAGACCCCGGCCCCGCGCCCGCCGCCGGTCCCCCTGCCCGGCTGGGCCTGTCGGCTCGGGTCTCACCCAGAACAGCAGGTTGAAGCCGAGCAGCAGGTACTTGATGCACCGCAGGCCCCCGCGGAAGCGCCCCATGCTGTGGCCCAGGCGGCGGGCTCCCGAGTCCCCAGGCCCGCGCCGCGAGCCCGGGGAGCGGCGGGCGCCGGCAGGGAGGGGCGGGGGGCGGGCCGCGGGCGGGGCCGGGGGGCGGGGCCTGCGGGGACCCGGAGCCACCAGCTGGCGAGTGGGAGGGCCGGCGGGCAGGGACGCCGGGAGGGTGCGCACCCCTCCTCCCAGGGACTCCCTCCTTGCATTCTGCCGCGGAGACTCCCCTCCTGCCCTCCCTGGGGTCCCTGCTCCCGGCGGCGGTCCCGGCATCTGCGACGAGAGAACGTCCGCCAGGGGAGCGGGCCCCAGCTAATCAGCGCCCGGTGCCTAGACTCCTCAGAGGCCCTTCTTGATGGATGACACGTAGGTCGCGGCCTCGGTGGCTCTGGAAACCCGGGAAGGTGGCTTCAGGTAGAAGAGGTGGCAGGACCGTGGTGGAGCACCCGGCGGAGTTTCCCGGGCTGTGGTCCCGCGGCGCCCTGTAAGCTCCCAGGCCGCCGAGGCGGCTGGCAGGGGACCCTCCCTCCTGCCCCCGCCCCCTGCCCCCGCCCCGCGCCTCTCCGACGGTTCTTACCTTAATAGGCAAGAACTGGGGGCAGGCGCGCGGGGCGGCCACCCGGAGCCCGGCTCCCCACCCTCCTCCCACCCCCGTATCCTGCTAGATACGACCGAGGAGAGGGCTTGAAATGAATCCAAATTCCCGGGATCTTGATTATGTTGTGGAGATTGGAGAAAAGGGGGCGGTTTGGGTTTTGCTTTGTTTTTATTAAGTTTGGCTGCTGGCGGGAACTCAGGCTCCCCACTCCCGTTGACTAAAGAGTCTACAATGTGTGGTGTCAGACAGTGTGGGGGAGACAGGGAAGTGTAAAATTCAGGGAGCTGATGCATTAATTTAGCAACATTCTAAGTGCCAATTATAGACCAGGCATAGTAGCAAGCCCTGGGGACTCAACAAGGAGGGAGTTAGTCAGCTCTCCTATGGCATATCTGTATGCAATGAATTGTAGCCAGGTGTCAGGACAAGTTAAGTGCTGGACAAGCATCCCTGGCCTCACTGCATTGGCCAGGAGAGATTTTGCTAAGGAGAGTGAGACTGATCCCTTCTTGAAGAATGAGTCTCAGAGGAGAGGAAGAGCAGTCCAGGAAGCATGTGCAAAAGTTTGCAAGGGACCAAAGCTTCCTGGGAAAAGGATGAGAATCTTTGCTAGCCAGGTGGAGCAGGAGCCCATGTGAAGGCAGTGGGGAGGTGAGTCAGGAGAGTGCTGGAGCCAAATCACAGCTTGCAGGTAGCTGTTCAAAGTGGAACACAAACCCAGGGCCTCAGTTTCCCATCTCCTCACCTGCAACATGGGGATAGTACTTGTCTTAAAGAATTGTTGGAAAGATTAATGAGTTAATGTTTGCAAAGTGCCCAGAACAATGCCTGCACTGTAAGTACAGTATAAGTACTGTAAGTACAATATAAGGGTTAGCTGTTTCAATATAGAACTCAATCAGCCAACCATCCAGTCTCCACCATATTGCCGTCTTGGCCTATTCTGCATCTTTGGACACAATGTTTGAAAAATCTAGTGAATTTTATTAACAAAAACGAGAAGAAGAAAGAAAAATGAAAGTGCTGATTCTGTAGTAAGTAAGCATAAGTCTCACACAGTGAACTAGAGACAAAGATAGAAGTTAATAGGTATGCAGATGCAAAGCTTTGATTTCAAACACAGTTCTATATCTGACACCTCTGTTTTACTATAAAGGAAAAAAACTAAAGAGTAGTGTCTACTACCCAGCAGGCATGCAATCAATCAACTAAATGAACAACAATGATATTATAATTTATATATATTGTTGAATTTCACATCTCTAAGACAAAAATATATTTATTTAGACATTATATTCAATATTCTGGGAACAGAACCCTTATTATGACATGCAAAGCTGTTGTTCTTTCACACTTTGATTTTAGCCCATGTGTAATAGACAAATGATTGCCTGCTTAATGTAACAGTTTTAGATTTTGAGTCTAGATTCTCAAGCATTCGACAAAGTACAGCATCCCTTTATGTTCAAAACATTAGAAAAACTAGGGATAACAGGAACTTTCCTCGACATTGTAAAAGCTATCTATGCTAAGCCTCAGGCTAGCATCATTCTGAATGGAGAAAAATTGAAGGCATTCCCTCTAAAATCTGGAACAAGACAGGGATGCCCTCTATCACCACTTCTATTCAATATAGTTCTCGAAACACTGGCCAGAGCAATTAGACAGACAAAAGAAATTAAAGGCATTAAAAATAGGAAAAGAAGAACTTAAATTATCACTATTTGTGGTTGACATGATTCTATACCTAGAAGACTCAAAAGGGTCTACAAAAAAACTACTAGAACTAATAAATGAATTCAGCAAAGTGGCAGAATATAAAATCAACACACATAAATCAAAGGCATTTCTGTATATCAGCGACAAAACTTCTGAAACAGAAATGAGGAAAAAACTCCATTCACAATATCCTCAAAAAACAAAACAAAACAAAACAAAACTTGGGAATCAACCTAACAAAAGAGGTGAAAGATTTATACAATTAAAACTACAGAACCCTAAAAAGAGAAGTAGAAGATTTTAGAAGATGGAAAAATATACCCTGTTCATGGATAGGCAGAACTAACATCATCAAAATGGCGATATTACCAAAAGCTCTCTATAGGTTTAATGCAATGCCAATCAAAATCCCAACGGCATTTCTTGTAGAAATAGATAAAGAAATCATGAAATTCATATGGAAAAATAAAAGACCCAGAATAGCAAAAGCAATTCTAAGCAGGAAGTGTGAATCAGGCGGTATAGCGATACCAGATTTCAAACTATATTACAGAGCAATAGTAACAAAAACAGCATGGTACTGGTACCAAAACAGGCGGGTGGACCAATGGTACAGAATAGAGGACACAGAGACTAATTCACAAAGCTACAACTATCTTATATTTGATAAAGGAGCTAAAAGCATGAAATGGAGGAAGGATAGCATCTTCAACAAATGGTGTTGGGAAAACTGGAAATCCATATGCAACAAAATGAAACTGAATCCCCTCCTCTCGCCATGCACAAAAGTTAACTCAAAGTGGATCAAGGAGCTAGATATCAAATCAGAGACTCTGCATCTGATAGAAGAAAAAGTTGGCTCCGATCTACATATTGTGGGGTCGGGCTTCAAAATCCTTAATAGGACACCCATAGCACAAGAGTTAATAACAAGAATCAACAAATGGGACTTTCTTAAACTGAAAAGTTTTTTCTCAGCAAGAGAAACAATAAGAGAGGTAAATAGGGAGCCTACATCATGGGAACAAATTTTTACTCCTCACACTTCAGATAGAGCCCTAATATCCAGAGTATACAAAGAACTCAAAAAATTAGACAGTAAGACAACAAATAACCCAATCAACAAATGGGCCAAAGACCTGAACAGACACTTCTCAGAGGAGGACATACAATCAATCAACAAGTACATGAAAAAATGCTCACCATCTCTAGCAGTCAGAGAAATGCAAATCAAAACCACCCTAAGATACCATCTCACTCCAGTAAGATTGGCAGCCATTATGAAGTCAAACAACAACAAGTGCTGGCGAGGATGTGGGGAAAAGGGTACTCTTGCACATTGCTGGTGGGACTGCAAACTGGTGCGGCCAATTTAGAAAGCAGTATGGAGATTCCTGGGAAAGCTGGGAATGGAACCACTATTTGACCCAGCTATTGCCCTTCTCCGACTATTCCCTGAAGACCTTAAAAGAGCGTACTACAGGGATACTGCCACATTGATGTTCATAGCAGCACAATTCACAATAGCAAGACTGTGGAAACAACCCAGATGCCCTTCAATAGATGAATGGATAAAAAAAAATGTGGCATTTATACACCATGGAGAATTACGCAGCACTAAAAAATGACAAAATCATGGAATTTGCAGGGAAATGGATGGCACTAGAGCAGATTATGCTTAGTGAAGCTAGCCAATCCCTAAAAAACAAATACCAAATGTCTTCTTTGATATAATGAGAGCAACTAAGAACAGAGCAGGGAGGAAGAGCAGGAAGAAAAGATTAACATTAAACAGAGACATGAGGTGGGAGGGAAAGGGAGAGAAAAGGGAAATTGCATGGAAATGGAGGGAGACCCTCATTGTTATACAAAATTACATATAAGAGGTTGTGAGAAGAATGGGAAAATAAACAAGGAGAGAAATGAATTACAGTAGATGGGGTAGAGAGAGAAGATGGGAGGGGAGGGGAGGGGAGGGGGGATAGTAGGGGATAGGAAAGGTAGCAGAATGCAACAGTCACTAATATGGCATTATGTAAAAATGTGGATGTGTAACCGATGTGATTCTGCAATCTGTATTTGGGGTAAAAATGGGAGTTCACAACCCACTTGAATCTAATGTATGAAATATGATATGTCAAGAGCTTTGTAATGTTGTGAACAACCAATAAAAAAAGAAAAAATAAATAAAATCTTATGTTCTAAATACTGAAAAAAAAAATAGACTCTCCCAATCCCCCCATTCACAAAGATGAAGCCTCTCCTTTTAGGGGAGTCTGACCCTTGGCAGGACTAGGCTAAAATAATTCTCTTTTCCTTGTACTTAGTTCAGAAAGCAAACTGACAGATGTTTCGGCAAATGGGATAGATTGGTATCTAATGGGGCCCAGATGGTCTCTCTTCTTTTCAAAGTTATTGAATCCGGATGTTATACTTGAAATAGCTGTTTCCAACTTGGTACCATCCTCAAGACAGACCCAACAACACTGAGGATAACAAAGCAGAAAGTTGAAAAAACCTGGATCATTGAAATCATCCCATTCTGAAGCCAAGTGTAGTTTGAGTTTTGTCTGTTTGTGCATATATATGTATGTGTGAATTGTGGGGGAGAGGCATCCTAAATAATGACATAATAAAGAAGTTAGCCTGTGATTAATTGTCATTAGCATCGCTCCTCCTTTCTCCTCTTTTTTCTCCTGTGTTGAACTCAGTCATGGTGCCTGAAACTCTAAGACAATATTGTGACTAGAGGAAAATACAAGAAAATTGCAGACCTGCCAGCCAGGATGCTGTTGAACCATGTAACCAACATGTAACAACATCAGCTTTCATCTATTTCCAGATATATGTGTGTGTGTGTGTGTGTGTGTGTGTGTGTGTGTGTATCCCTTAATGTGTTTGACTTTGGGTTCTGTTACTTATAGTTGAAGATATTCCTAACTGATAAAGGGAAGATGTTATGTTCATTTTTGGATCTGCTGTTTTAGATTTGGTGGGAAATCCAGATGGAATGGAAATTTGAAATTCTGGGCAACTATAATTTTAAGGTAAGGATTCATTAGCAAATGGTGGTAAGTTGAAGCCAGTGGTCTTCAAACTTTCCCCCATGCCCTAAAATAATTATGAAATAAATAGTCCCTCTAGAACTTTCCCCCTGATATTTTACTATGAAAATTTTCCAGCATATAGAAAAGTTGAAATAATGGACAATGAACACCACATGCTCACCACCTAGATTCTACAATAGACATTTTTTTTTTTAAGAGGGGATACAAGGGATTGAACTCATGGGCACTCAACCATGAGCCATATCCCCAGCATTATTTTGTATTTTATTTAGAGACAGGGTCTCTCTGAGTTGTTTAGGGCCTCACTGGCTTTTAACTCATAATCCTCCAGCCTCTGCCTCCTGAGCCACTGGGATTATAAGCATGCACCACCGTGCCTGGCTCAAAATATATCATTTATGATGTATCTTAAATATTGACATTTTGAAAGAAAAATTGTCACATCACTCATTTCAAGCATCCAATAGAAACTAAACATCAGTGTGATCTGCTACCTACTATCATCCATTTCAAAACACACCAACAAGTTGTTCTTTAACAGGGTGGAGATTTTACACCTTTTCTTTTTAATCCTTGAACTTATATTTTTATTCCATGTATGTAATCCTAAAGTAAGGCTTTTTTATGCTTGAAAGATTTTTATTCAATGTCCTTTGGATAATTACTACATGATGATTAAAACAAATTGAAAAAATTTCCCTTGAGAACCATAAGTGTTAATTAACTTCTTCTAGATTGAGTTATTGCTAAAATGATTAGTAGTACACAATTGATTAAAATAATAAATATAGTTTTAAATGAATAATCATTAAGTGTGACCATGAAAATATTACTGAGAATGTCTCTCTTAATAGGACTGGTGGGGTTGGTATTTTTTCTACTAGTTCATACATCCATGAATGGAAATTACTTATTGCTAGAACAACACAGAGCTCAGCTTACATTCTCTTAATATTGTCCTTTGTTTTGATATTTATGCTGAGAAATTTTGTTTATACAAACAGGGAGATGAGGATGGATGATGTTGTTACAGCAATGCCAACCAATTCTTTAAACCCCTTCTGAATTAAATGCCCCATTCACATAATGGCCTAACATAAAAAAATTATTTTTAATGATCAATCCATTTGCCTGACAATTGCATTTATCTTTCTTCAATGTTATTCAGAGAATAGGATTGGAACCCTTCTAACATACAAGAGAATTTATTACCCATATTATAGTTATCTACTTTCTCAGCATCTACATCATTTGCAAGCTGATGGCTCAGGGCTTTTTACACCCTGGGGAAATGTACCGTGAGTAGGCTCAGGGCTGGTAATGGGTAGCTGGTGAAGGAAGATATCTTCTTCACAGGCGTATTCTCAGGCAGATTGATTTTAGGAAGGAATACAGAAATTGAGGACTGGGAAATCAATCTCTTAAAACGATTCATTTTGGAAAGATTTCTTACATCCTCTGGAAAGATTTCCTACATCCTCAGATACACATGCTCTAGAGACAGATTGAAGCCAAGAAAATGGTTGATGTGCCCATGGAGAATATGCAGAGTCTTTAGAACAAAAATCCTAGTTGGTCAGAGGAGCTATAACACTCTGTTAATCAGTTTTATGTCATTATAACAAAATACCTGAGATAAATTAGCTTTTGTTTTTTATTTTTATTTATTTATTTATTCTGTTGAAAATTAGCTTTTAAAGATAAAAATTTTGTTTTGGCTCACAGTTTGGAGGTCCATGATATTGGCCTTTGCTCTGGGCTTATGGTGAGGGAGCACACCATGGTGGAAGTGCATAGTGAAGTAAAAATGTCCTTCCTCAATCACTTGAAAGCCTCTCTCTTAGCCTCATCGTTTTTTGGAGGGGGTCCTAGGAATTGAACTGAGGGCCTTGTGCGTGCTAGGCAAACATTCTACCAACTGAGCCATCTCCCCAGCCCTAGCCCCAGCCTTTAAAGATTTCACCACTTCCCAATAGTTTCAAGCTGGGAACCAAGAATGTAACACATGAGCCTTGAGAGGACATTCTAGATCCAACCATAGCAGACATGCCAAGGAGACCGGAAGAAACGATCAGAGAGAGAAAAGAAAAACCCAGAAAATGGTGTCACAGAGGCTGAGGAATGAATGAGATTCTGGAAGGAGAGAACAGTCACTGTGTGAATGCCCCAGCCGTAGCAGGTAAGATAATAGTATGAAAGTTTGGTGGCCTGGTGCCTTAGGACACTGACAACCTGGGTAGTCCACTTCATAAGGGTGGGGTGGGCCAGGGAGGGAGTGGGGTGGGGAGTCCTCATCATTGCTTTTCCCAGAAGTTTAGCTGTAAGATGGACCAAGGTGGGTGAAAGGGCTTTCCCCTGTTTTCCTTTCTTACATGTCTTTATGGGAAGATGGAGATGTGCTCATAGGCCTTGGGGAAGAGAGGCAGAGTGTGGTTGGAAAAGAAGAAAAGCAAGAACAGCATCTCTGAAGAAGTACAGGGGGACAGGGGAGCCAGATCACATGCGGTTTACACTTGGATCAGGAGAAATGGGCAAGGTCGGAGCTGCAGAAACATTCTGTGTTCTAAATCTCATAATCCCAGCATCTGAGCTCTCCGTGATCTGATTTTGCTGCCTGTGGAATTTTCTGCCTGTTGCTTTTAGCATCTTGTTCCTTGTTGATTGTGTGAATTTTTTTTTTTAAAGCTGTTCATTTTCCTTGGAAAATTGTGGGGATTGTGGGAGTCCTCAGTTGAAGTTTTGTTTCTCCAAAAAGGATTTGCTCAGCCTTCTGCACAGGATCTGAAGGGTGCCACGGGGTGTTAACTCAGCCCGCAGAGCAGCTTAGGGCTGGCTTGTGGTCACGAGCTCTCAGGGGAGATCTTCCCCGACTCCAACACCAAAGTCAAAACACGTGCAGTTCCTCTTTGGCACAGGGGGTTTATTTCTTGTCTACTTTTACCTTTAGAGTGTAGCTCCTGGGAGGTGGTGCAAGGTTTAGGTGGTGTCTTCAGATAGACTCCATGTTGGTGGCACTTCAGTCTTTTCTTAACAAACCTCAGGCCATTGCTGCTGTGGAAACAGAAACTTGGGGGCTAAAGGTGGTTTGTCGCCTGCTCACTTCCCAAGGTTCTTGTTTTCACTTCGTTTTGGCTTTGGTAGATTCTCTTCCTTTTGTGTCTGTATGTGTGTGTGTGTTTTAAATGCTTCTGTATTTTATCCAGTGCTTTAGTTTCAATTGAGAAGACAGTTCAGGATATCAGGTCTGCCCTTCTGCAAAGAAAGGAAGCCTGATGTGTTTGCTGTCATCATTCTGGTTTTGATAAGCAGGACACGAGCAGTTTCTGACTGCCGGGTTTGCAGTGTATGAATCCTGGTTGCTATGCAGTTGTGGCTGGAAAATAGTCTGTGGGCTCAGAGTTTCTAAACCAACCATTTCTTGGATGCCCAGAGAAGGAAGGAAAGCGAGGGCCTCGGCTTGCTGATTACCAACCATCTCCATGGCCACAGGTTGCTGGGCTCCCCTCTGTTTTCCCAGCAGCACTCAGGCAGCAAGAGCTTTCTTTTATCACTTCTCAGTTTTGGGTATTTGTTTGTAAGAGAAAGGACTGTGTACCTGCTTGTGGAGACACGTGTGACACAAGGCAAGGGACCAATGGGAGGAGAGAGCAGACTCCAAGAATAACAGATGGTTTCCATAGGACCCTACAGAAACAACTAACCTATTTTTCTTTTCGCTTTTACAGGGGCTGGGGGAAGGAGAGGAACATAACTCATTCAGGTCTGAATTTTTAAAGTTGGAGTATTTATTCTGCCTCATAAATGATCCACATTTAAATCACCTGAATTAGGAAAGATGTTTTAAAAATTGTAGAATAATAATAATCTGGCATAATTTTTGTATGACTTTTCTTCTAGTTTTTAAGCTTCCACAGAGGACACAAAGGCTGAGAGCAACACTATAGGTTAAGTCCCTTTCCATTCTGAAGCAAGATGCAAGATTGTCTGTGTTAGTCATTATATATTTAGGAATTGGCTCTATAAAGATTGCAGAGGCCAATCCCAAAATCTGCAGTGGGCAAGCTGGAGACCCAGAAGAGCCAAAGGTGCAGTTTAGTTCAAATCCAACAGACCAAGAACCAGGAGAATGTGTGGTCTAAATTCCAGTCTGAAAACTGGGAGCCTCAAGGCCAAAAGAATGAATAATGTTTTAGGTCAAGGCTGAAGGCAGGGAAAGATCTTTGTTCCAGGGTAAGCACTCTGGCAGCAGAAGTTCCCTCTTACTCATGGGAGGGTCAGCATTTGGTTCTATTCAGGCCTTCAACTGATTGGATAAGGCACACCCACTTTAAGAAAGGCAATCTACTCAATCTCATGATTTAAACGAATGTTAATGTCTTCTAGGTACACTCTCACAGACATGTCTGGAATGGTGTTTGGCCAAATATCTGTGTACCTCATGATTCAGTCAAATTGAGATTAACTCTCATAGGTGCAAAAGAAATACAGAACAGGTAGGATAAACTAAAAGTACACAGTGGGATGGTAGGTTCATACTCATGCCTCTCGGTAACTGTATCAAATATTAACAGAGCAAATGCTCCAGTATGAAAAAAAAATTAAAACAGACAAAACAAAAAAATCACAAAATTCAAGAAATTGCTGTTTATAAGAGCCACATCTAAAGCAATAGGGCTTAGAAAAGTTCAAAGCAAATGAGATACACACACTGACCAAATAAGTGAATAAATGAAAACTGATGTAACTGATGTTAAAATCAGAGGACAAATGGATATCACTTGTGGTTGATTAAAAATGGCCATGGGGCTGGGGTTGTGGCTCAGTTGACAGAGTGCTTGCCTAGCATGTGTGAGGCACTGGGTTTGATTCTCGGCACCGCATATAAATAAATAAAAAATTAAGATCCATCAACAACTAAAAAATAATTTTAAAAAATGGCCATGCATTTTAAAAGATTCTCCCAGTAAGAAGCAGTCTATTTCCTTACCCTGTGAATCTTGGTTGACATGGTTACTTATTTTGACCCATTGAATGCCACAAAAATGATACGGTATGATAATCTGAGCCTTACACCCACCCTTGTTTTTTTGGAATGCTGCTGCCAAGCTAGCTGGTTGGAGAGGTCATGTATAGGAGAAGCAGGACTGCCCAGTTGTCTGCCAGATGTGTGAGTAAGGCCGTCTGTGACCAGCAGGCCCCAAGCCAACTAAATAATAGCAAATGTATGTGTGAGCCCAACTCACAATGGAATTGTGAGCAAATAAAAATGGTTGCTGTTTTAAACCACTAAGTTTTGGGGTGACTTGGTTTGCAGCAATAGATAATAGACATAGCAGTGCACTTTAAAACTGCAGAATATACAACCTTGTCAAGCAACTTGGGTCATTTACAGAAATAATCATGCACTGCTCTATAAAACACATCTCTACAGATTTCAAAGAATTAAAATCGTGGAGTATGAATTCTGATAATAATGCAAGTGTGCAAAGACAATAGAAAAATCTCAATGTATTTGAAAATTAAGAAATATACTTTTAAATAACAAAGAATATGTCATGGTGCATATTAAAAAATAATTGTACTTAGTAGTAATAAAAATACTATATTGAACATGAATAGAATGCAGCTAAAGTAGAACTTGGAGTGGAAAGAGTAACCTCAAATGCCTGTATTAGTAGAAAAGACTGCAAGTTAATCAGATACACATTGATCTCAAAAAGGAAATGAATTCAAACAAAGTAAAATAAAGAAAAATAAAGCAAAGTGGAAAAGAGGAAATGATAAAGCTAAAAGCAAAAAATGATGAAATGGACATTAAGTAGAGGATCAATGAAGTCAAAAGCTGTTTCTTCACAATGTTTAATGAAATTGACAAATAAGATTTGAGCAATAAGACAGATTCCTGCTTTCTCTACTTCTATTCAGGATTGTGCCAGATAGCCCAATAAGTCAAGAAAAAGAAAGTGTGTAAGAATGAAAGAAATAAAATTGCCTCTATTTGCTGATGACTTGTGTGTTCATTTTGATTTTCCACACACAATTATAAATTACTAGAATTAATAAGAGTTTATTAAATCTTCTAGAAATAAAAATAAATGTAAGAATGTATTTTTCCTTCTATCAGCAACGAATAAAAACTAAAATCTAAAGTTCATAATTTAAAGCGACATAATATATATAGTACCCAGAAATAATATGTAAGACCTTTACAGGGAACATTTAAAAATCTTTACTGAGTAATATTAAGGAAGATGTAAATGAATGGAGAAATGCATTATGTTCACATTAACAGAATCAATATTTTAAGAATGTCACCTTTCTCCAATATGACATATAGATTCAAAGAACTTCCAATAAAAATTTTCTACCAAGATTTTTGGCTTTAGATTTTTTGGGGGTGGCATGTGATAAGATAATTAAAAAATATATATACAAATGAAAAGGATCAAGAATAGCCAAGACATCATTGAAGTAGGACAGGTGGGAAGACTTGCACTATTAGATGTCAAGATTTATATGTATCCACAGTATTTAAAACCGTTTAATATTGGGAATGACTCTCCAGGTTTGACTCAGACTTCGACGAGTGTCAGTGTGGCCTTCTGAGCCCCAGCCTCTGGGGGCCTTGTTCATCGTGGCTTGTCACAGTGGTGGAAGGCTGGTTAACATGTAAGTGTTAAGCACATGAATGGCCAGAAAGTGCTGCAACTGTTTTGCTACAAGGAGGAACCTGGTCTGAAGAGCTGAGAGAAAAATGGAATGGAACTTAGTCTTGATTAGACCATGTCTTGAAATCTTCCTAACTACCAAACTTGCAGTTTTATGGTTTCAGCTGGTTTGGGTTGGCTTTCTGTGAGTTGCACTAGAAACCATGATAGGAAGCTGAGCAACAGGTTATGAGGAAAGATGCCATTTCCCTAGGATTTGGTAATTAGAGGAAGTACAGGTGACTCCGCTAACAATGGAATAGACGCTTCATCAGCTTAAAAATAATATCAAGGGGAAGACTGAGGCACTCTGGGGCGAATGGCACTTGACTTGTGATGTGATATCCAGTAGCGTAGTGAGGGGAACTAACTAGAAAAAAAAATGAATACTTTTTTGGGGAGACTATAAGGGCTGGGAGTGACTGAAAATCATCATTCCAATCTCCTGATTGTCTAGCTGGAGAAACTGGGGCGGAGGAAGTCAGGTGGCTAGTTGGTAGTAAACATGGGGTCAGGTCTCAGAAGTGCAGGTTTCTCACTAGGGTGTTTTCCGCTCATAAACATTTATTATCTTAGCCACTTACATTGAAATATTCACATTTTCATTTACTTGCATTGAATTTCATGGACCCTATTTCCTCCTTATCCAATTTTTAAGACCTTATAGTTTTGTAACAACTAATTTACGGTCACTCTAATTTGTTATTATTTACAAACATGGGAAATTCATGAGGCACCCCTTGTCTTGGTCAGCTACGTAAGCCTCACTTGAGCTTTTGACCCTGTTCATTGCCTTCTTCGCCTGGTGGATCTGGAGCCTCCCTTGGATCTGACCTTGTTTGGCTTCTTGTCTTGGGTTCTTGCTCTGCCTCTCCTTGGAGCTCCATTTCCTTTCCTGTATTTTGAACACATCTGCACCAGCTCCCTCATTTCTGACGTGGCTTAGAGCCTGCTCTGGCGATGATCTTAGACTGTGCCGTGAACTCTGCAGTTCCCACAGGAGGATCTGATAGTCCTTGGCTTTTCTCTTCCACCCCTCCCATCCCTTCAGTGGTCAAGTCCTGAGATTCGCCTCTCTCTTCTTAACACCACACTTTTAGTCTTACCTCCTTATCTTTTGCCTGAACCGTTACAACATTCACTAGAGGCCAAAGAAAAGGAAAGTTCAGATGATATGGGTATTTTTCTGGACAGGGACAATGTAAATAATGGAATTTACTGAGCATTTACTATGCATAGCTCTGTTCTAAGCTCATTTCAGTTGTTAACTCATTTAACCCTTAAAACAACCCTATGAGTTAATACCATTTTTAAATGAGAAGATTGAGGTACAGAGGAATTAAGTAACTTGCCCAAGATAGACAGTGATAGTGTTTTGTTTTACATCTCAGATGTCTGGCTATAGTCTACATTTTTAACCTACCACTGGTCATTCACCAAATATTGAGCACCTACCATGTGCCAGGTACTGTACTAGGTACTGAGGACTCTGAATAATGCATATGCTCATGGAAAGCTTATGGTGTCATGGAGGTCACCGTCATCGAAACAAAAGTTACAACATCACTGACAGGTGCTTCAGTTAAAGAATGTATAGAATGAAGAGGGGAATAAGAAAGGCCCTTGGGAGCTGGGAAAGGCTAAAGGGAAGTGATGCTACTTTAGCTAACACTTGTGCACTGAGTTGCTGTTTGATGGAGAGGGAGTGTATTTATTGAGATGCTTGCAGGGGAACTGACCCACAGGCAAGTCTGCTCCACTCAGGGAATGCCAAGGAGTTGGGTGTGGTTAGAACAGGGAGAGTGCATTTGGAGAGGTGATGGTAACTGGGGAGTAGGTGGAGATGGGTGTGTGTGTGTATCCAACAGCATTTTGGGCCAAAGTATGAAGGATCCTGTCTCTTTACAGCTACTACATTATGAAAATTATTTTGTGGCGAGCAGAGGAATGGCACGATCAGATTCATGTTTTATGATAAAAGCAAGGGACAGTAGGGAAAACATATTTATCCAACAAATCTTCATTGTGCATGACTGTTGTGGTTTGGATGTGAGGTGTCCCCCAAAAGCTCACGTGTGAGACAATGCAAGGAGGTTCGGAGGAGAAATGCTTGGGTTGTAAGAGTCTTAAAGCAAGCAGTGAATTAATCCCCTGATAGGGATTAACTGAATGGTAACTGAAGTGGCTGTGGTGGGTGTGGCTGGAGGAGGTGGGAATTGGGGCCAAGCTTTAGGTATATATTTGTATCTGGAGAGTGGAGTCTGTGAGCTGCCTTCCTCCGCCACCCTCTTCCACCATGATGTTCAGCCAAACCTTGAGCCCTGGGAATGGAGCTGGCCATCTATGGACTTAGACCTCTGAAACCTTGAGCCTCAAATAATCTTTTCCTCCTCTATAGTTGTTCTGTTGAGATCCTCTAAGTCACAGCAGCAAAAAAAGCTGACCAAAGCAATGAGCCTATGCAGAGCATCTAGCTATGACCTCTGATTCCGGGAAGCCTGCAGATGTTCTAAAAGAGGAGAAGGTGTCTATCAAAACCTTAGTTTTCCAGGTCAGTGTTAAGTCCCAAATGAGAAGTCCCCAATGCTCCAAGTGCAGTGAGAATTCAGAGAGATTCCTTCAGGCTGGAGAGGGGTTGGGGAACGCTTTCAGTCAGGGTGAGAGTCCTGAGTGATTAGTGTGATTTGGAAGGCAGAGATGAGTGGTGGGACAAACACTGGAGCAAGCAGTGAGTGTGTGTAATGGTGTTGCCTACTTTGACCAGAATGTAAGATGTATGGAAGGGACTTAGTGGGAGCCAAGGGCAGATCTTGATTGACAGGCCAAAGGATGTTTTACAGGCTGAAGATGATTTGGTGGTACATCATGGACATTTTAAAGCTAGGTATTTACAATAATTTATACCGAAAATATTTAAGTGCATTGATAATACTGCCTACTAGGAGGCAAGAGAAATAAAATGAGGCAATTTAATCAACATTCAGAAAGAATAATATGGATGGTGTGCAGATATGACAAGAATCATCAAAGAAATATGCAAATATGTAAAGATTTTGGGAAATTGGGCCAAGGAGTTTAGGATAATTTAGGAAGGTAGGCACCTTAGTATTAAAGGATAGTGCTTCAGTAGAAAGATTTGTCTGAGATGGGTGTGCTGGTGCATGTCGGTAATTCCAGTGGCTCAGGAGGCTGAGGCAGGAGGATGGCAAGTTCAAAGGCAGCCTCAACAACTTAGCAAGACCCTGTCTCAAAATAAAAATAAAAATGGATGTGGCTCAGTGGTTAAGTGCCCCAGGGTTCAATCCCTGGTATCTAAATAAATAAAATAAAATAAATTAAATAAAATTGGCTGGAGAACTGGTGTGAAATGGATTAAATCAGAAAAAGTAGAGACCAGAGCTGGCACAGTAAGGGGAGCTATGTGGATGCATTAGCAGCAAGGGTTTTCTCTTTGAGGAACCTGTACAGTTTTCCCTTCACACATTCTCACATTCACTTGCGTTCTCTTTGGAAATTCATCTGCTTGCTTCCCGTGGAAGTGACATGTTGGTAAATGACTGCCTTTCTGCAAAACAGACATTTCTTGATTTTGGCAGGAGTGTTTTGAAGGTTTGACAAGTGACACATCACAGTTTTATCTCCTCCCCTTAGAATCAATGACACTCTTATTTTACTGAAAAGTTTAATCGAAACGCAACGGTGGAAGCATGAAAATAAAATAAGACTTTCAGAACTTGTTAAGGTCGAGCCTCAGAACTGCATGAAGAACCTTGGACTCTGATCCAATGAAACAAATCCTCCCCATCCCACCCCAGCCTCCAACTCTGGTGTAATTTTTGTCTTCCTTTGCAAGTCTGCTTTCTTGGAAGCATTGTGGATTTCTTAAGATGCTGCAACCCACATTTGAAATATGCTTCCTGTGAGAAATCATGCATTGAATTATCATGTTTGGGTCAAAGCTTGCCAGTTCAGGAAGGAAACCACCATGCCAACGGATAGGTCGTAAGAGAAAAGGCTTTGGCCCATATCTGGTATTTCCTGCCTCCAGTTCTGCAGAACCCATGATTTGTTTTCCCATCATTTTTTCTTGCACACCCAGAACCTCATCTATAGGTAACATGTATTCCTTTCTTCATCTCCCTGAGGAGGGAAACACATCTAGGTCAGCTTTCATCCTGGGATGAGTAAGTAGGTTTATGCATATTATTGACAGAAAGATTAAATTCCGGTCCAGTGTCCTCTGCCACCTCTTATTACCTTTGGTGGCTTGTGTATTTAGTGGTGTTTTCTCTCTTAATGTTACAGATGAGTCAGAGAATGGGGCCTCAGGGAGAGTTATATGTCATGTAACCTCATTAAAGTTCTGTCCAACAACTTTTTTCTCTACTTCCCATCTCCCAAACCTCCATAGGGTCTGCCCCCCGACGACCCTCTTGTCTTTCCTTCAGAATCTGCAGTAGACATCTGATGATTTTTTTTCTTGTGTCAGTGGGGGATCAAATTCAGGGCCTTGGGAATAGAAGGCAAGGGCCCTACCACTGAGCGACACCCCTAACCCTTCATGGATGATGATTATTATTTTTTGTCCAAAATTTCTTTCCACTTTTTGGAAACATCCCTCAACTTCTTTGTGTTTTTCCTTTGGGGAATGCCCCTCTCCCTTGGAAGCTGTCCGTCTGGATGTGTGTAGTGAGCAGGTGTGCCCAAGTGGAGCACGTCAGGTCTGTCTGGGGAACTTGAATCTGGAGGGGAGGGCGGCAGGGCTGGAGCTTGGCTGGAGCTGAGCCAAACCCTGCTGCGTGGGCCTTGGGCACTCCCTTTGTTCCTGTCCTTCTCAAGGTCTTTCCGTTGATGCTATGACATTTCCTCCCTGTAAATTATTTTTTTTCCTGAAGTAAACCAGACCCTGTTGCTGTTGCTTATAACCCAAGAACCCTGCAAAGACCACCTTTAACGACCTTTCTCAATCCTCTTCTAGGCTTCTTACCTGCTTATGGCTCTTTAATGTGTCTTCGTCCTTGCGGGGTGCTGTAACAGAATGCCCTAAATGGGGTGATTTATAAATGACAGACACTTCTTTCTCACAGTTGTAGAGGCTGGAAGTCCAAGATAAGGGGCTGACAGGTTTGGTGTCTGGCGAGGGTCCTTTGTGCTGGTTCACGGATGGCAGCTTCTAGCTGTGTTCTCATCGGGTGGACGGAGCTAGCTAGTTTCCTGGGGTCGCTTATTTTTATCTTATTTTTCAGAGACACAGATTTATTAGGAAAACAGATGCACATTCATGGGAGAATGTAAGATATCTCAAGGGAGACAGGTCTTTTGGGGTAAAGTAGGAAATACACTTGCCAATGAGAATGCGGGCTGTCTTCAGAGGGAGAGACTTGTTGTGGGTGTTAGTATTGCTAGAACGGACTAGGAGAAGCATCCGGGCAGGGTTACACAATTTTGGTCCAGTTTCTCTAGCGCTTGCAAGTGCAGGGGTCACGGGTGCAGGCTGAGAGTGAGGGCTGAGTTGCTCAGGAATGCCCTTTGGAGGCTCTTTTATAAAGCACTAATCCCATTCATGATGGCTCCACACTCAGGACCCAGTCACCTCTCAGGGGTTCTACCCTTAAGGCCAGCACACTGGTGATTAGGTTTCAACAGATGAATTTTGAGGGGATTACAAATATTCAGGCCATAGCAAATAGCTTCACATTTCTATTAGACTGAGAAGACTCAAATCCCAGCCACAGCCTGCAAGCCCCAGACTGATCCGGCCTTGGAGCCTCTGCAGGCCATGCTCCCACCTCCCTACTTCATGTCTCTTGAAGCTCACTCACCTCCTTCCCCTGCCCTGGGCATTCTGTGCTCACTGTGGGGATTTCACACATGCTCCCCTCTGCCTGCAGACTTCTCAAGGGGGCCTTCTCAGGCCCTTCCTAATTCTTGGTCATGTTTATTAGGTTAGGGGCTCTCCTGGTACACACCTGATACTTCCCCACCAAAACACTTACCTCAGTTTGTAATTGCAGTTGGTCTTTGTTTGTGTACATGGGTTCCACATGCATGGACTTAACCAACTGAATTGAAAATATTTGAAAGACAATTTTGTCTGTACTGAATGTGTACAGACTTTATTTCCTTGTCATTATTCCCTAAACAATGCAGTAGAAGAAGTATTTACCTAGCATTTACATTATGTTGGATATGACCATAGAGAAATGATTTGAAGTATATGGGAGGATGTGTGTAGTTGTATGGAAATATTGTGCCATTTTATAGAAGGAACTTGGGGGTATCTGCAGGAATTCTGGAACTAATCCCTTGTGGATATTGATGAATAACTGTGTACATCTATCTATGGATTATTTGATTATTGTTTGTCTCCCTCACTAGGTAAGAAAGTTACAGAAGGTGGGCACTATGTTTTTGTCCACAACTGTATTCTGGTATCTTACACAGCACTTGGAGTATGGTAAGAATACAAATATTTTGGCGAAATAAATACATTTTAAAAATGTATTTGAATGTATGTAACTAATTGTTCCCAGATTTTCTTTCTCATGAAGATTTATTTGTAAGAGTCAACTCTTCTCTTTAGAGTTCTGGTTTGTGGTGGGCAGTGATGGGATGGTTAGTCATGGTATTTACTAACTTGCCTCCTCCAGCTCCTCCTATCATAATCTTGCCTAATGTCTATCTTATACCACTTGATAACATTCTCCTACTGAATTAGTATACTCTTGGGATAGGATTATATATCCTTGCAGACTGGGACTAGGGATATGAAGGGTAATTACTTTTCTGGTTCTTCTCCTGAGTATCTGGGTGGACTTTAGCTAACTTATTTAATCTCTTTGAACCTTAGTTTCCTCATCTTTAAAATGGGGATAATGTGTGTTCTACTAAATATTACCTGGTGGTGGTAAAGATTCAGAGAGATAATGACTGTCAAAGCAATTGGAAAAATTGCTCCATGGATATGAAATCTAAGAAATATTTCTCATTATTTTATGACTGTTTGATACATTTTGTAATTTACAGACATTCTCTAAATAGTATAACACCTTAATCTACCTGTCCTTATTTCATGTTGTAAGTAAAATCTGTAAAATCTGATGTATTATTGATTACCACTAAGTACTTACAGAGGTAAGGTTTGCATTTTCTTATGTCTTTGACTGAGAGAACTGAAGCTATAGGTTATTCAAGATCACTTCAAGGTCACACTGTCTACAGGTTGGGAGACTGGGATTCAAATCCAGGTCATTGACTCCAAGGCCAGTAATCTTCATCTCGGCCCACATGGCCTCCTTCCCTGCACATTCCTTCAGTGATCTACCAAAACTTTTTTACTTAGTGCCTCCCATGACCGAGGCACTGTGTTGGTCAATTTTCTTCCTTCCCTTTCTTTAACATTTATATAATCATCCTATTTTCACAGATGATGAGGAAACGGAAGTTTAGGGAGGTAACCTACACTTCTGCTTCCTGGTAGGATATAGAAAGCAACAATAGGCCATCTCCATTCTACTGGGATAATAGTGGGATAATAGAAGAATGCTGGATACGTTGTAACAAGGGAAGATCCAAAGACCAGGAGAGCTGGAGAGCTGTGTGAGCCACAAGTGCAGACAGCTGAACCGGAGATGCAGCCAGCAGACCTCTATCTCGTTTTCTGTCCCAGTGAGTTTGCCTCTTCTGAGCTTGGGTGTGGGCTTGACCTTGGTAAGCAGAGACCCCCCTGAGAGGAAGAGGAAACAGGTTGCATCTGTCTTGCCTGGTTGGTGGGACAGAGAAGGAACCAGAGGAGTCCCAAAGGCAAGGCTGGTTTTCCCCAGCCAACATTTGGAGAGCTCTGGGGCTTCTAGGGAGTACCTCAATAACCTGGGAACTAATGCTCACTAAATCTGAGTCTGAGATGCCTGCATCAGTTTAGTTTAAAGCTCCTTTCCTGGGGCAGTCAGGCTTAAAGGACCATTTGCCCCCGCCCCCCTATTTCCTTTGGGCATTGACCTTTCCCTGCACCAATTGTTTCTGGGTTTACCGCTTTTCTCAGACATTGGCGCCCCCTGCTGTCAGAGATCAGCATTGCAAGCACTTGGCGCCTGCCTTTAACATTGTTCTTCCCAAAATGCCGGTGTGAAATCCCATCTCACTGATCTCAGGTACTTGATGTCGACTGCCTAGACTGTAGATGCCTGCAGCTGCAAGGTCCTCATCTGCAAAGTGGAGTCAGTGGTGCCTACTGCAGAGTCTTTTTTTTTTTTTGTAAATGAATCAGTAGCAAAGTGCTTAACATTGCCTGCCCTATAGTGAGTGCTCTGTAAGAAGCAAGAATGCTAGTGGTTATTGTTGTTGTAAGAGCTGCTCCCCATCTTCCTCAAGCTCCTCAAAGCAGGCAACACTGGATGCCCCTCGGTCACAGTGAGAGCTGGTCCTGACTAGGGTGTTCCCGGGTGTTCAGATGTTCTGTTTTCCCCACGCAGCAGGACACCAGGGGCAGGAACCTGATGCTCAAAGCATCAGGAAGAGGAAGGCCTGCACTGGGAGAGGGCTTCTGTCCCCTGTTAGTCAACAGGTTAGCACTGGATGCTGGCAACCCTCTGGCCCGAGGGAGCTGAGCTGTCTTTCTACTTCAGTTACTGAAACTGTCTCTGGAAGAAGATTGCTTCCAAAAGCTGCATCTTGTTCTACTTAGAAGATGAACTCTCTAAGTCTCTCTTAGATGGTGATGCTCTGAATTAATGGGGCTAATGGGCAACAGGCACTAGATAATGCAAAACAGTTCCTGACTTGGCAAAATCATGCTTTTCAGCCTGGTCTGTGCTGCTCTTCGGAGGTGGGTGCTGGTGGTAGAAAGCTGTCTGGAGGCTTCTTGGTGCCAGCCTCCTAGGAAGAGACAGTCTGGCCCTGGGCCTCAGTCACCAGCTCCGTGGGGTGCTCAGCCCTTTGGAGCCTGCAGCTTCGGCTCCGGATCCCACTGTTTCCTGTTTTCCAGTTTCCCTAGCTCTCAACTTCCTGTTACCAGCACCCTAGCATCCTTCATCTCATGGAACTTTCTTTCCTGGCAACAAAGAAGACTCCCGCCACTCTCTATTTTGAAATCACGCATGGTTTCTAGGGCACCTCTCTGTATTTGCATGAATCTTGGCCCTTCTTCCCCCGTGGGTGCTGCCCAGAACCCTCTGTCCCCCAGTGTGCCTTACCTCTGTTCAGATTTGAGTGGATGCAGCTGGCTGCCGAGTCCCTGGGCCACTCTCCTCGGATCCCAAACTCTGCCCGCCAGGCAGGGGTGCAGCCAGCAGCAGCCATGGTGATGGGTCAGAGCCTGAGGCTTTCCAGATGACTTGTGCGTTCCTGGGTCCCACAGCATCCCACAGACTCTAAGCAACCCTTTATCTTCTGTCACCATCGGCATTATGATTTGGTTTGTGACTTTTCTTTTCAACCTGTTCTGAGGTTGCCCTGTAGGTGGATTGAAGTTTGGGTTTTGTGACTTTCTTTTGTTGGACGGTTGCCAGATAAAATGCAAAATGTCCAGTTAAATTTGAACTTCAGATAGACAAGGAATCTGTTGTATTACATGAAACATACTATCCTAAAAACTTATTTTTTTAATCTGAAATTCAGATTAAATATAATTCAGATTTTATAGCACCCAGTGGGATCCTATATTTTTAGTCACCAAATCTAGCAAACTTGATCTGGCCTGACCCCTCAGAGGGGCCCTGCCTGAGCTCAGGGACTTTCTGGAGCCGGCTGCTGGTCTGAAAGCAGGGACTTTGCCCTTCCCTGTATGAGCATTGTAATCAATGATTTCATTGGATTCGGAGCCCCTTGAAGGTAGCACCATGTCCCCTCCCACCGCCATAATGCAGATGTTCTGGTATGACCTGCTGCGTGTGCAGAGTCTCAGGTAGGGCCCAAGGGGCTCAGTGCACTAACAGTTTGGGTCCCATTGGGCTGAAACCACGCATGTCCTGGGGTATCTGCTGGCTCCAGGGGCCAAACTTCCTGAAATGACAATGGGCTGACAAGGGGCAGGGAACCTGGATAGAAAACCCTCTGGTCACAGTTCTGGTGATGGCGACAGGAGGAGGGGATTTGCCCCGAGCTATGCAGGCTTCTTCTGGGTGCTTCCTGTCATTTTGCCAGACCAGACCTGCTGCTACCTTTTATGCAAGTATGTGGTGCAGGATAAGGAGTGCTCCTGGACTCTGCTCTCTCTCGTCTTGGTGGCCTTTCAATTTCTAATCTTGTGTTTCATCTCAGAACAAGGGGCCATCTCCTCTTTTATAGAAGAAGGAATGGTTTTGACTAGTCACAAGGCTAATTAAGGGACCATAGTAGACCTTTTGGCTCTTAGTCCAGTGCTCAGCCTGTCTTTCTGGGCTCAGAGGCGGAGACCTGAGGCAGGGAGGAGATTTACCCAAGCTCTGAGCTCTGGTAGCAGCAGCGAGTTATGGCTTCTGTTCTCAGCAGAGATGACAGAAAGTGTCAAAGCCAAATATTCACTGGAGGCAAAGTCTGAACACTTCAAATAAGATTTAGTGAATCATCCTGTTGAGGGGAACTCAGAACTCAGAAATCCCTGCAGGTTATGGGCTGATGGCCTGGCTAATCTCAAGAAGATGGACAGGGGCACCTTCTGGTATTTATGTTTTGAAATTTCCCCTTTTCTTCCGCCATTAAGAAAAAATAACTTTTATCCTTGGGCCACAAAGCTCAAGAGAGTTTGGAATCCTGTGATCATTGACTCATAAGCCCGAAGCTTTGAAGGATTCAGAGGACCCCCATTGCCTCTATTCCTTGCCCTTAGCTCTCCTCTCATTTGGGGGAACCTGTGCCAATGTGCAGATCACAGCGGAGCATTTAGAGGCACAGAGGTCACCCTGGCTCCCCCTTCCTCCAAGGGGCCCTCCGGAAAGGGCATCTCTTTCTGCCAAAGTGTGGCCTTTTCTCTGTGAGCCCGGGTGCTCTTTTATACCTGGCCCCTCCCCACCCCTGTTGTGGCCACCCTTTTGCTACATTTTAAATCCCCCGAGTGCCCCTTGGAATCCTGTGTTGGGACTTGTCTGCTTTCTCCTGACAGCCGGAGAGGTACTTCTGCTGGCTGGTATTTCTAAACTTCAGCCCTTGCCCTGGGCTCTTCTCCTCTTTCCCCCACCCCTGGCCCACCTGGCCGCTCTTAGGGGGGGATGAATGGCGAAGTCTCTCCTGACATTGCTATGGGGGAGGAAGTGAAATGCTGAATGAAAGTGAGAGGGGCCTGAGCCTGGGGCTGGGTGGGCTTGTCTCTCTGGAGGTCCTTTGTAATCCCTTGAATTTCAAGCACCAATCTTTTGTGGTCAACAAAGTACGTTTTAACATTTTTTTAATTAAAAAGAAAGTTTTAGAAAGTTTAGAAACTCCTCTAAACTTAAATAATTTTTTTAATGCACTTAAAATGATTTTTTAAATGCATTGCTGTTTTGACAAAAGAATAGTTTATTCATAAACAAGACACAAAATAACTTACTATTATACGGATTATATTAAAATAAAAAAAAATCTGTTTATTGGACATCTTAAAGACAAGTTGCGTACTGGGAGAAGATATTTGGGATGCATGTGACTTGCAAAGGATCGGTTCATCTTTACACCTAATTTGACAAAAAGAGATGACAAGAATAAGGCTTCACAGAAAAGGAAAGACATGAGAATAAACACAGAGGGGTATTTAGCCTCATTTTATTAAGGGAGAATAATCAATGAGCAACAGTGAATCCACATATATTTGTTCAATTGGCAAATATTAATTTGTCTATTCATATAGGGAGTTGAAAAAGATGTGGATGTTCATTTATTATTTGATGGAAATTTGCCGGGCCTGACTTTGCATTGGATACTCTCCAGGTACTCAGAATGTCAAGGTTAACAAAGAAGACAAAAAATGCAGGTTCTTGTGGTGACTCACATTCTTCTGGAAGGATATGGATAATATGCAGTGAATGTGGATATTAAGTAACTGGCACAGTGTGCTAGAAAGGACAACACAGAGGAGGATAAGGACAATTGGGAGCAATGGTGGGATAATTTCCAATTTGAATGGAATAGTCAAGGTACATCGCATTGAGAAGGTAACCTGTGAGAGTGAATTGAAGGACACCAAGGTGTCCAAATACCTGGAGGAAGAACATTTTAGGCAGAGAGGACAGCCAGCACGAGAGCCCTGAGGTGAGAGCTCAACTGGATTTCTTACCCCTTGTTGATGGGAATGTAACATAATATAACCCTTTTGCAAAACGATTGGGCAATATCTTATAAATTTGAACAGCAATTCTATTCTTAAGCACATACCCTAAACACACTTTTTTTGACTGTATTAGGGGAAATGTATGCGAGCGTTTAAAGCAGTGATGTTCATAATAAATAGATAACAAAAAAGAACTAAATAACTCAAAAGTCCAGGCATAAATCATATTGTTTGGGCATGCTCTAATTAGCTGTTGTTGCATAAAAATCCCAAAATATAGTGGCTTAAAACAACCATCATTTATTATCTTTCAAAGTTTCTTTGGATCAGGAATTTGGGCAGGGCAGAGAAGGAAGTCTCTCCATTTGGGGACTTAAATGGTAAGACTTGAAGATTGGAGGTGGCTCAAAAGCTGGGATCTAGAATCATCTGGGGCTATCAGCAGTCACATGTTTTGTGGTTGTTGCTGCAGCCTTTTGGCTAGGATCTCAACGGGGCTGCTGGGCAGAGTACCTGAGTGTGGCTTCTTGCTGTGGTTTAGACCTGGAATGTTGCCCGAAGACTCCCGTGTGGAAGCCCCACCTCTGAACACCCGGAAACAGAGTTCAGAGGTGGGGCTCTTGGGACTCTTGAATCATGGGCTCTGGCCTTATCAATGGATTAATCCATTGAGGGATTCATGATTGAATGGACTATTGGGAGGTGCAAAATTATTAGGAGGTGGTTGAGGGAGAGGGTCCTGGGGGGAAGGTCCTTGGGGACTGAATCTTGTCCCTGGCCCCTTCCTCTCTCTCTGCTTCCTGGCTGCTACTAAGTGAGTGGTCTCCTCCACCACACGTTCCTACCTACCACCATGAGGTTCCGCCTTGCCTCAGGCCTCAATCAATGGAGACAGCTGGTCATGAATGGAAACCTCTGGAGCCAAACCTCTGGGCCAAAATAAATCTTTCCTCTTCTAAGTTGTTTTTCTTGGGTATTTGTCACAGCAACAAAAAGCTGACTAACTCAGGCCCATGTGATCTTTCCATATAGGATAGTTTGGACTTTCTTTCAGGACGGTGGCTCAGTTCCAAGAGCACGTGACCCGCAGGAGCAAGGCAGCTGTGTGCGAACTACTTATTATCTAACTTTGGGAATCACAGCGTCACTTTTGTCTTACTGTGTTGGCCAGGGAAGGCACAATGTTTCAACTAGATTCAAAAGGAGAGAACAGAGATATCAGCACTCAATGGGAAAAATATTAGAAAAAAACATGATGGTTGAGTAATGTGACTATTTTTTGAAAAATACACCCTGCCACAGTCCACTCTCTAGCTACAATTCACATCCCTCCCAAATGCAAAATATACTCATCCCTCTCCGTAGACTCCCAAGACTTATCTCATGATGGTGTCAGCTTGAAGTCTAGGTCTGGTCATTTAAATTAGGTCCACAGGTGAATGAGGCTGCTCAGGTGTGGCCCTCAAGGAAACCTTAAATAGGTTTTTCCTTGATTTGAAAAACTATAAGCGAAGGACATAGCCTATGTACAAGGGTGGGTTAGGCATACAGACCCTTCAGTTTATAAAGAGTAAAATAGGGCACACTGGTGCACAGAAACTCCGAAATCTCTCTGGGCTCAGTCAGTTATGATTAGTTTCGCTTCTCTCTGGAAGTTGCTGTGTGCCTCTGGGTTCTCCTCTCTCAGCTCTTGGGCTCTTGATTTTGATTTCTGAGTCACTCTTCTTTTTATATATACAACAGCTTATGTTTCCAGCTGAGTGGTTTTCCAAGTCTACTGTCTGCTTGTTAAGGTTTTGGGACCCGAAGATTTCTTAATTTTGTACTGTCGGTCTCCTCTAATCTGAAATGGAATAATTGTTTAAAAACTTTGCTGGCTTTTAATGTCTCGATTTATAATTCACTCCACAAATCAAAATTTATATTCACAATGATCTTTGACATATGATCTTCTCCACCTTGGACTCCCAGTTATAAAACGACCTAAATATTTTAAGAAGTTTAGTTTTTAAAAGAGAGGACTTGAAAGACAGGCTCTTCACATGCTTACAAGGGAGGAAGCACTTTGGAATGGCAGAGTTAGAGGACTTCTGAAAATTGCTTCCTCTGTGAAAGTAACTGGAACACTGGCAGGAGTATTCTAATTAATTTTTTTTCAAAACTGTGGAAATTAATCAAAGACATAACAATTTGGGGAATGTTTATTCAAGAAAAATAACTGGCAAGAAAAGCAAGATTTGAGATGTTTTAATTTGCCCTATTCCCATTCCTCTTGCACCAGTAGAGCTCCATTCACAGGGCTTATCTTTATCGACCTGACTCAGAGTTCACTCAGGAAAGCCCCGTTCCTAGGGTATTTTTCAAAAACAATCCACTGCTATTGTTCAACATCAAGTTGCTTGAAACACTGACCCCACTTGGGGGCAAGGGTCAGACCAAAAAACTTAAAAGAAAAATCTGAGGTATGGGATGTTCATGGGGGTTTTATAAAGCTTCACGATATTCCTGTGAATCTAGAAGGCCATACGCGTGTGTGGGCCTATGTATATGCCCAGAAAAATTTTGAGAAGGCCCTAATCTCTCACTTGTGATTGGTGCTGAAGCTCTGCACATTAGGAAATAAAAGTTAAGGCAGAGTTGTACACTTCTGGCAAATTGAAGATGCATCCTAATACACACAGAGTGCGAGCATGGTAACGGATTGGAGACTAATTGCTTCAAGGTATGTAAGGAATTCTCTGTCCAAATACTAGCTAGTCACTTAAGCTAACCAAGTAGTGACTTCAATGGTTGCATATATCAAAGATTACAGACTCTATGGAATTATTCTAGGAAACAAACATTTGTTCATTAAACAAATAACAGTAGCAACATCAACAAACAGGGTGGATGGAAGAACATGATTTTCGGACACATTATATTGTTTAGAATATTCAATTTTCAACCAAAAATTAGGAAAAAAGAAGAATAAAAAAGAAGAATAAAAGAAATGTGATATTATGGGAAAAATCAGATAAAGGAATTATCCTAGAAGAAATCCCACTTACTGGATTTATTAAACAACAAATTTAAATTAGCTTTTATAGACCTGTTCAAAGAACTGAAAAAAAAAACCAACAAAAACTATGCCTAAAGAATTAAGAGAAAATATAGCAATATTGTCTCAACAGAGAGTATCAATAAGAGACAGAAATTATAAAAAGGAACCAAATAGGAATAAATCCTAGAGTTGAAAATTATAATAATTAATATGAAAAGTCACTAGAGAGACTCAAAGTAGATTTGAGTTGGTAAAAGAAAGAATCAGCAAACTTAAAGATAGGTCAATGGAGATTATTCAGTCTGAGGAACAGAAGGAAAGAAAAAAATGAGCAGAATCAGAGATTTGTGTGTCTCCATCAAGTGTACCAACATATGAATATGGGAAGAAAGAAAGGAGTAGAAAAATGTTTGAAAAAGTAATGAATGAAAACTTCTAAAAGTTTATGAAAAATGTTAATTTGCTCATTCAAGAAACTCTACAAACTTCTGGTAGGATAAATTCAAAGATATCTAAGCACATCACAAACAAGATACTGGAAGTCAAAGATAAAGACAGAATATTGAAAGTAGCAACAGAAAAACAACTTGTAATACATAATAGTTAAGATTAACATGAGGTTAACATCTGACTTAACATCGGAAATCATTGACACCAGAAGGCAGTGAATGACATTCAAAGTGCTGAAAGAATGAAGTTGTCAACCAAGAATTTTGTCTTAAGCAAAAGTATACAACAAAAAAGAAGGAGAATTAAAATATTGCTAAAGTAAACAAAAAAGTTCATGAAAAAACAACTCACTAGGAGAATATTCCTATATTCTCTCTCTCTCTCTCTCCTCTCTCTCTCTCTCTCTCTCTCTCTCTATCTATCTATCTATCTATCTATCTATCTATCTATATATATATACTATATATATACTACCAGGAATTCTTTCAGTCTGAAATAAAAGTGCAGTTGGCAGTAGCAGCTCTACTCCATATGAAGAAAAAAAGAACATTGTTACAGGTAACTACGTAGGTAAATATAAAAGACAATATAATTATATTTCTATTTGTAATTCTTCTCCTCCTCCTCCTCCTCCTCCTCCTTCTTCTTCTTCTTTTTTGTGGTGCTAGGGATTAAACCCAGAGCCTTGTGCATACCAACTGAGCTATATCCCCAGCCCTTGAAATTCTTTTCATTTTCTATCTGATTTAAAAGAAAATTTATATAAGCAATAATTATGAAACTGTGTTGAACGGTTTATGATGTATGGAGATGTAAGCTGTATGACAATAGCACAAAGGAGGAGGTAGCAAATGAAGTTCTAGTAAAATTTCATACTATTGAAATAAAGTTGGTATTAATCCAAGCTAGATTAATGTCGTAGAGAAGAAGAAAGTCTATGCTTTAGTCAGAGAGTCAATAGCATTTTGATGGACCCAAGAACCACCTCTTGGAGTGGCCTTGAGATTTTAGGGCTCTCTTTAGAGAGGTTAGTGGCACACCATGGAGCACCAGAGCTCTGATCAACTCAACCATTCTTCGCTCCCTGGAGTTAGCAGAGGTGGGTTCCAGAGGCCCCTGTCTGTGTCTCAAGATCTGGTCAGAATACCCAGACCCTGACTGCTGGGGCGGTTATCTGACCGACTCAGGTCTGTTGGTTATTTCTCCAAAATTTTCCAAGCTGGAATTGAACAAAGAGATTCATTGCTTCTCTGGCAGTGGGAGCCAAAAGCATTGAGGCTCTGAAACCTCAGCCACCAGGTCACCTCCAAGATCCATGGTCAGTGTAAAGAGAATGACGCAGCAGAGAAAAGCAGAGGCAGGGAGCCGATGGTGAGCTGATGGTCTTGGAGTCCAGGTACATCCCTGTCCTCCCTTTCGTACATGATCCCATAACTTTCTCTTTTGGCTTAGCCTGGCTTCTGCTCAGTTTCTGTCATTTGCCGTTGTGAGGTTAAGGAGAACTCTTGACTGAAGAATAGCTTTAATTGCCATATTCAACATGATTTCAAAGCAAATACCTCAGTGCTGATGAGTTTCTAAATGGAAAAGCAAATAGGTGTCATCCATCTGAGACGCCTGAAACCACTCATTCATTTGCTTGCTTTCCAACAACTACTGGGCTTTCCTAAGCCCAGGTTGTTCTCAGGTGGGCAAACCTGCTTTGATGCCGTTCTCATGAAGCCTATAATCTGGGAGAGAGGCCAGCATTCAACAAGTTAGCCACACATAAATATGTGAAAGGGTAAAGGCAGAGTTGAGAGCAGGTGCTCAGGAAGAACACTTAATCCAAAACTTGGGGAAGAAATTTGCCAGGCGAAGAACGAAATGAAGCATGTTCTCAGCAGAGGGAAGGGTGTGGGCAAAACTGTGGTGGAGAAATGATAATAACAAAGACATATGACACTTTACTCTATGCCAGGGACTCTTAAAATTGAAGAAAAAAAATTAATTCTCACAACAGTTCTTTGAGGTAGGTTTGGTTATTAAGGTTTTTTTTTTCTTTCAGAATTGGAAATCAAGGTATACCCAGTCAATAAGTGGTGGAGCTGGGGGACCACCACACCCAGCAGGATGCCATCAGGACTGGGCTGGTGGTGAGGACTAGAAAGGACAAGAAGGACAGGAGATCAGGCTGGAGCTAAAAAGTAGAGGGTCCGGGTCGTGTCCAGCCTGTGGGCCATGAGAAGGAGTTTGAGTCTCATCTTACTCTATGTGCTGTATGAGGCAATAAATAAAGTAATCAGGAGAGTGTGCAATTCAACATGCATGTTAAAAAGTCAGTGGCGAACTTAAAAAATATATATATTTTGTGATTATAAAACTTACATATGCTCATTTGAAAAACACAGAAAAGTACCAAGTAGAAAAAAAAATCACTTCCAATTTGATGCTCCAAGGCAACAGATAGTCATGTTAACCTCGGAATGTAATCTTGCCATCATCAATAAATATTCATATTATAGAATATTTGGAATGATCATGCTGTACATATTGTTCTATCAACCACACTTAAGAAAAATATAGTATCAAGTGGCAGTTTTGTTCCAAGGTTTTGTAGGAAGAGCCGGACATTGGCAGGGTGGAGGGATGGAAAGAAGTTCCTGTTCCAGGGGAATCAGCCTGGCAGGAAGGTGGGTCATGTCTGGGGCATGGGTTTAGGTTGTCACTTGGAAGGCTGCTTTCAAGCCACATGTGAGCTCTCTGAAGATCCCAATTCCCCAGAGCTCTTCAAGGAATAAGTAGTGCCAACCCCTCTCCTTCCCTTGCATGCCTTACCCCCCAAAGCAGCTGTCCCATGTCATTCCTACTGTGGGGGGATTGTCCTTTGGTGCTACTCCAGGGCCTCTCACATCCCCATCTTTCCTTCTGCCTGCACAGGTAACCTGGGATGAGGAGGTGGGTAAATCGTAGGCCTTAGCCTATCCCACCTGTCATGATTGCTTTGTTATCTGGCTCAGTGACAGGTCCCTTTTACACTTTGATGAATCCTCTACTATTTCCTTCATCCTCTGAGATAAGTAGTAGAGTCCCTTTTACTGGTGAGGAAACTGAACCTCCGAGAAGTAGCCACTACCAAATGGCAAAGCCAGTCGAATGTGAGTCTGTTGGATCCAAATTCCACTTCTTCATATAGCTCTGTCCCCTCCCAACTGTCTAACATCATTCTGTTTTGTTCAAAGCATCAACTTCACCTCTTTTAATCTGACCTTAGGATTGGGCTGGATTGAAGGATGATCATGTAGGTCATGGGTGAGGCTGGCCAGTCCCAAAGCTCAGAGTATTTAGGATGTGCATATAATGGTAGGTGCTTGGAGGACCATGTTGCCCAATGCCAGAAACCCATGCTGAGGAGCTACTGGGCAGACCCATCAAGGAGAGAAAGCTGGCTTGGGGAAGGCAGGATCCCTTGGAGCATAGGACCAGAGCTGAAGATCTGAATCCTCACATACCCAACTGGGGCCTCTGCCATGGCTGCTTAGGTTGGAATAACTTCCCCAGAGTTGGCTGGGAAAATCCCCAGGATGCCAGGCCACTAGGCAGTGTTCCCAGGGAAGCAGACCCCCTCCCTCCCAGGCATGGAAAAGTACAGGCAGGCTGGTGCCCCTCAAGCCTTCAGGCAAAGGCCTGACTGACTGCCCTATGGACTCCCCAACTGCAAGTGCTGACTGATTTGTCCATGATCCAGGGCTGGAGGAAAATAGTTTCTTAAAAAAGCAGTTTTAAAAAAAAATATGGAAAATATCCGCAACCCAAGTAGGGCGGGAAGTCTTCTAGACGGGCTCCAGCTGAAGATTCCACAGTCCTCCTGCGAAGAGGCAGGGAAGGAATGTGAAACCCTATCACCCCAAGGAGCAAGGCAAAGTGTGCGTTTCACTCTCTGCCCACTCTGGGAAGGGGCCAGGCCTGCCGAGCGTGCTGGGGGGTCACAGCCTCCTGGGATCTGACTTCACAAGCCAGTGTTCCAACAGTGGGTGAGTCAGGACTCCTGACCCTGCTCCCCAGGTGCTCCACGGAGACCTGAGGCACACGTCCATTTCCTTGTGGGTGCTGAGGCCACCCAGGCCTCCTCGTTTTGACCTCTCTCTCTATTTCTCCCTCTTTCCTTACCTTTAGGTAGTGATTCACAGTTTTGCACATGATCCATTTAATACTTGCAGCAAGTGTAGCAATGAGGTATGACAGGTGTGTATTATTGTACAAGAGGAGGGACCAAGGCTCAGGAAGGGAAGTCATCTACCCAGGATCACCTATGAATTAAGTTTCCTTACTGCTAGACCAGGACATGGCCACAGCCTGTGCCTTCAGTGATCCATGGGACCCTGCTGCTGTTATCTCAGAATCTGAAGTTCTGGGCAGTGAAGGCCAGTCTACAGCCTGGAGGCCTGGCCATGGGTGGCGCTGTGCTTGGCTTATTGATTGTAGGAAGGAGTGAATGAGTATGACCTTGGTTGGACAAGTCACGTCTCCATGCCTCAGTTTCCTCATTTGCACAATACAAGTGTTGAGTGACAGTTGACATCTACACGCTATCCCATTCCGAAGTTTTGAGGGTCTGTACTTTCTGATCAAATCCAGGTTTCCTAACCTCTGCCAGAAAAGCCATCCCCTTCTTCCCAGTCCATCCAACCTCATTTTCCACCATCTGCTGTGACCTTTCCTGATACCCACCTTGCTCTGATTTAGTGAGCTGAGTTTGAGGTCTAGATGTCCAAGACCTGCTCTGCTCTGCCTCTCCACAGAGCCCAGGCTGAGTTGCCCACTCTAAGCACCTCACAAGCTGTTTGATCTCTGCTGGTTGTGCCCTAAAAGGAAAGAGGGAGGCTGGGATTTGGTAAGAGACTGAAACATGGGAACAGAAGTCTTGTATATGGAACAATCAGGGTCTCAGGGTCAGGGATGAGGCAATTGGAGTATGGATCAGGGTGAGTGACCTAGAAATAATGGGCTGGGGGTGGTGGTAGAGGTGAGGCTTTTTTGACCAGGGCAGGGAGAAATGCTATAACTCTGTTCCTGGATCTGAACTGAGTCCTTCAGGGGTGCGTTTCCTGGTTCTGGTCTTGGTTGGCTTGTGTTCTTTGTTAGGACTAACAGCATGGGAACCGAGTCCCTGAGCCATGGGTGGACTTGAGGGGTCTGGGATTTGGCTTAGGGACCCTGAGAATGGCAGGGTGCCATTTGAGTCCTGTCAACATGGCTATCTGCAGGTCTGGCTGGACTAGGTCTGGTGGTGCTGGGGGTGTGGGGAGAGTGTGGAGAGCTGATCTGGGAGCAAGAAGGACTTGGCATTGGGCTGAGGGTGAGGCTGCCTTTCCATCTTGGCTGATTCCACCCACTTCTGAGTGTGTGTGTGTGGAGATGGTGGAGAGGGGCGGAGGGTGGCGGTATGGCTCCAGGCTTTCCCAGCCCAGCCACCATGTTTGAAACCCAGTTTATTGGATTTACAGTAAAGGTTTTATGGGGCTTTCCTGGAAGCTTCTCATTATGGAAACTCTTGTGCAGGCAGTTTGGTGGCTGGTGTCTGGTTTGCCTGGGAGAGGTTGAGTCAGGCCCTGTCTTGATGGAAACTTCCTCTGCCTGGGTCACTGGAGGGGAGGAAGTGGGGGGCCCACGTAAGCTAGCTAAGGTTCTTGAAGGAGGTAGGCTGTCCTGTGGGTTGGTCTCCCCGGGACCCGACCCTTCTTGGTGGGTTCCAGACATCTGCTTCTCAGAGGAAGGTCAGGTGAAAAAGGGACCCTTGTTATTAAAACCATTTCCTTATTTTCCACATATTTGAAAAGCATGATATCCGGGTCTACTTGGCAAAAATAAACCAGTTCCACACAAGTGGATTTGTTGATTATAAACATCAGGAGCACACAACTCCCCAGGTCACGTCTGGATGAGAGTCCTTCAGCCCTAGCATGAGGTGCCAGAAGCTGTCCCTGTGCTGCCCCTGAGAAGCCCCCTTTTTTCCGCCTGTTCCAGCGTCCTCTGGACACCCACTTTGTACCTTCTTTGCCACTAGGCCCGTATTCTGGCTCCAA
The DNA here is from genome assembly GCF_045843805.1 of Urocitellus parryii. Classification (NCBI taxonomy): domain Eukaryota; kingdom Metazoa; phylum Chordata; class Mammalia; order Rodentia; family Sciuridae; genus Urocitellus; species Urocitellus parryii. The sequence continues at coordinate 107,488,329 of NC_135541.1, forward strand.
GATGCCTGACTTTCATTATTATGTCTTTTGGTTCTAGGATCTTTGAAAAGGCCCAGCAGCCCAGTTCATGAATGTGGGTGGCTGCATCATGTGGAGGCTCTGAAACGGAGCCAATTCAGAACTCTCCAGCCTCCCTGGCTGTTAGTGGGACTGTTAGATCCTGCAGCGCTGGGTCATGTGGACTTTCCTATGTACTTTTCATGGAAGCATTTGTAAGACCAGTAATCCATTCATTCTTTAAACACAGGGACATTCATGAAACCAGAACATGTAGCTTAGCATTGGAATGACAACTGTGAAATCAGGTTGTCTTCCTCAGGCACTCACCCGTGCCCTTCTCTATGAGGGTGTAGAGGAAGATGGCAGCAGCCTCTCTTTCTGGGGATGAATGTGTTCCCTCCTCTGCACTGGAGAACCGTGGCCTTTCTTACAGTCCCAGGTGTCCAGGCACACTGGGCTCTGCCGAGGAGACAGAGAGCTGCCCAGCACTGGAGATAAGCAGCTGGGCTTTCCAGTGGCCACTCTGAATTGGCATTGGTCTGAATAACCTCTGAGGATGCTGACCTGAGACTGTGTAGTGGACAGGTACCAGCTCTGGGGCCTGACAGCCCTGGGGTCAAGTCTCAGTTCTCTGACACACCTGTTTTCCTTCTCTGCAAAAATGAAGATGATAATATCACTGTCTCGGGGTTTCCATGAGAAATAAATGAAACAATATACCTAGAGCGTGCTATTGTTCTTTCCTCCTCATTTCATCTCTCTGTGTACCCGGGATATGGGCTCCACACTGGGACGACCCTGTGTTCTAGAATAAACAACCACTTAGCTTTGTTTGCTATGTGATATATACACCAGAGGAGCGCTTGTGGCTTGTTTTCATTCCCTCCTGCTGTGTTCCCAACCTGGAGGTCTGGGTGTGCCTGTCCCAGGTGGCAGCTCTGGGGGATTCTGAGCTGCACCAGGTATGATTATTGACCTTGTAATCGTGATGGTGATGATAGCAAGATCCATTTTACCATGACACTTGCCTGTGACTTTCACAGTACCTGGGGGGAGGTAGGAAGGACGAGTGAGGTGATTGGCCACAGCTGATGAGAAACTGCCCAGGGACACACAGCTGGCTGTGGGGACAAGACCAGATCTTGAACATGGCAGCTTGTGCCTGAGAACTTTTTCCCAAATGGGCCGCTCTTGCCCCCTCCCCCATCCCCACCCCTACTCCTTTGTAGACGTTCTGTCAAAACGTGTTCCTGAGACTCTGCTTTTCTGGACTTGGCTTGAGTTCCAGTAACCAAATTAGACGGCTAAGTTTCCACATGGGCTATAAGTAGCACGACGTAGAAGACAGGAAAAGCTTTTTCCTCAGGAGCCTCCACGTCTGGGTGTTTGGTGTCTGGGGGGAGCCACCCATGTGTGATGCCCTGGGGAGGAAGAATTTTGAGTCCTGCTAGGGCTTCTCCACCCCCGAGGGAAGAGCAGGGCAGAGGAGCCTGGCCATGGGGACAGGCAGCGTGTGTCCAGGGAACTGCAGAGCTACCTTGCTTTAAAGAGCGTCCTTTCCTCGCTAAGCTAATGAACGTGTTCTTTCTTCTGTGCTTCTGGCCTGCGAGGCACATTACCCTTCGTGTTCTGTGACAGATAAGAAAGGTGAGCTCCTCCCTGGCCTTGAGGGTTTTGTGGTCTCATTGATGAGTCAAGTACACAACGGAAGTAGACAAATGGATGCATCGGAGAATGAGAGAGAGGAGAGAGAGAGAGAGAGAGAGAGAGAGAGAGAGAGAGAGAGAGAGAGAGAGAGGAAGGAAACTCATGGCAAAAATAGGATTTAAATCTTGGCTCAGTGTGGGATAGCAGGATTCACTGAGGAGCTATTGTGGAATTCCAGGTGTGGAGTGGAAAGGGCCTGGCCTAGGGTCATCTGTGGAAAAGAAAGGAGATTCTTGGGGCTGGGGATGTGGCTCAAGCGGTAGCGCGCTCGCCTCGCATGCGTGCGGCCAGGGTTCGATCCTCAGCACCACATACCAACAAAGATGTTGTGTCCGCCGAGAACTAAAAACCAAATATTAAAAAATTCTCTCTCTTTAAAAAAAAAAGAAAAAAAGAAAGGAGATTCCGCATGCACAGCAGGGGGCTGTCCTTGTGCTGTCTGCCCAGTCTGCTCCCAGCCCCTGGCTCTGGAAAACAGCCCAAGGGGTTATTTTTGTACAAGGCTGTCCCCCTGATGAGACGGGGCATCTGATCTAAGTGCAACTAACCCATGAGCCAGCTGGTGACTTGGCCTGTTAGAAAAGATAAGCCTAGTAGGTTGGATTTCCCTCTAATGTTTCTGAACCAGAAAAGTCGAGAGAAGAGAGAAGAGGGTAGCGGTGGGAGAGGAAGCTGCCAGGTCATGATGGTGTGTGAGGGAGGGGGCCTGCATGGGCCCATAAACGCCAGCATAGAAAGTGATCCAGTAAGGTGGGGAGAAGCCACAGAGTGGACCTAGGAGGGCGCCCAGGAGTGAGCGATACGGGAAAGATGCAGAAGGAGGCCAGATCACATTGAGGGTGAAGCGTCAGACGGAGGACACACAGACTCCCACTACCAAGGCCCCAAGGTCTGCTGCAGATTCAGAACCACCTCTATGTGCCGTCCATTCCCCAGTGCCAGGCTGTTTGGCTTTCTCTAGGTTCTTGGGTCCAGGCATACTCTAAGAAACCCCCATGATGTCTTCAAGATTTTTATTTTATTAGAGTATAAATTTTCAAAATAGTTTCTGATTATTGTCTGTACCTCACTAGTGTCTGTCCACAAGAATGGGAAGTTATACTTCATGTATGTATAACATGTCAAAATGTATTTGCTGTCACAGATAATTAAAAAGAACAAATAAAAAATTGAAACCCCCATGACAAGAGGACACATTGCTTCGTCTGTCTCATGCAAACAGAATATCTGTTAGGCTAATAATCCCTTAGAGGCTTGGAGACTGAGGGTCCATGGAACCTCCCCAGGCTCACGTCCATGTATCTCCATGTAAATAATGTGTTTGCAGACTCAATTGCAATACAGAAGAGACATCCTCTAGGAGGTAGATGCAGAGTCACTTCCCGACAGTAGTGCCTAAAAAATGATTAATTGGCGAATACTCACGCTGCTCTCTGTGTCTAATTTGGGTAGTGTAATGCTGTCCAGGAGTAGAAGATGGTGGCCCAAGGTCAGCAACTCTGTGATCCCTCAAAGGCTATTTCTGGGCAGCCTTTATCTTTCTCTGCCCTGAGCCTCCCCACTGTGGCTGATTCTTCTTCATTGTGATTCTTTGAATACCTCTACTGTGTGTCATCTGTACAGAGCCTCTTGGCACCCACCACCTACAATTTTGGTTACAGCCTTTAAAGGTCTTTTGTGTCTGGGAGCGTCTTGCTTCCCTGGACATTGGACCCGGAAGTCAGGAGTCCCTCCTCTGAAACTCTGTGCTGTGTGACCTTTGGTAAGTCACGGACATCTCCAAGCCTCTATTTCCTCATGTGTAACGTGGGAGTAAGACATCGGATAACCAGCAACTATGACTGGCCTGTCTTCCAGGGATAGGGTTCCTGGAACAGGGACCAATTGTTAATGTCTGAGAATGCTTTCTAACTGCATTGTGGGGTCAAGTGAGGAATCGACAGTATTTTCTTTTTGTAAGGACTGTTCTTTTCGTTTTTATGACTGTCTCATAGCTCCGACTCTGACAAGATAAGCACACTTTTGAGCAGATAGGAGGAGCTCGATAAATAATTGTTGAATGTGATCATCGTGATTCTCATCTTCACAAATTCCTCCTTAATGCCTATCTGTTGTGCCAGAGGACTCACCCTCCTGCTGCTGACAGAGAAGGCGTGTGTGTGTGTGTGTTTTGGGGGGAGGGCGTGTGGGGGTGTGGGAGGGTGTGGAGGGTGGGGGGGCACTGAGGACCTTGGGACGGCATCAGAGCTACGCCACTTTCCAGTAAGTTACACATAAAAAGTGCATTTTGGAGGCTAGAAGAAGCCATAAGTGAATAATCGAGGAAGGGAAGTAGCCTGTGGGAATAGCCCGAAGATACAGGTTGAGTCAGGATGGGCAGGGAAACTGCTTTTATGTAATGAATCCAGGAAGACCTTCTGGAGGAAGCAGGCTTGTAGGAACAGGCAGACTATGGGGTGGGATGGGGCTTGGAGAAGAAGGGGTCAGAGGACATTCCAGGCACCTGAACGTTGGTCACTACTGCAGGCTGAGGTGGCAAGGTGCCTTCAGGATGGTTTATTTCTCTTGAAAGTTTGGAATGGATTCAGTGTGTGTGGGGACGGGGGGCGGAGGGGGGGAGAGAGAAGGGGGGGTGGGGCTGGTTGGGGGGTTGAGGGGAAGTGACAGATGGTGAGGGTGGAAGGAAATATAGTAGATACTTGGTGCAGGTGATGAAAAAAATGAGCTGGATAATCTTAGGGGGTGAGATGTTTCAGAGGAACCCCGTAAAGACATTTCTTTACATTGCAGTCAATAAAGATGTCCCTCGCATCTTTGGATTTGAAACTTGGAATGTGGCTAGGTTGAAATCAGAGGAAGGGTTAGGGGGCAAGGGCAGAATAGATAAACGGGGACCCAAGATCCATACGATAATTTGGGATCTAAAATTTGACCACCTCTTTGTTTGAAGGTTTATCACTGTGAAACTGAGCTTTTATGTACTTCCTGCTCATTGCGGAGAACTGTCAAAATTCCTGAGCTCCCACTTGTTCTGGGCTTCCGAAGTGAGTAATGTGGCCATTAGATATCAAAACATTGGTTGGTCTATGGTAATCTGTATGGAGGGTCCTCAACGGACTAGGCCTAGAACCACCACAGGACCCAGCTATACCACTCCTCAGTATTTATCCTAAAGAATGAAAGTTAGCATACTCCAGTGATGTATGCATTCCCATGTTTATAGCAGCACAATTCACAATAGGCAAAGTGTGGCCTAGGTGTCCATCAACAGATGAATGGAGAAAGAAAATGTGGTGTCTATACACACAATGGAGTTTTATTCAGCCATAAAGAGAAATGAAATTATTTTCAAATTAGAGACCATCCTATTAAATTAAAAAGCTAAACTCAGAAGGTCAAGGGTCATATATTTTCTCTTATATGTGGAAGCTAGAGAGGGGAAAAAAAAAGAAAGGTGGACGTAGGGGATCTCATGAAAATAAAGGGAGATCGGTAGAGGAGAGGGATCAGGGGGTGGAAGTCAGGGAGGGAGGGGGAAATGCTGGGGATTGATATTGGCCAAATTTCATTGTTACATTGAGTGCATGCATGAATACGTAACAACGAATCCCATCATCAGGCACAACTAGAATGCCCCAATAAAAATGTGGCAAAGCAAAACAAACAAACAAAAACCCATTGGTTGGTACTTCCAAATGTGCACATCCGCTTGGAGTGAGGAGGGACTGGGCCTTCCTTCTGTCCAAGCGGATGGTCCACTGCCATTTTCTAGCTTTCTACAGATCCTGGAGCTTCCCACATGATCTAACCAGGGTGACTCCCTAGAGGGAAGAGGCAGAGGTACAGGACCACTGTGTCCCATTTTCCAAGTGGAGAAACTGAGGCCTTAAGCAGGGGGAGGAGCTTGGTAAGGAGGAGAGAATTAGCTACTTTAGAGGTGAGAGCAAACTGATTTAGGGTGGCCAGTTAGTGCGTGTAGGTGTGTGTGCGTGTGTGTGCGTGTGTGTGCGCGTGTGCGTGTCTGTTCCTCTCTAATCCTCAATCTTCAAAAGGGGACACCCTGAAGATAACACAATTTAAAAAGGGACCCATTACCTAACATTGGGCACATTACACAATCCTTTTATGTCTAGCATCTTTATCCATATATGGAGAATAATAATAACACCTACCTTAGAGTATTGTTGTGACCAATCGGAGTCAGCAATGTCTACATGTTGGGATCCAATTGCTGATGCTCAGCACACACACACACGGGCCACTGAGGCCACAGTGCCCTCTTGGTGATTATGTACAGACCTGCTCAGTGGAGACCACGGCTGATCTCATGTGGGTCTGTGTCCTGCTTTGTTTATTTCCGAATTATGTTGTTATAGTGGAGGAGGCTGCTATCTCGGAGTGCCTGCTATGTGCTGGGAAGTTACACACTCTATATGATTTTTCGGAATCCTCATTCTACTCATCATAGTACTGTGAGGGGTTATGAAGCCTTAAAAAGTTGTTTACCTGGGTTGTCCTGGATGTTGAGTGAGAGAAGGAAACCAGACCCATTCCTTAAAAATCCAAAGTGAAGGAACCAGAAAGCTGAGTGCCCACACTCTGTCTCCATTCTCGCTTCAACTCGCTGCGAGACTTTCCTGGTAGCCATGTGAGGAGGTGGATCACACCCTTCTTGAACCTCTCTCTTTGCCGTCTACAGTTCTTTTCTGGCTCTCTTTCCACCTCAGTCTTTCTTCTTGGTTTCCAGGCAGAGCTGCTCTTCCTTGGATTGCCTTTTAAAAATGAACTTTCCCTAAGGATCGTTTTAGTCAGCTTTTTCACTGCTGTGACCCAAGGACCTGACGAGAACAATTTTATGGAGGAAAAGTTTATTTGGGGGCTCACAGTTTCCGAGGTCTCAGTGCATACATGGCCAACTCCATAGCTCTGGGCCCAAGGTGAGGCAGAATATCATGGTGGAAAGATGTGGTGGAGGACAGCAGCTCAAGACATGGCACAAGGTAACAGAGGCAGGCTAAACTGGCTCACAAAATATATACCCCAAAGGTATGCCCTCTCCCTGCAGTAACCCACCTCCTCCAGCCACACCCTACTTGCCTCCGGTTACCACTCAGTTAATCCCTACCAGGCTATTAAACCACTAACTGGGGTCAGGCTCCCCTAACCTCAGCATTTGACCTCTAAACCTTCTCCCATTTTCTCACACACGAGCTTTTGGGGGATACCTCATATCTAAGCCATAACATCTGTCCTCAGTTCTTTCTCTCTTCAAGTCGGCTGCTACCTTGGGAGAGCTCTCCCCTTCCTGTGCCATTGATTAGTCCAACTCCACATCAGTTCCCAGAGCTTCACACTATGTGGCCATTACCAATTTCCTTCTGGAATTCTCTCTCAGTCACATCCAAATCTGGGGGTTCAAACATGGAGCCCACTATCTCCCTTCCACACCTGCTCCTTCTCTGTGATTCCTGGATTGATGGATGATGTCACCATCGGGCGGACCTCCTGAGCCTGAAGCTGGGAACTGCTAGAGACTGACTGCTCTCTTTCCTTCACCCCGTGCACCCAGACGGTGACCAAGTCCTGTTGTCCTGCTCTCCCTCACACCTCTTCATTCTGACCCTAAGTTAAGGCTGTGGTTTTCTGCTCGCCTTCAGTTCTGTTTCTCTGAGGTTCAACTTCTGTTCCCTTTACCAGATTGATTCTGTAATAATTCAGTAAAATTCCTTTCTGCCTCTGTGGCTTTAGAATGAAGGCCAGCCTCCACGGGCTCACCCTATCTTCCTCTCTCCAGCTTCCATGACTCCCACCTTCTCTCTCCCACTGTGCTGTTCTACCCGTCATGCCTGCCCCCTACTTTCTATCTGGCCAACATACCCACAGCTTGCGGGTCCCCTCTGTCGGAAAGAAGCTTCCCGACTCACGACCTGGGCCTTTGCATACTACTGTCCTTGATATACACACACCTGCTGTGAGTTGTCTGACTCCCTTAGCCAGCTGAAACTCTCTTGAGAGTGGTGTGCATGTGACAGTCACATATCTTCACCATGTGAAGCACATAGTGGGGATTGGACCAACGTCTGCCAACCCAGGGACTGGAAATTTAATGGAAATTTTAAACCCACACTGGTCTGCTGTCCCTGGGCTGGTGAGTACCTGTTCCTCCCACTAGAGGGCACTCTGGCTGTGTGCTTTGCTGAGGTGGCCCTCTGCTCCTCCTGAGCTGCACTCCAGGTGTCTGGCAGAGCCCGGGGACTCCTGTGAGCGCAGCTGCCCAAGGGTACTTGCTCTCTGACGGGTCAGTCCCCTTATCCGGGCTCCTGTCTTTATCTTCAGACGTCTCCTTCATTTTTTCTCATTACTCTTCCCTCACCTCAGGCTTCCCCTGGATGTGTACACTTTCAACGATGGGGAATTCAGACCTTTCCTGACTTCTTTTAGTGGTAGCCAACAAAATCTGAAATAACTTGCTGTAAGATGCTAATTGTCAGTGATTCTGGAGGCTCCATTCTTCTGTTGACAGAGTTGCAACATAACATTGGCTTTTCATGCCTTTGAGTAAACATGGACAGGGATGTGCTTTGGTGGTGGTTATGTTTTTTGGTGGAAGGGGTGGGGTTGCCCCAAGAGCTCCTCACATCACACCCACAGTGCCCTGCCTGTGAGTGCCCCACCTGACTGTCCTTGTAAGAGCTCACATCCAACAGCGTACCAGTCACAGCACACCTATGGGCGGAGCGTAGTGGTCCCTTTGTAAACTAGTGTCCTCTTTTGAATTGACCATGTTACTAGTTTTCAGAACCTTTACTTGTAAAAGGAATACATTCTTCAGCTTTATTCATAAAGTTTCTCCTTCGTGGCATCCCACGGTGCTTTGTGTCGTGAACCTACATGGGAATTCCTGTGTTCTGTGCATCTCTTTTTTAAAGACAGCGGAAATTATCTCAGGATCATATCCAAGGAGGGTGACCAAAAAATGGTGGAGGACCTGGGAGCCCTGGCATGGCCGGGTAACTTGAAGCAAGGGGCTGGGAAGACTGCAGAGGGAAGATGTAGGGTTTCAGGATGGCTTCCCGGCATGCAGATGCTTCTGTCTCCACCAATAGGTAATACAGAATGAAAGAACACGTTTCCAACACGGAGGAAGCTCCTGAGTCTTCTTATATAGACGTAGTTGGGGGAGTAGGGTGAGAGAGGAACCAACAGAAAATTTAAAAACTAGAGAGCCTGTGGCATGTGCAGTAGTTGTGCCCTGAAGGCAGGGTGTGGGGCACTGAGGACAGAGGCTACAGCCTGCTTGTAGGCTTGGCTGGCACTGGTCAAATGAGAGGGGCTTTGGGGGGGGGGGCTCTGCACTGATCAAAGGAAAACTCTGAGGGAAGAAGATTCTAAGAAGTTGTCTGTGGCTTGTAATAATCTTTGAGAAATTCCAGGACATCTTTGAATTGCATTTTCTCCTATTCTTGGCTCTTAGACTCTTTTATTAGAACAAGACTTTGAGACAGGAGAACAAGGGACTCTGGGACTGTATGGGTTAAATGAGGACATGTTTTCTAATACCCAGTCAAGAAGGGGACGGGCTCCCTTATGATGTGGTGAGACCCACTGGGTTTGGGTGAGCATCTATCAGGGATGTCGAGATGTCTGTCCCGGGAAGTTTGTGGTGGCTTCCAGGATCCCTCACTTCTAAGGTTCTGTGACATAATTAAAATGACAAATTGATGGACAAGTTTGAATGGCCTACCTTCTGACCTGCCCCTCCTATGGACAGATGTAGAGTTTGTGAAAAGTTGGGAGTGCAGGGGGAGATGATGGGCCTCCAGCCTCTTTTCTGGCAGCTAACTTAGCCCTAGAAGACCTTTGGTCTCCACCTCCCTCCCCAACCTCCTGTCTCCTTGTGCACACAGTCAGAACAATTAAATAAAATAATGCAAGTGTTCGGCTCAACAAAGGCTTGCTGAGGGCTTTGTGAGTCCAGGTTCAGTCCAGGAGCTGGGGATGCAGGTAACACTGAGGCATAGAGACTTGAGGCATTCATCATCTGGGGGAGATCTGTGTGAGCCAAGAAGTGCAATTCAGGGCCCCGTCGTGGATAGAAATACTCCCAGGATGGAGTGAAGACAGATGGAGAAAAGATTTGCTGAGAAGACCAGTCTAGAGCCCATTTAAAAAAGCGTCAGTAGGGGTTTACCAAGTGAAAGGGCATTTCAGGCAGATGAAGCACTGTGGGCCAAGGAGCAGATACGTGAGGCTGAACAGTGCATCCGGGGAGTTGGGGTCGGCGACGTGACTGGAGACTGAAGTAGGTCTAGCTGCAGAGTTGTGCTATAGGAGATGGCAGAGTTGTGAAGCCCTTTGTCTTTCGTGCTAAGGAACTTTAAGTTCAACCTCTAGAGACCTGGGATTTCTGGAGCCCTTAAATCCTATTGCCCCAAACTGAGCAAGTGGAGGATGGATGGAAGGGGTATGGTTGAGTGTGTACGTTTGAATGCACATATACAGATGTGCATGGTCCAAATGAGGTTAATTGAAAGGGTGTGGGGAGCCTTCCAAATAGACATCCTTATAATCTGTTTCTTAACCAAGCTTCTGTGCTTCCTGTGGCATGAAGAAATCATTTCCTAAAGATTCTCTTATTAGAGAAGGAAACTGAGGTCCAGAGAGGGATGGTCCCTTGCCCAAGTTTGCACAGCAAGGGACCAACAAATCCCTTGGTTCCTTGGCTTTTCATCCAGTGCTCTTGTCTTTCTGCTTTCTGAGATGCTCTGATATCCACATGACAGAGTGGGGCTCTGGAAAATAGTCAGTGAAGTTTTAGCACTCTGGGCACAATGGTCTTTTATCCCCCATTAGATCCTCAGCACAGGGTGTGCCTGGGAACATCTATATGCCTCACTCAAAAGCTCCTGGTTCCACTCTCTTCCTAAAGAACTCCCACTCTGTCTGTAATGTCACCTCTCATCTGAGGCAGTCCCTTAGCTGCATGACTTCTCTGGGTAGAATAGATCATGTTTCCTTCCTGTTTGCACAGCACCCAATAGGGCAGGTTTAGAGCCTCACGCTCCATGATTCTGCAGCCTCTGAAGGAAGGCTTCGTTCCTCTCTGCCTCCTGCTTGTAGCTTTAGTGCTAGCTTGGTACCTGGCATAGATAGGTGTGTACAAAATGTTTGCTGAATGACTAAACTGATGAATGGGTGAATCAAAAGTCAGACTCCCTCCCTCCGAGTGGAACTCTTGTGAGGCCCTTGGAGCTCCGAGTGCATGATTTTCTAATTTTATGGAGATGGTGCTGGTGTCTGGAGCAGAAATGCATCAGGACCCCAAAGCTTTCTGTGCTTTTTTTTTTTTCTTTTTTCCTCTAAAGCATAGTGAAGATGGTGACTCTGGGTTCATTGCTACTTGATATCATGTTGACCTCAAGAAATTACTTTCTTTTCTTTTATTTTTTAATTTTTTAATTTTTTTTAGTCATACATGACAGCAGAATGTATTTTGACATATAATACATACATGGAATGTACATACACCAATCATATTGTCTATAAGAAATTACTTTCTATGGGAGTCTTTCTTCACTTTAAGCCTGGGCGATTAAAAAACAATGTTTTTAGTTACTAAGTTAAACTTTTTTTTTTTTTTTTCAGTTTAGATTTGTTTAGGGTTTTTGGGAAGCAAAATTCCCTTACTTAAAAAAAAAGTTTCTTCCTTCTCCCTGTCAAATTCCATTCTTGTTTAATCTTGTTGAAACAATTAAATTCACATTAAGGAAGTCAAACTTGGAGCCACCTTGGGGAGGGGGCTGGGGGCCAGCCCAGACACTTTTCTTTTCTCTTCCAGCACAGCTTCTCCGGTCCCTGCTCTTCTGCCAGGTGATTAACACCCTGTGATGAAGCACCTAGGCTGTGCCTCTCCAGGGGCTAGTTAGCTCTTTCTGGATGGAGATGACTTGTTCTTTGTGCAAGGAGGACTATTTCCTTTTTTTTTTTTTTTTGCATTTGATTAAAAACTCCTGGGCCTGGTCCAGGCAACACTGCAAGAGGGGCCTGGGTGGATGGCATGGGAGAAGCTTCTGGGCTCTCTCGCAGGGAACAGCAGTAGCAACCCCCTTTGGTGTGCAGACAGCTTCTTTTCTCTCTGGCTTCATTTTGGCTGCAGCCTCAGTTTCCTGGGAACATACGGAATCTCTTTGCAGCTCTTGGCAGCTGGGGGCTCAGGACAAGAGCTGATACGTAGCATTGAAGCCAAGTGATGTTAGAGAGGGATGTTAGGCATCTCTTTGGAGGTCAGCGGGTCTGAGGACTGAGGAGCAGTGGAAGAACAGCCATTTGGGAAGCTGAGGCTTCATCATGATGATCGTCGACATTTATTGAGCCCTTCACTTAAACCAGGCGCAACACATGCATGATCACATCTTGTCCTCACAATGTCCCTCTTGGAGTACTTACTATCATTTCCATTTTTGCAAATGTGGAAATTGAGGCTTGGAGAGGAGCAGTTGAGTTAAGTTTCAGATCTTGCCAAGGGATGGGAACCAGACTAACCTCAAAATTCTGTGCCCTTTTACTATGTCTACCCAGGCAGGGGGCTTGACAGTCCTGAGGGTTTCCCAGAATGCCATAAAATATGATCTATTGAGTTTTCTCAAATGAGCAAGGAACAATTTCCTCTGGCAAACAAATGATTGTATGCTATGTACGCATTATTAAACCACAAACACTAGCAGCCCGAACCACGGAAAAGCAAGCTGTTGAGGGACGCACGCATGCTGGTTTCTGAATGTTCTCATTAATAGTTTCTCCTCATTCATTTATTTTGTCTTCTGCTGGTTCTGGCTAACAGGCAAGTGGTAACAAGCACCAAGGATGGAACAAAAATTTATGGAGTCTTACAACTGAGAAAAATCTATATGATCACTTTTTTCTTTCTTTCCTTCTTCTTCTTCTTCTTCTTCTTCTTCTTCTTCTTCTTCTTCTTCTTCTTCTTCTTCTTCTTCTTCTTCTTCTTCTTCTTCTTCTTCTTCTTTTTTTTAAAGCTGCTGATATATGATTTGAGCAGTGTGGCCCCAGGCATGCTTTCTTAGCATCAGCCTTGGCTGAATCATTGATTCTGGACCATGAGGAGCAGGGGTGGGGAAAGCAGGTATGTGTAGGAGAGGCTTGTCCCAAAGTACAGATCTTCCTTCTGAGCTCTGAAAGATGTCACATGCCATTTTACAGGTAGACAATAATTTTCTGGGTCCTTTCTGGTTACCATCAAAATGATATGAAAAATGTTCAAGTATACTGAGGGGCCTATGAACTTGGCCCAAGCGTGCTAGAGTAGGAGGGGAGGTGGGAATGTGCTGTTTGCCTGGAATGTTGGAAGAATGATTGGGAAAAATGCCCCAAGTGGACCACTGCCTTCTCAGACATCACCTTCTGGATTATCCTCTTCTTGGAAAGTTCTCCAGTCGGCACAGACTCACGGACCATCATTTTCCCTAAATTGCAAACACTCTCTCTGAGAGGGAACAGAGCACTCTGGTGACTCTTCCTGACATCACTTCTCACCATGGCTTGGAAGGTATGAGCACTACCCGCTCCCAAAGCACTGGGAAGGATCAGGGCTCTGTCTGCATTTACCGCAGTCACTGATATCATTTTGTAAGAGGCCGGTTCTATTCCCCCAAATCTCATATGGATCTCTGGCTGCTTCCCTCCCTTTGGAAGGTTAAGGGGTGGTTTAGGAAGCTACAACAATGCCCACGTATTCTTTCAAAATCTTTTCTATTTTAAAGTGTCTTCAGCACGCAGGGGCTGGGCTCCAAATGATAAGGGACTAGTGAAATGATTCTGCCAGACTTTGCACTTGTAAGAAAGGACAAGTGATAAATAACAACAATAATAGTAATCTGATTTTGGTTTGGGGCAGAGGCCTCCCAATTTCAGAGATGGAGCACATATGGAATACATTCGTAACTCTGTATAATGCCTTATAAACTGATTGGGTTCAGATGAGAAACATTTGTCAGCAGAGTTCCCATTACTGGGTGTGGTGGGGTTCTGGCTTGGGCTCTTACTGGAGGGGCTGCCTTAGAAGACGAGATGCCATTGTTAGCTGTGGTGGTGGGGAATGCTCTGCAGGGGACGGTTCCTATCTTCATGTACACTCCGAGCCAAGGAGGGGTTAAGAACATGGCTTAACGTTGTTCATTTAAGTCTTCCATGGAAGATGTCATGGAGGCAACAGGGAATGCCGGGCCAATTCAGGAGGAGACCTACTCAAGTTATAGGCCGTGAGAATTTGGGGTTTCAATTCATCTCCAGAAGGGTCCTTGCTATTTTTACCGCCAGTAACCGAATGTGGACTTTGGTGAAGTTATTGCAGGTCTGGGGAATCCAGAAGACAATGTATGATGAGTTCCACATACCGAGAGTTGGTTGTGGTAAACCATGGCGCTCTTTGGGTGCAGGACACTGCCTAACAAAGCCTCTTCCCTTCTAGTATTTGGGTTGGGCCTCCCTTTGATGATAAGGGAAACTGCCTTGTGACTACATTTTTGCTATGGAATAGAGGAAGCTGAAAGTCTTACCAGAGGGCTCTGTCCCTGGGGTTTCCTGCTTCTCTGTGGTTTGGTTTCCCCACTTGGGTGGCCTTAGTGGGCTGCTGTTTTTATCCAATTTCCTTGCTTCTATTTTAATCATCATTGCCACCAATCATTGTTGTAGGGTGCAGTGGAAAATTCTGCAGATATTTTAAAAATGAAATTGAGTTAGGTTTTTATCAAATAGAGATGTCTGGCCACATTTAAAGAGAGTAGTCCTAACGTATGCAGAATATTTACAAAGTCAAAGTCTGTTTTAAGCAGGTTTCTCCTTTGTGACATGAATTTTGTTGTTGTTATTGTTTTTTTTTTTTTTAAAAAACTCAAGTTTAAAGAATCATGAGATGCCTGGGTAGATCTGAAAACCTCAAGGAGACCGGAGGGGAGGTGGGAAAATGAATAGCTAAAGGAGGGGGTTATTCAGAGGAATGATGTCATAACCGCCATTATCATGAGCAAATTATTATCCTTAAGTGCTCATGCGTGCCACTAATGGAAACATGGGGATGTCTGGAATGCCCAAATCTAGGACAAGAGGCAGGTAAGCTAGTGTTTCTTGTTTCATCAAAACTTGAGGGTTTCCTGGAGGAGAGGCATTTGAAATGGTGGTGGGAAAATGATGGCTGAGCCAGAGGGCAAGTGCCCGACCTTCCTGCTCTGTGAACTGCAGCTTCTTTTTTTTTGTACTGGGGATTGAACCCCCAGGGGTGCTTAACCACTAAGCAACATGCTCTGTCCTTTTTAAATATTTTATTTAGATACAGGGTCTTGGTGAGTTGCTTAGAGCCTCACTAAGTTGCTGAGGCTGGCTTTGATCTCGTGATCTTCCTGTCTCAGCCTCCCGAGCTGCTCGGCTGCTTGGATTACAGGCCTGCACCACCGTGCCTGGCTGCAGTTTTTGATCCTCTGCATTTTTTTTTCCTGTTTTCACTATCTGCTCTAGTCCTTGAGGTCATTCCAAGGCAGTAGGTGAGTCTTAGTGGAGAGTGGTTCCCACCTCCGGCAAGGCAAGTTCCATCTGCTCAGCTCACGCCGATGCTTGGCTACTCTCTTCTGACCTCCACCTCTGCCTGAGTCGTTTGGGCTTCTCCATGTGAAGGTCCAGTTGGTACTGTACAGTTGAAATGTACAAAACAGAATGTTCTTACCCCTTCCCTCTTTTCTCCTCCGTCAACATCCAGTTTTACTTTGAAATGCATTTCACATTCTTCCCATAATTTTCATTCCTGTCACTACCACCACAATCCTCCTTTGGGACCCAATTACATCATAACTAGCATGCTACCAGGACCATATTTCCCATTGCCCCAGCCTCAGGATCCTTCTTCTCCCAGGTCTGAAGTTAGAATAGCTTTCTGTGTATAGTCCTGTTTAGTAGATGCTCACTTTATAGGCTCTCAATATACATGCTCTAGGTACACCAAAGTCAGCTACTTTTTAAGATGCATATTCTCTCTTTTAGGAAGACAAAGTCCTAAAACAGAAATCACCAAACAAAGGGAAGAAAAAGATTTTTATAGGCAAAGAAGATGGAGAAAACCATTCTAGGCATGGGGGATAGTGGACTATGTGCTGAAGGGGGGATCCAGGCGTCACTGTTGGTCAGTAATGGACTTAGTCAAGTGTGAGCCTGTACACACTGGTTCAGGGAGCTTGGTTTCATCCACTATTGCTGAGCCTGAGGTTTCTCATTTGTAGGGTGAGAATTAAGAACTAGAACCCTGCCAGGGTTCCTCCTGGGGGACAATTGGATTAATCATTTTGCTGACTGTTGGCCCATTTGCTAGCTCTGCCCAAGGGCTGAAGTTGGAGTCATGATTGATGATTTAGTTCTGAAAATAAGCAACTGAGTAACTTGCTTGGAAATCTGAGTCCTTGAAATAGTAAACACCACACGCCAATAGATAGGCCAATTTATTTATTTGTTTATTTATCTATTTATTTTGGTACCCACAGACCAGCGCGTGACTCATACGCTCCAGCAGGACTGTCATCTGCACTGCCATTCTTGGGAATGATGTTGATGATCATGACTGGTCACCAGGATGGGTGTGTCATTAAGGTCCCCAACCTGGAGGGCCACTTAGCCACCATCTGCTGCTCCTGTAAGAGTCACTTTACTCTCAAATTCCAAAGTCCCACTATAGCCCTTATTTATAATGCTCTGAGCAGGACTTCTCTAGAGGCCCAGGCATGCACCATTTTAGCTCATTCGATAAAACCTGGGATCTAGATCGTTAAGGTCACCAAACTACGGGATGGAAAGAAGCTGTTCTCACCCTGAACACAGGCTTTTGGCAATCTGGTTCCAGGATATGCATTAACTCAAGTGTCACAAGAGAAATTATGAGGTCAAAGCAACTTCAACTTTAAATATTACTTGAAGTTTTTTTTTTTTAAGTTGGCTAATGTTGAGTACATGTCCTAATTTCTCTGGCTTATTAAATGCCAAAATATTAGTTTTGAGGAGCAACACTACGGGTCTGGGAATCAGCTCAGGAAAAATAAATCATACATCTTAAAATTATTCCTAAACCTGGGAAGACTTATTGTCATCGAGGATAATAAATTTGGTCATCCTAACAAGTCCAGGGGAAGATTAATTTTGGTCCCAGCACAAGATTAATAAAAGGAAATCCTTCCTCTTATGCATTCTTTGCTCTTCCAGACAAGTTAATTTGCTCTCAGCATCCTCTCTCTCTCTCTGCAACTTTCTTTTCCCTTCACCTCTATTGGAGTTCACCTCTATCAGGATTGAACTTCACCCTCACACCATAGAAATGTCCTTCCAGTCTCACTCCCTTTGGCGGTTTTCCATGGTCAAGACAGCCAATTGGAAGATCATACCGTTGTGCAATAGTGAGCAAAAATCTTAACCTTGGTGTCTCATTATATGTTTAATCTTTGAAATGAGGGGGCAGAATATTAAGGACCTGTCTAGCTCTAAGTGCTGTGGTTCAAGTTGTGGGAATTTGTATGCATTTTCTTTTGAAGAACTAGATGGCAGATTCAGATATAAGGGGACCAGAAAGAGACCTCTGGCTCTGAATAGAAATAAAATGTGGAAGAGTTGTTTTCCTCCCTCTCTGCAAAATGGATTATCCTCAGCCTGAGATAAATGCTATCTCTAATCCTTCCTGATGTCTGTCCTGGTGGGACAAAGTCATTAGATTATTTCTTCTCCCTAATTCAGGCCTTCATGGACTGAATCCCATTATTAGGTCCAATTACATTGATTTTGTCAGCTATTTCACTGCTGTGACTAAAAGACCTGACCAGGACAATTGTGAGGAGGAAACGTTTATTTGGGAGCTCATGATTTCGGAGATCTTAGTCCACAGACAGCCGGTTCCATTCCTTGGGGCTAGAGGTGAGATTGAACATCACGGCGGAAGAATGTGGCAGAGGGAAGCAGCTCACATGATGATCAGGAAGCAGAGAGGGAGAGACTCCACTCACCAGATACAAAATCAACCCCAAAGGCAGGTCCCCAATGCCTACCTCCTCCAGCCACACCCTACCTCCCTTCCGTTATCACCCAGTTAATTCCTCTGGGTAATTAATTCACTGATTGGGCTAAGACTCTCATAACCCAATATTTCTCCTCTAAACCTTCTTGCATTGTCTCATATGTGAGCCTTTGGGGGACACCTGACATCCAAACTATAACATATATGCAATGGTCTTTTTTGTAGATCAAAAGATCTAATGTTGGCAATTTCATAGAATCAGCATAGTACAAAAGACTGTTGAAGCTGTTCCCTCAGACTTGACAATCTTCCCATCCTTCCCGCCACCCCCCATATCTGTGGACCAACTGCCACACTTCAACTCATCTTTCCAGATTTTTGCTTAGATACAAAGTTTATCTCTGCAGCCTCTTCTGAACTCTTGGACCCTGGCTGGACTTCCCGTACTTCTTTTGGGTCATACTAAGCCAGGGCACCAGTAGGAAATAGATGGCAGAAGTGAGAGAAATTAGAGGACCTTGAATGGGGGTGCCATTCATAAAGATGTGATCAGAAAGAGGGGAAACTCACAAGGCATGTGGATGCACCCAGCGGGCAATGACCAGGAGTCAATGCACACCCCACATCGAAGGAAGCCAGAGGAAGGAGGGATTACCACAACCCAGAAGGACCAGAGGAGAACCCAAGAGGGCCACACTTAGGAGACCCATTTCTAGTAGAGAAATGCAGCCATTCCAACCGTCAGGCTAGCAGGGGAGACAGCCAGGGACAGATACCCTGTCCTTTTTCTCTTCTTGTCCTGCCATCTATGCCTCTGCCTCCCATTTTGCCAATCCCAGCCTGGAGCAGGAAGGCAGCGAGCTTGTTAGCCTTACAGGTCAGCTTCCAGGATTGGCAGGATGGCCGGGGTGGGGGGGTGGGGGCTGTGCTGAAGGTAAGAGAGGTTTCAGTGTCAGGAACCGGAACCTGCTGAAGACAGTGAGCGACCTAACTGCCAACTTTAATAGACATCCAGTGTTCCCACCACTAGATTTAAAAAAATTGCTAATGTTTTATCTGATTTGTTTCAGGTAGTTATTTAAAGAAACGAAATATTAGGGACTCAGCCATAGCCATCCCCTGTAAATCCCATCACCCTCCCTTTTCAGAGGTGAGTGTTTTCTTTTGTATTCTGTTACCTTTCCATAATTTTGTTACACATTCAGAAACAGTACACATGGTCTCCGATGCTTACATGCATATAAATGGCATCCTGTTGTACATCCTTTCCCAATCTGGTTTTCTTTTTGCTAAATTGTATTTTGATGGAGATTTTTCCATGTTAATAAGTCAGATCTAGTTTGCTCATTGTAACAGTGGCTCATCATATGACTGTACCGTAATTTATTTATGCATGCCTATAATGACGGATATTTAGGTTGCTCCACATCCCTCCCCTCCCCTCCCCTTGCCTTCTCTCTTCTCCCCTTCCTTTCAGCTTCTCTTTCTCTCCTGCCTCTTTCCACTCCTATGGATACTACTGCATTAAGCACCTTTGTGCCTGTGTACTGTGCAAGAGCACTTCTGAGATATATATCTAGAAGTGGAACTGCTGGCTCCCAGGGAATGTCCACCTTCTATTTTACAGGTAGTGCTGCTATCCTCCAAATTGATCACTTCAATTTACAGAGTCATGGATTACAAGGCAGGAGCACACGAGGTACTTTTTGTGTTTGTCCCAAAGGATGGAATTCCCCAAATGCATTGTTTCTAGAGACTTTGGGACAGCTACAGTGGAGGCTACCAGGCTGCTGAGGATTCCTGTCCCATGTTACCCCTACTGCTGAACAGCTCCAGCTGGTGTGTGCTTAATGGGTGGGGAAGGAACTTAGGCAGGGTGACAGGTGGTTGGTCCTTTGACCTTAGAAAAATAAAACCATCCATGGTCCAGCCGGATGTGGGCTTTCCAAGTTTTTTGTTTTGTTTTGTTTTCTTTTCACATATAATGAGCTACTTTCTTTTCCAGGCTGTGATATCCTTGTTCCCTGTTGGATCACTGTGTTTATGCTAAGTCTGGGGCTACAGGCTGCTCCCCAACATGGCTCCCTGCAGAGCTGAGGCAGAGCCCGAGGCAGCCCGACTGTGTGTGCCAAGGGGCTGGGCAGGGCGGAGCTGGACCCAGTTCCTGGGACAAGAGGCAGCAGTGATTGATGTAAATGGAGCATCCTTAGAACTCTTTTAAATAAAAATAGTCTTTGCAAAAATCAGTGAGGATTGCATAGCTTCTTGCCAACAGTAAACACAGTGAGAGAGGCCACCGTATGGTCTCTGAGCTCTGAAAAAAGGCAAAATCTCAGCGGCAGCTGGTTATGTGTGACATTCTGCATATTTTCTCAGTGTGTATAAACCCTCCAGTTTGTTTTACTGTTAAATGGAGGAAGATTCAGGGTTAAAAGCCTAAAGATTATACAGTTTAGAGAGTACTTTTAAAGAACAAATACAAAATTGCAAATACTAAATCAGGGTGTTTGCAAAACGACTTCTGCTTTTGGTGATGCTGTGAGGGGCAGGAAGGGAAGGGGTGTCCATGAGGGTGTTGCCTAAGTCTGCAAAGGGCTGGATGCAGCGAGCCCAGGTGGTGAAGAGTTGGGGTGAAGGTGGAGAACAATCTTGCTGGGAGAGATGCCTCAGGTCTGCTCAAGTCCAGCAGGCGACACCTTGGGAGGGCACGCCTACGTGAGTGCATGCCTGTGTGCATGCGTGTGTTGGTGTGTGAGTGCACGCCTGCATGCATATGTGTGTTGGTGTGAGTGCGCATGTTCCCGAAAGAGAGATGGGAGGGTGTTGGAAAACCTGGCCGAGAGTTTGTGTAAGTGATAAGGAGAGAGAGAGAGAGAAAAAAAAAAAGAGGCAACATCTGTGAAAGAGGAAAGATGGAGGGAAGTTGGCTGTTGGCTATAACCTGTGGAATCCGCTTGTTGGCTCTGCTACGGGATAGAACTAGTAAGTATTTATAGAACCACTAGTGTAGAAGAACAGGCCAATGGTGTACTAAACGTCAGGAGGAAAATATAGGAGCAGAAGGACCTGCTCTCTCTTGTGCTTTGAATCTGAGAGAATAAAATCAAGAAGGGGCTGGAGCAGTACACCATTTTGGTGTCTGTCCGTGGGTTCATGGTTTCCTGTGCTACATAGGCCGTCTTGAAAAACTACATATTTGTGCTGAAGATATGGGTACCTGTGCATGTACATGCAACCTTTTATTTAAAGTGTCAGAGGGAGCAAGGACCTCCCCTCCACCCTGGGGAAAGAAACCCAGATCAAAAAACATCTTTGTGGGTCCCAGGAAGGGAAAGGAAAAGGAAAGGACCTTTGTGGAAATCCTCAGCTAGGGGGACATAGCTAGGTCATGTCCCAAAGGGTCAGCCTCTAGGAAAGACACACCTTTGAGTTAGAGAAGGCCATATTTTCTAAACCAGAAGTCAGGAACAAAGAAACAAAATATTCAAAATTCCAACTTTCCAGAATTCTAGTGCCAGGAAATCATTTTGGGATGGTTGACCTTCCTTGGAGAACACCGAAGATGGTCAGAGGATGCTAAATTTATTAAGAAGCCACACTGGGCTGAGCATATTCATAAAATCATCTCAGGTAGTTTCCTTGCTGAATACTGTGAGACAGTACAGTTATTCTCATTTTGTAGGTGAGGTTGCCAATGCTTGGACAATTTCAATATTTATTTTCCTTAAGTTCACATGGTGGAGCTTGGGCTCTTCAACAGCACCCAGTCTCTAGCTCTTGAGAAAGTTAAGGATGGCCACGAGAGTTCTTCCTTAGTCTGGGTCTGATGATGCAATGAAGAACTGTGCCGGGTCCCTTTCCTTATCTATGAACTTGGTCCCAGAGGGAGAGGGAGAGGAAGGTCAGCATTTGCTTGTGACAGCCTGCAATTTTTCTTGGAGAGCCCTTTGGGAGAATAACGTCTATTCCACGTGCTCAGGGGTGAGAAGGGTACTGAGAGAATAACT
Organism: Urocitellus parryii; assembly: GCF_045843805.1. Classification (NCBI taxonomy): domain Eukaryota; kingdom Metazoa; phylum Chordata; class Mammalia; order Rodentia; family Sciuridae; genus Urocitellus; species Urocitellus parryii. The sequence continues at coordinate 107,510,097 of NC_135541.1, forward strand.
GTGGGAACTTTTATTTACTTTCAGTGCTTACAACGTGCCAGACACTGTTATTTATTAATTTGCTTATTTCAATTTTTGTTAAGAATTATTATACACACACAGAAAAAAAATATTTATCACAAAAATAAATGTGCTTCATGAATTAAAACAAAGCAAATGCCCAAGTAACCTCCATCCAGGTAAGAATGAGAATAGTCATCATTCTGGAAACCTCTCTTAGGTCCACTCCTCTAATTCCAAAGTAGAAACTTCTTCAGAGTCAACCATTATTTGACTTCTAATGTTATAGTTTTGTTTAGCCTGTGTTTTGAACTTTATTTAAAGTAACTAGAACTATATGGTATTTTTTCTTTTATGCCTTATTTATCTCACTTATTCATGTTGTTAAATGTAGTTCAGATATTTTCATTTCTGTATAGTATTCCATCATGTATATATGAACCAAAGTCGCTATGAGCATCCTTTGTGCACATGTGCATGCATTTCTGTTAGGCACATGCCATCATCTTTAATGCTTAATGCCAAGCCACTTTCCAAAGTGGTTGTTCCAATTTATGCAATCACCGGCAGTAGATGAGAAATCCCATTGCTCTAAATGCTTGCCAATACTAAATATTTTTAGATTTTTTTAGTTTTGCCATGGTGGTAGAAATGTGGAGCTAGCTGACTTGCAGTTTTATTTTGCATTTCCTTGATGATTGATGAGGTGCAATGTAGTTTGAAACCTATTTGGCCATTTGGGCATTATCTTTTATGTCTTAGTCTACTCCTGCTGCTATAACAGAAATACTATAGATTGTAATTTATGAATAATAGAAATTTATTTCTCACATCTGGAGGTTGGGAAGTCTAAGGTAAGGGTATTGAATGATTCCATGTCTTGTCAAGGCTCACTGTCTTCTTCCAAGATGGCGCCTTACTGCTGTGTTCTTTGGAAGGGAAAATGCTGTGTCCTCATGAGATAGAAAAGATGGAAAGTCAAGAGGGCCTAGATCTTTCCCTTGAGCCCTTTTATAAGGTACTAATCCCATTCCTGAGGGCTGAGCCTTCATGACTTAATCACCTTCTTAGGTCTTACCTCTTCATATTGTCACTTGAATCTCAGGTTCTAACATATGAATTGTAGGGGGACACATATATCCGAACCACAGTGCTCTATAAAGTGCCTGTTCACATCACTTTCAGTCTTTTCTATTGGGCTGTTGGTATTTTTCTTATTGTGTAAACTCTTTGTCACTTGCATAAATCGCCAACATCTTCTTTCACTTTACAACTTGACTTTGAACTCTTTTGTGTTTTTTGATAATCGGAAGTTCTACATTTGGATGCATTCTGTTTCTTTGGTCTTTTTCATTATGAGTGATGCATTTTGGCTTCTGTTTAAAAAAATATATATCTTCCCTCCTAGTCACAAAAATATTCTTAATGTCTAGAATTTTTATTTTGTTTTGCAGATTTAAAGCTACATTCTTCTTGGAATTGATCTTTGTGTATGGTGTGAGAGAAGTTATTTTTTTTTCCATGTAGATATCTAACCAACTCTGTATCAGTTATTAAAAACATACTTTTCCACTGCAGTCACACTTTTGTGTCAAATCAAGAGCCTCTGAATGCGTGGATTTCTGGAAGTGCTACTAGATTCCACTGGTCTCTTTGTTTATCCTTGCACATTGAAGGCCACTCAATTTTTGTGGTTTTCTGATACATTTGGTATTTGGAAAAAAATTTGCCTCTTTGGCTTTGTCATGTGTTTTTTTGCTATCCTTGGCTTTTGTGTTTCCATACATATTTTGTAATTATTAAGTTCTATCAAAAAATCCTACTGAGATTTTTATTGCAACAGAATTGAATTTATGGATCACTTGCGGAGAATTGATAGCTTTACAACATTTGTTTTTCCAAATTATTATGAGTAAGGGAATGCTCAATATCCTTCTCCCATTTATTTAGATCTTCTTCAATTTATGTCAAAGATGATTTACCTTTGAAAGTCTTGTATATTTTTCATTAGAATAATATCTAGCTATCTGATATTGTTAGTGGCTTTACAAATGGTTCTTCCCTTTTTAAGTTTAAAGGTTTAATTTATAAACATTTATGAATAGGTCTTTAAATGTACACTCAGTAGATTTTGATCGTAGTATAATGCAAGATACAGAACATTTCCATCACATCTGAGAAGACCTCATTTATCTTTCTCGGTCAATTCTCCTCCAAGGTAATCATTGTTTTGTAGTTCTGATTTCTTTCCCCATAGACTAGTTTTGCCTACTCAAAACATCATCTAAATGGAATCATGCAGTACAGGGCTCTGTTGTGTCTGGATGCTTAAACTCACTTTGAATTCACCTGTACTGTTGTGTGTACCAGTAGTTTTCTCTTTTATATTGCTGAATCATATTTAATTGTATGGATATACCACATTTGTTTTTCCATTTTCTTGTTGATGAAACTTTGTGTGGTTTCTAGTTTGGGGCTATTATGAATAAAGCTGCTCTTAACATTCTGCTACAAGTCTTTGTGTGGACATATGTTTTCATTTCTCTTGGGGAAATATCTAAAAATGGAATGCCTGGGTCATAAGGTAGGTGTATATTTATCAGAAACTACCAGTCTCAGTTCCAAAGTGGGTACACAATTTGATACCAGTGATGTTTGAATTGTTACACATCCTCACAGTGGCAATGGTATTGTCATTCTTTTTAATTTTAGCCATTCCAGCGGGCTTATGCTGTCTTCTTGTGGTTTTTATTTTGTTTCTCTGATGATGAATCATCTTGAGCACCTCTTTATGTATTTACTGGTTATTTATAGGCTATCATTTGTCAAGTACGTGTTCAACTCTTTTGCCATTTAAAGAAAAGTGAATCATTTTTTTATTGAGTTGTAAGTGTATTGAAAATATATTCTTTTTTTGGAGGAGTACCAGGGGTTGAACTCATGTGCACTTGACCACTGAGCCACATCTCCAGCCCTATTTTGTATTTTATTTAGAGACAGGGTCTCACTGAGTTGCTTAGCACCTTGCTAAATTGCTGAGGCTGGCTTTGAACTCAAAATCCTCCTGCCTCAGCCTCCTGAGCCTCTGGGATTACAGGCATGCGCCACCATGCCCTGCTTGAAAATATATCCTTTGTATGTCCTTTGTCAGATATTGTGAATATTTTCTTCCAGATATTGTGTGTTTTCTTCACAGTATCTTTGATGAGCAGACATTTTAAAATTTGCTAAAATTAATTTATTAATTTTCATCTTTTGTGGTTATTGCTTTCTGAGTTCTAATAAACTGTTTATACCCAAGATGGCAAAGATATTTTTCTATGTTGTCTTCCAAAAACTTTATAGATTTGTCTTTTATATTTAGATATAAAATCCATCTACAATTAGTTTTAATGTGCAGGTTGAGGTTTTTATCTTTTTGTTCCCCTGCGGATATAGTAGGCAGTTCTCCCAGTATCTAAAAACTAAAGAATATAAAGAAATCTTAAAAAGATTTTCCTTGATCATAGTACCTTTATGGTAACTCTTAAAATCAGGTAGAATAAGTTCTCCATGTTTGTTCTTGTTTAAGATTTCTTTGACTAAAAATGTTTCCATATAGATTTTAGAAGCTTGTAAAGTTCTCAAATAACTCGAGCACATTGAGATGGCATTATATATATGTAGATCAATTTGAAAAAGTTGACAAAATATTGAGTCTTTCAAACCATGAACATGGTATATCTCTCTATTTAGATCTTTGTTACTCTCTTTCCACAATATATAATAGTTTTCCATTTGGAGCCCTTTCACATATGCCCTCAGATTTATCCCTGAACATGTTATGATTTGATGACATTGTAAATTATATTTAAAAATTTCATTTTCCTTTTGTATTGCTATGATATAGAAACACAACTGATTTTTTAAATATATTGACATTATTTATAGATTTGTTATCCGTCCTTGTGCCAAAAATTAACCCCAAGTTTGCAAATCAAAAAGACGCAGCATTTATAATTTCACAGTTTCTGAGGGTCAAAAATCTAGGAATGGGGGCTGGGATTGTGGCTCAGGGGTAGAGCACTCGCCTAGCACGGGTGGGACCCTGGTTCGATCCTCAGCACCACATAAAATAAAGGCATTGTGTTGTGTCCATCTACACCTAAAAAAAATATATTAAAAAATCTAGGAATGACTTAACCAAAGTTGCAGTCATTCACAGGTTCTACAGCAGGTTTTTCTCAAGGTTATCCATGTGGCTGCTGGCAGGAGGCTTCAGTTCCTAATTATGTATGCCTGAGTATACACATGAACACGACATGGCAGCAGAATGTCCCCTGAGTGAATGATCCGAGAGTGTACCCACAACAGAAGTTGCAGTGTAACCTAATCTCAGAAGTGATAAGCTGTTATGTGCTTTTGGTCACACGTACAGATCTCGATACAGTAGGGAAGGGACTGAACAGGCAGTGAATACCAGGAAGTGGGGATCCTGTGGGAACATCTTGGAGTGTGGCTGTTACAGACTGCCCTCTAACTCCCAATAATCCATATTCTCCACCCATGCAAAACACACTCATCCCATTCCACGGTCCACAAAAATTCCATCCCGTTACACAGCATCAGCTCAGAGCTCAGAATCCCATCTTCAAAATCAGGCCCAGGGGTAGGCATAGCTCCTTTAGCACAGCTCCAAAAGTACCATTTCTCTCAACTTGAAGACCACTGAAGCAAGGAACCAAGTTATCTGTCCTCTGCACACCCAGGGTACAAGGGGGACAGAAGAAGAAGACAACAGTAGAGACACTCTTTTTTAAAAATGGGGAAACCAAGGAACAGCAAATCACTGGTTCGCAGCAATTCTGAAATTATCCAGATCAACGTTGTGAGTTCCTTGGTCGGGACTCAGCGCCACTCCTGCCTGGAAAGGACTATAGTTTTTATTCTGTTCTCTACGCCTTTTGGTCCACCTTCGGGATCATCATCTCTTTTTCATGAAAGGTATCAGGTGTTTGCAGGTGAAGGGTTTTCTCAACCTGTGTCTGCTTGTAGGAGTTTGGAAGTGTGATGCTGTTTGTTCCTTTGAGACTGTCTCTGTCACTTAAGGTCCATGGTAGCAGTATTCTTGTGATATAATTCTCTCAAAACCTTTTTAATCCTCCCGTGAATTTCACTGGGGTTTTTGCTACATCAGAAAATCCACATCTACAAATCTCTTTGAGATGAATTCTGTGTGGGGCTTCTGCTGAGATGGCTGAGGGACCATGCCCTTAAGCTTTTTGGAAACTTTTATTATTTTATTTATAGATGCTATGCTTTAAATTCTGTATGGGGCCTTTTGTCTGACTGAACCTACTCTGAAGAGCCCCGTTTTAACTTTCTGAGGTCTTAAAAAAGGATTTCATAGCAACACCCTTGGCTCCCCCTTTAGACTATTGTTTCCTGAGGGTACTTGGATTTGACCTTCGCTTGGAAGCAATTTCTTACTCTTGGTGTTGTCTGCCATCTGGAGAGCCTCAGCATCTTCAAAACCAGTCAAGCCCTGTCTTTGCGTTTAACAATGCTTTCTTTAGCTTATCTTCCTCCTCTCACATTTTAATACAGGCTGAAACAAGAAACCAGGTGGCACCTTCAAGACTCTGGCTGCAAATCTTCTTAGCTGAATTACCCAATACGTAAGGCACATTTTCCATCTTTCCTATGACTACAGGAGACAGTGTTGCTAAATTTTCTGCCATGACATAACTAAGATCTTCTCTTTTCAAATTTCCCACAAGATTTTCCTCATTTTTTGTGTGAAGACCTTTCCAGCAACCTCCCCTAAATCTGATTTTACTAATGCCCATCCCAGGCAGTGTAGGCATTTATTAATATTCTCCTTCAGCTATTCCATTTTTCTGCCCAATGCTTGATTCCAGTTCCACTCCTGTATTTTAGGTTTTTATGATGGTAGCACCCTATTTCCAGGCTCCCAAACTTGTATCAGTAGATTTAGTAGAAGATATACATTTTTAGGTCTTTAAATGGTGGATCAAAGAGACAGGAAATAAAGAAGCGCCTTAGCACACGCTGCTTCTTTCAGTGTAGGGACCATCTGACTCCATTTGTGAGTCCCTGAGTTAGTGGGAACCAGACCTGGAAAGCTCTAGAGGCCTTGGGAGGGGCTTGGGAGGGGTTAGTAATGAACACATGTGAAAAGATTTAGGTCAGAGCTAAGTGTATAAGAAAATGAAGACACACACACACAGAGCTTATATCTTAGATTGATCACATTTTATAGATAAGGAAATCTGTGATTCAGAAGGGTAAAGTGATTTTCCCATAGTCCCATGGCCAATAAGTAGTGGAGAAGGGACTAAACCCCTAAAGTTCTTTCAACACTTTATCCAGTGCTCTGTCTAGGTACCATGTGGATTCAGGTGCCCATCATGTTCTACACCTGCAACAAAGCGTCTTCTTTTTTTTTATTAGTTGCTCATGACAATACAATGATCTTGACATATCATAAATTTGAATCAAATGGGGTATAATTTCTCATTTTTCCAATTGTACAGGTTGCAGAATCACATTTGTTATACAACCACATATATATACATACAGCAATACTAGTGTCTAATTTATTCTGCTGCCCTTCCTATCCCCCTATCCCCTTCCCTCCCCTCCCATCACCTTTCTCTACCCAATCTAATGTGATACATTTCTCTCTCTTTTTTTCCTTCCCCCTCACATCATCATACATGTATTTTGTGTAACGATGAGGGTCTCCTTCCATCTTCCGTGCAATTCCCCATTTCCCTCCAATTCCCTCCCACCTCTCTTCCCTATTTAGTGGTAATCTTCTTATCATGCTCTTTCTCCCTACCCTATTTTGAGTCACCCCCCTTATATCAGAGAAGACATTTGGCATTTGTTTTTTAGGGATTGGCTAACTTCACTTAGCACAATCCGCTCTAATGCCATCCATTTCCCTGCAAATGCTATGATCTTGTTATTTTTTAGTGCTGGGTGATATTCCATTGTGTATAAATGCCACATTTTTTAATCCATTCTTCTATTGAAGGGCATCTAGGTTGGTTCCACATTCTAGCTATTGTGAATTGTGCTGCTATAAACATTGATGTGGCTGTGTCCCTGTAGTATGCTCTTTTTAGGTCTTTTGGGAATAGCTGGGTCAAATGGTGGTTCCATTCCCAGCTTTACAAGGAATCTCCATACTGCTTTCCAAATTGGCTGCACCAATTTGCAGTCCCACCAACAATGTACGAATGTACCTTTTTCCCCTGCATCCTCGCCAGTACTTGTTATTGTTTGACTTCATAATGGCTGCCATTCTTACTGGAGTGAGAACAAAGCATCTTCTACCTGAGAACTCCTGGTGGCAATGTGTGGGAAGAAAACACAGGGCAGAATGTTGGGATTTCTGCTAGAATATTCACTGTTGTTACTCTTCAGTAAGCTAAGTCATGCTTGGACAACTAAGGCTGCTCAAGGGGATCTTTCCCCTGGGTCTCTGAAGATCTAAGAAATCCACTGTGACATCTTTAGAGATCAAAGAGCAGAAGATTATGTCCAGTCCTGCTCTTGTATTTTTTGCTTTTGTTTCAAGAATGATAAAGCAGGAATCTTTGAAGACAGGATTTATTTATGTTGGGGGGTGGTTATTCTTTTCTTTAGAAATCAATTCTTCAGCACATGCTCAAACCCTGGAGTTTGATTCACTTGGTTCACCTGCCTTTATAGAGAGACATCAATAAAAATCATCCAAGATAGTCTCATGAGCTCATGACGTGTTATTACCAGCTGTCCCCTGGACTTCAGGACCCTGGACTACAGGTACTGGTAGCTCCATGTGTTCCTAGCTCACCTCATTACCTTTCTCTCTCAACCTGCTCATCTTCCTGTATTTAAAAAGAAATCAATTCAAACCAACAAAGGAACAGAAGGAAGACCATAAAAAGAGAGGAAAAGGAAGAGGGGGGCAGAAGAGGTAAGGGAAGGAGGCAGTACTGGGGACTTGTGTCGGGCCAATGATGTTCCATGCATGTATGATTATGTCAACGTGAACCCCACTAGGATGTATAACTCTCATGAACTAATAAAAACATTTTAAAAATCTTAAAGATATTCCAAATCATCTGATATGGAAACTTGGGATTTTTCTCTTTTCCTTAATTTCTTTAAAATCTATTTCAGAAAATATTTCTTGACTGTGCTTTTTTTTTTTTTTTTTTTTTTTTTTTTGGACATCCCTACTACTCCTGTGCATTCAGTTACCCATGAATGGCACTTATTGCATACCTACAGGATGTCATGCAATCTGTCCTGTGCTGAGATCCAAAGGTGAATGAGACATGGTACCTTTACATAAGGAACTTACAAGTGGGGGTGGATAGAGAGAGAGACGCAAAACAAAGAAAAATTTGGTATGTTTTACATGTATCACGTCTCTCTCAAGCTACTAGAGAAGACCTTGGTCCCTCTCTGTCTTCTCCCACTCTCTTGATGTATACATCTTCATTGCTATCAGAATCCCCTTTCTGAAGTAAAGTCACAGACCTCAGTACGTCTTTCAAGGCCTTTACAATCTACCTTTCCACCTCTCCATCCTTCTGTCCTCTACCTTTGAATCCTAAGTTTTAGCCACATGATGATATTGGTAGACCTCCAAATCCTCCTCATGTAGTCCCATTTTTCTGTGTCTTTCCCTCTTGTTCTTTTTGCCTTGAATCAAAGCTCTTTATTTCATTCATCATCTGGTTAGCTCTAACTCATCTCCAAACTCTTACTCATCATTTAAGACTCACCTTCCTCAATTTCCTTACCCTGAGGCCGAATTAATGACATTCTCCTTTTAACATACCATAATTACAGAATTCATTTCATTGCTTTAAAGTTGATTTGTAGTTTAGATGCTGAATTCCCTCTTGGAACCCAGTGTAGTACCAAATATATCTTGGCTGAATTACTGAAAAAAATACATAAAATACTTAAACCATCCAATCCAGTGCACCATGGTGAGATGTGTTCTTATTTTTATTAGCAATGATACTGTGAAAAAAAATAAGAATATTCAAGAGTCTCCAAGTACCTTGCCAGGGTAATCAAAATTGCAGCATATTTGTTTTTCATCCTCTTTCTCTTACCCAAAGTTTGTGTAAGAGAAATGGGTTGAGACATTTTTTTTTATTGGGTTATCCTGATTTTTACAAAGTCGAAGATGGGACTAAATGACCTCAGGAGTTCCCATCAGAAAAGGAGACAGTGGTGAGAGAGTCCCTCAGGGATTTGAGGTCGGGAGAAAGTCCCACTTTCACTACTAGGATGTGACTGAAGTTCTTTCACAATCAGTCTCATGGTGAGGGTGGTGAGGTAGGATGTGTGTGTGTGTGTGGCAATCCTTGGAGACAATTTGAAAACTTAGACACGACATGACCTAGACATGATTCACTGGTTGCTGTCAGTGCATCTTCTCTAACAACTTGATGAGTAATTGGTAAGATATCTGGCCTAGGCTCTTTTTCCTACCAAACCCTGCTTAAAGAATGCAAACAGGATGCTTAAGAAAGGAATTATGCTCCATACCCAATTGGATAAAGATTTCTCACACATTTGGGGAAAAAAAATCACTCAAAAATTTCAGTCCTTTTTGCAGATTCATCCCCAGAATATCATTCCATGGTAATGTCCACTATTTCAAAACATTTCTTATGGGGAATGCTATCCATGGAGATAGGAAGTCTCCAGAAGATTACAGATAAGGGCTGGAATGATTGCCTCCTTTTTTTTAAAAAAAATAAAATTCCCAAGAGCGAAACCATATGATCTGAAGATCTGGCTTAGCATTTTGTGTCCACAGGCTCTTAGAATGTTGGAGCTGAAGGGACTTGAGGGAACATCTTGTTCCATCCCGTGCTATACAGATGGCGACAGAGAGGTTGTTTGAAGGTCACAGAGCTCTACAGGGCTGGAGCCGGGATGAAGAGACCCTGGGCCTCCTCACTGTTAGTCCAGGTGTCTGTCCTCTGCGCCAATTTAGACACAAGGCAAACTGCTCTACAAGATGCATGAAGAAGTTCTAAAGGGCAAATGAAGGACCTTTAACATCTTAAAGACCTTTAACACCCCTCCCGGGAGACCCCTGCTTCCCTTCTGTGACACTTTCCCCTGAGCCCAGCAGAACCCATGTTCTATTGGAAACAAACTTCCCTTAGCCTTTCTGTAAAGCCCTATCTCTGGCCCCTCACTCAGACTCTTCAAGCACCTTTTTCTCTGGAGTTTGTCCTGCAAAATTCTCCAACAGAAACTCTCCTTCTCCCAATCCCAGTGGCTCACAGAATGAGGAAGGTGAGGAGAAGGGACTCCTTCATTTTCCTCCAGATGGTGCTCATTGGTCTTCCTCAAGCCCTTTCAGGGCTTTTCCTATCATTTAAACATTTATTACCGACTCATCAAAGCTTTCTCAAGGAGTCGACTTGTTCCAAATCTTTCCCTCTCTCTTCAAACCTTGAACAACCGTTCCATCCCTTCAGGCTTTATAGATGGCCTTATAGCTTTCTTTCAGAGAACACTGAGGCTTTCCCTTTTAGTCCAAAATATCTATGTGTCTTTCCTTCTATTTTAGTTTTTTTCTCCTTCTATTTCAGAGAAAGAAATCAAAATTCCAAGACCGTCCTCCCCAGGGTTGCCGGATTCTTGCCCCTTCAGCCATCTCTAGTATATCAAGAACCCACCTCTGAACTGCATCTCTTGGTATTTTCTTCTCGGAAGGTGGGAACTTCATTTCCCCATGTGTTAGAATCCTCTAACCTCCTTCAGAATGGAAGACCCTCAGTCTTTTCCAATTAGTGCTGTATTCACACTGACTAAATAGAAATCTTTGGATGTGGTGTCCAGAATCCGTATTTTGACAGGTTGCAAGGAAATCTTAGCTGCAAAGCATGTTGAGCCTAGAATCATGTGCAGACCTTTCTTATCGAAAACAGTCTTCCTGTACTAGCTAGGTATTGCTGCGTAACAAATGCTCAGTTTGCTGAAGGCCAGGTGTCAGGACGTGGCCTGAGCCCTCTGCTTCAGGGCTCCTCACAGCCTGTGATAAAAGCACTGGCAGAGGTGGCTGTCCGTATCAAGGCTTCATCTGGGGAGGGTCTGCTTCAAAGCCCAATCACAAGCCTTTTGGCTGCACTTGGTTCCCTGTGGGCTGTTGTCTCTTAGTCGGAGGGACTTTGTTTCTTGGAGGTGCTTGGTTGGAGGTCACTGTGGTCTCATACCATGGCACCTTGCTCCCTTGGAGTGGGCATGGAGAGAGTGAGGAAGAGAAAATCATACTCTTTTATGACTTGATTTCAGAAAGAGATCTCATTGCTCTTGTCACACTTTGTTAAAACTAAATCACAAGGTTCAGCTCACACACAAGAGAGGGATTACAAAGGGTGTGGATACAGAAGGCAGGTTTTGGGGATCCTTTAGCAGGCTGACGACCATAGGCTCCAACCCCATGAAATGCTCCAACCCTTTTCTTGAAATGTTACCCATTTAATGTGCCGAGCTACTTTTCTCCTTGTATTAACACTCAGCTTCTCAAGAGAGGAACAGAAGCAAGGGACCTTGGCTTTCTGACCACATAGTCACTCTTTAACCGGCTTCGTTGGTGGCTTCCACTCTCCCGACTCTGCATCATTATTTTCTCAAAGGTCACAAGTGAACTTCTGATTGTCAAGGCCTTTTCTCTCCCTCTCTATCTGGGCCTCTTCCCGGCACTTGATTATCTTTTCTTTCTTAAAATTCTCTCCATTTGGCTTCCACAATACTTTCCTCAGTGCTCAAGTTCCTTTGCTCAGTCCCTCTGTTAATTCGGGTTCCCCCATTTTGGCCAGTTCTTACACTACCTTCATCAGACATACTGATTTTGTATTTGAATATAATATATTATCTGAGGGAAACTCAAAATGTTTGGGGACCAGCTTACGATTTCATTCAGCGACAAAGATCATTCAGTTCACTAGTCCATTTGGGAAGGAAGTCCAGGAAAAATCAAAATTGCTTAAAATTACACATTCTCACCTATCAGAGCTAAGAGGAGCCTAAGCAGACATGATAACTAACTAAATGCAATGGGGTATCTTGGGTGTGATCTTGGGACAGAAATTAGGACATGAGACAAAAAATCTAAAGAATTTGAAGAAAATACGAATGCTAGTTAATAATAATCACTTCTTTTTTTTTTTTTTATTGGTCGTTCATAACATTACATAGTTCTTAATACATCATATTACTCGGTTGATTCTCGTGGATTATGAACTCCCGCTTTTACCCCATATACAGATTGCTGTATCACATCAGTTACCCTCCATTGATTGACATATTGCCTTTCTAGTGTCTGATGTATTCTGCTGTCTGTCCTATTCTCTACTATCCCCCCTCCCCTCCCCTCCCCTCCCCTTTTCTCTCTCTACCCCTTCTACTGTAAATCATTTCTTCCATTTGTATTATCTTGTCTTGCCCCTCCTTTCCTCTTATATGACATTTTGTATAACCCTGAGGATCGCCTTCCATTTCCATGCAATTTCCCAATAATAATCACTTCTGATTCATTAATGGAAAATGTATCATACTCCTGTAAGATGTTAAAAATAGGGGACCTTAGGTGTGAGATATATAAGAACTCTTCATAATCTAAAGATGTTATAAAATAAAAAAAAGTTTACTTAAAAGACACACCCTGTCAAGTTCTGCTCTTCTACTGTAAAGCACTAGTATTTACTTGCAGTACTTGGAATTGAACCCAGGGCTCTCTGCATGCCAGGTGAGCATTAGACCACTGAGCCACATCCAGGCCTCACATTGGTATTGTGGGTATCGCTTCTATGCCTCCCATCGCTACAAGATTCCACCTTCAGGATGGTGTTCATCTTTTTAACACCTTAGAACTAAGCCCAGAGCCTTGCGTGGTTCTCAAGTGCTTACTGGACAAGTGAATGTTTGAGAATGCATGAATGAATGAAGAATGGAAGTCACTGAAGTGAATTCTCGGACAGGCTGTCCTTAAGGACGTAATTAACCCGGTTGAAGCCAATGGCAATGGGGACATTTTCTTGGCCTTTGTCTTCAGTTCATTCAGTTCAACTAAACCTCTCAAGTGGCCTGTTTCCACTTTCTTCTTCAAATTACATGTCCCTTTGCTCTGTTTTTGATCTCTGTCACTTTCTCTGCTTTCTTTTCTCGTTTTTCTTTCTATTATTGTTTCTCTTACTGTGGTGCACTTTCCCCCACATTTCCTCCCAAACAAGGATGTCTTTCCTGATGGGTTGTGGTCTGCAGAGGGCTCCTTGGGTGCCAGCAATGAGCGGGGACACTGAAGCAGGAGGAGAACAAAGTCGTGTGGTTCTGGAAGTGGGCCACCTAGGTAACCACAGACGCTGGACAGGAAGGCTCAGGGCCACTTCCCATGGAGCTAGTCAGAATCAACTTGTTTTTACTAGCATGAAACAATTAGACCTAATCCCCAAATTTCGTCATTTTGGAATAATTGTTTTTCTTTCCATTAGCTGTAGTTTTAGTGTTTGCTCATGGATAGCATTGTCAAACAGAGAGGACAGAGCACCATCCCTACACAATACGAAACATTTGCATATTTAGAGCTATTTGCTTGGTTGGGTATATTTCCCCTTCTCCTCTTCCCCTCTTCCTTCGTAACCTCCAGACACATGACTTGCTTATTCATGGACTTGGGTTTTCCTGGACCTTGCTAAGGGTTCCCTTTCTATTTCTTTCCTTATGCTGTCAAACACACACACACACACACACACACACACACACACACACACACACACACAAGATACCATCCTCTGTAAAGGAAACTAGTCCTATTGAAGGATATCTCTGTCACTTTCCTGCTTTGGGTCCTGCTTTGCCTTAGCTGCCCCTTCTTCCTGTGAGTTCCCTGGAGAGGTACAAATAGTGTCTCCAAAGACCAGATGGGCGTCAGCTGGTTTCTATTGGTCTTCATCAGCAGTTCAGGTCTTAAGCCCAGGATGCAGCACGACAACAAATACGGTTAATAAGACCACAGGGTTTTTGACCTTAGCAGTACAATTTTCTGATCCTCTGATCAGAAAAAAAAAAAAAATTTGGATATGGATCACGTTAAAATGCTTTGCGTTTTTATAGTACTTTTTGCTCTTTAAGAATTTTGTCTGATTTTCATTTTGACTCTGAAAGGCGTGGTTCTTGCAGGAATCCTAGTTTTCAGACCAGCATGGCATTGGGTGGGAAGTGTGGCTGTCACGTTCAGATGGTGGCAAGGACTAAGCATGGGCTGGGCTCCCTTGGACTGTGTTTCAAAGTGGTAGAGGCTAACTGCAGGGACCAGCCCTATTAATACTCTATCCCCAGAGCCCAGAACAGTGCCTGGCATCAAGTAGATACCTGGGAGTGTGGGCTCAGTCTCTCTCTCTTGCTTTGAGGAGGTGAGAGCAGGAAGCTGAAATGGGTAGAAGGTGTGATTCCCTCTCATGGCCCATATCCTTGAATAGAGGTTTCAGCCAACAGTCTTGGGAAGGTTGTGGTTCCCAACTGTTCCTGTTTGAGGAGATGGATGGACTTAGCTCTGCTCCTACTTCCCTTCTCATGTCTGACATGTAAGAGGAGTTGTTACTTAGATTAGGCATAATCCTGGACACAGAGCCACATTTACCGGTGGACAGGATTTGAAGGACAACAAGTTGGGGTGTATGCAAACACACTCAGCCTGTGGGGCTCATCTCTTTGGTTTTCTATGACTTGCCAGAAGGTGGTGAGACCCTTAGGCTATTGATGTGGTCATGTGTGTGAGCCCAGCCTCCCGTGAGGCTCTGCAGTGGAGTCCTCAGGCCCAAACTCAGTTAGAGGGTTTTGTAGAGGATGTTGGTTTCCTGGCTGCCAGATTTCATCATGTTTGTATCTCTCCAGAGAACTCACAGGGAGAAGGAGCGGCTAAGCCAAAGCAGGACCCAAGAGCTCCCCCAAAACTAAGGGTCCCCAACCTCATCCAGGTTCCTAATGGTTCTGTTGGAAGTTCTACTCTCCTACTCTCCTTCTGCTCTGAAATAGCTCTTCAGTCTGGACACTGAGGAGATGCAAACATCAGTCACCAATGAACACCTCCATGTGTTGAGATCTTACAGTTTCTTCCTTTGTCTCCAGATTTGTCTGCAATATTTCCTAGAAATACGCAGTATATTAGTTTACTGTGGCTCCTGCAGCAAATTACCATAATTTTGGAGGCTTAAAAAACAAAAAAGAGAATAAAATCATGGCATTTGCAGGTAAATGGATGGAGTTGGAGAAGATAATGCTAAGTGAAGTTAGCCATTCCCCCAAAAACCAACTGCTGAATGTTCTCTCTGATATAAGGAGGCTGATTCATAGTGGGGTAGGGAGGGGGAACAAGGGAGGAATAGACAAACTCTAGATAGGGCAGAGGGGTGGAAGGGTAAGGGAGGGGGCAGGGGGTTAGAAATGATGGTGGAATGTGATGGTCATCATTATCCAAAGTACATGTATGAAGACACGAATTGGTGTGAATATACTTTGTATACAACCAGAGATATGAAAAATTGTGCTCTATATGTGTAATAAGAATTGTAATGCATTCTGCTGTCATATATAAATTAAAGAAGAAAAAGAAAAAATCAAATAATAAAATATACCATTTTATTAAAACTAACAAACAAACAACAACAATAACAATTGATGGGTTTTTCTCTCACGGTTCTGGAATCCAGAAGTCTCAAATCAAGGTATTGGCAGGGGTGCACTCCCTCTGGAGACGGTGGCAGGCAGATCCAGGCCTCTTCCAGATTCTGGTGGCTGCTAACCACACGTGGCTCGTGTTCACCTCACCGCAGTCTCTGTCTCTGTCTTCACGTGGCCTTTTCCTCCTCTCTGTGTGTAAAATTTTCCTCTTTCTCCCTTTGGTTCTGGACACATGAGATGACATTTAGGATCTTTACCTCAGTCACATCTGCAAAGACTTTTTTCCAAATAAGGTAACATTTATAGATTGTAGGAATTAGGACCTGATGTCTTTGGGACCGTCACAGACACCACAAAAGCAGATTCTAGAATCTTGTTGTCACTTTTTTTTTTTTTTTGGTAGAGATTCCCTTTTAAAAAGAGTGTAGCATGTATGTCCACAAGCTGAGCTTCCAGTCTTGTTCTTGGGCACGGTGTTGGCAAGTGCCTTGCTTGTAAAGGATAAGAAGCCTCTCACTTCTTCTGGGCTGTGACTTATTCCAAATTGTAATAGAAAACACAACCTCTAGCTGTGATTGTGAGACTTCCAGGCAAGGTCTACATGATACTAACATCTGGATGAAAAACAAAAACAAAAAACCAAACAAACAGAAAAAACCCCAGCCAACTTACCAGATGCTGGCTTAGAAACATTAGATGTTTGGTCCTTGTTTTTTTTTTTTTTTTGGTGGGGGCGGGGAGTGCAGGCAACACTGCAAGGCAGCCCTGAGTACAGGAGGGGCAGGGTTCTCTTCTCCTGGATGACTGGGGAAGGTCCTGGTGCTGAAGCTAGCCCACTGTTGGTGAGCTGGCATTGAGGAGGGGGCCAGATGAGAGGGGCGGGGTGGGGGCAGATCTGAACATAGCGTTCAAAGTTGTGTCCAGGAACTTGGGGTGGAGGCGCAGTCTGTGGAGAATGAGGACAGAAGTAGCTGCAAATGTGGGATCCTGGCCCCTCGGAGCAGCCATATTAAAGATCAAAGCGACAGAGGCTGCGCATTCCAGACAGAATCAGGCAGCAAAGCACAACTATGAAAGCATTCTTGGCTGTCATACCCTCGAGTGCAGGGAGCGGGCTCTCCGCACGGCACTCTGTGTTCTGCCTACTGCGTGGAGAATGCTCCTTTTAGTCTTCACAGGGTCTGAGCTGTGACAGGGGTATTTTCAGTGCAATCAAAACAAGATGCTTCAGTACTCTGGCTCCTTTCTGCTTTTCTGGGGATGCTTGAGGGCCTCTGGGAATAGGAGAAAGGGGGAACCTGGTCCCTTTGGTTTCTGGACTTTTTTTTTTTTTTTAGTATAGTTTTTTCATTGTATATGGACACAATGCCTTTATTTATTTTTATGTGGTGCTGAGAATTGAACCCAAGGCCTCACATGCACTCTTCTGCTGAGCTATAACCCCAGCCCCTGGTTTATGGACTTTTGAGAGTAGCTTAACCATTCACATATTGGGGCCAAGTCTTGGAACATCCACCTGGTTTACAGTTTCTTTTCCTCTGGGTTCTTCCCAAGAGCTTCAAGGTTCTAGGTTCTTAGTCAGAGGAGGCTGACCAGAGTGAGCCTGAAGATGGTTGCCTGGGTCTGAACCCAAAGGCTTTTTTTTTTGGTACCAGGGATTGAACTTAGGGGCACTTGACCACTGGGCCACATCCCCAGCCCTATTTTGCATTTTATTTAGAGACAGGGTCTCACTGAGTTGCTTAGTGCCTCGCTTTTACTGAGGCTGTCTGGGAACTCATGATCCTCCTGCCTCAGCCTCTTGAGCTGCTGGGATTACAAGCGTGCACCACCATGCCCGGCCCCATGGGCTTTTTGTCTAGGCTGATGGTTTCTCAAATCTCAGTAACTTCTGCCACCTCCCAGCAACTGGCCCGAGGTTTAGATTGGCTAAAGGGTGCAGGCCACTCTGATGCCATCAGAGCTCAGCTGAGAGCCTCTATCCTGATTGACAGCCCCGAGTTCAGCTCAGGCTGCCTTTGGACACTTGCTAGCAGTGAGAACTGGGATCTCGGTTCTTCATCTGTGGAAATGTGATGATAGTGCCCACCTTTAAAACCGATTGTGAGGACTGTGTGAGATAATCTGTAAAGCACTACTCAGAGGCTGGCCAATAGCAGATGCTCAATAAATGCCAGCTATTTTTATTGCTATTATACTCTTCACTCTTCCCCGTTTTCCTTCTCTGGTCTCCCCTGACTCTTAGGTTTATTTTTAGAATTCCACATCCACATCCTGGAGAAAGTGAGAGAGAAAGAGAAAATGAGAAAGTGAGAGAGGAGGACAAGGAGCTAGAACATGGATTCTCCCAGCTTGGATCTTGTCTATAGTAAAACAGACAAGGCAATTATTAAAAAACAAAAACAAAAACAAAAAACAAAGCAAACACTGAATTCCAACTAAAGCAAAAACTAATAAACCACAGTTAAGGTTCCCATTAGTGGGCTAACTCGCCCACTAATTCTCACCTTTCCTCCACACAGCCATGTCGAAGACCTTTGCAACTAGGTGCCTTCTCCTTCCTCTTCACCTCATCTTCCTCCATTTCCTTCCCAAGGCCCAGGTTTCCAGGTTTTCTGATATTTCAAGCATGTTCTTTGTATGTGGGCCAAGCCTACCTGATTTTGGAAATACTGATTATAATAAAAAAAAAAAACAGAAATCCTGGCCCATTGTAGGTGCTCAGTAAAATTAGGTTGAGTTACTCAGCTTGCCTCAAAGGCAATCTGTGTGCTTTGGTTGCTCGTGAGAGATAACTGTTTTCCTTCATGTAAGAAGAAATGTGCTCAGTACCGGTTATAACGTTCCTGTGCCATTGTCCAGGTGATGTGATTTAGAGGTCTAGCAAAGGCCTCTCTCTAAAAGAGGCTTCTCCTTCCCTTGTGGCCAATGAAGACGTTGTATGCATGGTGGAATCAATACTCTGACTTCCCAAACTGGCTGCTCTGTGGGCCAAGAGGGGCAGACTTGTCTCCTGAGAAGCTCACTCACCCCGTCTATAGAATGGAGATAATACCACATACCTCAAATGATTCTTGTAAAGTTTAAATGAGATACAGTAACGTATACACCTTGGTTTAAGGGAGGATTTATCCAAATGATTCCAAGAAGGCAGCCTTATATTTGAGCCCATACAAGAGCTCTTGTGTTTGTTATAGGGAATTCTCTCTTAGTTTGTTCTGAATAACAGGGAAATGTTTGGTTAAGGCCCAGCCTGAAATGCCCTAAACCAGTGCCCCTTTTGAGGGGCTTAGAGATCTATAGGAGAGTTGTAGAGGGAGGTAATAATTATTATTGGAAAAAGGTTTTCCATTTGCAAGTAAAAAGATGTAAATAAGCCCTTTGAGGATTAATTTTAGATCACAAATAATTACTGGTATGGTTTGGATATGAGGTGTCCCCCCAAAACTCGGGTGTGAATGCAGGAATGCTCAGAGGCGGGTGATCAGGTGGAGAGCTGCAACCTGCTCAGTGGTTATTGATGGAGCAGGAATTTGAACAGACCGCTGGGTGGGAACTGTGAGCTGGAGGAAGTAGGCCACCGAGGGGCATGCCTTCCGAGTTTATATTTCATCCTCGACGCCTCACTTGCCCTATCTGCTTCCTGGCTGCCGTGAGCTGGGCAGCTGTCCTCCATGGTGCCCTTCTGCCATGACGCTTTCTGCCTCACCTCAGCCCAGGGCAACGGACCAGCTGACCATGGACTGGACCTCTGATACTGTGAGCCCACATATAAATTCCCTCCTCCAACTTGTTCTTGTTGGATATTTTGGTCATAGTAATGAAAAGCAGACTAACACAATCACCTATAAGAAGAATGACATTTCTGATGTTATGAATTGTTCCTTCCCTCCCTCCCTCCCTCCCTCCCTCCCTCTCTTCCTTCCTTCCTTCCTTCCTTCCTTCCTTCCTTCCTTCCTTCCTTCCTTCTTTCCTCTCTGTGGCTTGCAATAGAATTTCTAGTGACTGGCTTATGAATAATCTCAAATAACCTAGATGGGGAAAAAGATTGAAATGCTCTGGAAAACAATGTCCAACAACTCAAAAGATGGCTCCAGGGGGGCCAAGACACTGATATTAAACATAAACAGGAGGAGGTTGGAAAAAAATTTTTATGAACTGTGAGTACAGAAAAAAAAAATTCTAAAATATCATTTCATATACTCTATGATTTTAAATGTTTTTCCAATTAAGTTTTCTATTACAAGTGGACATTTAACCATTTCATCTACTGCCCTACATGTTTGGTCCCCTATGTCAAAATCAGGGAAAGCACTTTTGGGTGGTACTGGGCCCTCGCAGCTGGGTTCAGTTAGTGACCGGGGGTAATTTTTCCCTGGTCTCTGTGTCTCATGTCAGCTTCATTCTTTCCTCACTGTGGAGCCTGCTTCCTGATCACATTTTGGGGAAAATGGCTCCCACCAGGCCTTGTTTTTTTTTTTTTTTTTTTCATCTGATTTGTTGAAGCCTTTGGCTTCAGCTTCAGCTGAGACTGGAATTTTCTGTCTCCCTTCAGAATTTTCCAGAAAGAGAGTTAGACTGGACCAGGTGAGGTTGGGGACCACTCGGCTGTGGCCAGGGCCACATTTTACAGAGAAAGCCTCTGGGGTTTGTCCGTCCCATGCTCTGTGTGGCTGGCAATAAACTGAACGCTGTGAGAGACCAGACGTTTTCTGGGGGACGGAAGACCGCTACAGGAACTGAATTTGGAATGCGATGGGAAATTCAGAGCAGGGAGCTACATCTGACGAAAGCTAATCTGGTAATAACATAAGAAACGATTTTAGGGGCAAAGGATGGTTTACTAGAAGTTTCTTTAGGAGGATGGAGGGGAATAGGGAAGCCTTTAGGCCCTTCAAGAATTTTCTAGTAATAGATGGCAGTAGCCGGGGGTGGGGGTGGGGCTGCCTTTTCGGGCACTTGTCCCTGGAGGTTGTCACAACCGTGGAGTGTGGTGGTGGCTGGATGGCTTCTGGGGAAGGGAGGTCCTGGCAGGGATGGGGTGGGCACTGTGCTCCCATTGTCACTGATCTCAGCTCATCCATCCCTCAGTGAGAGGCCAAGACAGCTGTTCATGCCTGACAGCACCTGGCCTGGCAGTCTCCTGGCTCCTGATCCCCAGGTGGCAGGCCCGGCCTCTGCTGGGGGAGTCATTTCCTCTGGGGGAGGCAGGTGAGAAGTGAGGCCTGCACAGGGCAGTGCAGTGCCAGTGAATAAAACGTGAGTTGAGTCAGACTGGCAGCGTCTGCTGAGAATGTGGGTTAGCTGTAAACACACCCCCCTCACTCACAGGGCAGGCCCACGGGGGGTCGGCAGGTGACTCAGAGGGTGGTGGCACAGATAACCCGCTGACTCACTGTTGGATTCCCCAGCTCCCTCCTCAGACACGTCCCGGCTTTGGAGGACAGGTGACTCACAGGATGACCCTCTCTTAGGTCTGGTTTTTCCAAGTGTTATCTTTAGTTCTCCAGGTCATCCCAACATCTGGGACACCCCTGGTCTGGAGGCTGATTGAGACATACTCCGTTCTTAGCCTCCTACTGAGTTTTCTCTTGGGGATTTCTCTCCCATCACTTTCTCCATTTTAACCATTTGTCCATTCAACAGATTTTTCTTTTTTCCTTTTGGTGATTGAACCCAGGGGCACTTTACCACTGAGCGACATCCTGAACCCTTTTATATTATTTTGAGACGGGGGGTCTTACTAAATTGCTGAGGGTCTCACTAAGTTGTTCAGGCTGGCTTTGAACTTGTAATCCTCCTGCCTCAGCTGCCCAAGTCCCTGGGATGACAGGTAGGCACCACTGTGCTCAGCTTCATTCAACACATTTTTAACTGACATCCACACCATGCTGGCTCCAGGCTGGGCGCTAGGGACACGGCAGGGCTGGAGGAATGACTCTTGTCCTTAAACTGCTGCAACTGTCTTTTGGTGACTATTTCTGACTTGTTATATATGGAAGTTGGTTCAGTCAATCTTTTGGATTCCTCTCCCTCCCTCGGGGGGTTCATGCTTCTGGGTGGCAACTGGTACACTCCCTAGTGCCCTGGTCTAGCCTGATCAGCAGGATTTTTTTCCCCATGTACCTATTTTGTATTTCTGGTCACGTGAATAAAGCTAGTCCTTTTTCCCACCACTAATTGAGTAGTAATTTGTATTGCTGTTCTTGTGTTGTATTTGTATGGTCCATTCTTGTAGCTCTTGTAGTTTCCAATTGGCTGGGCTGTGTTTCTGACTTCAGAAATTTAGACTGTCCTCATCAGAGAGATCTCTGTACTGAAGGATCCTAGTCTACATAAGCCAGTGCTGAGTTCCACACATGTGGTGGCACCTCGCCTTGCACCTAGACCCTTGGACATTGCCGTCCCTTCCCCGGGAACAATAGTCACTTCATTTATCGAGCCTTGGTGTTTGCGTATAATTTGATGATCACAGTGACTCTATGAGATAGGCCATTTATCAACAGGTAATATCACCATCACCATTATTTTACATGTCATAGGCTCAGAGAGATTAAACCACCTGTTTTGAAAGGGACATAGCTTGTAAAAGGTAGTCCTGTTTCACCCTAGAGACTGCTGCTTTCCATGATTTGCGTATGTTATCTCAACCCCCAGATAAGTTCTCTGCTTTCTTGGGAGATCCTTGAGACTATCAGGAGGGGTGTCTTCATCTTCTGACTTTCCTTTAAGCCCAACAGGCACAGGCTGGTCATCAGAGGAAGGAACAACATATATACGCGTGTGTGGGTACAGAGACAATGAAACTGGAAACTTCCATGATCCGTGAGTCTGGTGACCAGGGCTTGTGATGGACTTTGGGATGACCTTGGACAAGGTGATGATATCGAGAGAATTTATTGCTGGGCTCCAACTCCTTGAGTAATACCTTCCTGTGGTCCTGGTTTCAGGGGCTACCCCTCAGGTGGGCCCCACCTCTGCTGCCCCATCAAGGATGTCATGAGAGGAAGTTAGAGTCATGATCCATGCTTTTGAGTTAGAAGGGGTACAACCCAATTTCCTCATGGACAAAGACAACAGGAGACAGAGGAGATTTTAGGACTTATCTGAAATGATGGCAAGATGAAAACTTGGGTATGTTTCTGTCCAGTGCTATTTCTCTGACATGACTTCTCAGCATCTGAACAGATTATAGAGACCTTGAGAGTATAAAATGGGGCATGAAATATGGTAATGTTTTCATGAGTGCAAGTCTGTGGGGATGGGCTTCTCTTTCCCTATGCCCTGGCCTCCCCTCTCCAAGAAACCTACCTTGCCCTTCTGTCCCAAGACCCTGTATAAGACTATCTAGAGAGTTTCATAAGTCCACAGTCTAAGAGTTACTTTCGAACAATGACATCTCAGAGTGGAAAGTTTAAACGTAAGTTTTTCTTGATGTGCTAGCCCCGATTCATCTGTAGATGTTCCCTTTCTTCCTCTTTCAGCATTGATAATCATCATTGTTCAGTGTTTAAGCGGCTCGCTCTATCTATCTATCTATCTACTATCTATCCATCCATCCATCCATCCATCCATCTCTATCTGATCTATTTTTGCAAAGCCTTCTTCAGCCACCCTTTTCAAGTTCCATTGCTCCCTTCTCTGTGCACAATAGCCATCTGTTCAGGCCTCTGAGTTCCTGCTGTGTGCTGCAGATAGTAGCCCTGTGCTGTCCAGCTTATCTGTCCCCGACTCTGACCCTGAATGTTTTACTCTGGTCTTACTTGGATCCATTTGCTTCTTCAAGTGTGCTACATCTTCTTTTGTTACCAAGTGTTCACATGTCCTACACCCTCTGCCGGCAGCACTGGAGGCCTCTCCTCTGTCCCTAGCTTCCTTGACCCTCAGCCTTCAGGTCAGCTGAACATCTCCTCTTCCTTTGGGGAACATGTTCCTGAGCTCCTGAGTCTGGGTGGGCCTCCAGTGGGCTTCTGTAGCACCTTCTCCTAGTCCTTATGAAAATTTTCTGTCCTATCCGACCCCTCTGCTAGACTGTAAGCATCTTGGGGTAGGAGCTGGGTATTTTGCTCTCTATCGTAGCTCTAACCCTAGCCTAGGCCTATAGTAGCTGTCCATCATATTAAAAAAATCAAACTGATTTTTATGCCTGTCTTCCACCAAAGAGTGCTAGCTCCTTAAGGAGGGAGTTGATCTTCATTAACATCATGTCTCTGGTGGTTAGCAAAGGGCCTGGTGTGTCTCATCAAGCCTGACTTACAGCATGAACTCTTAGGCCCTGTCACAATAAACTCTGAAACTACTTTTTTTTTTTTTTTTGAGCAATCAAATTTCTTTTTTTAGCATCAGAGAAGCAAGAAGCTGGAAGGAATCCCAGAGACCCAGCTCCTCACTGAATGCACAGGCTCCCTCCGCCCTCCCTTGCAGGTGGTCCTGCCTGCCTGCCCTCCCTCCCCTCTTTGCTTCCACTTACTCCCACCCCCTACCCAGCTGAGCTGTTGTTGGCAATTAATGTGCTGGGCTTTTCTTCAGGCCGAGATTCACTCTGGTTGCAGTTAAGAACATGAATCCGTTCTGTCCAGTCTTGGACCTGTCAATGTTAGTAACTGTTCTCCCAAATCTGGTTATTGCCAACTCAACTCTCCTCTTCATTTGATCAATATGTTGAGCGCCCAGGTCAATGGGAGTTGCCCCATGGGTTCCTGGCTCATTTATTAAAAATGTGGAACAATTTAAGTTCTCGCTGCTCTGACTGGAAGTCATTGAGCGCATGTTGTTTCTAGCAGGCTGTGGGGCTGGGAGGTCAAGTTTCAGATGCGATGAATTCAGAGTAAAGGTGAGCCTGCCAGGCCTGGGAGAGAGAGCAACTGACAACTGATTTACGATGTGGCTTTTAAACAAATCACCCCTAAAACTCAGCTCGTTTCATTATGGCAGGGGTTCAATTTGCATTAAAGTGTCATCCTTGGGCACTGACTGCATCCCCTTAGTCAGCAGCTGGTACAAAGAAACAGGACTTCATTGGTTCCAGAAACTGTCTCCAGAGTGTTTGGCTAAGGAAGTGCTGGTGCTTTCAGGCCCCTCTCATATCCACTTAATGACAAAACATCCCATTGGCGCCTGGGGGTGGGTGAGATGATACAAAAATAGCTCTGTGAGTCCCTGTCCTGGGGCTCGGGGTGATTGTGACTGTAGGAGGCCACATTCACATGCTGCCCTTTGCATCTATCTCCTGATGTGGTTTCTGACCCCAGAAGTGAATAGGATCAGGGACAGTGACCAGTCTGGAGATGCAGCTGCTCTGTGCTTTTGGAACACTCTAGCCTGGGAGTGTGGGTGGGAGTCCTTTTCCCTAATTCGAGTGCTTCAGTTTACTGTGCGCCACGCAGGAAATGGAAAGCATGCATTAGTGCTGAGAAAGTGTGACTAAAGCCCTCTGGTAGGTCTGGGGGTGGGGCTGACTTCCAGGTATCCCAGTGTTTAATGACAGACTACCCTGATTCTCTTTGTTCTTTCTGTCCCAAATATGCAATGGAAAATTTTGTCACCATCTGGGCACACTGGAGCCTCAGGGGGAGCCTCTGTGTGGCAGCACAGGGAGTGGCCCTCAGGACAGAGACTTTGGTGAGCTTTCCTAGGTTTTTGGTCTTCCCGTCCCTGGCCCAATAACAATGACTCAGCGACAGAGAAAGTGGAGTCATTTCTGAAACCCAGACATGCTGCTGCGGGGGCTCCTAGTTAGTGGTCAATCCAGGCGGTAGCTGGCAGGAGCTGGGCAGGAGCCATGTGTGTGGCTAAGTGGGCGGGCAAGCCTGAGAGCAAGGGGCTTTGAAAAGTGATGGCCACAGTGGAAGAAACCCTCAGTGTGAGGTGAGTGTGCACACACACACACACACACACACACACACACGTGCTGATTTTTCCCTCAAAACCGGGGTTTCCAGGCTGTGCTCTGCTGTCTGTTCAATTCGAGGCAGGCATCTAATAGATTGCTCCTGGGACAGGAAGCCCTCCTTTTGGGTGTTTGCAGACAAAATGTCTGCTAGCATCTGGAGCCACGAGCCAGAGATGCCAACATCTTTTGGCTGGGCGAATGGTTTTGTGCACTGTGGAATTGCAGGCCATAAAAGGAGAACTTATGAACAAACAAGGAAACCTGTCTCTGTTCTGCAACATGAAACAAAAAATATATTTTCAACATGAGACCCTCACGGCTGCTGTTTCTGGTCAACCAGTCAAATTTAACTTAAGGGCTATCATTCCATATCTTTCTACACTGGGTCTATATTGCAGTTGCCTACCATTCCTACCCCCCATCAACTCGTCTAGCAAGTTCCTTTCCTAGTTCTCATCTTGCATACATCCTATTACACTCAGTGTTTGGGATGTTTAGATGTTTATATCACCAGCGTGGCTTTATGGAAAGAGTTTGAATTTTAGAGCCAGACAGAAGCAAATTTGAATCAGCTTTTCATGGGCTGTGTGAGCTGGTATACTTGACTTTTCCTAGAATGGTTATCCTTCTCTGAAAGATAGAGCCTTTCCTATTTCCAGTCGTAGTGAAGATTAAGTAGGGCAATGCCCGTGATTCCAACGTGGATTCCAACGTGGATTCCAACGTGGTATGCCGCTTGGCAGAGGGTAGGCCTTGGACTCTGTTAATGGCCATCTTTCTCTCTAACTCCAACCAGACTCTCATTCCTTAAAGGCAACACTATATCTTATTCGTTTGTCTATCAGTCTGCTCTCTGAATACATAACCCATTGCCTTGTGCACAGCAGGTAGTCAAACAGTGAGTGAATTCAATTGAAGTGGAGTGAGAAAAGGGGTAGGAAAAAAGAACATTTAATCGATCCAGTCCCTATTGCAAGTGGGGTTCAAGGACCAGTAGTATTACTATCACCAGAGAATTAAGAATGCAGAACCTCGGGTCCTACCTTGGACCTCTGAAGCACGATCTGCATTTTGGCCTGAGGCCACTTGCATTTTTGTTACCAAGCATTCACATGTCCTACACCCTCTGCTGATCTAGGATATGGTGTCAATAACTATGTATTAAATAAAGAAAGAAAAGGAGTAAGATTAGGAAGCGAGCAGAGAAATTTTACTAAGACGTCACTGGTTTTATTTAGAAGGAAATATCTATTACAAAGCACATATATTGCTAAGAATTCTGGATCCCATAGCAGCTTGACTCCTATCCCACAGACCCTGTCCCTGACTCTGATTCCAAGGCACAGACATTGACTCACAAATGAGGGCTCTCCTTGGAGCCCCTGCACCCTCTTCCCTGTTCCTGTGCTCTGCAGGTGACTGTGTTGCTTCTTCTGGTCATGTCCTTCCCCAGCCCTGTTTGAGACTCAGGGTCCTTCCTACGGGGTCATGTCCCAGGGCATCCTCAGTTACTAGCTGTCTGTCTGCGAGTGCCCGTGTGGGATCATGCTCAACACTCCACAGAACAAGCATTGTTCTTGTTTGGATCGCTGCCCTCAGTTCAAGTTCATAAAAAAAAAAAAAAAAAAAAAAAAAAAAAACACGCCTAAGAGAATTTGGCTCTCTCACTCTCCCGTCAGGTTCAGGTGCACGAACCTCTGCTTCCCGGGAAGACAGAGCATCTCTTTGTGTCTCTCCGTCCTTCCCCCTGGTACAGGCTGTGTGGGAGTTCCTGGCCTTTCTTGTCCTCTTCCTTTGCCTGGTCATTTTCTTGTGGTCTAAACCTCACTGTTGCCTATGGAACTTGTCTTGCAATGGTACTGGGGACAAAGTTATAAGCACTTGTCAATTCTGTCTCTAAGACACACCCCCAAGTCCTTCTCCTGCTCCCACCTCGATGGCTGCCACCTGTCTGTGAGCCATCCTCTCTTACCTGTTCAACAGCCACACCTTCCGACTGCATCCCTGTAAGCTATTTATTTTCCTCACATCTGTTCAAAGATGTATTTTTTTTTTCATAAAACATGAATTGGATTGTGGTTTATTTATTTATTTTTTCCTGCTTAAAGCTCTTTGATGTCTCCTACTGCTCATAGAATCAAATCCAAACTCCCAGTGGCCTCCAGGACCTCAGTGATGGGTCCCTGCTGGCTCTGGTCCCTTTTCACCTCTTCCCTGTCTAGTGTGCTCTGGGTACACTGGTCTCCAGATTCTCACACTTACCCAGACCCTTCCCATCTCCTCTGAGGCGTACCCTCCTCAGACAGGCCTCCCTGACACTCTGGCTACACATTTTTATCTGAAAACGCAGTCTCCATCCACACTGATCTCTCCTCTGGGCTTCCTCCCTTGGCAGATGGACCTCCATAAAGACTTCCAAACCTGCTCCAGCCCAGAGTCATCTTCTGTCGTAGAATCTACTATTGTCATACCCCAAATCTCTTACTCCGTTGAAATGGTTTACCGCCTCCTTACCCCACCCCCACTTGTACCCACTCCTTGTTCTGCACTGGCCATCACAGCTTCTGCCCCAGAGGTGGTAAGGAATAGTGGCTAAGGCTGCCAGCTCTGGAGTCAGATGCTGGGGTTGGAGTCTCAGCTCTGTCAGTTACTCATTGGACAGGTGATTTAACCTCGGTTTTCTTATGTGTTAAGTCAGGGCATTAACAGAAACTTCCTTACATGGTTACTATGAGAATTCAATGGGTTAAAACATAAAAAATATGTAGAACAGGGCTGGACACATGTTAAGTCCCTTATAAGGACTGTAGGAGATATTACTGTCGTGTAAGTGAGGAAGAAACAAGGGACCAAAGAAATGATCTTGCACTGTGAGGTTCTCGCGGAACTGATCTTTCAACCCAGGTTTCCTGCAGACCCGGGGCCTTCCCACTTCACCATGACCACGAAAGGCTTCTCTGGAGTCATATTTTCCCTGATGGCCACTAAGTCCTGCTCTTATGTTGCAATTAAGTCTTTTGGTATTTGTCTCACTTTAATCTCACCTCTCCTGTTCTCTTTCATCACATTTTCCTACCGAAGCATCTTAGCCTCTGGGTCTTGCTCATGACCCCCGCTGTTTCTGGCCTTCCGTAGAAGAAGGATCACCTGGCACAGTATTAGCAGGCCTTTCTCTTGGAAATTCTGATTTAGAAGGCTTGGACCAGGTGGACTTGTTTTTGGGAAAGTCTGAGAGTCACTGTCCAGGGCCTGCTCATATTCCTCCTTCTCACAAAATCTCCATGGTGCCCCCTGTGCCCAGGATTCATCTCATGTCTTTGACAGTAGTGACAACTCTTGTTCTGTTACTCTATGTGCATCTGGGAGCCTCTGCAATCTGCAGCTTTTCTGTTGAAACAATAGGAAGTTCTCTAGAGTAGGCAGCAAGTATTTTTTTTTTCTCACACTGGAGAACCTCAATAAAATGTTTGGTTGAAATATTACTTTTTTCCTCTTATGATATTCATTTTGGGTAAACATTCAAATCATTTCACCTGAACACCATCAAACAGCCATGAGGAAGGTGCTTAGAAATCGTTTGGGTAAAAGGGGCATGCTAATTTGCAATTAGACACGTGTTATATGCTCAAGAGTTTGATGAAGTTAGGATAAATGCAACTATATCTGGTGTTGGGAATGAACTTGCTACTCTTCAAAAGAGGTGATACTTGGACAGAGACAGGCTGTGTGTCTTGTCTGAAGAACTTTTCCAGTTCCTGGATGCTCCATGAATTATGTGTGTGACCTCAGGTGAGATGTGTCAGCACTCCGGACCTCGGCTTTTGTCTTCTAACAAGAGGGTGCGGTCTCAATCTTGCTAGACAGTTGAGGTTAAGTGAGATATTGTGTATGGAATCTTTTTTTTTAATAAACTGTGAAGTGCTGTGTCCATGGCATGAGTGACTCATTGTCATCCTTCTAGTGAGTTTTCCAGTTCACCTGCTTTTCAGTGATCCCTCACAGCTTTTACGTGAGTCATATGACTAGAGTTGAAAAGCAATGCTAGGAAGCCCAGAAATCTATTTCCCAGAAAAAGTCCTAAAAAACTTTCATTCTAAGACAATGGGGACCAGTGACTCAAAGCAGCCCCAGGGGAGCAGCCAGCTCAGACAAAAGGCTTTGAAGAGACTCCTCATGTCCCAGAGTGTCTTCTTGGATGGGTGTGCCAGATAATAGGAGCAGACCTATTCTAAGATTTGGTCTGTCTCAGGGAGAAATTAAAAAATTGGACCCGTATTGGGTGGATGGTTCACATCAGTGACAACAGAACAGATTTTCAGATGCTGCTGCTTAAAATCTCAACAACAACAAAATGATAAAGGAGGCAACAGGAGACTGTTGTCCTGCAAATAAACTCTTTCCAAAATCATGTTTTCTGAATTTGATAGGAATACATTGCAGGCAGCAGTTTCCAGAGATCTCTACCTTTGGCAGGGATGGGCTAGTACATGTGAGAAGAAAACGACCGATTTTAGAAATCTGTACAAACACCAATAGAAATAACCTTGTAGCTTGTTGCAATGTATCCACATCATTACAGATTTTGCCCCGAACATCTCTCTTTTAAATTTGACTCCAGGAAATAGATTTGGAACCTGATCAATCCCATCCTGGACACTGCCATCCTCTCAGAATTATAAACATAAGATTATTACAGCACATTTCCTGCATGTGCCTTCCATGTGGCTCTGGTCTCCACCTCGCAATGTAGTAAGTAAACACTCCCCAAGTGCAATTCTGCTGTGTCGCCCATATGGCATGGTCCTTGTGGTGGGGGCTGGGCGCACGGGCTCTGCATGTGCACATTGCAGCCCGGCCTGGGGTGGTGTGTGATGTGACACTTGAGGGAGGGTGCCAGGAAAGTCTTCCGGTGGCAGAGAAGTCACCCTCCATCATCACATGTGTGCTTGGTTGGCATGTAGAAGCTTACAAAGGAAGGTTGGAAATATTTTTTCTCTCTTTTTAAAGAATCCATTCCAATCTGTCCAATTCTTGAAAAAAACCACAATCCCCCCCCTCCCCCCACAGTGTCTAAGTCCTTTAGTTTTAAAAAACAGCTACCCCTTGCTTCTGTGGGTCTGTTTTAAGCAGCAATTAATTTCAGGGTAATTGAGTTCAGGGCGGAGGCTTTCATTAATGCATTAGGACTTCCGGCCCTTGTGGTTTGACACCATTTAAATGCACAAATTGTTAACTTTATGAATTTTCAACAGTTTTCTTCTTTCTTTCAAATCTCATATGCAACTCATTTCCCAAGGAACTGACCAAGGACCTCTGACCTCTTGCCTCAATTGCTTAAAGGCCTCCAGTTCTTTTCCCTGGTCTTCTACTCTAGATAATAGAAGGTAAACTGAACTTCAAAGGGCAGCCGGCCAGATGTCTTCTTTCCCCCACAAGAGATTGACTTCCTCTCCTTTGTCTACACGGTATATGAATTCAGGTATCTGTTTCCCCTGGATCTGGGCTGCTCCCCGTGCTGTGCCCAGATGCCTGGGTGAGGGGCTGTAGCTTGTGTGTTTTGCTGGTCCTGATGCTGCAGCTGCAGGGATTTGACAAAGTTTCTTGTTAGCTGTGTTGCTCTGGAATGACTGTGGGTGGTATGCACACGTGTGCTTCTGGGCAGGTGTGTGTGTGTGTCCTCCATCAACACCAGCACACCCCAGACCTGCACTGTCCAAATATGGTGACCACAGTCCCCAGGTCAGGTAGTTGTTGAGCACTTGGAATGTGGCTAGTCTGAACTGAGATGCTCTGTAAGTGTAAAATACACTACCAGAGTTCAAAGACTTTAGTAATGAAGACTAGAATGTAAAGTAGTTCACTAAGTTTTTATGTTGATCACATGTTGGAATGATAATACTCTGGATGTATTGGGTTAAACAAAATACTAATTTCATTTCTTTCCCTTTACTTTTAAAAATGTGGCTCCTGGAAAATGTAAAATTACATATGTGGTTCGTCTTGTATTTCTACTGGATCATGTGGATGTAGATTGGTGACAGAGGCCATAAGTCACTGAGCAGTTACAGGCTCCCACACACTTGCTCTGGTGCTTCCAACCTTCAGACGTCTACAATGAGTGAGTAGTTGGGCTTCCGTAAATCATGTTGCATAACGTGGAGCTCTGTGTGTCTTTAGGATCCCACCTCAAGTTTCAGGTGGCACCTCTGCCCTGAGCAGGCAAGTCTCCTGTGCATATCCTCATGGACAGAAGAGAGAGACTTGTGTCATGGGTCTGTGGCTAAAAGTAGGCTGTTGGTGACTGACACGTGGTTGGTGGCTCACAGTTCTGGATGGTGTCCAATCATTTTCTTCCAGGTCTGGGCTGGTCACTTTGACTTCGACAATTTTAGGAAGTGGTTTAATGGGAAAAGACTTTAAAGATGATCTGGCCGTATCTTTATTTTACAAAATAGGGCACTAGTGGTATGGTGCTGGAGGAAGGTGATTATAAACTTAGACTTAGTTTCAAGTTCTAATCCTAGTTCTGGTACTTCTTAGCCGGCAGACCTTGGATAGGTCTGTTGAATTTTCTCACACTCAGTTTAGTTTTCTGTTAAGTGAAAACTATCACATCTCTGTCATTAAGTTGTTCTAAGAATGCAAGAAGAAAATAAATGGAAATCACTCAGCCTGTGCCCTGGCAAAAGTGAGTACTTGAAAAACAGTCATTACTATTATCATTATTAGGTAATTCTTGGGAATTTCTGCAGCTGATCAGTGGCTGAGGTGGGGTTTTGAGTCCAGATCTCTGCTTCCTATTCTGATGTTCTTGTTTTATCTGAGAGACTGGGCTGGCACAGCTTGTCACACATGAAGTTGAAGACTAGGACTCAGAGATCAATTGCCCAAAGCTCTATTAGGTGTTCCTGCAAGCTGCCTGGCCTGCCTATAGCACTGCACGCCCCATTCTGTACTGCAATGATCCATCCACTTGTCTGTCTCCCTGGCATTGTATGAACCTTGAGGGCAGAGTCTGTATCTCGTTCATTATCATGACCCTTTCATTTTTTCAACGGTATGCTGAAGACCTGTCATGTGCCAGGTGCTGTTTTAGACTCTTGAGATGCACCAGGGAACCTCAACAGATCAGATACTGCCCGGGGGAGATGAGCACCCTACTGGAAGGTTGTGTGGGTTTCAATTTATGCTCAGTCCATCCCTGCAATCCTGAAGCCACTGGTGCCTCCTCTACTATCTCTGCCACTCCCGAAGGCCCAAGGACCCATAGCAGGGACCGCTTCTGGTCCCTCCTATGGCTCACAGCAGCCCCATTACCTCCAGCCTGCTGCCTGTGTTTCATAGCTCTCATCTCCACCTTCCTCCCTGAGGCCTCTCTGGGCCACGTAGGTGAGGGAGTGTGTGCCAACCCATGTTCTTTCTCATCATCTGGAAGTGTGAGGGTACTGTATCCTTAGGGCATGTTTTGACCAACGGGGGACAGATGCTGAAGAATCCATTGCTTTCTCTTCCTCCCCTAGGCAGACTGTTTGAAGATGCATTAGCTTCATGCAGCTTTTCTGAAGCTGTCTGGTGGGATAGCGCCATTGACTTGTTCCAAAGCTATGGTCATTTGGAAATGACTGCGTTAACGTTTCCTTTTCCCGCCACCCCTTCCTTATTGGTTCTCTCATTTCTGCATCTCTAGAATGGCATCCTTCCCAGATGCATTTTCTAAAGGAACTGGGCCAAGGCAGCAGGGGATAGGTGAAATGCAAAAGAAAAAGGCAGAGCTGGCTGGGAAGGGATGGCGGTTCTGCGGGAGGGTCACAATCGCCAACAGCACTGTCAGCGAGAGCCTTGCTGAGGACGAGGTGTTTAAATGAAGACTTAAGGTGCGGGAGTTAGCCATTCCAGGGAGAGAGCCTTCCTGGTGGGTTGGAGGGAGATAAGCAAGGAGACCACGGTGGCTTTGTAGGAGAGGAGGTTAGAGAGGTGGTGGTGGAGGACACATTTTAGGTCTTGTAGGTCACTATCAGGACTTGAACCATAGGAGCACATAGGAGCACTTATACAGCACATAGGAGGTCCTCATTTGGTGTCGGTTGACCTAAAATATGACAAGCAGTTGATGTTCCACAGATCTCCTGCAGCCCCTGACCACTCCTGAGAGGCACCCTGCTACAGAGCCCCTAGCCCTGTAGAGGGCCAGAGCTGGACTTTTACGTTTCTAGCCAAGAGTTGGAAACAGATGGAAACAAAATGCCAGCTTTAATCCAAAAGGCATGTGGGAGAAAGATCAAATGGGAGAGGAGGATGAATGTGTTTTCAGCGGGACTGTGTGTTTCTTGCAGGACCAGATTTGTGGGAAGTCAGCCGAACCAGCCTCGTTCCTCATGGCAGAAAATGGGTTCCGCCTGGAGCAGGCAGGTGGGAAAAGTGCATCCATCTTTCCCACAGCATGGCGGTGAGGGTCCCGCAAGTCTTGTGAGCTTTGACTTATTGGAAATGGACGTCACAATGTCTGCCATTTTTGGTTCTGTGAAATCCCCTTGGCAAGATCCTTTCAGGTTGGAGTTCTGTGGATCACACTTCTTAGGTCCTTGGTGCAGTGACTGCTGGCTCCTCTGTCATAAGGGTCCTTTGAGGACAGGAGGAACATCAGGAATAAAAGCTCATGACATGTATCTTTTTCCTAGGGACTTCTCTTCTTGCCCTTGACCCCTTGATTATATTATATTACATTTTATATTTTTCAAATATTTTCATTAGCATGATATAGTTCATAGAAACACAGGAGGCAGTATTTTAAAATTTAGTTAATATAAAAGCAATGTACAACCCCATTACTACATTCTCAGTTATAGAAGGCTGGGATAGTCTATTGCTCAACAACTTACTATGAGCCAGGAAAGCATCCACAAAATCCAAAGAAATATGGAAAATAGTTTTTTTTTTCCATCAACTTCAGTGCAATATCCCATGCCGTACAGAACCCACGGGAATGTTGGACGGGAAGAAGCCCCTCGACACTAGATGATCCATCCCAGCTCCTCATCTGTCATGAGATCCTTTTTTTAAACCAGGGATGACAAGTCACACTCCACAGACCAAATCCAGTCTGTGGCTTATTTTTATATTCAAGCTAAGAAGGATTTTTATATTTTTAACCCATCTGAAAAAAAGTGGAAAAGAATAATATTTCGTGACATGTAAACATTTTATGAAAGTCAAACCTCAGCGTGCATAAATACAGTTTTACTGAAACTTAGGTGTGGTCATTTATTTATGTATCCTGTGTGACTGCTGTCCTTCCACCCTGGTACAGTTGAGTGGTTGAGACGCCGACTGAATGCGCCACAAAGACTAAGATATTTGCTATGTGACCTTTCACCGAGAAAGTCTGTCATCCTGTTCTAACCCTAGAGCATCCTTCAAATGTCCAGGTTGGTAAGGAAACTTCTCATTTGGAGGCTCTCTTTCCCCACTCCTTTGACCCCTTTACCGGTCGTTTCAGCACTTTTCTCTCGCCTTCCTCCATCTTGCCTTTCCTTCTCTCTTTCTTGGCACAGCTTGTCAATCACTTCTGCCCATCACTATCAGGCAGGGAGTGGGGCTGGAGGTGAGGGATGAGCCAGGAGCAGAGCAAAGGGGGTGTCCCTCCAGGGCATGGGGTCGTCATCATGAGACCACCAGATGTTGCATGCCCGCGGGAACAACTCTGTCTTATGTTTGTGTGGATTTCATTGTAGAAGAATTTCTGAATCATTTTCTACTTTGAGCTTGTTATCATCTGTGTCTAGTTGCAGGAAAGGAGGGGGTTTGGTGGAGAAAAATGTAACCTATTCTGCCACAGATGCTTTCCCCCTGCCGGGGATGACAATTTATAATGTGGAGGGCATGTCAAAGGTCACACTCTGACTGTCAACCCCTCCACTTCTGTAGACAGAGCCCCAATACGACAGCTTCTTTGGCTTTGGGAGTTCCACTCCCCCTGTGTGGGATCCGCCCCTCATCTCCCCTATGTGCCCTTCTTTGATGGGCTCTCCTGGCCTACCTCCTCCAGGAAGCTTTCCCAGGCTGTGTCTGTAGCAAGTTCTCTTCCGGTTTAATTATTTCCTTTCTGTTCCTCACTAGACTCTAGGGATCATTAGAGATGGCCCTGCCATCTGGTTCCCATCTTCCTCCTCTCCACCCCGGGATCGTCATCCTGCTCCTGATTCAGCTGTCACCTGAACTCTGAGAGGTGTCCCTTGATAGCAGTTGGGCTCCTCCCATTCAAATCCTCCCTCTACAGGGCTCCAAGTGTTCTGTCTGGCATGCAAATGTGGGTACTTTCACTCCTGTCTGCCCAGCTTCAAATCCTTCCTCGTTCTGGGATAGGGTGGACAAAAACTCATAAGAGTTGGTTGCTACCTGCCTCTCCGACCTCACGCCTTGCTTCAGATTCTATGTTCTGGCAAAACAGAACTTGTGGCTGTGGTTCTCTAATATATTATCTGGGAGGGATGCTTTACTCGGTTCCACCTGGTACTTTATTCTAACTTGCTCTTGCTTATCCTGAAGCCTTAGCCCGGGACCACTGGCTCCAGAAATTCTTCCCAATCTTTCCTTCTCTTGCCTCACTCAGGTGGATGAGGTATCCTTATCTACACTCCCATAGGCCTAACTTTATGGTTACACTCGCCCCACTGTATTGTGTTTAATCTGTTTCCACATTTGTTTCTTCCCCACTGAGCACAGTAAGAGTCCTATTTAGCTTTATACCTCTAGTTCTTCTTTTAGTTTTTGGTATATAGGAGGTACTTAATAAATGTTTATTGAGGACGTATAGAGACTGATGATAAATCCCTTTAAGGTAAGGTAGAATTTTTACACATTTATATCCCTAGGACTTGGCTCAATTCTTTTCATTGCTGTTGATCAAGATGATTCCGGGTTACTTTTCTTTGTTTCAAAAATGCCACTGCAGACTCTTGGTCAAACCCATGCCTCACAGCAGGTCCAGCAATGCCTGCCTGCCTCCAACACGTTCCTGGTTCACACTCTATAATAATGATGATAAAAACAATGACAGGCAGAGTGGCTGCTATGGGTACTAGGTGTCTAACACATAATTGCTAATTCCCAATACAATCCTGCAGAGTTCACATTATTATAAACCAAAGAAACTGAGGCACAGACACGTTCAGCAGCTTCCCCCCAAATCAAACAGATAGTCATTGCACAATTGTGATCTGAATCCGGGTCTGTTCGGCTTGGAAGGCCTTCATCTTTCTGTGCTATTTTTTTTCCTAACTGTAATGATATTTTAGCAATACATACAAAACTCTAAAGTGGCACAGTTTATGGTTAGAAAAAAGAAGGAAAGAAAGAAAAAAAGGGAAAGTGCAGCCACAACCCTGCCACCTGAAAAAAATAAAATAAAAAACCCAGCTGTTTAAGTTTGCCCATGTTCTCCTCCTGTGCCCGCCCACGTGTGTTGTGTGTCAACTGGACAGTACACATGCCGTTGGTGTTCTGTTCCCTCTTTCCTCCCCACCCTTGCAGCATGACATCAAAAGCATTTTCCAATGTCTGGTCATGGTCTTCATAAATGTAATTTTAATGACTTGTACTTCATTTCTGATCTCTGTGTTAATAATCAGACTCTCCCAGCTCCCTTGGCCCCCTGTCCGGTCCCCTTTCGAGTCACTGCTCTCTAAGTGCATCTGGCCCTTATTGAAGGCAGCTGTGAAGAGAGTGCTGGACTTGGTGCCAGAAAAGTTGGACCGAGTCCCAGATTTGACAGTAACTAGTTGTGTGACCTTGGGCAAGTCAGGTTCATTTGATCTGGAGCTCCTCCCTGGCCTGTGAGCACCTCTAGGGCATGGATTGCTGTGCTTCTCCTTTGTAGGCCTTGTGTCTGACACAGAGTATGAGATCAATACACGTTTGGTAAAAGTTCTCGGGTTTCTCTCTGTAAAATAGGATCAATAAGCCTATTCCACAAAGATATGGTAATTAAACCAGTCTTTATACATACACACAAACATACATTTCACACACACACACACACACACACACACACACTCTGCAGTTGTAAATCGTTATATAAGTTCGTCTAATGATTATAATTGCTGGGTTTATACAATTTATATAAAAGTCTATTCGATTATCTGGAAGAACAGCAAGACTCCTAACTGAACATTACATCTTTCATCCAGATGTTTGGCATCCTGTAGGTACAGTAGACCACAGACTCAAAGGGATCATCATTCAATGTTTATATTGAGCTGTCTGTATTTCTTCATCCTGATGTTGTCTGCCTTGACAACAGAGACGCATGTGCTTAACTTGCTGGGTACAACACCATGCTCAGCCAGGACCTTAATAAGTGCACTTTGGTGTGATTAAAATGAGGAATGTGGAATGTTAAAAGTTCAGGTCCAAGAAACAGAGTAGTTTGCAAGAACTCATTCTAGTGGTTGCAGTCCTTTGCCTGGGGGGCAGAAACTGCTGGAATTGGTTGGGTTTATCCAGAAGGACACAGATCAACAGTGTAGAAGTTTTTTCATTCTTCCCCAGGTATAAGGACAATGACCTTACAGAAACAAAAGGAAATAGTCCAGAGGCTTGTGAAACAATTCCTATCTCTTGTCTCTTTATAATGATCTCTTTTTTCACTACAAAGTCCTAAGAGCCAATTTTCCCTCATCATCTACATAATATCAGCATTGTAATTCCCAGATTAGCAACGATTAAGTTGTTTT
The DNA here is from genome assembly GCF_045843805.1 of Urocitellus parryii. Classification (NCBI taxonomy): domain Eukaryota; kingdom Metazoa; phylum Chordata; class Mammalia; order Rodentia; family Sciuridae; genus Urocitellus; species Urocitellus parryii. The sequence continues at coordinate 107,548,434 of NC_135541.1, forward strand.
CAGGGCTGGTTGACTCAAAATACTCAGAAACATGTTGGTTTGGTTATGTATAACACTCAGAGAGAAGATGAAATTCAAAATAACTATGTACTCAGACAGACTGAGCTTAAAGATCAAAGAATAAACAGAGATAAATCATAGGTATTTCAAAAGGTACCTCTTCTGCTTCAGTGGAAAAATGAACCGGGCTTAAATGGGACAGTAAAAATGTTTTCATGAGTGTTAGAAAATGAAATTGTTTATAAAATCACCATCTTTTTCGTGTGGAAAGTCTTCTAGGTATGTAATTTGAAAATACTGTTTAATCTGACTGGGGTAGATTAAAAGCAATGTTAGTGTGTGCTTCTAGTAATGATAGAGCAGCTTGCATCATAATAACTTTCCTACAAGTAACAGTGATGCACTTTAAATAAAATAACCATTTAAAGACACCAAAGAGTGACCAAAAGAAAGAAGAAATTGGATGGATGTCAACCTATGAAATAGGGCAACTGAATAGGATTTATACACATGAGCATACATCCCAGTGTGCATGGTGCAGGATGACTGGGGCTCAAGCAGACAGCTCTAGTCCTTGTCATGAAATATCAAAGGACAGGGTTTGGGGCTGCCTAAGTAGCAACAAATTAGGGAGAAAATCATGAGAAGAGTCTCAGAGGAGGGACTCAAATTCTTCATGTATATATTTTACCCAGTTATTGGCTAATTATTAATTTATTCAACTGTGGGAGAAATTCCAGAACTAGGCGGAAAACAATAGTTGGAAAAATGAAGGATTCAAGCATATATTTCAGCTGTTGACAACTCAGGGGCAATAGATATTGGTACTTGAATCCAGCCAAGTTACTAGTCTTCCAGAAGACTTCTTTTCAGAGGAAAATAGCATTCTATAGATAGTTGGTAATGTATTATTACAATTTTTATGCAATGGAAAAATCACTAGATACAAGAAGAGATGTTATAGTGTGACTTATAGACAAGAGAAAATAAAAGAGCTAATAGAAACAGATTTTGTGAGATGACTCAGATGTCAAAATGGTCAAACAAGAACTTTAAAGCAGCAATTATAAATATACTCAAGGACATAAAGGAAAAGTGGGGATTCTCAGCAAAGAGATGCAAACTCTAAAAGAAAAAGAATATCAAGTGGAAATTCTAGAACTAAAAAGTACTATATTTGATTGAAAAATTCAGGGAACAAAATTAATAGAAGATTGAAGGTGGCAAAGGAAAGGATCACTAAATTGAATATAGATCAATATAAATTGCCCAATGTGAATAACAGAAAGAAAACAGGTCAAAGAAAAATTAGTAGAAAATATCAAGCCATCTAACATACATGTACTCAGAGACCACTTGGAGAGGAGAGAAAGAATGGCAGAAAAAAATTAAAGAAATAATCACAAATTGGTGAAAGAATATAACTTTATCATCAAGCAGGATCAAACATATGAGGGATTTTGGGAAATAAAAGACAAGAGGTTACAGTGCTGAGATTCAAAATCCACAAGTGCTACAATTCTCTGTAATCCTAGAGATCTATATTCAGTGAAAAATGCACTTCAAAAATGGAGGCAAAATATATTCTTAGATAAAGAAAAGTTGAGAGAAATCAATCCAGTAAACATGACTATAATAAATCATAAAAGCATTCTTCAGACCAAAGATTTAGATATGGAAAAAAATTAAGGGATCTCAAAGTCCTAAATATGCAAGGAATATAAATATTTTTCTCTCAATTTCTTTAAACAAAAACCCTTCAATTTCAGCCATGATGGAGTAACAGGGAATTACCTTCCTTCCATAAACAACTAAAAAACTGAACAAACATATGAAAACATGTTTTCAACAATGGATAACAGGTGCGTGAGCCTGGGATCCCTGAGAGAAGGGAAATATCAGAGGTCAAATCTGTGAGCACTGGCTCTCTGCTTGCAGCCACATTCTAAACCAAAGCATAATGTAATAGTCTTGGCAGGTGATGATATAGAGTTCAGAGTTCAGGAAGGCCCAGATAAGTAGAAGTTGTGCAAGTTAAGTAGAAAAAGAGAACCAGAAATTTAGGCAGATGTTCAGTTGAGTCTGTACGTAAAGTTCCACAAGGACAGGCAAAGGAAGACTGTGGAGCTACCAACTGAACAATGATGAGTCTTCACACAGCTTTGGGAGATAATTGTATTCTAACCAGTGAGATAGAGAGTCCATATTAATCACCCTGAGCACAAAAAAGAAATTCTTGCAGGGTCATACCTTATGAGTAAGATGATAATGTCTCTCGAAAAAAGGCCTATTCTAGACTCACACAAATGAAATGCTTATAAACAAGTTGTGAAATAATCAAGATCATCTGAACAACTTCCTACAAAAATAAAGCACAATCCTTTATTTTAAAAAGTTAAAGACTGAGACAACATACAATTAATAATATCCAATAAGCAAGTAAATAATTTTTAGACACAACACAAAGAAGGAAAATATGACCAATGATGAGAAGTAAAGTCAGTCAATAGGAATGAGCCTCAAGTTGACAACAATAATGGAAATTAACAAACATGCAAAAACAGTTCTTACAAATATGTTCAAGCATTTCAAGGAAACATAGTAATGGAATAATAGTATGAAAAAGAACCACCTGTTCTTTTAGAATGGAAAAAGATATGTAATGAAAATTCACTGGATAAAATTAACAAAAGGAAAAACACAGCAAGAGGAAACATCAGTGAACTTGAAGCCATGTTTTATAAATGAATCAGTCTGAAGCAGAGAGAAGGAAAGGGAAAATAAAAAGAACTTTATGATAGGTGCCTTTATGATGGGTGGAACAACATCAGTTTACTGAAAAATAAATATAAAGATGATACATTTGTACTCAATCCTATCAATAATTACATTAGATGTAAGTGGCACAAATATTTCAGTTATAAAGCAGAGATGATGGGACTGAATAAGAATGCAAGATTTGAACATACGCTGTCTGAAAGAAACCCACCTAAAATAAATCAATTAACAGTTAAAGAATATAATAAAATAACAGATGCTATAGATCACCCACACATTGCTGATGGGAAAGGAAAATGGTATAGCCACTCTGAAAAAAGGGCATGGCAGCTTTTTATAAAACCACACAATCTAATGAATCCACCTGGCTAACAAAATGCTCAATAAAGGAAAGATAAAATTCCCCCCTCGACATGGTAAGCCAGACAAATATGTTCATCTTTACTATTTCTTTACAATATTTTTTTCTGGAGGCCACAGGTGATTGAATCTTGTGTATAAAAAATCCTAAAGAAATCTACAAAAAAGTTGCTAAAGATAGTGAGTTTACCATGAGTATAAGATGAAAATAATAATATGTAAAAATTAATCGCAATTTTATATACTAGCAGCTAAATTGGAAAATGAAGTAAAAACATTACTATTTACAGTAATAGAATTTTTAAATACTTAGGGATAAATAATAATTATGGGCCAGATTTGTACAATGAAGACTAAAAATATTGCTCAGTGAAATGAAAAAAGATCTAAATAAATTTAGAAATAAACCATCTTCCTGGATTGGGAATCTCAAGGTTGTTAAAGTGGCAATTCTCCCAACATCTATCTGTAGATATAATGAAATTCTAATAATTCCAACATGAATTTTTAAAATTTTGCAACTTAATTGTAATAGTCTAAGGAACATCAAAGGAATCAGGCCAAAATAGTTATTTTTCCATATATATATTATATATATTATATTTATAATATATATATATAATATATATATTTAATTTTTAAGTTGTTGATGGACCTTTATTTTATTTATTTACTTATATGTGGTGCTGAGGATCGAACCCAGTGCCTCACATGTGCCAGGCAAGTGCTCTACCACTGAGATACAGCCCCAACCCCTCTTTTTTATTTATTTATATATGACAACAGGATGCATTACAATTCTTATTACACATATAAAGCACAATTTTTCATATCTCTGGTTGTATACAAAGTATATTCACACCAATTTGTGCCTTCATACATGTACTTTGGATAATAACGACCATTCCACCATTATTTCTTACCTCATGCCCCTTCCCATCCCCTCCAACACCTCTGCCCTATCTAGAGTTTGTCTATTCCTCCCATGGTCCCTCTCCCTAACCCATTATGTATCAGCTTCCTTATATCAGCATTTGTTTTTTTGGGATTGGCTCACTTAGCCTTGTCTTCTCTAACTCTATCCATTTAACTGCAGATGACATGATTTTATTCTCTTTTATTGATGAGTAATATTTCATTGTGTATATATGCTACATTTTTAAAATCCATGCATCTATTGGAGGGCATCTAGGTTGGTTCCACAGTTTAGCTATTGTGAATTGTGCTGCTATAAACATTGATGTGGCTGTGTCCCTGTAGTATGTTGTTTTTAAGTTCTTTTGGGTATAGACTGAGGAGAGGGATAGCTGGGTCAAATGGTGATTCCATTCCCAATTTTCCAAGAAATCTCCATACTGCTTTCCATATTGGCTGCACCAATTTGCAGTCCCACCAGCAATATGAGTGTACCTTTTCCCCACATCCTCGCCAACACCTATTGTTGTTTGTGTTCATAATAGCTGCCATTATGACTGGAGTGAGGTGAAATCTTAGAATGGTTTTGATTTGTATTTCTCTAGTTGCTAGTGATGATGAACATTTTTTCACATATTTATTGATTGATTGTATATCATCTTCAGAGAAGTGTCTGTTCAGGTCCTTGGCCCATTAATTGATTGGGTTATTTGTTTTTGGTTTTTTTTTTGGAGTTTAACTTTTTGAGTTCTTTATATACCCTAGAGATTGGTGCTCTATCTGATGTGTGAGGGGTAAAGGTTTACTCCCAAGATGTAGGCTCTCTATTCACCTCACAGATTGTTTCTTTTGCTGAGAAGAAACTTTTTAGTTTGAGTCCATCCCATTTATTAATTCTTGATATTAATTCTTGTGCCACAGGAGTCTTATTAAGGAAGTTGGGGCCTAATCCCACATGATGGAGATTAGGACCTACTTTTTCTTCTATTAGACACGGGGTCTCTGGTTGTATTCCTAAGTCCTTGATCCATTTTTTGTTGAGTTCTGGTGAGAGATAGGGGTTTAATTTCATTTTGTTGCATATGGATTTCCAGTTTTCCCAGCACCATTTGTTGAAGAGGCTATCTTTTCTCCAATGCATGTTTTTGGTACCTTTGTCTCATATAAGATAACTGTAATTTTATGCATTATTCTCTGTGTCCTCTATTCTGTACCATTGATCTACCAGTCTGTTTTGGAGCCAATACTATGCTGTTTTTGTTACTATTGCTCTGTAGTATGGATAAGGTATAGTGATGCCACCTGCTTCACTCTTCCTGCTAAGGATTGCTTTAGCTATTCTGGGTCTCTTATTTTTCCAGATGAATTTCATGACTGCCTTTTCTATTTCTATGAGGAATGTCTTTGGAATTTTGATTGGAATTGCATTAAATCTGTATAGTGCTTTTGGAAGTATGGTCATTTTGATATATTAATTCTGCCTATCCAAGAGCAAGGTAGATCTTTCCATCTTCTAAGGTTTTCTTTGACTTTTTTCTTTAGGGTTCTGTAATTTTCATTATATAGATCTTTCTCCTCTTTCATTAAGTTGATTCCCAAGTATTTTTTTGAGACTATTATAAATGGGGTAGTTTTCCTCATTTCCCTTTTTGAGAATTTGTAACTGATATACACAAATGCCTTTGATTTATGGGTGTTGATTTTATATTCTGCTACTTTGCTGAATTCATTTACTAGTTCTAGAAGTTTTCTGGTGGAACTTTTAGGGTCTTCTAGGTATAGAATCATATCATCAGCAAATAGTGCCAAGTTGAGTTCTTCTTTTCCTATCTGTATCCCTTTAATTTCTTACACCTGTCTAATTGCTCTGGGCAGTGTTTCAAGAACCATGATAAATAGAAGTGGTGAAAGAGGACATCCCTGTCTTGTTCCAGTTTTTAGAAGGAATGCCTTCAGTTTTTTCCATTTAGAATGATGTTGGCCTGGATCTTAGCATAGATAGCCTTTATGATATATGAGATATATTTCTGTTATCCCTAGGTTTTCTAGGGTTTTGAACATAAAGGGGTGTTGTACTTTGTCAAATGCTTTTTCTGCATCTATTGAGACGATCATATCTTTAAGTCTAGTGATATGATGAATTCCATTTATTGATTTCCATATGTTGAACTGACCTTGCATTCCTGGGATGAATCCCACTTGATCATGGTGCACAATCTTTTTGATATGTTTTTGTATTTGATTTGCAAGAATATTATTGAGAATTTTTGCATCTATGTTCATTGGAGATATTGGTCTGAATATTGGTCTGAAGTTTTCCCTCTCTCTCTCTTTTTTTTTTTTTTGTCTTTACCTGGTTTTGGAATCAGGGTGATATTGACCTCATAGAATGAGTTTGAAAGTGCTCCATCTTTTTCTATTTCCTGAAATAAATTGAAGACTGTTGGTATTAGTTCTTCTTTAAAGGTCTTATAGAACTTGCCTGTGTATTCATTAGGTCCTGAGCTTTTCTTGGTTGGTAGACTTTTGATGGCATCTTCTATATCTTTACTTGAAATTGATGTTTAAATTGTATATATAATCCTGATTCAATTTGGGCAAATTATATGAGTCTAGAAATTTATCCATGCCTTTGATATTTTCTATGTTATTGGAGTACAAGTTTTTAAAAATAATTTCTAATTATCTTCTGTATTTCTGTAGTGTCTGTTGTGATATTTCCTTTTTCATTGCATGTTAGTAATTTAAGTTTTCTCTCTCCTTCTCTTTGTCAGCATGGCTAAGGGTCTGTCAATTTTATTTATTTTTTCAAAGAAACAACTTTTTGTTCTGCCAATTTTTTCAATTGTTTCAATTTCATCTCTGATTTTAATTATTTACTATTTTCTACTGCTTTTGGTGTTGATTTGTTGTTCTTTTTCTAGGGCTTTGAGATGTAATGTTAAGTAATTTATTTGTTGACTTTTTCTTCTTTTAAGGAATGAACTCCATGCAATGAACTTTCCTCTTAGAACTGCTTTCATAGTGTCCCAGAGATTTTGATATGTTGTGTCTGTGTTCTCATTCACCTCTAAAATTTTTTTAATCTCCTCCTTGATGTCTGCTGCAACCCATTGTTCATTCAGTAGCATATTATTTAGTCTCCAGGTGTTGGAGTGGATTTTATTTTTTATTTTATCATTGATTTCTAATTTCATTCCATTATTATGTGATAGAATGCAGGGTAGCATCTCTACTTTTTTATATTTGCCAAGAGTTGCTTTGTGGCATAGTATATGGTCTATTTTAGAGAATGATCCATGTTCTGCTGTGAAGAAAGTGTATTCTTTTGTTGACGGATGAAATATCTATATATGTCAGTTTAGTCTAAGTTATTGATAGTATTATTAGTTCTGTAGTTTCTTTGTTCAGCTTTTGTTTGGAAGATCTAACCAGTGGTGAAAGAGGTGTGTTAAAGTCACCCAGAATTATTGTGTTGTGGTCTATTTGACTCTTGAACTTGAGAAGAGTTTGTTTGATGAACATAGATGCTCCATTGTTTGGGGCATATATATTTATAATTGTTAAGTCTCGTTGATATATGGTTCCCTTGAGCAATATGTCCTTCTTTATCCTTTTTGATTGACTTTAGTTTGAAGTCTACTTTATTTAATATGAAGATGGAAACCCCTGCTTGCTTCCGCAGTCCATGTGAGTGATATGATTTTTCCCAACCTTCCACCTTCAGTCTGTGGATGTCTTTTCCTATGAGATGAGTCTCTTGGAGGCAGCATATTGTTGGGTCTTTTTTTTTTTTTTTTTTGATCCAATCTGCTAGTCTATGTCTTTGGATTGATGAGTTTAGGCCATTAACATTCAGGGTTATTATTGAGATATGATTTGTATTTCTAGTGATTTTTGTTTATTTTTGGTATTTAAGGTGACTCGGCTTCTCCTCTGATTAGATTTTCCTTTAGTGTAATCCCTGTCTCTGCAGATTTTCATCAATATTTTTCATTTCCTCTTCATGGAATATTGTTGGGAAGCTTACAGGACAGTACCAAACACATGATACTTAGTGCTTTGCATATCAATAAATAGTTACAAAATGAAGATCCTACACATTTTCAGAGGAAAACAAACTGGTTTTAAACAAAGGAAACAAAATGGCCTTGGATTTCTCAGTGGCAAAACAGAAACTTAGAAGACACTGGAGTAATGCTTTCAAAATTTTCAGTATAAACAATTTATACTTAGAATATTATACCCAGTCAAACTATCTATCAAGGGTCAGTGGAGAATTTAGATGTTCCAGGTCTCAAGCAATTTACCTTTTCATATATCCTTTCTCAGGAAGCTACCAAAAAGTGTGCTCCATCCAAGTGAGAGAGCAAACAAAGCAAGATCCAGGGAAATGGAAATTCCATATAGGAGACAGGTGAGGAGAATCAACAGAAATATGGTGAAGGGAGATCCCTTGATCAGATAGGAGCAAGTGAGACTCCAGGAGAGAATTCTTTAAAAAGATGTAATTGACAGATCACCTAAGTACATTGGGAGAAAATTTAAACAGCTGGCAATGAGTCACTTGGAAAAAGAAGAAAATGTGGCTAAAGATAATTACTAAGTCCAGAGAAACCAAAGTTATGTACAGGGAGGGTCTTTAAGGGGGAGCTCACTATACAACTCACCTCTGATCTCATCAAAATCATGCTCAAGGCATATTGGGAGTTTGAAAGGATGGGAAGAATGAATTTCGGGAATTTAGGGGGAGGGATTGTAAGGGAGTTGAATGTTATTTTTTATTGTGGTAAATTAGTTGATCATTTCTAAAATTGAGAAAATAGAAACAGCAGCATAGTTTTAAGAGGTAAATTGGGCATGGTGGTGCACACCCAATCCCAGTCTCTTGGGAGGCTGAGGCAGGATAATCCCAAATTCAAAGCCAGCCTCCGCAACTTAGTGAGACCCCAAGCAACTTAGTGAACTCTATCTCAAAATAAAATATAAAAAAGGGCTGGGGATGTTATGTGGTTAAGTGTCCCTGGTACAAAAAAAAAAAAAAAAGAAAAAGAAAAAGAAAAAAAAGAGAAGTGTGTGTGAATGGCTGGAGAAATAATAGAATATACCCACTAAACTGGAAATGGAGTTACCTCTGGAGAGGCAAGCTTGGTATTTAGAGCCTCGGATGGTGTTTAGCAGAGAATTTGGCTTTATTGTCATAAAAAAAACGCATTTATGTGTTAACTATGAAATTAAGCATGCATAAAAGACAAATAAATAAAGACAAATTGTGCCTTAGATCTAGAATGTAATGACCTAATTAAGAAGCCGCTTTGAAGTCACCCCACTTCTGCAGAATTAGCAGTGAAGACGTCAACAGAGAGGGCCAAGCTGAGTGGAAAAGCAGTTGTAAGGCTTGTGAGCAGGGCTGTCACCAAGTGGGGGCAATGCAGGAGAACTTTGCTTAGGGTCACGGTGGATAACTGCCACTAATCTCATCCAAGGCCCACACAGAGTTTTGCACATTTTCAATTAGAAAGTCCATTCAGGTGGAAGCTCATTATTACTGTTCCTTTACAAATATTGATCAATGTTTATTGAGGGCTTCCTCTGTGCCAGGCATCTAGTACGTGGTCTCTAAGGATTCTACATGTTATTACCATTTTAAGTGGAACGTTGAAGCTCAATAAAAGTTGATCATAATAATTGTCAATAATAATCAGGTCCGACCTTTTATCTGCTCTTCCTCTTCCTTCAGTAATCAAGTAGCATGCTCCTGACCTAAGTTGATAAGCTTGGGGTCAGCTGTTGTTGTGAATTATCCATTCTACTGTAGAAACAACTGACTCTAGAGATTAAATCATTATCTTTGGATGTTCAATGTATTCAGCCTCTTAATTTTGCCATATTTGGGCATGCCAAAAGTATGAATACTGTTACAACAAATACCTCTCTACCTACTAGCTTGACCAAAAGACAGAACATTTCAAGTTCAGTTGAAAGGTCCCAAGTGATTCCTGAGGTGGTAGTGTCCCAGCATGCCAGCAGATAAAAGGTTTGACTTCCTGAGTATTATTGACAATTGTTATGATCAGTGTTTATTGAGGGCTTCCTCTATGCCAGACATCTAGTACATGGTCTCTAAGGATGCTACATGTGTTATTACAACTTTAAGTGGGAAGGTTAAAGCTCAGAAAAGTTTAGAAACTTGCTAACATTGCATGACCACTAAGTGGGGGTTTGGAATTCAACTTCAGGTCTATATGCCTGAGTGTTCATCAAGGAGAGCTGCAAGCAGAGAGCAAATACCTGGGCAACTCACAGCCTTCTTGATCCCCTGCCTGGCACTGGGCAAGTGTTGGGTGCAGAGCAGGCTGAACTGTGTTGTCTGCAGGGCAGGCTGAACAGATGTTGGCTGCAAGATAGCCCATGCACTCAAACCCCCCTCTATCTGGTCCTTTATCACCTGTTTGTGTCAAGTCCCGCTCAAGGCTGAGCACTCAACCCCCCTTGGGCCAACAAGGCAGCTTGCAGACCCAGAGGCCCCATTAGATTTGGGCTATAAAAACTCCCTCCTGCCAGGCCCCCCTCTCTCTTGCTCTCTTTCTCTTGCTCTTTCTCTCTTGCTCTCTCTCTCTCTCTTGCTCTTTATCTTTCTTGCGTGCACTCTCTGTCTCTCTCTTGCTCTTGCTCTCTCCCTGTTCATCTCTTCTTTCTCTCTCTCTCTCTCTCTCTCTCTCTCTCTCTCTCTCTCTCTCTCTCTCTTTCTCTCTCTCTCTTTCCTTCCTTCTTTTCTCTTTGTTGCACTGCTGCAATAAAGATCTTTTGGTCACTCCGAGTGTTGTGGTCACTTTCCTTTCAGCAAGCCCACACCCACCCACTGTGTCTTTACTTTCTCTTAAGGCAATATGGGGACAGTAATAATGAGCTTCCACCTGAATGGACTTCCACTTCAATAAAAGTGCCTCCTCAAAGGTGATTGCATTTCTAAATCTGGTTTGTCATTTCTGTGCTTTGCTTTACTACAAAGAGATAGAGCTATAATCTCTTATGATGATGCACATTTAAAAATTTCACACAGATAATTTCAGTTTTTGTTTTTCATTTATTTATCCCTGTTAATAAGTGTAGTTCCAGTTCATCTGTTTTCACTGCCGTATCCAATTTTATTATGATTAACCCCTTGGAGTTGCGTACTCCCAGGTTGCTGGCCATTTATGGTGTTTCTGTGTGATTGTTGCCCACTCTATGTAAACAGGAAAATGGAGTCTCAGAGGCGTACTTACCTGTGTGCACCCTTAGGCAGTAAACTCAGAGATCAGATCCTTCTGGATTGCTGCCTCCAGGGACTCTCTGGCACTTACACAAAGCTCAATACATATTTGTTGAAAAACTGCAGTTTCCTCAAAGATCCCCAGAGTTCTATCCAGCCCCAGCCTGCAGATCTCCTTTCATTCTACCCCAGTACCTGACATTCCCTGAGGCCAAAGACACTGCTCCAACATTGCTCCAGGGCAAGACACCTTGCAAAAATGTAAGGTGAAGAATTCAGAGTGAGGAATTTCTTTTCCTTCCTGTGTGTGATTGACCTCTGTCATTGATAGGGCTGCCCCCACCCACCCCCCTCAGTAAGTCTGTGTTTTGACAGGACAGCGGTGAAAGCTAGGAGACCGTGAGTAAGGGAGCTGTTTTATCAAGATGGAGCTCAGATGACCCTGGCTTTGCTTTGGTTCCTGGCTGCCTGCCGACTTCTCATTCCCCTGCATGTGGCCATTGCCTGATGCCCACCTTCCGGCCTATCTCAGGCTATTTGTAAAGACTGTAGGAGGCACTTTCTGTCCAGGCAGCAGCTCCAGGGAGGTGGTAGTGTCCCAGCAACTCAGTATGGGTGCGGGTTCTGTACTCCCAGGTGGAGCTAGTTCTGGGACATGTGAAAGCTTAATTCATTCACCCAGAATTAAGTGCCTCCTTGAACCAGCCAATTAACAGTCCCATTTACAGTTGCTCCAGCCCTGCTGGGGCCCTGGATTTCATGAGCACCAGGCCTCTACCTCCCCTGTGAGGGTCCTGGGCGGCTCACTGCAGGCTGGTGCCCTCTTAGTGACACACCATGCTGGGATGGTGTCCTTTGTGGAAACCCCTTGAGTGCCAACGGCCCCTTTAGGACAGAAACACCACAATAACATTCCCCAAGGGTGCTGTTGGCTGTGGCGGTTTGTCTACAGATTTTCCCACCAGGATCCTGGAGCAGGTCCAGTTTGGAATTGCCCCCGTCATGAGAAGGGAACAGATGACCGTGGAATGAAGCAATAGCCTTTCCCCCTTCTCTTTCCAGCTCCTCAGAGATTCAGATATTCTGACTTCAGAGATTCTGCTCTCATTTGGAAGTGGTCAGGAGTTCGCACTACGTTTTTGAACTAGGACTATGTGGGACTGAGAGGTCTTTGGGGCACTTAAAAGCAGCAACAAATAGTCCACAAAACTACTATCTGCAGCTTGAGCAGCCCTTGCTGTGAACCTCCCTGGAGCACGGCCAGGAAAACCACTCAAGCCAGCCCCCAAAATAGGCTCCAAATAAAGCAGACACTTTATTAAAGAAAAGAGAGGGAGGGGGGATCCTGCTAGAAGCAATAATATTTGTAGAATGCATTTTCACTCTTGCTCACTTGGTTCAAATCTAATTATCTGTGAAAATTACGTTATCAGCTGACAAACAGCATAGCTGTCAAGAAATTCATCACCGTCTCCTCTACCCCACCAAAGCTACTGAATTCAGATTCCAATGAGACCTCTGCTGTGTTGATTTTGTCTTTCCTAAAGCTCTCAACGCAAAGATGCAGGCCTGTGAGGCCGGAAGAAGACTGCCTTGGAGGGTAGTCCCCATGTTATTCCTTGCATCTTCTTTATTTTTATTTTGGCACTGGGGATCGAACCCAGGGGCCTTTTCCAACTGAGTTACATTCCCATCCCCAGCCCTTTTTATTTTATTTTATTTTTTTAAATTTTGAGACAGTATTAGTGTCTCAGCTAATTAGACAGCTAATTTGCTGAGCTTTGAACTTGTGGTCCTCCTGCCTCAACCTCCCAAGTCACTGGGATTATAGGTGCGTACCACCATGCCTGGCTATTCCTTGCATTTTCTAGAAGGCGTTTTAGGACAAATAGAGAAGATAGAGCACCTTACTATGCAGTTCTGCTCATGGTGGGTCCTTTGATCCTTGGGACACCCCTTCTTGTTCTGCTAACTCTGTTTCACAGTGAAGGTTTGAGATGAGGAGATGTTTTGCTCAGGGAGAGGCAGTTGCTTCTGGTTTTATGAAGACAAGTTCATGTTCTTTACTGCCTTGACAACTACTTATTCATTTTTCATTTGACAACTTAATGAGAGGAGTTAATAAAAGATTCCAAAGCATTATGTCCTGCTACCTTAGACTTGTGCCTTGCAAACCCGATCTCTGGAGTAATTTCCAACAGACCACTCAACACCTCTGTTGGATATCTAGAAAGTTTCTCCAATTGAAGGCCAAAACAGATTCTTTGAATCTCTTCCCACAGTCGTCTCCATTTGTAAATAGTCCCATCACACACCCAATGGCCCAAGCCAAATCTCATCCATCCAAAATCCTAATGAAAAATATAATAAAATTAGCGGGCTTCTGTCTTCTCCACTGCTGCCGTCCCAACTCTTTCCATGATTCCTGCCTGTTTAACTTCACTGTCACTTCTCAGGGCACCAGATTCAAAGAAATACCTTGTTCATTTCTATGACATCATCTCCCTGTCTTAATTATTCTTTGTAGTCCCTATTACTCTATGGTTGTTTTATATATTTAACATATTTATTTCCCATTGTAGATAGTAGATCTAGACTAGTCTTTTTTATTTATCTCCAACACCTAGAACTGTTGTTCCTAATATTTAGAATGATAATGGTAAACAGTAGGCATGTCATAAATATTTGCTGATTGAGTGAGTGAATGGTTGTGTGAATAGCTGCAACAAATGGTTTCTGAGAGATTTTTGTAGGTGGCTTTTATGGCTTGGTCCCTAAAGGCAGAGACACACACTGTTGTGTGTAATCCATGTCCAGATAAAAAGATGACAATTCCAGATAGCAATGCCGCATCCCAGGAAATTAATCTAGTTGATGGTAGAGGTGCAAGTAGACTCCAGGTCTGTTTTTCAGGAGACCACTACCATCTTTATCTCATTCTGCCTCCACAATGCCAAAGGCTTGCTGTGTGAAACCTTCTTCATCTTCCTTGAGTACAGATGTTTCTTTAATTAATTCAATTAATTCACTCATTTATTTAATTATTCATGCATCCATTCATCAAACATATACTCAGTGTTCAGTATTTCCAAACCCTTTGCTGTGATGGTGGAGGGGGTTATTTGTGGTCTGATCTTTCTGAGAAGAAAAGGCACCAATTGCAGGTGTCTGGAAGGGTTTTGGTCAATCACCAGGAACATTTGACCAAAGAGATGAGCGAGCTCCAGTGAGACCAGGAGCTGGCTTCTGGGAAGGGCTGGGACTCCATGCCCCAAAGAATCTCTCCCTCTTTTTGTCTCCTAGAGTTTCAGGGGTACTGCGGTGTGTGCAGATCTAGGGACTAGCAGGAGACCCCTCTCCCGTGGGTCCTCAGCTCTACAACCTGGAGTCTAGTTGTAACTTTCCAAGTGTATAAAGGTGAAGGAAAATAGGAAGGCCGATAGCAGACCCATGATGGGTCTGGACTCTTTTTGGCCACCCTTTTAGTGCATTACCCAGTGGTCCTGCCCTCCTCCATCTTATATACCCTAAAGAAAGAAACTGAGCAATATTTTTTAATCAGATGTCAGATGAGCGTGTTCTGTCCTATCTTATTCATATTTGTAGCTCAACTTCTGCCCTCGCACTCCTCATCCTCATTCCTGGTCTACTTTTCTCTGTAGCATTTATTATTCTCTAACATACCAGAAAATATTGCAGCCTCCTTCTAGTGGAGTATAAGCTTCTCCATGGGGGACAGATTTTTTTTTTAGTCAGTTTGATCACTTCAGTAGCCCCAGCACCTTTGAGAGCATGTAGACATTATGGGTGCTTCATAACTTCTTTTGAATGAATGAATGAATGAATCAGATTCTATGAAATGTGCAATATTTTTTATCTTGAAATCACATTTCTAGGAAGTCATTCCTCATAAATAGGCCTAAATAAATGAAAAAAAATGTGTGAGATAAGATTATTCATTTATTATTTGTAAGTGTGAAAATGAGAAAATAGTTCATCCTCTAGCAATAAGGGAGTGTTGAAATAAATTATGATATATTTGTACAGTAGGATGTATTAAAACCATTAAAATTCATGTCTTATAAGAATACTTAATAATGGGAATGTGTTAAGGATAATTGTTAAATGCAAGTAATGAGCATTATGTAATTTGATTGCAAATTTATGAAATGTCTTTGTATGTAGGCAGAGAAAAAAATAGTGGAAAGGTTCACAGTGTTATCTCTGGAAGATGGAATTACAGCTTGTTTCACTTTTCCTTATTTGCACTTTCTTTTGTTTTGAAATTTTCTGTGTTTGATAGTTTCACAGAAGAGAGTGATGGTGGGGGTGTCTCCTAGATCCTGGGAACTGAGAAAATGGCCTCCTCCAAGTTGCCTCCCGTGACTGTGCCCTTAGGTCATCCCCTCTCTGACTCTGGGTTTGGTCCATCGCAATTTGGCAAACTTGAAACAGAGGTTTAGAAAGCATTGAGGCACTGGGGCTCCGTTGCTGATAGGAAGTCTTCCTCCATCTTGTGAACAAACCTATGCTTTATATTAATTACATATGAGATAATATTGGGGGCATATTAGATTACATTTAAAATATTAAAACTAACTTCATTTGTGTCTTTTTGTTTTTAAAAAAATTTTGCTTACTAGAAAATTGCAAATTACAATATCTATGTCATTTGTATTATATTTTTGTTGAATGGTTCTATTGACCATCTAGCCAGAGTCAAGTTGTCTCAGGCTGGAATCACCTGGAGCTGGAGTGACCTGGAGCTGGAACAGGAGCATCGGTGGGGAGGGTGCAGAGTTGGAGGGGTGGGGGATTGTTGCAAGGGGGCAAAATTGCCACACATGCCCTCCAGGGGAGAAAAAAAGAATGTCCACGTGCTTATGCCCCTTTCAATGCTTTATTCACTCAGATTACTCAATACAGTTTCACTCTATAGGTTCTTAATCAAGAAAACGACAATCCTTAATGCTAGGCACTGCAATAGGCATAATCAATTCACAGCAAACAATTCTAGATTAATTCTAAGCACTGCAAACACACTTAATCGTGACAGGTTCATGACAGACATTCCCTCTGCAGGCTAAGTTCAAAAGTCCTTAAGCCTTAGGCTTTGAGTCCAGCAGATGCACACTCACTCAGACCGCAGTGACCAGGTCTGGATCCAAGGCAGGCTTTTCCTGGCGTGGAGTGGACGAGTGGTTGAGGAGAGGGTCCTAGGGAGAAGTTGCGACTCTCACCAAGGTCCAGAGGAGGCGGTAGAGTTTGAGAGCGGTGAGGATCACGCAGAGGATCAGGAAAGGATGACAAGTGATGGGATGTCAGGTCCTCCTCAGGCTCTCCAGCTCCAGGGCATCCTTGTTTCCACTAGCTGAATCCCTGCTCATCAGCTCTATTATTTATGCTAAATTTGGGGTCTTTTGACCTCCCTTTCAATCCTTATCAGCTACCACTGGATTTCTCCATGACATCATTTTCCCTGGGGTCAGAAACATCTGGTGTGGTGGTCTCCACCCTGATCTTCTCGCCTTTCCCTCTTATCAGGCGAGGACAGCCTGCCAGGGGCTTCCCTCTGTTATCAGGGTGAGGGGAAGTGAGTTGTCTGAGGCCACACTGGAGGGCTCTGTGGCTGTGCCTGGGGAGACACAGGTTTCAAACTGGAGTTTTTAAAATGGAGTTGCTCAGGCTCAGGCCTCAGGCCCTCCTCACAGAGACGCTGACAGAGCTTCCCCTTCTCTGTCGGGAAGGCCCTGGAGAGCAGGGCTTGGAAACCCTGGAGAAGCCCCCCCTGCCCTTTCCCACTGGTCCCCGCCTTTCATACCTGCTCTGTCTGTGCTCTGCTGTCCTACTCTACAGGGTTCTGAGGGACTGTCTACCCATCCTCCTTCTCCTGCTGATGAAGGAACTGAGTCCAAAAGATGCCACAGGACTTGCCTAGGTCACAGAGGAAACCAGTGGTGGTCAGACTGAGAATTCAGTTTCCGGAGCTCAGTCGGGTGCATGATGCCATCTGGAGTCTTGGTCACGTCCTGCCTGGCCTGGTTTGGCAGGTTATTCCCCAGCAAAGTCCAAGAGCTTCTTTTTGCCTGAGCACCCTTCCCTAGACAGCCTCCTCCTCTGCTACTTCATTTTTTTTTAAATACCTTGATTTTGTTTATTTATTTTTATGTGGTGCTGAGGATGGAACCCAGGGCCTCGCACGTGCTAGGCAATGCTCTGCTGCTGAACCACAACCCCAGCTCCTGCTACTTCATTTTTGCTTCAAGAAGTCAGAAGCAGAGAGTCCCTTAGAGCTTCTCTCCTCCTGCAGTGCTCTCCCTGCATGGAGAGGGCATGTCCCCTCTCACCTTCTGCTGTGTGCTGGTTAAACAGTGGAATATTTTGGCACCCAGCACATGAAGATTGATTTCATAGCACAGGGGCAGGTACTGACTGCTTTGCCAGACTCTCTTGGACAATAGGGTCCTCCCCCACTATGGGTGCTTAAATGGTGAGCTTGGCTGGAATACTCCTTGCATCTCCCTCTGCTCTGAGGCCACCATTGCACTGTCCTCTGAGCACAGCCTTTATTGGGAAGGCCAACCCTGTCATGCCATCCCATTAATTGTCTTGTTGCTTGCATTGTTTGAATCCTTGTGGACAATCTGTGGCTGTTTTCTATGATTTGAGCACATGGTGAGATGCTGCAATCATCTCCAGGGTTTTGACATCCATGTGGAGGTATCCGTGCCATCCAGCTTGGTTTCTTTTCTTTCTTTCTTCTTCTTCTTCTTCTTCTTCTTCTTCTTCTTCTTCTTCTTCTTCTTCTTCTTCTTCTTCTTTTTTTTTTTTTTTTTTGGTGGGGAAGGGTACTGGGGATTGAGGTCAGGGGCACTCAGCCACTGAGTCACATCCCCAGCCCTATTTTGTATTTTATTTAGAGACAGGATCTCACGGAGTTGCTTAGCACCTCACTTTTGCCCAGGCTGGCTTTGAACTCGTGATCCTCCTGCCTCAGCCTCCTGAGCCGCTAGGATCACAGGTATGCACCACTGTGCCCAGCCCAGCTCAGTTTCTTGATGGAGTCGAGTCAGCTCTGATGACTTGACTTCTATTCCTCTTTAAATTGTCATTGGCCAGATCTTGGGACAGATTGCTAGACCAGGGCCAAACTCAGAATCATTTATCTTTGGTATTCCCAAACCTGGAGCCCTCTCCTGTATGCTTAGTCTTCTCCTTGTCCTGCTTTTGGGAAGACTTCTCTTCTTCTTAGGTCTCCTTTGGGACTGGACCCCTACCTGAATGAAGACACTCAGAGCTTTTCTTCTAAGAGCTTACATCCTTCCTCAGGACAGAGGAATGCACACCCCAAAGGCTGCTTAATGTTGACCAAGACATACACAGAGCCATTGAAACCAAAATCCTAAAAGGAATCTGGATTTTTAAAAAGTCTCTCAATGATCTGGAACCTTGTCACCAGGATGCTAACGAACACCGTGATTTTCTTAAAAGAATGACTTTCCGCTTTTCACACTGGTGTTTAAAGTTAGCAAGATTCACCCAATTTCGTGCAGTTACAGCTGTTCACTATCTCGTTATCCGAGGTCGATAATGGGATTGTGGCTCAATCCAGGGAAATTAGTTGATGGCAGATGATGGCAATCCTAGATCTAAGGGATTGACCTTTGGATTATTTCTAGTCCGCATGACAAGCCCTCAAGGTGAATCAGAGTAGAAAAGCTAAATGAAGTGATGTGAAAGTTGAAAAGAGGGAAGGATGTGATGCTCTCCAGGAACCATCTAAGGAAAAACCTCTTGTGAGGCAGATTGAGAATTTAAAAACAACACTCTACGCCCCAACTGCCCCATGACATCTGTTAACACAAGAGGCAGAGCTATTTCCTGGAAAGGCTCTTTGTGTTTACAAGGGTGAGACCCTCTTGATGTTTTTGCAACTTTAATTAAAGAACGAAGGGATGGATTTACATCCCCAGCGTTTCCCATGGGAGAACACGCGGGCTGGTTGTACACAATGCCGCACATTCAAACAGAGAGAGAAAAAGGTCAGTCAATTATCCAGATGTTTTTAAATTTTACATGGGTACAACCACAGTGGGGATTTGGTTCATGACAATCATGTATTATTCTTGCAAAATGGTGGGAGAAAAAAACGTTCTTGGAAGGAAGAAGAGGGTGTTTCCTTAATATCTTTTAATATTTTCTTCTCCTTTGTGAGTTTAACAGCATCAAGCAAAACAGGACGTGGAGCCTGAGGACAGAAGAAAGAAAGAAGCATAGAGGCCTGACTCTTATCTCCAACTGCAAGTGGATGCTGCAGCTGGGTAGAAGCAGTCTGGGGGTAAGGGAGTAGGAGTGGTGGGACCAGTTCTTTCAGCAGAGTTGGCCTCTTCTTGGATGAGGTGAGCATACATTCAGCGGTGGAGGTGCTCAGATAGTATTAGTGGCATTAAACATAAGAGTTCCTGTCTCTTAAATAATTCTTTAATTTTTCTTTCCCTTAAGTCTGAAATGTCACCATTAGAAATCTACTTCTTAGATTTATAAGGAAAAGGTTCTTAGACATTGCATAAGAATATCATAGAAATCTGTTGACTTGAAGATTTCTGGGCCCCCCTCTCAGAGATTCAGATGCAACAGGGCTGGGTTGGTGCTCAGGAATATGCACTACGAACAAATGCTCTAAATGGTTCCAGGGTCCCAGTGTGTCTCTGCTTCGTGAGGTCATCCGGGCCCTGCCCACTCTAGCTGCTCTAGACACAGGTTGCAAAGAACAACTGCCCAGCCACAGTGTGGGCACCAGGTTCTAGAAAACCTTGGTCTAGTC
Organism: Urocitellus parryii; assembly: GCF_045843805.1. Taxonomy (NCBI): domain Eukaryota; kingdom Metazoa; phylum Chordata; class Mammalia; order Rodentia; family Sciuridae; genus Urocitellus; species Urocitellus parryii. The sequence goes on from NC_135541.1 coordinate 107,568,566, forward strand.
TCAGCTCCCCATTTTCTTAAGCTCTGTGATTTGAGGACAGATAATGAAACTCTGAGAAATTTCAGCGTAACTAGCTAATTGATAGACCAATGTAGAAACATGAATAAGTGAAAGAATTAATGGAAAAGCCTTGAAAATTGTCTAGTGGTCTGAAGAGTTTAGTTCTATGCACGCAGAAATTGTTGTAATTATTTCCCATTATTACCCCTGAAGACATCCTTTTGAATTAGCTTAAAAGATTAAGTGTTAAGGAGAGAGGTGAACTTGGAGCTCAGAGGAAATCTCCAGAAACAGGCGGTGGGTGGGGGTAGTGCCACTTTGTCATTCGCGAGGCTTCCAGGGTGGCTCAGGAGGGTACCCAGAATGGCAGTGAGATTACTAAGTGTGTGGGGTAAGTTTTGGAGAAAACATGAACTTCACAGTTTTGCTTTACCTTTCTGGTTGCAGGACACAAATAATATTATGTGTTTGGGGTCAATTCTGTCTATTTTTTACCCTTAAGATATTGAAGAAGCCTTGAGACTCACATGTAGAGGATTCTAGGAGAACAGCTCTTCTTAGGAAAATCAGGAAAGAAAGGAACACTAGGCAAGTTATATGGGGAAAGAATCAGCTTCAACGCAAAACTCAAAATATGTATTCAAACCAGCCGCAGGCGGCCTCTCACCTTCTGGATAGTCTCACTCTCTTTTTGGACAACAAGAATGGTTATCTTCCTATCCCCCACGCTGGTTTAAAATAGCCACTTCCTCTGGGAATTCAAACCAAAAAAGAACCCTGCCTGCCAAGGACAGAGAAGGGAGCTGTGTATGTGTACGTTCATCTCCCACAAACATGGAGGGCAGCGACTCCATCTCCCCGGCTGTTTGTGATTAGCCAATGTGGGAACAGGGGAGTTGTGCCTGTCCCTTCTTAGCCTAGGACTGCAGAGATTTGAAGAGGTGACTTTTCAGAGGGGGAGGGAGAAAGCACCAGGGTGGATTGGGGAACAGAGTCAGTGCCCCAAGAAAGCCCACCCCTAGAGGTCAGGAGGGAGCCTGTGGGTACGGAAGTTCTGCGTCACTGGAGAGACCACTGTGACCCAAACAACCCCTGGAGCTGCTGTCAACTCCGCACACACACTGGAGTTTATGTGGCTGCCTGGCCCTGCACCAAGGGACGCTGAAGGACATCTGCCTCCAGGGTAGGAAGTGGCAAACTGTTTAGAAATCAGTGGAAAGGGGGAGGCAGGAGGTGAAGAGCCACACATCTCCCATTTACAATTTTGTGGAGAAGGCAAATGAATGGAGTTTGACTTCTCAGCTTGGAGTTTGGCCTGGAACAGCAGAATCCAGAATGCTGAAGGGAAGTAGTCCAACCTGCCTGCCGAAGGCCAGAGAGGCCTACTGTGGTCTGGGGGCGTCAGGCAGAGGCCTGGGCTGTGGGCTGGATAGCGCTCTGCTTTCTGGTGAGGTCCCCAGGGCAGTCTCTCAGGCGTCCTGAGCCTGGAGAAAGGAAGGCGCCATGCAGATGTGGCTGTTTTCACATCCCTAACATGTCCCAGATTCGCGCCGCCGAGAGCTGGGTCCAGTCCTGTGAAATTCCCACTGTGTTTCCTTTTCTAACAGAACCACAGGGTGAGATGTCAGGCCTGCTTCTTCAAGTAGAAAAATAGAATGGGCCACAGTGCAGACTCTAGAGGATCAGGAATGTGGATAATCCCTAGCTCTGGAAAAAAACCCAAATCACAAAGAATTAGCCTGGGAATGTGTGTGTGTGTGTGTGTGTGTGTGTGTGTGTGTGTGTGTGTGTAGGGAGAGAGAGAAGAGGGGGGGGAGGCGAGTCGAATAGCAAGTTTATCTATGTTATGCTTGCTTTGACTGATGCTAAAATGCATATGCATTTTCTGAATCCTCATGACTAAATGACAGGTGCTAGGACACCCTTCGGCATCTGTGGGCCTGGGAGGATGGTGGGATGTCACCCTGAGATGGCAAATTGGGTGGAAAAATTTGTTAAATAATGAAGTCATACATGTGTAATGAAGTGTTTACTGCTTCGGAGGATTCTTTTTTTAAACGGAACCTGATGGAAACCCTTGGTTACACTTCCCTTTCTCTTTTTGGTTGTCTGCACAGCCTGGGAATGGGACTTGCTTTCTTTTGTATGCAAAGTAGGTTCTAAGCTCCCTGGGAAAGAGCTCCATCTTTGGAGGGGCTGGTGACTCAAGTGCCCTGGGAGCCTGATTGACTTATGGGTGTATTCCTTGGGAAGGACACCATGTGGGGGGAAAAGAGCTAGAACTGTGGTCAACGTCCCTTGGAGAAACATGTTTTATGACAACCTAGTTGGGGATAGTTTCTTTTATACCTCCCAGGTCTGCTCACTTGCTATTTGCTACCTAGAATAAGAGACATCTTGTGTTGCAATTTTGCTTCTCCTAAAAGGGAGAAGTCCTCTTTTTTTTTTTTTTTTTTTTAAATTGTTTCTGCTGTTAACACTTCTAGACTGAGTGTGGGATTGATTCTCTGGCCTGTTAGATGCTCTGTACGTTGTTCTTTTGAAATGCAATTTCATGCATCCTTCTCCTTTATCTTTTGGAAACTTCTGGACAGGGAAGCTAGAGCATCTCCTGCACATCCTGCAGGCCAGTCAGCAAGCCACCTATCATGGGGTGACCACTTCAAGTTCTCCTGGGGCAAAGGAGACACAGAAACATAACCTGTGGGCTCTGATCATTCCCCTAAATCATAATCTTATCGTAAAAAGATGATATACTTAGTGGACATAGAAATTATTTCATTAAAATATGACCATAACATATTGCAGCCTGATGTGGAAGGGTAGTCATAAGATCTTATTTTCCCAGGTCAAGAGTGAGTTTCCCATGCACATGGGAAGTTTTCATGTAGACATCATAATTTTTTTATGTCCCCCAGTGAATAGCACAGAGATGTGGGTAAGTTTTAAAAACTTGGCCCTGATAGTGGCCAAGTCCCTGAGACCCCAGAGATATTTGGGAGGGTTGTAAGATTTTTCCCAAGTTTCCCCCAGTTGGGATCATTTTTCCCTTCCCAATCATGGGGAAGAAGGTGGCATGGCATATATATATATATATATATATATATATATATATATATATATATATATATATGTATGTAAATGCTTCCTCCATCTTTATTCCTATTTAAGTGATCCCAGCTTTACTGATCTGTAAGAGGAAGACAATCCATCTGCTGACAGAGTTGCTCTAAGGATTAGATTTAATGTTCATAACCTCCCAAACACAGGGCTTCTGATAGAATCTCAGTTGACAGCAACTATTGCAATTACTATTCAATCCTAAACTCCTGAGGCAGACAACTTTTCTGTAAATGGTCACAGAATTCAATGAGAAAAGGTGTTGGGGAATCACCTCTGTAGGTACGAATACTACTTTATAGCTCTGGGACTCAGGAAACACACAATCTCTCTGACTTGCAACCTCCTTGTGCATGTTACCTACTTTATAGGTTTGTCGGGAGAATCCCAACAGCAATCATGAAAATGTTTTGCTCTTCGGATGTAAAAAACCCCAGGCATGACTCGACTCACATCTGGGTTGGGAGGTATGTCCCTTTGGGGCAGCTGAAGGAATCTCAGGTGTGTCTTTGCAGTTCTGAAAGCAATCTCTGGGTTAGGAAGGAAATGGGCTTTTGCAATTCTTTCTTATATCAATAGGAAAATTGAGACTTGGTAAAGTTGTGACATGCCCAAGATTGTGACAAAGCCAAAGAGGAACTTGATTCGCCGATCTGGCAGTTTCAGTCAGACAACTGTGAAAGCAGGAGATGGAGGAGTGTAACCGATGGAGGCTTCCCACCCTCTCCACTCCCAGAGCTCACGTGAGTCTCCTCTTGTGCTCACTGAGCCTGCAGCCCCACGCTGCTGAGAGTTTGTCAAATGGCTGTCCAGTTTCAAGAGGTTTACAATAAATGGAGTTTCAAGTGATTACAGGGATGGATTTTAGTCTTAGGTACTATAAAGAAAATACTTTAAAAAAAAAACCCTTCTAAAAATAAAGCTCCTCGGAGATGTTTGGCCTGTGGCTAATGTGTTTGGAAACATGTTTTCTGTAAAACTCAACCTCATTAATCTACTTGTAATTCCAGAAAGACAGCTTTCACTGCACACATCAGGGCTTGTCCCAAACTCTCCCCATTCACAGTGGGAGATGCAAGGGAAGGAGCCACAGTGTGGCCCTGTGGCCTCTGTCTTGTCTCCCGCCACACAGTTCAGGGATGGAGGATTCTTGGGATGCTGCCATCTTGCCTGGGCACCTTCTGGAAGGTGACTCTCTTTCCTTTTGTCTCTCCACCCCCCACCTTCAAACCACGGAGAGCTGGGAAGGGGCTGAAGGCTGCCACCTTCTTCCAAATCAGAGACTCCCCCCCTCTCCATGAGTAGTTTGGCTTCCCTCTGGTACTAGCTCTTGGTTTGACTTTTTGAAGAGTCACTCTCTGGTGTTTCCATTATTCCTTCATCAAAATTATCAAACCTTGTGCTCCTTCTCCTTTCCTCTGGCTCACTCTCTCTCTCTCTGAAGAAAGACTCATTTCCAACAAATTTTGAGATCACTCAAGAATGGGAGACGTGCCAACAACTCCATTTCAAACAGTGTTGCCATTCACTGCGGTGTCATTGGAACGGTCACCATTTAGTCGATGCAAGTGCAGGGAGGATCTGAAAAAAGAACGTAAGTAGTAAGGAGGACCAAAGCCTAGGTGTGGGGTGGGCATGTTTCCTCTCTGTTTTGCAAGGAAGTGGCTGATCCGGGGAGAGAGACATACAGTTCACGGGAGAGAGGTAGGCATGGTGGGTCTGCAGCCAGTTGTGCCCTCAATGAAGACAGGGTCGAGTCCCACATTGGACAAACTCTGCCAGCCTTTCTCCAGACGCTCTGATATTGTGCTTCAGACTGATATGACTTATGTCTTGTAGTAAATGGATTAAAATCCACCCTTCTTGACTTACCTATCGAGTGTGTGCATCCACTGAGTTGTCTCAGAAATCTCTAGCTATTTCATGTTGGGAAATTCAAGCCTGGGGTGGGTGTGTGCTAAGAGAGCTTTATGGGCATTCCACAAGGTCTAGGCATTAATTTTGCTTTTGTTTTGATGTGACAAGATGTGTTGGACTGAGATACCTTTGGGCTTTCAATCTGGAATTTACAAAGAAAGGAAGCTGGAGGGTTATGGCAAGGGTGAGGCAGAAGAGGCCACCCACCCACAGACTTCAGCTCTGTAATAAACTAACATTGGAATGCACAAACCATGCGCATGCACGCGCGCGCGCGCGCACACACACACACACACACACACATGTGTGCATGCACAGTGACAAATCCTGCACTCTCCCCTTGGGTCCTCATGCCTGCCATTTCCTTGGGCTTGTGGAGGTGAGAAACTCTTTCACTCCTGTTCCCTCCTCTCTCTCCCTTTGGCCCTTATAGAAGTGTCAGGAGGAAGGGAAACAGAAGCCAGGGGTCTGGGCCTCCCTCAGCTGTGCCTTGGTGTCCACTTGTTATTGGAAGTAGCTCATTACTTCTGTGCCCTCTTTAAATCTCTTCCCAGAGCCTTCCCCTGAGCCGCCTCAGAGGTGGCAGGTGACAGATTGGCTTGGCCAGAGACAAAGACAGTCATCCCTGGCTGCCACCTGTCTCCTATGGCTGCCTGCCCTGTCTTGTTACACTCTCTCTATGTGTCTAATTTACACTGCAAGCCCTCTGGGCAGGGGCTTTTTTTTTTTTAACTTCTTTTTTTTTTTTTTAAATTCTCTGCTCTTCTCTGGCTTACATCTGATGTTTAAATTCTTTACCTCCCTTCTTCTTCATTCTTTAAAAAATGCCAACTGAAAAATATTTAAAATAAGTTTGTTAGAATTGCAGCGAGGAGGGTAAGATGAGGCATAGGAGGCTCTGGGTGGGCTTTCTTGGGGACCTGGGAGCAGCTGGTGATCGCCAAGGACAAGTGTGGAGTTGGTCAAAGAGAGAGTCTCCCCAATCTTACCAAGAGTGGTGACCCGTTATAGGTCAGGGTCAGGACCAGGGGTAGGACTGTGATTGCTTTGTTTCAAACAAAAAGACTTTTATTTGTACCTTGAGACAGTCATTGAACAGTTTCCGGTGGTAGAAATACTGACCTCATGGCCAGAGAAAGGTACTCTTTGAAGTTAGCATTAGACAAGATCCAGAGCCTGGTGGAAATCACTGATTATTTCTTTAATTTATCTGTCTGCATTTCCATCTATCTATTCGTCCTTCCACCCGCTCATTCAACTGCAGTGAGTAACTAAATAGAAAAAAAATTCTTAGAAGATAAATGTGACAACATGTCTTTAAGTTTGTATCCACCTGCATTTGCATCGCTGTGATGTACTTAGAAGAGTAGAGAATGAAAGTGAAAGGAGAGAGGCCATAACCTGAGCGATTCCTTTTGGGAAGCACTGTGGGGACCCTCCCACTCCTGACAATGTCTCCTAGGTCTTCAACTGAATGAATGAGTAATAGTGACCGACAGATGTTTCTTCCTTTGAAATCTGGCACTAAATGAAACAACACCACAAACAAAAAATACATTTAAAAAAAAATGAGGAGAGGAGAGGTCTCACTGAGGAAGGTTTCCGAGAGAAGTGCTTGGGATAGAAGAGAGAGCATGAGGCAAAGCATTCCAGGTGGGGAGAGGGACCTACAGGAGGGCCTGATGGGAGGGATGCAGAGAGAGTCAACACATTCTGGGGTCTGGGTGCAGTTGAGAATCTGATGAAGAAATCATGCATCGCAGGCCTGGAGGCGCTTCTAGGGACCGAGCAGGGAAATGGTCTCGCATGCAAGTGAGGGTGAACATTCCACATCAGGCTGCCTTCCCTGCAGCCAGAGGCCCACACTTGGAGCTCTGAGTCTGTGGTGGAGGTGGAAATGGTCCGGTGGAGATAGTGATGCCGTGCGATATGTTCATGCCCACAGGGCCTGGCCCCACTCTCGTGGCACAATGAAGCCATTGAGAGCCAGCAGTTGTGGAGACTCAGAGCACCAGCCAGATGCCAAGGTCTAGAGAAACAAGAGCTGAGCACTTGCCACGAAGGTGCAGAGAGCTGTGGTCTCAGTCCTGGGAAACATCATCAAAAAGAAGCTGTTCGGAGCAAAATGCATTCCATGTGTTGGCCCTGCCCATGTGTTTCTTGTCAACCCGGCGGATCTTCCTGGGTTCAGAAGGGTTTCTGTTTGAAATTTTATGAGCCTTGGCTGGGAAGCAGCCCTTACCTCTGCGTTTGTGGGAGTTAATGGCCTTTTCTGGCGGCACAACTCTGGGGGCCTCGGGGAGTTCCCAAATGCCAGGAAAGGAGAAGCCCATAGGCCATATTTCAACTGAAAATGATGCTTCATTTATAGGCAGCCAGGGACCAAAGTCTCCCCAGAGCACTTCTCCAGCATCACCTCGGGATCTGATGTGGTGTGTCTGGACCCATAGGACTTTCCTTGGGTCAACAGAGATCATGCCAGCTCTCTTGTGGGGAAGATGTCCTCATTAGGAGCCCTTTGGTGCTGAGTACAGTCATCAGCCTATACTTGGGCAGAAACTTGCTTTGATTCTTTCGTTTTTTTTTCATTTTTGCTATTTAGATATAGAAGTCAATACTAGTCCTTGACATAATGATATCTATTTAATTGACTTCAACCAACACACATGGGACACAGTCTAGTTATTGATCATTATTATTGGGTGTCATGGTAAAGGCAAAGGAACAAAAATGATATGGACAATTCAGAGGGTGTTGGTTCAAACCGTGCCCTTCTGTAAAATCTATCGAGCTATGTCACTGCGATGTATCCTTTCTCTTCTTCGGGCCACTGCATCCTCATTTGTAAAATAAAGAGCTTGAACCCGTGAGTACAAAGGATGAAGGAATTCAAAGTAAGGGAAAGACTCTCAAGGTATTAGTCTTACGAGTGTAGTTGAAGGACATTTGTGGAATTTGTGAAAATATTTTGGTGTTGTTTATGAGTGACACTTAGCTTCTGATTGTCTCTGATAGATTATCTTCCTGGATAGGTTAAGAAAGACTCCTGCTGCTGACTTGCATTTTGGGACTCCTTGCAATCCTGAATCTCATATGGGCATGACATCTCATATGCTAACTCCCTACAGATACTGCTGTTCAGAGCAGTTGTCAGGACCCGGTTCGTGACCTGCACCCATTCCAGTGCTTTTCTGTCTGGGCCTGACTTTTGGCACTGTTACTGTCTCTAGCCCTTTGGACTGGGGTTGCTATTTATTCTTCCTGGATTGATTCTTAGCTTTCCCTGAAGGTGTTGGCCGGGACCCACTCATGAACTCATCTCTTTTCACACTACTTCAGAGAGGGTTTGTTTTGCTTCAGATCTGAGATGGCCCCTAAAGGCCACATGCTAAAGGCTGGGTTGCTAATCCGTGGTACTATTAGGAGGTGCTGTAGCCTTTAGGGTGGGACCTAGTTGGAGGAAGTAGGTCACCAGGGTGGGCCCTTGAGGACATATCTTGGATTCTTCCTCTTGTTCTCTCTCTCTTTGTTCCCCAGCTGCCATGAGATGAAAAGTGTTTCTCTGCCATGCCCTTCTACCATGATAAACTTCCTTACAACAGGCCGAAAAGCAACCAGGCCAAGCAACTGTGGACCAAAACTTCTGAAACCATGACCCAAAATAAACTTTTCCCTCTTTTTTAAATTTTTCTTTTTATTTCAAGTATTTTGTCACAATGACGGAAAGCTGACTAACTGAAAATTGGTACTGAGAGGTAAGGTTGTTACTGTGACTATAACCGATGGTGGTTCAGAAGCCTTTGTTACTGTTTTGTATTAGGAATTTGGAAAGGTTTGGAAAGGAAGCCTAGAAGAAGCTTAGAAGGATATAAACAGAGCTTAATGGGTGATTCTGGTGGGAGTTCAGAAGACCAGAATGGTGATAGAAATGCAGAGATTAAAGGCTGTGTACCTAAGGTTTCAGGTGGGAAGGGGGATGTAATTGGGAATCCAAGTAGGGGCTATTCATGTTGCATTCTGGTAAAGAACTTGTCCACAATTTTTTCCATGGCCTGAGACTTTGTATGAGGCTGTGTTGAGGTCACAGACTAATCTGATGGAGGAAATTTCAAGGCAGCACAAAGTTCAGATTGTGGCCTGGGTATTGCTGCCTTCCTCTAGCCTGACTTATAGTGAGAACTGAGAGCAAAGAGCAGCACAGAGAGATATGAAAAACTTTCAGTTTGGCCTGGAAAGAAACACACGTAAAGTAGCGGCCAAAGAGATTAGTGCCATTAAAAAGAGGCCAAGTGATTTGCATTGGGACAATAGGAGAGAAGCCTTGAGGTATAATCTCAAGAATTGTCTAGATTCTACCTATTGCAGGCTCAAGGGTGTAAAAGTGTAAATTTATTAAAAAAAAAAAAAAAACAACTTTGAGAAGAGGTTCCAAGGCTCCCTAATTGAGGAGGGCTGCCTAGGGAGTTGGTTCCCCTGAATTCAGATACCCAAGTTGAGGCATCCACGTGTTCAGAGGCAGCTGCCACTGTGGTACAAGTGGTTCCAGATTCTGCCCGAGTTGGCAGCAGACCTTGGCATTATCCAAATGCTCATCTTTCAGGCATGCGAAATGCATGAGTTTTGGGATCATGGAGATTTCCACCAAGATTTCAGAGGGAAACCTAGAAGACCAGGCAGTGTATGGCAGTTTGAAATCTCTGAAAGCAGCCCCGGGTAGGGACTGTCACAGTGAAGCGGAAGTTACTGTGGAGAATCCAGGAAGTCAGTGATGCTAGGTACTTGGAATGACTATTGAGGGAAGCTGCAGGCAGTGAGCAGGGACAGTCCAAAAGAGTGACGAGACCATAGGGACAGGGATGCTGAAGCCCTTTGGAGCCCACATCACACCCCCTGCACCTGTAATAGGTGGGGTCTAGCCAATTCCTAAGATGCTGGACGTAGAGCTGCAGGTTTTAGAGTTTGCCCTCTGAGGTTTGGGTTTTGCTTTGTTCAAGAATTCACTTGCTATTTTCTTATCCCTCTCTTTTGGAATGGGAATGTTTGCTCTGTGCCATTGTATCTCAGGAACATGTCATTTAAAAAGATTTTTTTTTTTAACAGAACCTCACAGTTTGCCTTGATTTTCATAGTTTGCCTTGATTTTCAGAGGAAACTTTGGATTTGGACTTTTGAGCAATGATGAAACTGTGGAGACTTTGGGGATATTGGAGATGGACCAAATTCATTTTGCTTTAAGAGATGGGCATGAGCCTTTGGTGGCCAGGAATGGAAAGTTATGGTTTTGATATAAAATGTCCTTCAAAGGCCATGTGCTAAAGGTTTGGTTTTAGCCTGAGGCACTATTGGAACTGGTGCAACTTTTAAGAGAGGGGGTCTAGTCGGAGGAAATAGGTTACTGGGAGCAGGTCTTTGAAGGGTATATTTTATCCCTAGCCCCCCATTTTCTATTTCCTTCATTTTCATCCACCACAACATGAGGGGCTTTCCTCTGGCATACCTTTCTACCACATATACTTATTGCTTTGGCATAGGCCTTAAAGTAACTGGGCCAATCAACCATGAACTGAAACCATAAGGCAAAAACCAATTCTTCCTCCTTTAAGTGAGTTATCTCAGGTACTTTGTCACAGTGATGGAAAACTGACTCACACAGAGTTCAAGGGTCCTGTCTGATCTCTCATGACTCAAATCCTGATGCTAGGCAAAAAGGAAAGAAAACAAGGAAATAAAAAATTCTAGAATATAACACTTCTAGTTGAGCAGTAAGGCCTGAACCAGAATTTTAGCCGAATGTGATATGTAGAAAAGGAAAGATAAGATGGAGCTGAAGTATGACTCACTGAGGATTTCAACTATTGGTCATAGTTTTAATCTTTGTGTTCACACGTGAATAAGCTTAATTCCTTCCTCATGTGATAAATCTTCACATATTTAATTACAATGATCAAAACCCCAACTTTCTGGACTAATTTTCTCTCCTGCCAAGTCAGTTATTCTCTAGGCAAAAGATGCCAATTTCTCCAACATTCCTCAGATATTATGGTTCTGAATCCTTTTACCAACCTGACTGTTCTTCCTAATCCTGTCCAGCTGATCTGTGTTCTTCTCCTTTGAGGTGCCCAGAGTGCCTGGTACACTCTAGAGAGGCTCTGATCAGCCCAGGGAGCAGAATTCCTTTGTTCTAAATCACTGGGTTCTGAAGTGTGCTCTGTTCATCATGATGGGGGTCAGGGATAGGTGACCAATTAGTTTCACCATCAGATATGCTAAGGAAACCCTATAGACTAATGTCCCTCTTGGAAATTTCAGAATGTACATTAGAGTCCTAAAGGATCTGAATAGTCCTGTTCGTTCTTACCTGATTTACTATTTTCCAAATTATTTGACCACAGAGCTATTCATCAAAGTATCATCCATCAACCTTCTTTGTGCACCGCAGGGTTTTGGAAGGCACTGTTTTCCCTCCATTTATACCACCAGAAGCAATTTATTCCTTTCATCGGTCCTTTATTTCCTCCTTCCCTTCTTTCCTTTCTTCATAGATTATTCTATTATGATATATTGAGTTGAGTGTCAATTAAGACTCTTATTTTCCAAACCTGTTGCTGATAAAACATGTGTTGACTCTCCCACCCTTTCCCCCTTCATTCGGGCAGCTATTATTTCCTATAATTGGTGTATTAAGCATGACTTGTAGGCCTTAATTTAAGCCCACTAATACAATGGAAATTTATAAATATCTGTTGAGTAATTTAGGTGTAGGTCTGAGGCCTACACACTTTGGGCATGGACTTCAATTAGTTGTTAATTATCCTAATCAGACATGTCCTCTGTGCTTGTCTGTGAGTTAAATGCTTGTCAAGTGCTCTGCTGCAATCAGATTCACTACAAGTCATATCCCCTAACCTACCAGTCTAGAATAATCCTACCCAAGGAGGAGATGAAATTGATATGGCAGGGCTTGGCACTTGAGGATCCCAATGCAGAAGTTTAGAAACAGTGATGAGCCTTGAAGGGTGGGTAGGATTTAAATAAGTAGCGTGGATCAAAGAAGGGATTGTGAGAAGTTTGCGGTAAGCATGAGTAATGGACCATGGGCATGTGTAGACATGCTGGGAGAGGTGAGGGTGAATTCAGTAAGCATTCATCCCCAGTTTGCTGTTGGGAGGATCTATGCAAGGAGCTGTCAGGAAGGAGGTTAAGTGAGATGGATAAACAGCTAATAACTTAGTTTTAAAACTACCACTTAAATGGTCAAGTGTGTGTTGTGTGAAAGGAAGGAGTGAACTGACACAGAACTTTCGTTATGGGAGTCAGAAGGCTCACAATAAAGAGTGTCCCTGATCCAGCCATGAGGATATCCAGGTCCAAGTGACAATGAGTTTAATGTGGTTAAGACAATACTTGGTTGGGTTAGGTAATCACTGGCATGGTGTGAGATAATCTGTGTTTAGGAAGATTGTTGGAATACTCCTATTCCATAGTATTGGAGGGAAAAAGTCTTAAAACAGGTACAAGGGGATGAGGGCCAGGGCTGGCCTGGTCGCCACCCAGACAGAAAACAAAGAGCAAATGGAAGTGGTTCTCCAAAGAAGTAACAGCAGGACTTAGTGGCTGTTGGAATTAATAATAATGGAATGAAAAGAATCAAAAAAGGCTTGCAAAGCTTTCAGCTTATGAGGATGGAACTGTGGGGGGGAGGCAGGGCAATGAGTTCAACGGAAGGGAGGGGGTTCTGCTGATAAATGTCCTTGCTACCCACAAGTAGGGGACAATCTTGAGGTTAAACATTTTGAATGTTTAGAGTTGTTCTAGAGCCACATATGATTTTTGTTTAATTTTAGACATTTCTGGATATGGTGAGATTAGCTTATGCCATCTTTATGAGGCAGTCTCACAGAACAAACACGATTCACACTTGTTGGACACAGGGTGGTATAGGAAATAATTCTGGCATATACTTCCCCGGGGCCAAGGGACTCCAAAAGACCTTTACTTGGGGTTTTTCCCACTGTGGAGCTTTTCAAAATGTTCAAACACTATGACTCCTGCTCTGGGGCTAAAGAGGGTCCAAGACAAGTCCATATATATCCCTAGAAACTTCCACACTGGCTGCCTTTCTCTTTCCCCAACAGGCCTCTGGCATTGGTTAGCTGCAAAACCAGCTGGAATAATTGCAATTCATTGACACGTTGATTTATCATTTCTTTCACTCAAGGACATTCTACTATTAATTTCCTATTGGTTCTTAGGGGAAAAAGTCAGCTCTTACCTCTTTCTGGCAATTCCTTGTTCCCATCTCCCCCAGTCTTATATTCCATTTTGGGTCAGTTTCCCTGTGGCTGTGTTTTTCTGAGTGAGAACCTTCCAAGAGGAAGCCTGCATGATGAACTGTGGAGACGGTGACAGACATTTGCCATCACCTGTCTTTGTACCCTGCCAGGTGCTCATCACTTCTCCCTCCTATAGATCTTCAAGGACCATCGAGATTGGGAGAGGGCAGCCAAGAGATGATAATGAACTTTGTCTCCCTCTGCTCTCTGTCTTTCTTGAGAAGTCACTGGCTGGCTCTAGGTGTTATCCAGGCCAGTGCGTCCATCAGTGCCAGCACCAAAGCACAGAGGACCCTGGGGTACTGTGCCTGAGTGATGCACAGCCAACCCCATAGTCACCGAGATCGATCTTTTGTGGTTTTTTTTTTAGCAAGAAAGGTTTGGTGGAGCAGGTGAGTTTTGTTCAAGAGCATTGGTCTTTATACCTCGCCCTGCAACCCAAAGCTCTAGCCCTTGTTCCTGCCTCCAGGTCCTCTCTTCAGACATAGGGGAGCACTGTTGAGGACAAACAGCTATGAGCCTTTTTTTTGTCACCAATTGTTTTATATAGTTATAGAGCTGCTCTTCCATATGCTTACCTTGTTCATTTTAAAGAAAGCAAAAATTTCTTCCCATGGGAAATTGTGAAATTCTCCAGGTTGATTTAAGAAAATTTAATATAAAAGAATCTGAATTTATCAAACAAAAGAGCATAGGCTTTGTAGCAGGACTCATTCACAGGTTCTCCAGAAGAGTATTTATCATCTATTGAGTACTTATGAAGTAAAGAGACTTTGACTATTTCATTCAACTCTTACAAAAACCCTGTGTAAGGAGTGATTTGCCTCATTTTGCAGATTAGGAAACTTAGGTAGAGGTTGAATAGCTTTCCTAAGTTCACACAGCTTGTGGGTGAAAGAGGCAGAACCATGCCCCACAGGGATGTGCCTTTAGCCTCACATGATATGGGGCAGTCCCTGTTGACCAGAAGAGTTACATCTGTCTAGGGGCACATTTTGGGGTAAACATCTCTTTTTTCCCTCCTTTTCCTCCGAGAACCCTTGGTGCTGGAAGAGTTAACATCACTGGTTCCATTTGCTACACAGAGGACACTGGTGGAATGTTCTCAGATAACAAACTTCACAGTTAAATCTGCGTGAGTCTTCAGGATACTCCTGACTCTTCACTGCTCTAGTAAATCTGAAACCCCAAGTTCTGAGTTCGTTTAGATTCATGGAGAAACCTTAGAAGCTATAATTGCCATCTACAGGGACATGAGGATACATGTGGTTCTGAAGGAATTCTCTCCAGAAGTTAGTCCTTGGGTCTTTGTGTGGCCAAGTATATGAGGTTGGGGATGTGGGAAAGGGCCACAAGTATATACCGAAGCCAAATGCCAGAGATTATGTACCTCTTAGCCCCAGAACATTGAGGATCTGAAGATTTTTTTTTATGCTTTCAGGATATAAATTGTTATCAAAATCTCAAAGGAAATAAATAGCAATGAAAGCTGACTTCATGTTATCTTGGGGACACCATTAAATTCAGCATTGTCCATTTGAATATCAATATCTTAGAGCAGAGGGGATGTGAGCATTGGTCCCACCTGGTAGGACCATGTGCCTATGTGTGAGAAAGAAGGGAGAGATGAAAAGAAGGGAAAACAGTTGTGTGACAGAGCTGGGAAGCATTGAACCCATGGGGCCAGAGGTGGCTTGTGGATTCCACCTGTGGGGCAGTGTGTGGGGGCGATAGTGGAGGTGAGGACTGCACACGAGTAGAAAGACTCCCACCACCCACCCAGATTCCCTCCTCCCAACCACTGCAAAAGGGCAGAGCTATTAGGACCTTGATCTGTTGACCCCAAGATCCCGGACCCAAAGTTGCTTAGGTCTCTTACTTCATTCATCTCTGGCCAGTTTACTGGCATATGAAGTCCTTAATAATAATTGATAGCAGTTGTTACAATAGTAGCAATAGCTCACAATGTGCATAGGTGCCATGCTAAGTATTGTCATGATTTCATCGAATCATTACAGAAACTGTGTAGTTGGGATTATTACTGTCCTCATGTTAACCGAAGAGAAAACTGAGGCTTAGGGATTTGGGGAATTTGTCCACCATTGTGCAGTGTCAGAGCTTGGATTGGAACTAAGATTTGGCTGACTCCACAGCCTCTTTCTCTATACCATAGTTTGTGTGGCATACTTCATATTTAAGGCTCTGAGGAAAGTCTACTGTGAGCCTGAGCTCCTGAGGTGGGGTCCACCCAGCCCACTGCCCCCAGCCTCCCTGACCTCAGATCAGGAGCAGGGTGGCAGGCCACTGGGATCAACTGCCAGCAGGACTTGTCCTCATCAGTTCCACACAGACTGTACCACAGGAGGAACATGTTTAATAAAACATGAAGAGAGGGTTTCTAAGTGCCCAGCCTCCCCAGCAGGGCTGGATATTTTAAAATCCTTCAGCCACAGCGTCAAGGTCATAAAATGGGAAGGCTGCAATTTCCTCTCCTCTGTACTGGCTGTGGGCAGCATAAGGAATTGATGGAGGAAGGGGACATTCCTGCAGGCCCTGGCTCCTTGCTCAGCAGGCTGGGACGTCTCACTGGCTATGCGCTAGTTGAGACTGAAATGGCATTTCCATCTTTGGGTTCAGAAACTAGCCACGTGTTACCTACAAGAAAATAACCATCACCACTAACATTTGGTAGAGTTTTATAATTTACAGAACATTTGTGCATTATACCTTGTACCTCTATCTCCTGATTATTTTCCAAGTTTCCTGAGTCAGAGTTTGAGTCTTTTTGACCCCAAGTATTAAAGGTTTTAATAAGGCTGGAGGGTTGATCCAGAAAATTGTCAAATTATTTTGGTCTTTTTGCCCTTGAAGGAGCACTGGATTAGGGGGTCAGAAAAATTTGATTCTGAGCATTAATTTTCTCTGTAAAAAAAGGGATAATACTGACCTTGTGTGCAATACAAGAATATTTTGAATGTCAAGTGAAATGTATGAAAATAATCATTGCATGCTCATAAATCCTGAGACTGTATAAAATAAGGGTAACTTCTTACAGCTACTACTTAAATGCAGGTATGTAGTTTCATTTTTGTGCAATGTAAATACTTCATCGTCCATCCCTAAGATTTATTTATTCCTTTTTCTGATATGTAATAGGAACTATGATCTCTAACATTTACTTAGTAATAAATCATATGCTGTTCCATGATATTTCAACTATTATCTTAACTCATCGTTTATCATTTCATGGGACAATAACTGAAAATACCCTGTTTTCCAATTCCATTATAAAAGCCATGTGGCAGAAACTGAATCTTAAAAAGTTTTTATATCCTTTTTCGTGTTTGTATGGCTTGCCTGGATTAAGAATTCTTTCAGAGTCAGAGGGTTAATCCTGAGGGTGGCAGCGAACCTATTTTGTTTTCTTTTTCTTCTTTTTCTTTTTTTTTCCCTGCCTCAAATATCAGTGGAGTACATTTCAGATAGTTCTTTTTTTTTCAACTTATCTTTATTTTGTTCATTTACTTTTATGTGGTGCTGAGGATCGAACCCAGTGTCTCACACGTGGGAGGCAAGTGCTTTACCGCCAGACCCCAACCACCAGATAGTTCTTTATAATATTTTCCCAAATGATTTAATGTTGTCAATAAAGGCTATGGAAGGTGATTTGATAGGAGTACAAACCATAACACAGAAAGAGCCATGTAGAATGTACTAAGCACTTAATTAAAAAAAACATAGTGAGTGCATGTGTGTGTGTGTATCCAAAATAATACACAAAAAAATAAAAAAATAAAACCAGAGTGGTATAGTTTTGGTTTTGGTGTTACTATCAAAAAACAAACAAAATCAAACCAAGCAACCAAACCAACCCAAAATCTAAACATGCTCTATTTAGTAGTGAAATCCTGAGCCAGGAGTGATTAAGGAGTGTTTTTCTGGTTACTTCCACCTCAGACCTCCTCTGTCCTCTCTGAGTGTCAGTTGACTTAAAACAGTACTTGTACACCTGGTCACTTCCTTTGTCTAGGCTCAGGGGTGGGGACTAACCATGCAGAATGCTCACTCTCAGCCTACAATTTGTTTAAAGTACACAATTGTGGTCCCCTTTATTCCCGGTCTTCATTCCAATCCTATTTATTGCCTGCATTTGTGGAATGCTGTATCTATCTATCTTTTAGAAGGACTGTCCTTCTTTGTGTTTTCTGCAGATGTTCCTGCCTTGTGAGTTTGTTTCAGAGCCCCTGCTGTTCATGGCCTGTGGCAAAGGAAGAGGATTTATAAGGTTCCAGAAGAAGAGAGCCAATCAGGATGGATGGTGCTACCTTCATCTCCCCTCCTCACTATGGTTACCACCTGTGCACTCTCAACCTCCCCGGCTGGACCGCTGAAGTAGACAGAGCTTTTGCCATTTCACAGTTCCATGTCTGCGGTATCCCTGGCACATAAAACTACCTTCATACTTTTTTTTTAAAATGTGATTCCTATTCTGGTTTAATGATTTCCATTTTATTGTTTCCTACACAGTATTGACATTGGGAAAGCTATGAAGAAGGTCAGGTTTGCTTTTGGGCTCTCCTACCTGTTCCTTCTTTTGTCCTTTCCTTCCAGAAAGGGTGTCAGGGGACAGGATGGGCATGGGGGCATGGGCAGCAACCAAGTGGGGGTGGGGGCATGGAGGCACACATCCGGGTGGCGGTGATCTCCTGCAGCTTCTCCAGATACCAGGCTGTGGGTTAGGATAGCTTTTCTTGTGAATGTGTTCTCAGCTAGGGTCACAGACACAAAGTGGTCACCTCTGATGTGGGCTCTAAGTAAAATCAGGTCCCTTTAGGAAGAAAGCCTGGTAAAGAAGAAAAAGGGAACACATCATCAGAAAGAATGTGGCTAGGCATGGTGGCACATGCCTGTCATCCTAGAGAGTTGGGAGGCTGAGGCAGGAGGACTGTAAGTTCAAAGCCAGCCTTGCAACTTGGCAAGGCCCTCAGCAATTTATCAAGACCCTGTCTCAAAATAAAAGATAAAAAGGGCTGGGGATGTGGGGATGTGGGGATGTGGCTTAGTGGTTAGGCACCCCTGGGTTCAATCCCTTCAAAATAAAATAAAATAAAATAAAAAGAATTCAGTTGCTGTCAGAGATGTCCTTGAGTCCAGCTTTCTGAGAACCCATATATGAACATGGAGGGAAGTGACCTGCTCAAGGTCAGCAGAGACCTGTAGGAAGAGAGTTAGAATTTCCAAATTTCAGAAGAAGATGAAGTTTCCAAGTAGTGCTGAGAGCAAGAACAAAAAAAAAAGATGCTTTAAAAACTCTGATCAGAGAGAAGGAGAGACAGAAGGAGTCCCAGGCCCACAGCTTAGCAGCTGATGAAATGCTAATGGGCAAGAGACAGAAACCAGAGCCACTCAATTCTATCTTTGTATTCATTTTCTCCATTATGCAGAATATCTATAACATAGAAAAGATGTGGAACCATCACCTTTAGTGAGGTGTTGGGGGCTTGGAGAGGTGAAGAGCTGTCAGAGGGCACACAACATCTTTTGGTGGGTTTTCACACTCCTGTGGTGCTGACGGATTACATCCTGGGAATGGATGCAATTGCAGATGTGATTATGGAATGGTAAGTGCTTCAAAACTCGGGACTGACAGATGTTTTAATTTTCAAAATGGTGTAAAAAGTACATTCAGGAATTTAGAGACCAGAAAATATGCTTTCATTTGTAAGCAGAAGGTACGAGGTGTGCTAAGGATGGACACACATAGGGGTGGACATTTACTAAGAGGTTTCCTCCCCTGAGACCTTTCACTTCCGGGTGGCAAGGGACCTGGGAGATGTAAATCTGAGAGGGCAGCCCTACTTCCAAAGGGAGGAAGAATGCAGGATGGGAAGAGCCAGAGGGCAGCAAGCAAACATAAGCCTTTGCTGCCCATCCTTCGGGGGCTCTGTCCACCTCTGGACCTCTTTCTGGAAGAGCCTCTAGAAATCCTTTATGAAACCCCTAATTTTACAGACATGGAAGTTTGTGTGTAGGGATTGGCAAGGTCTAGAAAGATGAAGCAACCTTCCAGGGTTCCACAGGACCTAATGGCCAAGCATGGCCGTCTTCCAGGGGAGCTGACTCACCACCTGGGGATCTCCCCCACTTTCCCCCACTTGTGCTGCTTCTCCTATGCTCTTAGCTCATCCCCATAAATCTTCCATGTCCCCAGCAAGACTGCATTCTCTTCACATTGACTGTCATCTAACGTGGACCAGGCATCGGGCTAGATGCTCTGTGGCTATAAAGATGGTGAAAACCTGGTTCTTGGATTTGACGAACCTCTGCTATTAGGGACATAAACGGTGGCTCGTTGACAGTGTGAGACTCAATGAGAAGACTAGGAGGAGTATTATGGGATTCTGGTGGAAAGCACTGTTGTCACCTAGAGGGTCCAAAAAGCAATACCAGAAGCTTCCTGAGGGCAGGGAGACTATATTATACCAGTTTGGATTCATCTCAGAGTTCTGCACAGCGTGACAGACACCAGGAGAGCCCTCTGCTAGTGTAATTGCGACCTCAGCCCAGCTTCTGCATTAGAATGTAGAGGACTTGTCCTCCGTGCTCTTGACCCCTACTCTGAAGGATACCAGAGACCAAGGCACTTCTTTTCACTTCCCTCTTTCTCTTTTTTTCTTCTCATGCCACTCAGTTCTCCTGGGCTTCTCTTCAAAGATTTAATAAAGATTAAAAATTCATTTTTGAGTCAGGATGTGTCACTCGCTGGGAAACCAGAGGCTCATGAATCACACCAGGAGGCCGGGAGTTTCTGCTGCTCGCAAGGGCTCTGCGAGGCTGGACTGCGCCCAGGGCTGCCTGCGGGAACCAGAGCAAGTCAGGAGAGCATTGCATCTCAGCCCTTCTCTCTGGGGCAGCGTGGAAGCCTCCACGGCCCAGTCAAGAAATTCAGAGAAAGAAATGGAATCCATGACACGGATGTTAGGAGTACATTCTTTCCCACTGAGCCTTGCTCCCTGGGGTGCAGGCCTGTGAGATGGTTTGGAACAGAGACAGCTCTCCCAGTGCCTGGACTGGCAAGGGCTGAGGCTGAGCCTGGGGCTGCATCAAGGTTCCAGCTTCCAATGAGGAAGCCCCAAGATACTGTGGGGGCAGCTTGCTGTGGTCTCGCCCCCTGGGACCAGACACCCATTAATTTGTTGTGGGTGTCTGCAGCAAGAGCCTGGCCTGAAGCACATAGAAGAGGTTAGGAAAAGGCCTGAGCTATTGGAGCCATGAGGTTTTCAAAGTCAGCTTCGTTCTTTTCTTCTTAGGTTGACCTTCAGCTCAAGTGCACAAACCCGGTTCTCTGAGGCTGGGAAGTACTCCATGTGCCGACAGGTGGTTGGACTATACGACCCTTAAATCTCTAGCTTAGAGATCTGGAATTTCCTAAGAAGATTCTAGAGCCTGTTTATCCTCTTTTCTGTCACTATTGTCGTCACCCCTACTTACCAGCTGCGTGACGGTTGACTCTTACCTTCTCTAAGTACCGTCTCTTCGGCTGTAAGATGGATGGAATGCTACTGCTCTCGGATGTCTGGAGGGCTCAATGATATAGGTGACAGTGTGTATTAGCTTTACAGGAGCTTGATAAACAAAATTTCCTTCCTCCAATAACTTGCAAAGATACAGATGAACTCAAGAAAACTGAAGCCAGCCATATACCACAATGAAGGAGCCTATGGAAAAGCATTAAGAAGACTTTCATCGCCCAACTCTAGATGAAAGTTTTGTCTCGAAACCCCTGTGATAAAGGCTGGGATAATTCCCGGAGTGGTGTCATTAGTTATTGCTTTTGTCATCTGGCCTTATGCTACACAAATTAGTCATTAAAACCTTAGTAGGAAATAACTTTAAAGTCTTTCTTGCCTCACCCCTCAAAAATTATTTCAATAACTGCCTTGATGGCCACCCAGAATCTTACTGAATAATTCCAATGATTAAGAAATCTGTCCCCCGCCCCCACACCCCATTAGAAAGGACCATATTCCATTGTGGTGCAGCCAAAGGTGATTAGATGTTCTTTTTAAAATTTTTTTAAAAAATGATTTCTAATATTTATTTTTTAGTTGTAGTTGGACACAATACCTTTGTTTTATTTATTTATTTTTATGGGGTGCTGAAAATCCAACCCAGGGCCTCACACGTGCAAGGTGAGCGCTCTGCCGCTGAGCCACAGCCCAAGCCCTGATTAGAAATTCTATTTAAAGTTGAAATAAGTCTGCCTCCTCAAAACTGTGCTTCATGGGCCTGAGTTCAGTGAAATAGAGCAAAGAGATGCATGTCGGCTCCCTTATTTGTTCAATGGCACTCAGATGCTCGAAGATAGTGCTCTTCTCCTTTTTAGCCTCCATATACTCTTTTATCTGGTTGTTTCTCAAGTGACAGAGCTTCCAGGTCTTTTGGATCCTTTACAACTCAGTGGCTCTTCTCTGAGGATACCCACATTTTCCAGTGTTCTCCAGATGTGGCATGTGGACCTGACCTAGGAGGGGTATGGCCGCTCTGAGGATGGAAAAGGCTCGAGTCTTCCTTGGGCTGGATTTAGGTTGCTAGCATGACAGCTTTTTCTTTCATTTCTATTAGCATACATGATTATTTAATATTTAGCGTTTCATAAATTAAATCCTTGAGATATTTCTACATGAGCCCCTAGAAGTTAGGTCTTCCCTGGATTAGATTATTAAATTAAGTCATTCAATATTGTAATCTAAATGCAGATAACTTCATCCTTCATTAAAAATCTCTTTCCCTCTTTTGTCTCAGGCCATTGTTCTGGATGTTCATTTGAATCTTAGTTTGTCAATCAATCCACCTATTTCTGGTTCCTCCCAGCCTTGTATCATCTGCACTTTTGAATAAGCAGGTCTGATGACAGAGTCTTTCAGCCCGACACTGCAGACTTTCTTTTTCTTACAACTGGCACGTATCCATCATCCCTGACTAAGGCTGCTGACCTGCAAAATTATTTCATAATTCTTTCACTGAGGCTACAATCTTGAGAACTGCCAAGCCTGGCTATTTCCACAGTCATTCAGTTAGTAAGTGAAAGTTCATTGTTAATGATTTGGGTGGAGTTCTTAAAATGCATATATACTTGGCCAACCATATTAACCAGTCTGACTTTTCTGGCTGCCTATGACATCACTTACTCAGGTAGAATGTGTAGAAAGGATCGTTCTGGCCACCCAGAGGCAAGATATTCATTGAACGAATATTAGGCATGTTGGGAAATGCACATGGGAAATTCTCATCTTGATGTCTTAGAAGATTGAGGAAAAGTTGACCAGATCAGGACACCCAAGACCAGGACACCAAAGACCATGATATCCAATCTTTAAGGTCATCTCTGTTTTCATTTTGTCCCATAAGAGTAGCGGCCATTACATGAACAGCTTCTGCTGTTGTGAAGAATTACTAAGAAAGTTAGGGACTTGGTGATCAGGAAAGGAGGAGGTGATGGTCACTGGGAGGGAACATGAACCTGTAGATAAAGGGAGCTTGAACACTGGGTTCCGTGTGGAGAGAAGTGGACCAGAGGGGAGGCAGGAATCAGAGATGGCTCAGAGTGGGGAGGAGGTTGTGTAAATTCTATTTTCTTAAGGTCACAGCCTTAGTTTGGCCAGCTGAGTTGATTTTTACTCCCATCCATGGGGATGCATTGTAGCAAGAGATCAGTTTGAAGACGTCACCACTTTCAAGTTTAATCGCAAATATTTGGGATCTTTCACTATACTGGGAAAGCATTTGCCAAATCTTCAAGGAGACAGGAACTTTGGGTGAAAGTCTCATATTTTCATGCAATTTGTGAAGGCAAAAGAAGGGATTTGTTTAAAATGTCCTGTTGTATGCAGTTCCTGATAAAAACTTGTCAAAATATTAGGTGAACTACAAAAGTATTCAATAATTTTTTTTTTTCATTGAGGCTACCTTCTTGAGAATTCCTAAGAACATGAAGAAGACTCTCCTCAGTATAAGGGAGGAGGAACTAAATAGGAAGAATGAATCCTATGCAGGTTTCTCCTCATGGTATAACCAGGTTTCTTGAACTGCATCAAACAGATCACTTCAGGGGGAAAAAGTCACTTAGTAATCCCTTGATGTCTGCTTCATTGATCAGAGGCTGAGGATTTTCATAAACCAGAAAAGTAGGGAACATTCCTTGAGGGCATTGGGTAGAGAGCATTTTGAGGTTTCTTGAAAGCTTCCATTTCAAAACTCAGGCACCTTTCTCTGTTCCTAGAAAGATAGATATATAGTTTTATCAGTTATGAAAATAATATTGATGTATTGGGAAATGCTGCTATATCCTGAAAAATAATAACAACATTTAAAAATGCATAGTGATTGGGGAGAAGAATGGAAGGGAGAGTTGGAAAACCTGGGGGCAGAACACTGTAGGTGAAGAGGTGTAGTTCTATCTAGGGAACTAGGTCTGGTCAGAGGATAGCAGTACATGCTGGAAGCTACGTTTTTAATTGAACCATATTTTTTCAAGGTATGAGAGACTCAACAATGAGTATAGGGGGAGATGCTGCTGATACTGAACAAGAGGAGAGAATCTGTTAGAAATGGTAGCAGCTTGAGTTGTGAATATCAATATCTATCAACTGTAGACCTGCGAAGAGTCAGCCATGAGCCTAGGAGTTGGAATGGAGCCAAGGACAACTTGTAGACCCTGTTGTTTTAGTCAGCTTTTTCACTGCTGTGACTAAAAGGCCTGACAAGAACAATGGTAGAGGAGGAAAAGTTTATGTGGGGGCTCCCAGTTTCAGAGGTTTCAATTCACAGACAGCCATCTCCATTCCTCGGGGATCTAGGTGAGGCAGAAATCATGGCAGAAGAGTGTGGTGGAGGGAAGCAGCTCACATGATGATCAGAAAGTGGAGAAAGACTCCACTCACCAGACACAAAATAGATACCCAAAAGGCAGATCCTCAATGCCTACCTCCTCCGACCACACCCTTACCTGCCTGCAGTCACCACTCAGTTAATCACCATCAGGGGATTGATTCACTGATTGGGTTAAGGGTCTCATAACCCATTCATTTCTCCTTTAGATCTTGCATTGTCTCACAACATGAGCATTTGTGGGACACCTCACATCAAGACTATGACACCTCTGGTCTACAAAGACTGAGAGTTTATAGATTCTGCCCTAGAGGAGGATGGATGAAGAGAAAAATCATCCATGGTGAGCACTTAAAAGTACTGCATAGCAAAGAAATTTAACCTTATTGTGAAAACCCAGTGGAAAGGACATCTATTTTTAACATGATGGCAGAGGCTAGAGAAACCCTCCAAGTTTAGGACTCTCAAAGATGCTGAATAATTTCATTCAATGATCTGTGAGATGGTGGGGAAGCAAAAGAAATCTCCACATCTGGAAAAATAATAAGTCATGGCCTCATTTGCCATATGTCACATGTGGACCTTCCTAATGGAGCCCAGACATTAACTGGGCTGAAGACAAACTCCAGCATTACTGAAAGACAACACCCTCAGTGGTACACTAGGTAAAATCCCATGCCACAAATATATATATATATATATATATATATATATATATATATATATATATATATATATATATATTATATTATATGGTTTTTGCCCTGATTTTGATTCTGGGTAGAAGAAAATCAGAGGAAAATATTGTGCTAAAATTCCTAACACCCAAGCTTAGCTTCCCAGGTACCTGGGACCAAAATTCATATTAACCCTAAGACCCGAAAACCAACATCCAAGACAGCTGAGGTTTGATGCTTCACCTAGGTCCTTGGAAGAACCAGGTGGAAATGCTCTCTAGGAACATTTTAAACACACACACGTGTGCACACAGATAAAGCCATCATGCGCTAGAATCAGAAGACACAATAAACTGCAGAATTGGATGCACAATGGATTAGAATTATAAAAAATGGAATGTAGATAGGGGGTTTAAAAATGTTACAAAGTGAAGGAGATTATAATGAGTGATTAAAAAGATCTGAAAAGAAAATTATCATGCCATGCTAACAAAGCCTTGGCAGGGAACATGGAGGCAACCACTGACCCTTTGAGTGTCTGCTATTAGATCAAAATGGCCAGGTCTTTATACTCCCAACCTACTTCATCAACAGATGGAATCTGCTGGTCAGGGCATCATCTCAGGAGAGCAGCTTTCTGCTGCTGACATAGATACTAAACTAGCCTTCAGTGTAGGCTCTTTACTGACCCCAGCTCTGCAGGAGGACCTGGGCAACACATCCCCGTGACTCCACAAATGTGGATGCCTAGTGTTCGACACTGCATATTCAGTATGAGCATAAAAATAATGGGCTACAATAGAGATTGGGTATGCAAGCAGGTCAAAATCCTGATTGGTGGTGGTAATAGTAATATTATTCTGAGAAAGATTATGTGTGAAATGTGAGATAAAGCAAATGAATGGTCCTGGATTTATAGTCCTGTTACCCTCCATATACTTGAGGGGAAAATATTTTTTCTATATGTGTATCTTTTTCTGTACGTGTACCTACTGAAAGGCCTTGAGAAAGGCTCAACCAGCTTCCATGAGCATTGTTAGAACCTAAAATGTGACAGTGAATTACCATTTTCTTATAAAAGAGACCAGGTCTTCTTGGAGAAAGGACTGATTTAAGATCTGGGGAAGAGATGTATCAGAGCCACCTGGAATATCTTTCCCAATAAAACAGGATGGAAGGTAACAAAGACCACTAAAATCATGTCAAAAGGACTCAGGAACCAACATGAAGAGACTCTTTTTGGCCAAACAAAAGATGGATAAGTACCAATAATGATAAGAAAATGGAATATATATATAAATTCTTGAGTTTATAATGATATTTTAAAAACTAATCAATCACCTTTGGATGAATGACAAAAAAATCAATTCATTAACTTAAAAATTAGTAAGCAAGGGTAAATAAAAAGCATTTAATCTCCCTCCCTAAAGGAACTGAACCACTGGGTAAACTGGTAGCATAATGAGGGAAGCATTTCTTTATAAAATTCTTTCAGCTAATAAATGAGAACAAATTGCAGAATTAGAATATTACCATTGTCAACTGTCAATGAACTAATGGATCTGGATAATAAGCAGCAATGGATGCAAATGCCCCCAAAAGAGAGATAACCAAGCATTCTTTGCCTCCTAATAAATGCCACACAATAGTCTTGTCAAAGTGATCAAACTGAAGTCTGGCCCAACCCCTAGAACCAGCTGCCATTTTTTGTTTGTTTTTGCTATTTTTGTTTTAATTAGTCACCAAAAAAAAAAAAAAATCCAGCAACATCCAGACTATAGGAAACTCTGGGTGTCGAAATCTCAAGTTTTTCAACAGATAAATTATGAGGAAAAAAAAGAGAGGAAAAATTGCAAAGTAAAAGAAAGCTTAAAGACCAAACAGTTTTTTTTTTGTTGTTGTTGGTTTTGTTTTATTTTTTAAGTAGTAGGAGTAAATGCTATAGTTCCTAAGGATGTGTACTTGGATGAAACAAAATCCCTAAATACAGAAGAATGTGATTACCCTAAAAAAATTCAGAATATAGTTACTTTTGGAGAGAGAGGGAACTGAGATTGGGCCAGGGCCAATGGGTAGCTCCTGGGCAACTGGCAAAGTCCTATTTCTTGACCTTCAGTGGTAGTTGCAAGAATGTTGACTTTAATAATATTTCACTGGTCTATAAATTTGTTTATATAGTTTTCTGTATCTGTGTTTCATTTTACAAAATGGATAAACATTTAAAAGTAGTAATAGAAGTGGGATGCAGTGGTGCACTCCTGTAATCCCAGCAGCTCAGGAGGCTGAGGCAGGAGGATCATGAGTTCAAAGCCAGCCTCAGCAATGGGGAGGCACCAAACAACTCAGTGTCTCTAAATAAAATACAAAATAGGGCGGGGAATGTGGCTCAGTGATTGAGTGCCCCTGAGTTCAATTCCAGCACACACACACACACACACATACACACACACAAAAGTAATAGAATAGCAAGTTTTGAACTATAGTTAAAGCTGTACTCAGAGGGAAATCTGTAGCTTTCAATGTTTACATTAGAAAAAAGTTCGTTGACAACTAGAAATTGAAGGTAGAAAAGAAGTAAACCAAGTCCCATAAAGCAGAATGAGGAAACTCTTTAAGATAGGAACTGAAATTAACAGAATAAAAAGCTCAGAGGGCTGGGATGTAGCTCAGTGGCAAAGCATCTGCCTTGCATTCGCAAAGCCCTGGGTTCGACCCCCCAGTTCCAAAAAAGACAAAAAAAAAAAAGAACCCCACCCCCCCAAAAAAAATAAGATGATTAAAATAGACCAATGAAGCCTCAGTGGAGTCACTGAGGAGAATTATAAAATAGAAAAAAAAAAAAACCTGACAAGATTAAGCAAGAAAATAGGAGCAATGGTATGTAAAAATAATAGCATAGCCACAAAAACAGGAAATATTTTAAAAATAGGGGAATAAAATAAAAACTCCTAAGTCAATAAAATTTGAAAACATGAGTGAAAGGGAAAGGTTATTTGACTCAATATTTTAAAAACTTCCCAAAGTTGTTCCAAGAAAGAAATGGAAAATATGAATGTTCTCTAACTATTTAAGGAATTAAGTATTTAAAGATCTTCCTAAAAAGAAAGAACCATGCCCAGGCAAGTCTTCTAAGGTTTTATAAGCCTTCTATCATCACTTCTATTTAAATATTTTGTCAGAGAACTTACATAGCAAGCAAGACAAAAATTACAAATGAAACTTGTAAGTTTTGGAAAGGAAAAAAATGAAATGAAAATATAGTTTATAGATGCTATGGTTATCAATACAGAAAACTAAAATAACCTATAAGCAGGTGATTAAAATTAAATTCATGAAGTATGCCAGATATATATTAACATATGTGTCTTTATGTGTGTATAAAAATTTTATTGTTTATCTGTATAGTGTCAGCATATAATTAGAAAATGCATTTATATTGAGGTTTGAGAGATCCTAATAGCATCTATTTCCCAGCCTGAGTTCTGAACCAGACAATAGGTAAAGAGAAAAAAAAAACACACCTAAAATCTATTAAAAATTGGTCAGAGGAACTGAAAAGATGTTTTCCCAAAGAAGACATTTGAATGGGCAACAGGTATATTTAAAAAAATGTTCAACATCACTAATCGTTTGGGAATTGCAAATCAAAATCACAATGAGATATCACTTCCTACCTGTTAGAATGGCTACATTAAAAATTCAAAAAACAGAAAGTGTTGGTGGGGATATGAAACAAAAGGGAATCCTTGAATACTCTTAGTGGGAATACAAATTGGAATGGACATTATGGAAAACAGTATAGAGGTTCCTGAAAAAATTAAAATTGCCTATTATATGACAACCCTATTTCTGGGCATATGTCCAAAGGAAATAAAAATCACTCTCTTGAAGAGATATCTGTACTCCCAAGCTCTTTGCTGTATGATTCCCGGTAGCCAAGATATGGAAAAAACTTGGGACTATCAGCAGATGAGTGGATATAGAAAATATAACACACATACATACATGTCTACACTGGCACATGCATGGGCACACACACACATGCACACACATACTTATTATTTAGTCATAAAGAAGGCAGTTGCGCCATTTGCGACTACAGGGTTGAACCATGAAGACATTACACTAAAGGAAATAGTCCAGACACAGAAAGAAATAGGCTGTATGATCTCACCTGTGAAATCCAGAAAAAAAAGTTGGAATCATAACCAAGAGTAAAAAGGTGGTTATTGGGGGTTGAAGAGTGGAGGAAAAATGGAGATATTAGTGATAGGATGCAAACCTTTAGTCATGTGTTGAGTAAGTACTAGAAACCTAGTACTAATAATAGCATGGTGACTGTAGTTATTGATAATGTATGGTGTACTTGAAATTTTCCTAGAGAGTAGATCAAAGTTTTTCAAAATACACACACACACACACACACACACACACACACAGTAGTTACTATGTGGGATTATAGGTATGTTAATTTGCTTGATTCTAGTAGTCATCTCACAATGTACTATATATATATAGACTCACATTGTATACCCTAAATATATATTTTAAATCCATCAATATTACATTAAAAAAGCTGGAAAAAAAAGAATCAGCAGACAAAGGCTTGAAAAATTTTTATCATCAATAACATTGATTTTGCAAAATGTGGCTTATGTCTATGAATAAGAGAGATTCATAATCCTAAATTCCAGAATCAGACAGCCATCCCTGGTGAATTACTAGCAGCTTATACAAACACTAAGGACCACTCTGATAAGGGAAGGGTCATTTCTGTTAGGCTTTCTGCGTGGCTTCGAGTAATCCAGACCACATGTTCTCATAGAGCTGCTCCCAAGAGGACAGGAAGAGGAAGGAGCAGGGTATAGAAGCCAAGTTTCTCCTTCCAAACCATTAATCAGATTATGTCGCTTCTTCTCCCCCCCAGGGCCAGAGTGAGGAGTGGAGACAGGCCAGGATAGTTTCATAGGTGAAGTTCCCTCCACACCGAGGGAAAAATAATCATCCCTGGGTTCTCTTGGAGGATTGATGCCAGACCCCCCTGCAGATATCAAAATCTGTGTGTGCTTAAACCTCTGATAAGAAAGGGCATATAAGCTGACAGATAAGCTACACACCTCCTTCTGAACATTTTAAATCATCTCTAGACTGCAATACCTAACCACAGCGTAAATGCTGTATAAATATTTGTTATACTGTATTGTGTAAGGAATAATGACAGGAGAGAAAAGTCCATACAGGTTTAGAATGGATGGAGAGTTTTTCCCCTGAATATTTTCAATTCTGGTTGACTGAACTTGTGGACATGGACCCAGAAAGAAGAGGGTTGTCTGCACTGAGTTCCTTCTTCCTCCAATCTAGAAAAAAAGAATTTATAATACCACTTCCTAAAGGCCTGCCTCTAGGAATATATTTAGCAAACTAGATGCAAGGTCTTTGTGGAGAGAAGAATAAAAATTTGTTGAAAGATAGCAAAGAAGGACCTACATACACATATCATGGGTCACAGACAAGAAGCCTGAACTTGTGAATTGTTAATTTTCTCAAAGTCAATCCACAGATTCAATGTAATCCTAATAAAAGTCTGAAGAAGGATTGTGGGGGGTTTGATTAGCTATTTCTAAAACGTGTGTGGATGAGTAAAATGCCACAAACAGCCAGCACACTCCTGAAGAAAAATGTCCAGGTGGAAGGAGTTGCCCCACCAAATCAAGCTATTGTAATCAGGTGGTTTGGATGTAGGGTTAGGAAAACAGCCCAGCGGAACAGAATATAGAGCCCAGAGACAGGTTCATACATTTCTGATAAATGAACAAATATCAACAGCAACACAAACCTTCACTCTATGAAGAATAAAGAGCTAACACCGAAGATCAAATGGGAAAGAAGCATTTCACAGATGAAACTAAGACAACTGGTCATCCACATGGGGAAAAAATTGGATCTCTACCACAGATACAAACAAGTTCTAAGATCAGCGCAGGGGTTTAATTGAAAAGGAAAAAAATATACAAATTTTAGAGAAAAACATAGGAAAATGCCTTTTAAGAGATTGGAAAACATTTCTTAAGATTTAAAGAGAAAAATCGTATAAAATTAGATGGATAAACTTGACTACACTCTAAGTAAATAATCTCTTTTCTCCAAAAGAGATACTCTAAACTGAAAAGCACAGTCATAAATTGTTAGAAAATAACTGCAACATGTTAACCAGTAAGGAATTAGCATCAGGAATTAGTGAGAAAAGAGACAAAACATTTTTTAAAAAATGGGCAAAAGATGAACAAGCATTTCAAATGGAGAAACAGGACCAGTCAATGAGCCTATGCAAAGATGCTCAGCCTGGTAAGTGATATCTCAATTAGGTAGCACTTTGTTACACCGTATTTGCAGAATTCAACCAATCCATATAATATGAAGTACCGTTAAAACAATGGAAATATCCCTACATTGCTGACTGGGGTATAAATTGGCACCAATATGTTAATAAACCATTTGACATTCCTAGGTATAGTTGAAGATGTAAATATGATCACATCAAACTAGGGGTTGAATCCAGGAATGCTTTACCACTGAGCTATGTTCCATTCTTTTTTTTTTTTTCCTTGAGACAAGGTCTTGCTAAGTGGCTGAGGATCTTGCTAAGTTTCTGAGGCTGACCTTGAATTTACCATCTTACTGCCTCAGCTTCCTGAGTCACTGGGATTATAAGTGTGCACCACCGTGCTCACCCCAAGAGACCTTGCACAGGTGCACCAGAAACCATGGTTAATGCATTGTTCATAACAGCAAATACTGGAAATGATGCAAAATCCATCAACATGACAATGGATAAATTGGGGTACCTTCATGTAATGAAAGTACAAACAAGTCAACTACAATGGTATGTACTATATGCATGAATACATATGGTGTGATTTGATTTATTTAAAGACAAAAAACCAAACTGAACTTATTGTTGGGAAATTGTCCATATATGAAACATAAAGGAAATAAATGGCAAACATATAAAGGAAAGCAAGGGCATGATTAATGTCTTTTCAGGTTACCTCAGGGTCACTGGTAGGGGAAAGACTCACATGGAGTTTCCAAAATACTGACTACTACGACTTGAATGCTGGTCTTCTCCCACCCCATTCATATATTGTGACTTGGTCTTCAATGTGATAATATTAAGAAGCAGGCCTTTTAGGAGGTGAGTAGGTCACTAGGGCTGAGGCCCCCTGGATGAGATTAGTGCCCTTATAAGAGAATTGAGGAAGCCTCGCCCCTTCTGCTATGTGAGGACGGGTAGAAGATACCATTCTTGAATAATGGGCTGGTCATCAGACACCAAATCTGCTGGCACCTTGATCCTGGAATTTCCAGTCTCCAGAATTGTGAGCAATAAATTTCTGTTGTTTACAGAAATTTACACTGTCTGAGGTATTTTGTTAGGCATCAGGAACAGACTAAGAGACTCACTATGTTCTATATTTAAAACAAAGTAGTGTGTGCATGTGTGCTTATTTAAAAAAATTCTTTATATATACAAAAATTATATATAATCACTGATAATATATTTTATTTAAAGACTGAAAGATCTTTTCTTTGAAAATTATATATGAAAGGTCTCAGAATCAAACTTCAGTGAATGACCTGGCATCTTCAGTGAGATGCGAGAAGACATGGATTGCAGAGCACAGAAGCATAGAATTCATAGGGGACAACAGGTTGGGATGGAAAGACAGTAGGTTGAGGCCTAAAAAGCAAGAGCATATAACAAATTTGGGAGGGAGTGAGGTAGTTTTTTTTAAATTATGGAAAATTATGTAATAGCGGAGTTAAAATCTGTATTAGAAACAATAGGAAGTTAATTTTACAGTTCAAAAATTGAATCAGTAATGTGGAGAACCAACTTAAGATCTTTCAGAAGGCAGTAAATAAAAGAAATAAAGAAATGTACTGATGTGAGAAAATGCTGGATGAGAAGGGAAGGTTTCCTCTTTCAGTCATTTTGAACATCTCCAGAACTGGTTCAGTACCTTTTCATTGAGGGAAACCTCCGCCACCTCCAACCTGCCCCCCCCCCCAGGAATTACAATAATCACCACACTGTAGTGTGATTAGTGTGATTATCTGTTTGCTTTTCTCTCTCTTCTAAGTCTTGGAGGTTAATTTCTAATATTCACAAGGTCTACCTAATACTCTATTGATTGCCCAGTGTAAATGAAAGGCTTATAGGATAGAATTTTTCTCCTTCAGGGTACAGTTAGTTGTGTCCAGCAGAAAGTCCTAGTCAAAATAGCTTAGAGGGGTCAGGAAACTTCAGCCCATGGGTCAAATCATGCCTACTGCCTGTTGCATAAATGATGTTTGCAGTAGACTTAATGACACCCCCAAATTCATCCACTGAAACCCTAGATTCCCAGCTGAGGGTGTCTGAAGGTGGGAGCCTTTCAGGAGTGATTAGGCTTTGGTGTCATAAATGGGATTACTGCCTTTATAAAAGACACTCCAAAGAGATCCCTGAACCCTCCCACTTTGTGAGGTTATAGCAAAAGAGAGCCAGGAACTAGGAAGTGGGCCTTCACCAGGTAACAAGTACCAGGTAACAGGTGCCTTGATCTTGAACTTTCAAGAATGGTGAGAAATAACTTTTGGCTGTTTATAAGCCACTCAAGAAGCTATGATGTTTTGTTACAGCAGCCTGATGGGACTAAGACAGTATCTTACTGGTACACGGCCACTCCCATACTCCTATTCTGTATCAACTATGGCTGCTTTCAGGTTATGCTGACAGAGCTGAGTAGTTGCTACAGAGACCAGATCATCTGTGAAACATAGTATTTACTTTCTGTCCCTTTGAAGGTAAAGTTTGTCAAACCCAGGCTTGGACAATAATGGGATTTGTTATCTTACATATCATGAATTCCAGAGGTGGTGGGTGTCTAGGTTTGAGTGAGTGGCGCAGTGACATCACTGAGAACCCAGATTCCTTCTGTCTTTTCTCCCTGCCATACGAGCATGGGGGCTGCATCCTGGTTGTGCCATAGTGTCAGTCACTAGTGTCCAGAAACAAAAAATTGGGCTCTTTCTTCTGTCTTTTAAGGACTTAACATAGATATTCTAAATATTTTCTTCAGAAGATTTCTTCTCTCTTTCTTTCTTTCTTTTCTTTCTTCTTTTTTTTTTTTGTAGTAGGGATTGAACCTAGGGTGCTTTACCGCTAAGTTACAACCCTTTCTTTTTTATTTTTATTTTTTATTTGAATGAGGGTCTTGCTAAGTTGCTGAAGCTGGCTTTGAATGTGCAATCCTCATGCCTCAGCCTCTGGAGCCGCTGGGATTACAGGCGTGCGCCACCACATTGGGCTTCCAGCATTTTCAACAGATCAAATCTGAGTCCCTAAACCACCCCTTAACGACATCCTAAATCAATAACTGACAGCTCATATAGAGATGCCTGCTTGGCCTATGCTAATGAGGGTTACTGTGAATCATCTGGGGGAAGAACAGATATGAGAAACAAAAACTGGATCTCTGTGAGTATTTAGACAGTGGGAAATGGTTTTTGAGTTGATAATCTACGCTGTATTTATTGAATGAATTAATTACAATGAAAGATCTAAGATTTTGATTAATTGATGCCTCTGAAGAAACAGGGGGGAAATAAGCAGAAATAAAGATGTAATTAAAAAAAAGAATTAAACTTTTTTTTTTTGGATCTGAACAAGGACTGCAGAATATAGATTTCAAAAGTTTATTGTGTTGCATAGAAAAGAAAAATCAATAAAAAGAGATTCTGGGCTAGATTTTCTGACTGAAAATTTAAATTACAGGATAAAAATAGAACCCCCAAGTAACAATATAGTGAAACAATAAACCACAAATGAATCAAGATCAAGCAGTCCTCTCAGATTTATACTGTTCAGAATTAATTATCAGAAAGAATGGAACAATGTATGTATAAGTAATCTCTCTCTCTCTCTCTCTCTCTCTCTCTCTCTCTCTCTCTCTCTCAGCCAGGTTGTCTGCCATGTATGAAAGTAAAAGAAAACTATTTTCTGATATGCAAGGTCTCAGAGAATATGCCAACCTATATTTCCTTGAAAAATAATTTTTAAAGATATACTGTTGAGAGCCACAGCCAAGTCCAAATGGCCTTCTTTGCCTCACCCCCCGACTGGTGCAAAGGCCAAATTTGGGGGCCAACAGAGGTGAGGCAAAGAATCTCACCCCCCTACTGGTGCATAAGCCTATCCACAAGTATGGCTGTATTCTGGACCAGTAGTCAATGATGGGTAAGATCCAGCAATGGTACCAACCTAAGACAGGAGGCTGACGCCTTGAGGTCAACTCATCCAATGATGGGTAAGGACCATATGTAGCATTGGACAACCTAAGACAGGCACTGTCCCTAAGCCACATTGTTTGTTGTTTAATTAAATAGAAGGGGGGAGATGTTGAGAGCCACAGCCGAGTTGGAATGGTCCTTGGCATTTTGCCACAAGTAATGGTTGAGAGTCGAGCCATTAAGATGATGCTGGATTGATTCAATTGTATATAGACCCCTGCTGTCCGACTCCGGCACTGCTACTTTGGAGTTCCCATTGAGTTCTCTCGGGATTCTGAGAGTGAGTGTGTGCGCAGCCTGGTGGTGTTCCTGGAGAGCTTCCGGGGGAGTTCCGGTTGGTGTGTGGTGTTCCTGGGGGCCGCGTGGGTGGCGTTTGGGAGAGTTCCCCGGGAGTGTGCGTGGAGTGCTGGTGGAGTTCGGGCAATAAAGTTTCCTGTTTGAAGATACAAGTGCTTTGTGGCAGCTCGGTAATTGTGCCCAGCCAGACTGCAGCAATATACTGTTACTGGGGCTGGGGTGGTGGCTCAGTGGTTGAGTGCTCGCCTAGCATGCATGAGACACTGGGTTTGATCCTCCGCACCACATAAAAACAAACTAATGTATCTACCTAAAACTAAAGACACATAAATAAATAAGTATTTAATAAAGGACATACTGTTACTTATTTAAAGATGAAGAAAAATTGTTTAGTAATGATGAAGGCACAGTAAAAAAGAGTCGGGTATTTGGTGTTTGTCAGATGCTAGGGTTTCAGCTCTTAAACAGGGTGTATGTCAAGGGCCTCTGTTGCCTGAGGAGGTGACCTTGGGCTTCCTTGCTCCATCCCAGCTGAGTATCAGTGTGCAGGAAGAGTGGTACTATGAACCTACTGCCATCTAGTCCTCAACCCTGGCTCCATGGTAAAAATCACCTGAGGAGCTTTGTGAGAAATAGCAACACTCAGAAAAATCTTCAAAAGTTCCTATTTGTTTGGGTGGAGTCTAGACATAAGTAATTTTTAAAAACTCCTCAGGTGGTTCAAATATGCATCCAAGGTTGAGAGGTGTTCTTCCAGGGGAAGAAAACCTATATTAGTTTCTAAGACAGCCCTAAAAAGTATCACAAACAGAGTAACTTAAACAATAATAAAAGCATTGTCTCAATGTTAGAGGCCAGCCCGAGCAAGGTGTGGGCAGGATTAGTTTCTTCTGAGGCCTCTTTGCTTGGAATGTACTTGGCCATCTTCTCCCTATGTCTTCGTGTGACTTGCCCTCTGTACCTGTGTTCTAATTTTCTCTTTCATGAGGATATCAGTCATTGGATTTGGACTCACCCTAGTGAATGACCTCATTTTAATTTGATTTTTTCTTTAAAGACTCTCTATCTAAATATAGTCAGATTCTGAGATGTCAGGGGGTTGGGACTTCAGCATATGAATTTTTGGAGAAATAAGGAAAAAAATAATCTGCAAAGGTCAGCACCGAGACAGATAAAGGGATAGTGAGACTCCATTTAGATATGAAGAAGTAAAAGAACACCTAGTTACTTTCATTTAGAACTTCCAAGCTCAGAGGAAAATCATACTGAAGGACTTTTAAAAAATGCATTTAGGATTTATTCCTGGGACTGGCAAAGTAGCTTGGCTGTAGAACGCTCATACAGCATGCATGAGGGCCTCAGTTGGATCCCTAGCACTGTAGAAAGAATTATTCCCATTCCAGGGGAGATATGTAAATATTCTTCTTAAAAAAAAAAAAAACAGGAAAAGAGCTGGACATGTGGTACATGCCTATAATCCCAGTAACTAGGGAGGGTGAGGCAGGTCGATGGCAAATTCAAGGCCAGCCTCAGCAAGTTAGCGAGGCCCTAAGCAACTCAGTGAGAACTTGTCTCAAAATAAAACATAAAAAGGTCTGGTGATGTAGCTCACTAGTAAAGTGCTTCTGGGTTCAATTCCCAGTAAAAACAAACAAAAACAAAAAAAGCAAAAACCAAAAACAAGAGAAGAGAGATTCAAGCTGATGAGCTGGTTTGCATTCTCTGGGACCTTGACAGAATTCTAGAATACATTAACAAACAGACAACGGTCCCATTTTTAGGCGAGGAAGTAGTCAGTGGTGCCCAAATTCTTTAGTCTTTGGCTTGGATTAAGACGGACAAGTTACTTTCCTTCCAGAGCTGGAAGGGATGGATGATAGGTTAGATGACAACTTAAAGTTATGATTCACAAAGATTCTAGCAGACTAACCGAAGCCTTTAAATTATGAAGATAAAAATTTCAGAGGTAAAGGCCAAGCTCAGCTGCAAAACTCCACAGGATAAGGAGAAGGTGACTTCAAAGCCTTAGTACCTGGGGGAGAGGGTTCACAGACAAACCCTGAGAACGCTGCAGTTGTCTAGAGTGGTTTTAGGGTCCTCTGCATCCTGCAGATCACTTCCAGGAGCTTTTGTTCCTGTTGAGGGAGCTCCCTGATTCCTGTAAGATAACTGCAAGTGGGATCAGGTCCTGCCTGAATGGGGAAGAGACCCACAGTCACATCACATGAGGCCCAGTTTTAGGAAATGGAGCTATTTAAGTCGTGGAAGGCAAACCTCCAAGGAGGTCCGACAATGCTTTTATCGTATTTGAATGTCTGCCATGGGAAAGAGAGATATGATGTGTCCTCTGCAGCTTCACAGGGTGAAGATGATTTCAGTTACAGGGAAGTGATTTGGGGAGAATATGGAGAAGCACAAATAAATAATAGGCCTGGGCTGGAGGTTCTTGTCAGTGGGAATCCCTCTAAGGAGGAGAGGTGGCCTGCAGCCCAGTGGGAAGAATTGCAAGGGAATTTTTGCACGGGGCGGTGGGGCGGGGCAAGTGTCCTTGTTGGTGCCCTCGAAGGTCCCTGCTGACTCTTGAATTTGCCATTCTGTGGTTCTGGTAGGAGTTGGAGAATTTCCTTTGAAGAAAAAAAATGTCATGAGCTGAGTCTGGAGGGAAATGGCATGGGACATTTGGGAGTCGGTCTATCGATGGCAGTAAAGGTGGCAGTGAGAGAGGCGACTGCCCCCTTCCACAGCTCAGCCCACTCCCCTCTAGTCCATCTCTTTTTACTTCGTGCGGAATGTCTTGGAAACAAAGCCATTTTTGGATAAAATACAGTGAAAGAGAAATGAATCAAAAGTGCTGCTGTAGAAAGGGAGCAGTTTCTTGGAGAGTTTGATTTTTTTTTTTTTTTTTGGTTATTTTCTAAGCCACTTGGCAGCAGACACATTGGCTTCTCTGTGCTGGAGAGTGAATTTCCAGGCATTAGAGGCAGATGTTCTGGAAGTGGAAACCTGAAGCTGCTTTTTAAAGTGAAGAACTGTTTTCAACTAATGTGGCGATTCATTTCAATTAAGGATTTCTGAAGACTTGGTGTTTGTATAAAGAACAGTTTAACTCCATGGCCTGACCGTGACTTCTTCATGGAGATGATCACCACTCCTGTGCTGTTGAAACCTGGGGCCAAAGACAACTGATTTCTATGATGAAAAGGAGTGTGTGGCCTCTCCGACGCTCTCTCCCCTCAAGGTGGATTTAATAAGGCTCCTGTGGTCGTGGTCCTGGTCCTGAGGGGCAACACAGTTAAACAGAAAAACAGGGCCCAGGTCTTCAAAGCTTCCGATCCAGAGTGGGAAATGGTCTTACCTGCATGGAAAGACTTGAGGATACATGAAAGACAATTAACAGGCTGGCAGATCTGGTACTGGCAAGGATGCAGGCAAGACATGCTCATTATTTCACATGCTAATGTGTATTTTTTTTTTTAGAACGACTCATATTATGGTAACTTCTTAGGAAACACACTTCCTGAGGGGAGGCAGTGGCAAAGTCTTGTTATATAAACCTCAAAGTGCCATAGCTAAGCCCCTACTATAGTTGGCCCGTGTTCTTCAGGAGGTGACTCACTGAGGAATATCAAAGAATTTGATAGGAAATGATTGGCACCTTGAGCAGGAATGGAAAGTAAGAATAGTTCAGATGACTGTACACAGTAATCCTGGCTAACCCATGCTCAGAAGATGGGTTCATATAGATCGTCATTCAGCATCCTATGTGTGTGTGTGTGTGTGTGTGTCTATCTTTTATTGACTAATATATGCTAAATGACACCTGATTGTAAGAGAGATCTTATTCTTCCTGTAAAGGAGACAGATATATTAACAAAAATTCTGATATGCTAGATACAAAGTATTAACCAAGGCATCCTGTTTGACAGCAATAGACTGGAGGGAATTCTCCAGGACTAATTTGTTTAATCAAGTGTTCCACATTGAATCTTTTTTTTTAATTTTTATTTTTTTAGTTGTTAATGGACTATTTATTTTACTTATATGCGGTGCTGAGAATCTAACCCAGTGCCTCACACATTCGAGGGAAGCAGTCTACCACTGAGCCACAACCCCAACCCTCCACATTGAATCTTAAAAAGCATCTTATCGTTTAACTTCTAGTAAGTACGCAGTGATTTAATAGAAAAAAAAAAGGACCAAGAGAGAGGAGGAAAAAAATCCTAACAGGAACTGATAAGCACTATATTTGATTTTGCATTGGAAGAATGAAGAATGTGGCTCAATTATTCCAACAGTAATAATTATCTGTTTAAAGGGATCACCTCATTATTTGTCCAGTCTACAGGAACCTATCAAGGACACTGTTTTGCATATAGAAGTGGTCTAAAGACCCACCCTCTTAACCCTGAAGGCTTTCTGCTATGTCCCTTGCTTGAAGGACAGGGATGCAGGAGGGACATTGGATTTGGTTAATCAAGGACATGTGAGCATTATGTTTTGTTGAAGATTGCAGCTGTGCGCAGTCCTTGTCCCTCTTCTGTCAGGATCCCGCACCCACTCCCATGACTTTAGAAGCCTTTGGGACAGCCGTCTGGGTTTCAGGCGGGACCCATGTCCTCTTGGAGCTGCTGTTCCACCTCCCTCCTGCAGGAACCCACATCCCTGAAGGCTGAGTGTGTCTCCAACAAGGAGCCTACACTTTCCCAAGGAACTTCTTCCCTGTAAGTTAATAAACTATATCTGCTACCTCGATTGCCTTGTTCCCAGCTGGCTGGCCGCTCAAGAGAATCAGTTCTCAGGGTGAAAGAGAGCTTTGGGGTGGGTGGTCCAAATCTGAGACCCTTCAGGTTTTAGTTATTTTCATTTGTAATAATAAATTGAAGGAATTTAATGGATGCAGGGGTTCTTCAGAAATGGCCAAGAGTTATAAGAAAACACAAGGTATTGTACATGCAAATGTTTACAAATACCTTTTATTTTTTTTTTTTTTATGAAATGTGCTCCTTCAATATTGCAATGGCAAGAAGTTTCTTGCCAAATTCACATTATCTGAAAGACTTGGAGTCACTCTTGACTCTTTTTTCTTTATCATCTATATCTAATCTTTGGCCAAGCCCTGTTGATTCACACTGTGGTATCTGGTGTATTTCTTCCCACCGTCACCGCCCTAGTTCAGGTTCTCATCCCCCCACCATCGCTCCCACCCCATTTTCCTCTTGCCTTCTTTCATATCTCTGAAGTGAAGCTCCTGTCTCACTTCTCAGAGTACTACTCTACCGCCAGCTGTGGATGCCAGCAAATTCCACCCCAGCTTCCTGGCCTCTGGTGCCTAACATCATTTCTTAGGCCCCTTCTTACCAACCTCAAATTCTCCTGAGTCATTAATGTGCATTATTCACTCTTAAAAAGAAAGCATATTTGTCACTATAGGAAGATGGTTTCAGCTGTCTGATTCTCATTTCCTTTAACCCTTTTCATAAGGGTTGATTTCTTTTTCTGTGCCAGGTACAACACTTCCTGAAAGGAATCAAAGACCTAGCCCTGGTTCTCCAGACTGAATACAGGGCAGTATGAAAGCTCTGGGTGTGAATCGTGGCTCTGACATCTACTAGTTATGTGATCTTGGATAAAGATGCATTGAACTTCAGGTTCCTCATCTGCTGTTGAGGAGTAAATGATGTGCTGACCCATATAATTGGTCTCCTGTACATGTTAGATGTTGTTATTATCACTATTATTATTAACAAAGCAGGTTAGCCAACACCTGGAATTCAGC
The DNA here is from genome assembly GCF_045843805.1 of Urocitellus parryii. Classification (NCBI taxonomy): domain Eukaryota; kingdom Metazoa; phylum Chordata; class Mammalia; order Rodentia; family Sciuridae; genus Urocitellus; species Urocitellus parryii. The sequence goes on from NC_135541.1 coordinate 107,609,911, forward strand.
TACTGCAGAGAAGAAGCTGGTGGGTTCCTGGGGTAGACTAGAAGATTGTGTTTGAGAGCACAAGTGAGGAATTCCCTGGTGATGTCATGAAATAATCGAAGAATTTTAGGGGAAATACAAAAACTGGTATTGGGTCCTATTAAGGCAACTGTGGCTTGGGGAAGGCACCTTCACACTTAAGGCCATGGACATTCTCTTTATCACCTGCCCCTGGGTACATCAGAGTTACTGTCTCCTTCCCATCTCTTGTCAGCTACACTTACATTTAGATTTTTTTTTACCATCTTCACATTTTGTATTTCTGTGCTTGCTTCAAAACAGTAGATTCTACCTGAATTATAGTATAACATTTTGTTTCCCAGGAGCTTTGAAAGCCCATAAAAGACTAAAGATATTTCACTAACATTTGTCTGTCCTGCAACATTACAGTAGTAGGTGTTCCCAAAGTAGGTATTATATGCTTAAATTGAATGTCCGTCATGCCCCATTGATTATCTTATCAGTTCCAAACTCTGTCCACAGCCAAAATTGACTCCGTTGACTTCATCTTCCACTATTCTTCAGGGCTACTGGAGAGAGAATCCAGTCTTCTCACGATCCTGGGAAAGTATAATGCCTATTGCTTTCTTGTGGTGCTGCAGAAAATGTCATATGCTTTGGAGCCAAGGATACTACAGTGTGAATGCTGACTCTGTATTTATTACAAGTAGGTGTGTAGAATTCTGAATAAGCTTCATAATCTCCTTGAGACCCAATCTTATCTGTAAAATGGAAATTTGTAAAATGTTACAGTTCCTACAAAGTACTTGGGATATCACAGATGACATATAAATTCTAGTTCCTTCCTTGCCTTCCTCTTGTCCTCACCTCTTCTGGAGAGATGACCTTCCTCACTGTAGCTCCTACCTACTCCTTCCCCTTTTCAATAGTGTATCCATATCCTACATATTCCCTTATTATTGACCTCATTTGGATTTCTCATTCATTCTTGAGTTTGTCAAGATTCCTTTTATCATTTTTTTATGGAGTCCTTGATGCATATTGTCTGATATTGTCATTCAGTTGTCGTGTGCATCTGTGCTATGACAACCATTAATCTTGTCCATTAGTATTTCTGTCTCTCTTCCTGGGCATAGTCAAATGGCACTTCTATACCTCTTAAAGTAGTTCATGCTATGTGACTTGCCTTAGCCTATCAAGAATGAGCAGAATGGATAAGTGTCACCTTCAGGCAGGAGCAGGATGATTCAGTATGCAACTGTCCCTCTTCCAACTATTGCAGCAACTTGTGGCACTGCACAATTTTGCACCTTTGTTACCTCGGACCCAGAAGGAAGATGACTGGGACAGAGCCCGCCCCCTCAGTGACTTAGGTAAGACATGTAGCATATGTGGGAATTTAAATATTTATAGTTTTAAGTTTCTGATATTAGCAAGACTAGATAAGATATATAAGATATATTATCTCCCAAGAAAGGCTAAGTATGAAGGCTAAATTTTCACTTACTCCCTTGTTTCAGTGGAGCACACAGTTGTTTTATGACCACGTTTTAATCCAATCACAGCACTTTGGGATTGAAAGGGATAAGGAAAGTCACCTACTGTCAACATTCGTTTGTCTGAACCTTTCCTATAATATTTCTGCCACGTGTCTAGTCTGTTTGGACAATTCCAATGACCAGGGAACTTAACTCCATTCCAAGTCAAATTGCCCATTTTTAAAATAGAAAACTATGCTAGAAAGGTCCAGCCTTATGAAGATCAAAAACGTATTTCAGTGTTGCCTCCTCCCCTGGTCTGACGTACCCCTCAAGCTGTAGAGAGAACGCTGGCCCCATGCCATGCTGGTGCAGAGGAGAGAGACAGATTTCCTGACCGTGACCCAGGTAGAATCTTCCATTTACTGGGCAAGGAAAACTTCAAAAGGTCCCAGATCACTCTCAAAACAGTTTTTCAACAGACATATGGCCCTCAGGTAAAAAGATGTTTCCTCTGACCACACCCACACTTGGGGGGCGGGGTTGAGGAAGATCCTCTGTGATCAAAAATTGTGATGGCAAATAGCCATTTGGAGCATTCCACTCGTTTTTCCCTTCAGATGTGCTAAAGCAACCCCAACTCTTGGTCACAATGCCACGCAGACGCTCATCTCACCAGCCCTGAACTCTGCTCTTTTGCATCTGGCCTCAGACCCTGAATTTTCCCTGGGGAAAGGACCATGATGAAAAGGCTTGGGAGAGTCCACTTGCAAGGCCACTGCTGACGTCCATCTGAACCTAGCTCTTGGGGACAGGGATTTATTTCTGTGAACCACTGTCTCAGGACTCTGCAGCCCCTGGTGGCTCTGCTGGGGAGCCCCCACGTTACAGTCAAGAGCACACTCTGCCTTAGAGCTGGTCCAGCCTCGCAGGAGGTTAGAAAGTTGAAAACTCAGCAGAGGGAATAATATCACAAATTGAATGGTTCTGAACCATAACAAAATGAGTTTTCCTTGGAAACTCTTTTGTTTCCTTAAATCAAAAACAAAACCTCTCAGACTGCAGAAAAACATGATCTTAGAGACTTGGGCAATTTGGGGGGCTCAGAAACACCCCCTTCCTCATCTTTCCCCTTCTCTCCATTTATTGAGTCCAGGAGGCACAGAGGAGGGTCAGATTGAAAATTTGTGAGCAATAATTTCCTTGACAACTACACAGTCCCCAAAGAGCCTGTGACTTTTTCTAAGGTCAAGAGATTGCATTTTCTTCAGGAGAATAGAAGAGTTGGCGAATCTATTTGGTTCATTTCCCAAAGAGTTATTTAGCTCATCTACTTTCAAGACCCAGGAGAGGTGAAGAGGAAGAAGGCTTAGCCCTTTATGTTCCTATATTCAAGATGGGAGAAATACCCTTCCAATAAATAATTGTGATAAGTATATGATGTGATGTGTGTGTGTGTGTGTGTGTGTGTGTGTGTAAATATGAGTATGAGGGCTTTCTTTAGAGTAATTAACATTTGTCAAGTGCCACTATGTATCAAGAGCTCAATATTTGTCACTAAAACCTAAAGGTATAGAGGTACTCATTCTCTCTTTGTAGTTGGAGAAACTGAGGTATAAAGTGGCTAACTCACATGCACATAGTCACATAGCATGTTAGAGATGACCATCATGACTATACCAGACCCATCTGCTTCTTCATGGAGACATGAAAAGCTTAAACGGACTTAGCCATGGAGTTATCTATACATACTTATTTCTATTTTCCTAACAGAGGCGGTGGGTGGGAATACGGGACAGATTAAGTACTAATTTGCTCCATGTCTCATGTCTGGTGAGAGGCAGAGCCAGGGCTGACCCCAGGCTTATTTTCAGCAGTCGTCCCTAGAGGATAGCCCTAGGCAGCTGGTCAAGACAGACCCATGGTATCGGGAATAGAAGGGACTTTTAGTATCAACTGCTGTCTAGTATTGTGCCTGGCACCCACCATGCTCTTGGTTGGAATTTGTTACCTAAAACTTAACTTCATCGTCTACTTCTTCATGCTTATGAATGAAAACAAAACAAAACAAAACAAAACTGAGAACCAGAGAGGCAAGTGGTTTGCTGGAGTTTGCATAGTTTGTAAATATAACTAACTAAAAACTAGAGTATGAGAAAGCATTTGAATCTGCAAAAGTTACCAGAGCCTGGTTTTTGTAACTGAGGTGAAGCAAAGTAACTGTATTCATCTAGTTAGACTGTTATTCTGTGAGTGTATTTTTTTTTCCACGAAAACATAACCAAATTTCAGTGACTGTAAAGTTTACAAAACAAAGGTTTATTTTCTCATTCATGCTTCAAGCCTGTGGATTGATGGCAGACTCAACTCAACCTGTTCTCTAGGGACTCGGGTTGACAAGGTCTGCACTCTTGTATGATTTCATCATCTCAACACAGACATTTGGGGCTCACCAAAGCAGGGGAAGGAAGCATGGAAAATCCCACACACAGGCTCAGATGCTTCCCCCAGAACATGACCCACATCACTTCCATTCACTTCTCATTGACCAAAGCAACTATCATGGTTTCCTCTACCCAAAAGAGGCTGGTAGTGTGATTCTCCCTAGTGCTCAAAGGGTGAAGAGACCTGGAGAAACTGGTGAGCCTAGAGATGTCTTCTTCAGTGGCTTAATGGTTGAGTGCTTAGGTCTGGAGTTGGACAGTTGTGTCCTTGAACTCCACCTGAGACACTCAGCTGTTTGACCTTGATTAAATCCCTTCTCTCTCATACGTGATCTCCTCTGCTGTAAAATGGGGATAATAGCAGTGTGTGAAGCACCTGGCCCAGGGTCTGGCACAATGAAAGTCTTTGGTAAACATTAGTTCTACCTATGAGGTCACCATCAGTTGGGAAGTATTACGACAGTATTTGTTTGAGATGGCGCAAGCTGGGTGGGAGGGCACATCAGAGAGAACATTCAGTGTTTGCTTTTTTGGGGGGATTGGTTTATTTCACTTAGCATGAGAGTCTCCAGTTCCATCCATTTACTGGCCAATGTCATAATTTCATTCTTCTTTATGGCGGAGTAATATTGCATTGTGTCTAGAGACCACATTTTCTTTATCCATTCATCTGTTTAAAGACACCTCAGTTGATTCCATACCTTCGCTATTGTGGACTCTGAGTATCTTATAGTTGCAAATTGTCTCTTCACTGTCTTGTAGGTGCAGAGTGGGTGACCCTAAGGAGGAGTGAGGTACCACGGGAAAGCCCTAAGAGAGGACACTCCTACAAGGAGACAGGAAGAATAATGGCCTGGAAGTAGTGATGGGAGCCCAATGCTACTCCCTTTCTCTCTCCCCTCATCTTAGCTTGATAGAAACGGAGAACAGAAGAACGAGAAACCCTGGAAATTGTGGTAGGTGATGCTACAGTTTTAGTGTTGAACCCTAATTGCTATTGTGTGGGTATTCAGATGAGAGACATCTGGAGGTGATGACGTCATGAGGACCAGTGCCCGTACAAAGAGGCCTGAGGGATTCCTTAGCTCCTTCCATGTGAGGACACCACGAGAAGGCTCCATCCATGAAACCCTCACCAGACTGGTGTCTTGGTCTTAAATTTCCCAGCCTCAAGAACTGGGGGAAATAAGGTTGTGTTGGTTATAAGTAACCGACATGATATTTTTGTTAACAGCAGCCTGAACTAACAGAGACAAGGGAACGATTTCTCTGGGAAAGGTTAGTTTTTTGGAGGCCCGTGGGGAGCAAGTGCCATGGAATGAGATTCCCTGAGGCTGCACGGGAATGAGAGGGTGCTTTTACTGAACGGGACCCCAGTGCTTTGCCTACCTGGACTGACGGGGAGGCAGCTACTCCTTGGACTCTGGTTCATGAATGCTGTGGGCTGGGAGTTGGAATACTGGCCATGCCTTGGCCTTTTTCTGTGTGGTCTTAGGTCGAGGATCTCAAGGTATACAATCTGACTTAGGAAAGAGACAAGGTCCCCTTTGTCATAGACAGTATTCTCATCTAGTGGAAGCTCTCTTGGATCTTTTATAAGGGCCCTGATTCCATTTGTGAGGACTCTGTCCTCATGACCTGGTCATCTCCCAGAGGTGTCATCTCCAAAAGTTCCCATCACCTAATGCCATCACCTTAGAGGTTAGGATGTCAACATAAAATTTGGGGAGGGGCAAAAACATTCAGACCATAGCAGCATGTGTCACTTAGTGTCCCATTTAGGTACCAACTTTGCCAAGTGGTTTCATTTTTCTCAAGATTGGAAGTTGAGGTCTCAAGAGGCTTAAGGGTTTTATATCTTCTTGTTGGGCTAAGCACCCAGAGGTTTCGTCTACAAATACACCTTGTGTTCAAGTAGAACTTCCTTTGGAACATAGAGACCAGGATACTTGGATATGGAGGGAAGAAGAGTTTAAGAATTTGTCCAGCAAATCCTAACTGAGCCCCTGTTATCAGGTCAGTTCTGTGGAGGATGTTGCAGTGGTTAAGATGAATCGAACAATTTCTGCACAGTCACTTACAGCTCCAAGAATAGACTCTGCCTACCTAGAGGATATGCCTTTAATGCAGAGTAACCCTTCCTTTCTCTTATACCATGCAGCTAGCGTCTCATAAGAATCTGCTCTGAATTACCTCTCTCTGTCCACGGAAAAAGGCCCAAACCTTCTTGCTTCACTCACTTCTTCTTCTCAGCTTTCCATTCTGTTTCTTCTTTAACCGAGACCTACCCTCCTTCTGATCTTCCTTTCCGTGTCAGCCTCTTGGTCTCCTACTGAAGAGTTCTTCCATAGTCATTTTCTTTCACTAAGTCCTGGATCTCTCCACTCTTCTCTGCCCCTGGTTCTTCTTCTTTCTGACTTCTCCTGGTCCCCTTGAGTCTCCTCCTGGCTTTGATCAGCTTGGCTGGTGCCACATACCCATCCTGGCTCCTTCTCCAGGGAGAACCAATTAGCTGCCAATTCTCAAACTACAAATTAAGTTTTTCCTGCCACACACTTGAAGTTAGTAGTTGTATGCTCAAAGAGCCCCAATGTCAGTTCTATTTAGCACCAGCCCAAGGAAAGCCATCACAGAAAGAGAAGCAAGGGGCCACGTCTGTGCCTGGAGTAACTCGCTGCGTATGTTCGTTGATGCCTTTTGAAGGAACATGGAAGTGCTTTCTATGCTTGATCTCCTTTGGGTTACCTGGAAGACTGCTCTATTCCCCATGTGTAATAACCTAAAGCAACATTTCCTAGAATATAACTGGCAGATATTCCTTTTCTCCCTCCACTTAGCACCTACTAACTCCCTAAGAACTAGTGTTCTATACAACCCACTGAAGGGATTGTAGTGCCAACCCTATCCACCTTTCCGGTGATCCTGTGATTGTTATTAAGGTTTGCATCTTCTGTCAAACCAATGAAGGTAACACCATGTGCACACCGCCAGATGGATATTGGCCAAGCAGTTATTGATGTCAAGATGAGATAAAGTTCTCTTTGATTCTTCACAATTGCAAATTACCCTCCCCATGGCCCTCTGAGTGATGTGTCTAAAGTGCTCATTGGAGCTTCACAGACTCATCATTTGCTTGTGGAATAAAATCTTAATTCTAGGGAACAGTGTTCAGAGCTTATCAAGAGTGACTCTAACCTGCTCTTTCAACCTCGTCTCTCTCCTGAGGTGACCTGGGGCCCTGTCCAAGCTACCTTCTTTCAGTTACCCAGGACTCCATGTTTTCCTGGGTCTCCATGTCTTTGCAAATGCTCTCTCCTCTGCTTGAGGATCCCTCTTGCATGGGTAATGTGCCTCTACTCATTCTTCAAACTTCAGCTTAAATGTCCCTGCCTGTAACAGGCCCTCTTTGCCTTCATATGCAGAGTTGAGAGCTCTCTTTACCTCATGCTACCATTTTTTTTCACATGCACACATATTTATTATTAATTAATTGTCTAGGGCATAATAAGAACATAATGCATGTGTGTTAAAAAATAAACAATAAGAATAAAGGATGCTACTACTGGGATATTAATTTGTAGCTGGTGTTCACTAATCATGGAATGGAAGGAAATAGGCTTCAGGCTGCATGGTTACCAGCCGATATTTCTTCCCAATAAGGAAAAACATGGAACAAATGAACAGTGTTGCTGGATGATGTGATCCTTAAGGAGTAAGTGAAAGTATTCAGAGGCAGATGGCAGGGAGGTGGCTGGTGTCTCCTGGTGGAACACTTTGTTTTTTACCTACTTCAAATCTTCTCCAAAACCTGTAATTTCTCCCTCTCTTCTTCACCATACTTTTAAGTATATTCAAACATTTCCTGTTAAGCAAGGAAATTAAACAAAAGCCTTACTCGCCCATGAAGGACGATTCAGAAGTCTTTGATGGAATCACTGCTCTCTTAGGTTAATGATGTGGACACAGGATATTTTCATTTCCTTAAGGCATTTGACAACGTAGTCTATGAAATCATTGCAGACAGGATGGAAAAGGTGGATTAAGAGTTATGTGACCGTCACTCATCTGTCACTTCATGTATCACTTGCTATTCTCCAACTAAGTCAAAGCCCTCTATTATGGTCAGGAACTTCTATCTGTAGAAATGATTGTGGTATGATTTTATTTATTTGTGGGTTGTTTTTCTTTTGCACTCAACTGTAAGTTCCTTGCCTGATTTTCTTCACCACTGTATTCCTAGCTCCGAACCTGCCCTTGGTTTGAATGAAGGAAGGAATGAATATGAAATCTAAAGTTCAAGTTCAACAAATGCAAAGTCTGACAGTCTATGAGAGACTTCCTGGGAGCCAAGGTTGACAGGGGAAGACAAACAACAAGGCAAGGGACTTAGTGTTTGGACAAATGAATTTGCAGTGATTTCCAGGGGTCAAGGTCACGGACATTGATGTTTCTCATAGTAGCTCCAGGTTGGCTTGATCCTGCCTAATCTCACACTTCTCTAATATTTGAGAGGATCGATCAATGTGTTGGACAACCAGATCAAAATTCAGAAAGGACACATGACCAGGGATCATTCAAGTTATTGAACATCATTTATCAATCCCAAGCTCTAACCTCTAGGGGGCGCCCAAGGACTCCCCCTCCTCTCACAAGATGACCAGAATACAAGCAGAACTCTTCTTGGTAGGAGAAAAGCAATCAAACTGGTGCCAGATTGAGCAAACACTTTTATTCGCCCCTTGTTTTGCACAGTTTGCTTTTGTTTGCTTCACTTTCTCTTTTCTTCTCTTCCCTGATGAAGTTGTTATCAGATGGGCTCATTCAAATGAGTTCATGAAGGTCCTACAGAGGTGCTTTGCTCCAGGGTTGCCATGCCAGGGTTTGGTGGCTAATGCTATAATTAAAAGTAGAGATGAGTTTTGCCTAGAACATTCTTGGTGTCTTTGTTCCTTACACTCTCATCATGGATGAGGAAGTTGGTAGAAGACATGCAGCTTACATCTCAGTGGGCCAGGCACTGTGCTGTACTCTGGAATGTTATGATGAGTTAGACATAGTTCCTTGCCACAGAGCCCTTAAGTCTCACCATTAAGCCAAATGTCTGTGTTTAAGCTAAATAATCATTGGCAAAATGCAAGATAGAGGAGTCTTGGTTTAATAATAGTAAGAAAACAAAAGCAAAAAAAAAAAAAAAAAAACTCAAGGGGTTATAATTTACCATAAGCTCAAAATGAAAATCTAGTGTGATGTGGCAACTGAAAAAGTTCATGTAATTTTAGGCTCCATTAATAGAAATAAAACTCTTCGGATCAAAGGAGTTAATAGTCCCATTATAATTAGGGGCTGGTCAGTCCACATCTTGAGTATCGTGTTTCCTCTGGACACCACATTTTAAGAGCAATGTGGACAAATTAGAGAATGTCCAGAGAGAGCTGACCAGGGTGGCGAAGGGTCTGGAAACCCCACAACACAGGGATGATTGAAGGACCTGGGAATGTGGAGTCTGGGAAATGAGAGACCTAGATGAGGGGCATAATAGCTATTTTCAAAGATCTGTCATATAGAAAAGGACACGGGCCAGCTCCACGTGCTGTTCCACAGAACACATCCTAGAGACAATAGTTGAATGAATGGGCAGACACGTTGAGAAAGACCTTTAGTTCAAAATGAGGAGAGAAACCTTCTAGACCCAGGCTGTCCAGTGGGTGGACTTGGAGGTCTCTTTTCTCAGTATTTCCCCATCTTCTCTCCTGTTTTGCCTCTTCTTCTCAGAGTAAGAACTAGCCCCTGGTTCCTTTTTTCTTCCCTGACAATCTCACATCTCTGGCCTTCTTGGTCATCCTTTTAGAAGGAAGCCGTGGAGTTTACTTCTATGGGAGTGAAAGGTAATGTTGACAGCTAAGACGAGGCAGAGCACTTTACAGAGGTGGTTTGTTGAATTTTTAATGCAAAAGATCCTCCCATTCTACAGATGAAGAGACAAAGCATAGGTGACCTGCTCAAGATCATGTGGTTGATAAGTGGGGAATCTAAGATTTGAATCCAGAAAATGTTCCATACCCTCTTCTCCTAATGTCTCTGCTATATTTGCCCCTCCCCCACTAACATATATACTTGTTGAGAGCCAAACTACAAGAAGAACAGGTGGGTCAGTAGTCTGGGCTAATATGAGCCAACGGAGCAGGGTTTGTTTCTGGTGAATAAGGGGTAGAAGTGTCAGGAAGAGATAGACACGCAGCAGGTATGTGTGTGTGTGGAGGGTGGTGGTGCTCATGTGTCTTCCTGGACCTGGCACAACTTGCCACCTGTACTGTGCCCAGTGTCTGTTGAAAGCAAACAGCACTCACTCAAATCCATCCCATAGTCCAGATGGTCTGCGTGTGTCACCAGGGTGAGCCCCTCTTCATTCCGTGGCACAGCGGGGATTCTGCTGTAAACATCATCTTTTTCTCACACTCTCAGGTCATTCCACTGGGGTCTGGGTATTCCATATTAATCATGCCCTTATTGCTTTATGTAGGACAAAGAAAGCCTCTTATAATAAATAAAACAACCGAAAAGCTTTTTCCTCTTAAAAACTTCTGTGACTCACCAAATACAAAACCACAACCCAATAAAGCCATGATTAAAGTCGATGCAGAATAAATCTCTCAATGAATAGAGTTTCGCTTTCTATTACCACAAGTCATCCAAGCCCTTTGATGTATGTTGGGCCCTCTTGCTCATAGACCTCGATCCTATCATCACCCTCCCGGGCCATGAATCTTACGTGTGTGATTGCTCAGTGGAGGAGACTCGGCTTATGGGAGGCAAAAAGAAGTCTTCCTGGCACACGTGGAGAAAAAAAAAAAATCAGGAAAATGAGCTCAGTGAAAGGTAAGCCCAGAAGAAGAAAATCAGCAGTAAGCTATAGCTTTTCCAGCTGGAATCCTTGCTTGTGCAGATTCCAGAGGCTTCTGGAATCAGTGAGCAAGGCAGATTTAGAGAGAGCTTTACCTACATTTGTAGTCTTCTGGCTCTTGCTTGGTGTAGAGTCCCATTGTCAAGTTCACAACGACACCAACAGCAACACTTCCGACTCTAAAGCAGCACATTTTCCAGAGGAAGTGACACGTGGCACCTGAGGCTACAGACCTGTGGCACCACATCCAGAGATGTAAACCAAAGAGGTCCCACGGCTGACCTGAGCATGTGACTTTGGGTACACATGGACAACATTTATTTTGATTTTATTGCTCTGAGCAACTATTAATCCAGAGAACTCACTGGCCATCTGGTCTGATAAACTTTAGACAGTTTGAATTCTTGGCAATATTTTTTTTCCAGCAAAGCTCCTCTTAGGGCCATCATAAGCCTCATTTTTATTGTGTTCATGATCTTTTACCGAAAATAGTGATATTTTTATGTAATGGATAAAAGAGAGATTGTGATTACAGCAGTAACGGTTATGGACCCAGAGTGGAGCCAACTAGAGAGAGAGAAGGAACTGGTTATTTTTAAATGACATTCTTCAAATATGACAAACTGTAAATAAACTGTATATTGCCCTTTGAGGGTAAGAGCCCGAGGTGGAAACTCCACATATGGCCATCAGGAGGTCTGGAATGGGGCTTTCAAATGCTTCAAGTGACTCCCGACATGGTCTGGCTATGGAATTCATCTACTTAAAGCTGAAGGAAGACAAACTTTTTGAGACTGATGGGAGCTACTTGTTTTACGCCCTGAACTGGGTGACATTTTTCATTTTTACAGCCATTACTGATGGCTGTATCAAGTGTTATATAAACTGTCCCGGGTGCAGTACAAACAACTCTTCGGGGAAGTTTCAGGACAGTCCAAAATGTCGGATGTGGAAGAGGATGACTTTTCATCCCTCATTATCAAGAAGAAGAAGCTGAGGGTCGGAGAAGAGAGAAAACCCTGAACAGATATATTTTCTGTGTTGGGTCTCCATTGTGATGCTTTGTCTGTCACCAAGGCTTTTTTTCTGCAAGCAGGACGAAGCCTAGTGATGCCTGGCTCTCTTCCTGCCTCACCTGACTTATACTCTGAGCCCTCTCTGCCTCCACCTGCAGCTTCCTCTTGGGAAGCTGAGAGAGAGAGTTCCTGTTCTCTTGGGACTTGGCTGTAGCCGCCATCATATTCTTCCTGGTATAATGTTAGTCCACTGGGCCCTTTTCTGACCTTTTCCCATCAAGGGAGGAGAACAGAGCTGACCTTGTAGAACACAAAGGAGGAGCTTAAGGCAGAAGTTAAGGCTGGGTGCTAGAGTCTAGGCTGCTTTGCCCAAAGTCCGTTTAGACTTTAAGAACCAAAGAGATGAGTCTTGTGGTAGTTCTTAGGTGAGAACTGAGGGCCAGACCATGGGGAGACCATGTGTGGTCCAGGCCCTTTGTGTTTCAAGTGGTCCTTGGAGCAGCACCATGGGGGCGGCGGGGGGGGGTGTTGTTAAAGGTAGAGAACCTCAGCCCCACTTCCTGAACCAGACCCTCCAATGATTCAGGTAGATAAAAGTTGGAGAACCACTTCCCTTGAGAATCCAAAGCAGGATCCCGGTCAGGAACTGAGCAGGGATGAGATGGGAGTGAGAGAGGTCAGGAACAAAGTTAGAAGCCAGGGTGAGGATGTGTGGTGGGGACAGGTGATTGCTACCAGGAGTGCTTGAGGCTGCCTTGGTGGCTGGGCCTGTGGTGTATGGCTGTATCCAGACTGTGTGCTGAGAGAAAGACCCCAATGCTCTATTCGGCCTCCAATGCAATGCCCGGAGGACAGGCGCCTATCCTCCTGTCTACTCTGGGCCTGTCATGGAACCTTGCCCATTGCAGATGTGTGGTGCATAGTCTCTGCTGAACTGAACACTTACCACCCCCATCTACCCCGTCCCCCCCACCCAGCCTCTGCCCTCAGTCACACAGCTTGGGAGGATTGTAGTGGAGAATTGTCACTGATTCTGCAATTTCCCTTAGGAATCTCCCGGTGAGATAATGTGAGATGATGACATTTTGGCATTTACTTCAGCACGAAACAAAACACAACACTGTGCTGAATCAGAGAGGCTTTAGCTTCATGTCCCTTGACAGTCCAAGCAGTGCCCCGAAGACCTCCTGGGGATCTAACTGTCAACGTGCCATTTACACCAAAAGGAACATGAACCTGCTGGTTTGTGCTACCATCCTCTGAGAACTCAGTGCCCAGAGGCCGTCCCCAGAGCTTTGCCCCTGGGGGGAACGGAGGTTGCCAACCTCTGCAGGACCCCGGGAGTGAGCCTATGTGCAGAGGCCTTCTCCTGGCAAGAGTTAACACCAAGGTGCAGCTGCAGGAATGCGAAGGCTGGAGAGCCAGCTCGGAGGATTGCTATTGCAATCAGAAGACGGCCCGAGTCAGAGTTCCAAAGCCCTTTGAAGGGATGCCAGCTCAGACACATGTTTCCAATTATCATATGCAATCTCGAGACAGTGTGCAAGTTGCACTTTCATTATGTTAAAGTGAAAGGAATGGTGAGGGTGAGATAAAGGCGGAGAGGCCGCCAAGCCAGAGACTGGGCTTAGCCGTGGCACCGAACGAAACTCCAACACAAGTGCTCCCCTGGAACGGGGGGTGCATGGCACCTCCTGAGAGTCTGCTTTCATTCTTATTTTGAGGGAATCAAGGAAACCCAGCTGATGCTGCTGGAAGGGGCCCCATCTCCAAAAGATATTTGATTGGCTCTTTGGTTTTTGGTCTGAACACAGGCAAGATTTTGTGGGAATCACAAGGGGACTTACATGGTGTCTGTACACACAATTTCAGGTTATTCAGGATTTTCCCCAAGGTCTGAATTTGAAGGAGAAGCTCGTTCCTTTGCCAGCTGTAGCTCAGAATGAGGTGAGAGAACAGAAAGACAGCTCTCTCTCTCTCTCTCCCATTCAAGGCTGGACTTGGCTTTAGGTTTGGATTTTACCTTGTTTCAAATTCTGGACTAAATCCTAGCCTAGGACTAATAATTTCACTCAGTTTCTTTTACCAAACACAGTTCAGCAGTTGTTTCCTTTAGGACGTCTTCTCTGCCTTACTGTTCTTGATTGCTTTTTATTACTGTAGTCATCATTTGGGCATGTTTTTTGATTTGTGTGTCGCTCTGTGTTTCCGGTGTGTGGTGTGGGTGCATGTGAGTGTAGAAGGTACACTTCCCGTGTGCTCTGAGTTCTCACAGGCTATTCACACATGTGTGCGTGCACATATACAATATCCTTGTATATGGACGTATATTTGTATATTGTGCTTATATCTGTGCATATGCGTATATATAGCTGCTTGTGCATTTACATGTTTTCTATGCAATAATTTAGGTGCCAAGCACTGGAAAAAAAGTGCCATAAAAGACAACAAAGTAGGTTCTGTTATCTTCTGCATTTCGCATGTAAGAAAGATGAAGAGCAGAGAGCTAAGTAAGAGTTCAACATCTTTTAACCAAGCTAGTGGTGAGGCTGGGCTCTGACCTGGGAATCTCAGCCCTCTTTTCACTATGACCCCAACCTCTGGCAGCAACTTGTGCCTACCATGTTGTGGCCTCAACCATTACCCCACTTATTGTTGACACTAGGCAGGTGCAGGGGACAGGAGGCAAGGCCGGGCACAATGGCTGTGGAACTAAATTCTGCCTTAGCTGTCCTGAGACACTGAATGCCTGCTGCATGCATGACCGCTCCCAGGTGTAAGGAATCCTTAGTGAGCAGTCCTGGGTTGGAGGGTTCTCCTCAAGGTGCTGTTGTGGGATGATCTGCTCAACTTACTCTTGGTCTTGGGTCCCTGGAGCCAGCTCCACATACCCAGGTGAACTTTGGGAAGGTCAGAGCTTTTTAATTGCAGACCCAAGTGAATTGCAGCAAAATACATCCCACGTGCTTGACACGTGGGAATTCTCAGAGCCAATGGTTTATAAACCTGCCAAGGGCTGGGGGAGTAGATATCCCAGAGAGCTGGGGAGCAGTTCTCTGGCAGTGTTGCACATAAACACAAAAGCACAGCCTTCTTGGCCACATAAGATGGTCATTAGTTTTTGAGCCCAGAGGCTTGCTTGGAGCTAATCCATGCAAAGTGCTTAGGTCCACGCCTGCACATAGCTAGCTCTCAATAAATGCTAATGGTCATTATTAGTAATGGTCACAATTGCTCATCACAGCATGAACCTATGATATAGCTATAAAACTGACTCTTTGTGAACCTCATTGCCTTGTGAAAAACTGCTCCACCCCATTCCAATATCCTTTTAGAGTTTCTCAGCCAACTCTACTTTTCAGAACTAAAACGTATTACAAGCTTCTTAAGTGCTAGGTATTTATCTATATTTATGTATATGATCACATTTAATTATCTCTTGGCCCTCTGAGAAAAGCATTATAATTATCTCCACTTCACAGGTGAAGAAATTGAAACTCAGAGAAGTTAAGCAACTAGCTTAAGATGACACAGCCTACATAGGGATGTCTTGCCTGTGTGACTTCAAAGCCCATGCTCTTAGTCACTATGCTAGAACATCTAGAATCTGGATGGCCTCCCTGAGGCCAGAGTCAGGAAGGATTTGAAGCTGAAAAGCTGTTATTCTTGCTCTTACCCTTCTGAGCCTGGCTATGTCACATCCATACTCCATGATGTCCACTGACTGGAGGGTTCCACTACCTGATGTCTATGTCCACCAATGAACGAATACCTATCGAGGGCCGACATAGTAGCTTCTTTCCTAAATCAATGAAGGCATCGTTAAGTTTGGACTCAGTTACTTTGCTTGACACCTGCCTGGGAATTAACTGTTTTCCAATACGAGCTCTTGCTTCGTGATCACAGCCCTGGGATACAGGCAGGATTATGTTCATTTCACAACTGCAGGAACTGGGCTTAAACTGTAGCCTGCCAAAGTTTTGGAGATAGGAATGGGGGAGCTGGGCCTGGAACCCAGCTTCGACAATGTCATCCCAGAGTTTGTATCATCACACTGGACTGCTTCCTCACCCCCAGGGTTGGCTGATGACCTTGACTGAGTGGCCCAGTGCCTTGTCATTTCCCGGAGGCTTTGCCTCCCTCTGAGGCACACAAGCTGGACTAGGCGGCTGATTCCTTTGGAAGAGGAAGTTGCTAGAGGGGAGGGAGATCTGCTCTCACCCTCCGGGCTTTTGGGGAACCCAGGTAGAAACGTCTCAGTGAGGAATATGAAGGAAAAGTATGGGGATGTACAGCTGCCACATCTCTATAGAGCAAAATGGGAGGGTTAGAGCTGTTTTCTCAACATGCTTAAGTGGTCAGGCCCTGGTGACCCCAATGGCAGGCCTCTGGGGGAAACTGGGGTGGGTCTGAAGGCCAGAGCTCCCTCCATATGAGGGGACAGAGGCCAAGATGCGGACACCACCAGGCGCGGGGTTGTTTTTGGACTGCTCTGATTCTGCTCAGCCAAACTGATATCCCCCGTGCTGTGTGAAAACTCTGGCTCCCACGCTGGGACCCAGAGTGTCAGCCTACAGTGGATTTTGCCTTTGGGGAAGCTGGTGGTGTTTCTGGGCTGAGAGGCCTCCCCAGACCCGCTGGGCAGGAGAGCAACCCACACAGAAAAGCCTCGGCCTCTGTCCTCCCTCAGAGATTTAGATACTGAGCCTTCCTCGAGGCTCGCCAGGGGGGCCAACAACGTTTTTTTCAGATGTCCCAGGAGTCTTGCAGTGCTGGGAGTAGCTCTCAGGCACGGTTTCTGCTGGGGTAGCTCTTCATAAACAAAACTGTCCTGCCTGGGAGCTTCCTGCTCACCTCCCTCACCACCTCTCTCCAATCTCCAGGGACCAACAGGCCTAAGAGAAAGGGTCCCAGGATCTGCTTGTGGAAGGAGCCTAGGACAGCAGCGGTACCCAGTAAAACCCTAGACACCCGTCAGTGGGAGGGCTCCCTTACTGAGGCCTTTATCTGACCAAGCATCTCAGCACAGAATGTTCCAGTTGGTGTTTCTTGAACATAAATCTTTATTCCCATTGCAGTAGCTTTGAGGGGGGAAAAAAGGGCATATTTCATCATGCTTTTACCCTCATCAAATGATTCTTGGGCCAAAGCTCCCTGCATTTCCAATTGCCCTATTTGGATTGGGTTAGGGTTGGGCAGAAGAAATGATTGTGATCATTTGCTTTTTTATCAGATGGGCAGTTTGGACCTGTTCTCTTAAAACCAGAGTAGAAATTTCTTTCTTGTGGGGAGAGGAGATGGATAGGAGAATAAAATTTCTGTGCCAATGTAAATGCTCTGGGGAAAAATGTGGCTTGTAAGGCTGGGTCAAGCCCTGCTTCCAAGGTAGATCCTACAGTTTCTCTGTCACCTTTATCTCTCTCTGAGATACTCTTGAGATAATGGTTCACAAGCATATTAAAACAAACAACAAACAAATCCCACAAAAACTACCCACGGTGTTGGGTGTCTTGGAGGCAGGGGGTGCTGGTAAGGATGAAAGGACAACTCCCTCCAGCTCCCCCTCCTCTGCCCTGCCCCTCCCCTTCCTCACAACCCCCTGTTCCCTTTTGCAGTTAGGACAAGCAAAAGGCCATTGTGCCCTGCTGCTGTGGCTCACCTCTCCCCTGCATCTTGCTTGGATTTTTTTTTTTTTTTTTGTATTTGTTCTTACTCCATTTATCTCTGTCTCTTCTTCTCCCGTCCACCCCTGGCTCTACAGGTCTCATGGTCCCAGCCACCTATGGCCACTTGTGGAAATTATCCAATAAAGAATAAAACATTTCCAAAAGGCCTTTCCTGACAGGTCTCTGGCTTCCCTGGTTGTAAGCTGAAGTTGGGGCCCCTGGAAGTTGCTGCTGGGGCTGCTCGTGGGTGACAAGAGTGTCGGAGGCCCTAATGCTTTCTTGGAGTAATGAAGTCTTTCGGCAGGAAGCCACCAGGGGATAAGCAGAGGCGCAGCCATCAGTGCTAAGGCAAACTTAACATGAAATCAGATCTACCGTGACAGGTCTCGGGAGATTATTTTGTTACAGCTTTTCCAGATAGCAGATCTCCCCCTATACATAAGCAGCCTCACAGGTCTTTGGCGGAAGCTTCCTCCTGTCTGTACAGTGAGACCCCTGGGACTCAGCCGGAGCCTCTGTGAGGTCGGGGGCAGCCCTGTGCCTACCCCTGATCTGTCTCTGATGAGACTCCATTAACTTTCCCAAGTGAAGCAATCAAGGCTCATGGATCCAGGCCGCGGGGCAGGTAATCCAAGGATTAGGTAGATTTGGCTCTGGAATGTAGAACAAAGTTGTACCCCAGCAGACTTCCCTTCCTAATCATGCCTGGTTTTAGGCTATTATCTGGAACCAGTGATCCTTGCCTTAAACTGCAGTACCGGCTGCGGTGGTAGAGGTGGGGCGTGTTTATGATGGATCTTAGGGGGGGGGGGGTCAAGTTTGCCAGGGACAATGCACCCTGCATCTTCCAGAAATTTGCAGCAATCTCATTGAGGAAAAAGGACCAAAGTGCCAGCACACAGGATGCTTCAAAAATTTAATAAATAATGATTTTTAAAACTGTATAAACTATAAATTACCATGCAGTCATTATAATTTAAAATAATTTACAGGTTGAGGTAGGGAGGGGCCCAGGAGAGTGTGGAGGGGGCAGGTGGGGTGGGGGGCCGAGGCGGGTCAGCCTCTTCGGGCGGTCTTCCTGCTGAGCACGCACACGCAGGCCGTGTCGATCCGGATAAACCGCCAGGCCGCCTGCTTGTCGTCGGTGGTCAGCGCCTTGACAAAGGTGTGAGTGGTGGTACAGTACGAGTTCCAGTGCTTGGAGTCAATGCCCCGGCATCCGCTGTCGACGGGATTGGGGTCTCGGCACTTGGTCTCAAAAAAGTACTGTTTGAATACACTGTTGTTAATGTTCACCTCTCCCAGCACCGTCACCTCCTTGCCCTTGATGTCCGTGGCGGTGGTCTTATCCCCAACCCACATGCTGACGCTGTCGCACACGGAGAACTCCCCCATGTGGAAGACGGGGTGGGTGGAGGAGCGCTTGCTCCTGTGAGTCCTGTTGGAGGAGCCAGCGCCAGCGACCTGCAGGTCCAGATCCTGAGTGTCCGCCGAGGCCGGTGGCGGCTGGGTGCTGAACAGCACGCGGGGTGAGCGCAGTTGCCGTTTCTTGAACAGTCTGGGGTCCACGGTGATGTTGCGGGTCTGCCCTGCCACCCGGGCAGCTATCGGCGCAGCAGGCGCGCTGCGGGCTCTGCGGAGGGCTGTGTCAAGGGAATGCTGAAGTTTAGTCCAGTGAACTTGCGGGATGGCGTCTCCTGCTGGGACATTGCTGTCTGGGTATGGTTCTGCCTGTATGCCGATCAAAAACGCTGTGATCAGAGTGTAGAACAACATGGACATTACGCTGCGCACCTGGAAAGAAAAAGACACCAGGGTGACTCAGTGGAGAAGTGCAGGTGTTGTGGGTCTGTCTCAGGGTCCCTCAGAGATCACCTTCCAAGAGCATCCCAGGAGGCTTCCCTTGGTGGTCCATGCATAAGGAGACCCTAGATCCAAATGGGGACACATTTGACGGTTAAGGGACGCTGGCAACAATTACATGGAGACAGCAGGCATAAACCCTGCTGACCCAATCTGGATGTGTGGTTACCCTATTTTTGGAGGAGAAAGAGCCCCTGAAATCCTGCTCAGTAGCTTGGTGTGAGCGTGGGAACATCATTTTCAGAGTCTGTTGAGCTCTCCAACTGCCAGCGTGAGGCAGTGGAGGACGGGAATTAAAGATGTTTATGAGTACCAGGGAGGCTGGGGGATGAGTGTGACACAGATGTGACAGCACTGGTCCTGCCAAGAGCTTTGATTCCCCTAGGAAAGCACGGAGAGGTGCTTCTGGGGACAGGTCCCGAAGCCTCAGCACTGAGCAATACCCCTCAGACAGCAGCACGGGGTCAGCTCTGAGATCTGGTAGCTTGGAACCCTTGTTATGAATCCACATAGCGTCATGTTTGGCAAAAGACTTGTGGCACTCTGGGACCATCCTAGTCCATGCATCTATTCAGCCACCACCTCATGCATTCAAACCTGCTACTGCTAATGGTTCCTCTTTGAGTGACGGTTTTAGATGTTCATACATGTATACTTTTAATTTCTCAGGAGCTTGTGAGTCAGGTTAGGAATTACCATCTTCCCTTCACATGTAATGATTCTTAGAAAATCAGCCAACAGGCCTAAAGTCACAAACTTTTGTTTGTGGACCAGAAATAGAGTACAAAATTGACCCCTTACTAAGCCAGTCTGACCTTCCAGCCTCCTTCCCACCCTCTCTCCCTCCCTTTCTTTTCATTCTTAAACGTATCTTTTCTTTTTATTGATGGTTCTTATGTGAGTGTAGACCAAACAGCATGAACCCATCTGTCCCCAAGAGGGCTCTACGCTGCATGGCAGTTGCCCACCAGTGACACTGCCCATCCCCTCCAGTAATCGTGGAACAAGCTCTGCTCCTTGGGGAACCTTTGTCTTCTCCTCTTGAGCTCCTATTCATACCTGTGGATGTAGAGCAATGTCGCCTTCTCTGTGAAGCCTCCCCAAGTCTTCTTGGCAGGATTCAAGGCATCCCCTATAGCATGTATTCCCCAAACTTCAAAGTCTATCCTTTCTCCGGTCTCTTTCTCTCACAGGTCATTTTTTCCCTACCCATTTTTCCAGCCTGGTACAGACACCCCCTGCTCCTTGAAGCCTTCTCAGATCACACCAGTTGAAGGCGGCCTCTTTCCACTCTGAACTTGAGCCTAGCCTATGAGCACGTGCAGCGTGCAGGTCCCTCCTTCCCTGCTAAGTCAGTGTAACCAAAAGAACTCTGCATTGGATCTGGGTTTAGAAAACTTTGTTTGGATATCCCGTTCAACTACTTGTTAGCAAGAAGAAAGCCACTTAATCCCTCTGAGCCTTAGTTTCCTTGTTGATAAAAGGTGGACAATAAACACTATTTCCCAGGGTGGTGGTTAGGATTAAGCGTGTGCTCACAAAACATGTGTTAATTCTGAGTCATTTCCATCTCCCCGTGGCCACGGACTTAATCTTCTTTGGTTCTTTGCTGGTTGTTTACTCTCTGAACTCCCTCCATCCACAATATTTTTCTCACATTGTTTTCTCTCTCAAACTTCTTTGGAAGCAAGCATTTGGGCCTGTCTCCCCACCGGCTATGAGGTCCTGAAGGGCAGAGCCATATCCCATCCACCTGTGTAGCTGGGTACCCCCTTCCTTAGCAGGCACCTCTCTGGCCTTCCCCAGCAGATTCTGCATAACCCTCTCCTGGTGATGTGATGTGGCTCTTTGACAGTGTTTTAAAGCTGTGTGATTTGCATATCAGGCATTCCTTGGCCATGTGAAGTACATGGTAGGTCCTCAAAAAATATGAAGAGGATGAAGGAGAGAGTGAATGGGGGTGGCCAGAGGAGCTCACCTTCTGTTTTCTTTCCATCACTGTCATGTTTTTTTTTTCCTCTTTAACTTTGTGCATAGGATTATGTCCTGCTTTCCCAATCGGCTTTAAAGCAGTGTGTTCTTCTCCTCAATACTGTGCTTTGGTTGAGCTCAAAATAGCTCTCTGGTGAGATACCAAGAAGGAAACCACCAAATTCTTTTCTCTTTGGTTACTTTGAAGAATGTTTTGTTTGCTCCAGTTCTTTAGCCAGCCAGGAGGAGGAGGGAGCACATCTGGGCTTTTGACCACCATCAGATCTGTTGGCCAGTGGTCTTGCTGATCAATGTCCAGCCAACTCTTATAGAATTGATTACTCAGTTGGCAGCTAATTCAAGCCTTTAAATTTCGCTTCTTTCGTTTCTTCTTCTCAGAACACGGTATCTTTCATCAGGTGAATTAGGGGAGAAGAAACAAAACTGAAATTTATCCCTTTATATCCAAATTAGTAACACTTGCTAGAATTTGGATAAGGAAATGAAGAAAAATGGATTGAAGTTTAGGCTTTCAATGGAAGTAAGGGACATCTGCTCCTTGTTCCCCACTGCCACATCCTACAGTCTCCTTTGGTGAGCTCATTCCTTCCAAGGAATGAAGCTCAACTTTTTGTGCAGCTGA
The DNA here is from genome assembly GCF_045843805.1 of Urocitellus parryii. Taxonomy (NCBI): domain Eukaryota; kingdom Metazoa; phylum Chordata; class Mammalia; order Rodentia; family Sciuridae; genus Urocitellus; species Urocitellus parryii. The sequence goes on from NC_135541.1 coordinate 107,631,893, forward strand.
GGCCCAGACTTAGATCTGGGGCCTAATTGCTCCTTTGAAGTTAGTTCAGAACGTCCGGCTTCCTCAGGGCAACTCTCTGCAAGACCTCCAGAATCAGAATCTTCATATTCAAAATCTTCTTATCATCACCCTTCTTCTTCCTCTGTATTCAACAGCAGCAGCCCCCTTTCGGACCACTTGATGACTTATGAAGTAGTTCTGCAGCTTCTCTTTGGATCATCTTTTCACATCCTCTAAAATGTGCTCTTCCCTATTTTCCTGCCTTCAGCCACCAGCTCCCAATGCTCAGCTCATTCCAGACATCTGCTCTTTCCTCCCTGCCCTCCACCTAGTCTTGCATTGAGCCCTTTTGGTTCTGCTGTGGTAGCATTCCTTGAAACTGTCCTTTCCTTTCCATTCTCACCTCTGTGCCCCTGGGTCAGGTCATAGGACCTGTCTCCCACACAATGTCCTGGACCTTTAGCTCTCTTATCCCAATGCCTCCTACCCTGGCTTCCTTACACCGTTGCTTAAGGCACTGTTCAAAGGAGCCAGTGGTGTACTCTTGTCTAGAGACCAAGAAGGGACTGGACTGGTCACCTTGGCCATCAGGCCCTACCCCTTTTTCTCCCCTCACACAACATTCATTCCAGGCCCATGAGCTCACACATAGGTGAATCTTGGGGTGTCTTCACTCAACCTCTAGTGTCAAAACTAAGTTTTCAGTTTATATTGAGGGTTTTGCCTTCTAGGTACCATAAATCCAGATATAAGGAAACATTTAAGTATTTAATTGTTTTTATAAACATCTGGCATCTCAGGTTTCTGAGCATCATGTAGTTTTTTTTGGTTGTGGTTGGAGATAAACATCTTTATTGGAGAGGAACTTGGGGGTTTTATTGTACATGGAATTAAATTATAGTACTTCAAACTGAAGAACCCATCGGGAAGCCAATTATTTAAAAAGAATCTGGTGCCTCCCTAAACACATACCAAGACCTACGAACAAAACACCAACTGACTTCTCTCAGGGGTAAACCTGAGCATCATGTAGGTTTGATCCCAAAGTATTTAAAATGCCCATGATAGAAATATGCAGCCAGAGAGCACCAGTGGGTACAGGCACCTGCATGTCTACTGGCCTCCACCAGGTCAGGTGTTCCACCTGAGAACAGAATCTACTGTTCAGACTTTGAAATCTCAGAGACACATCTTAGAATGAATGCAATAAGATAATAATTATCATTATCATAATGGGCATATTTGTCTAATTAACCATCATGACCGACCTGGGAAGTAAGCCATATGGGAACCATTGTACAGAGGAGGAGACGAGAAGCAAAGGTGCAGGAAGATTCAGTAGCACAGGCAGGGATTCACACCTGTAGAGGAACTCAGGGCCAGGCCTGCCAGTATCCTTCCTGATCTGGAACTCCTCCCCACCCTTCCATTCCACTGGCCGGGTGACCACAGACCTTCCATCTCCCAAGGTCACCTACTCAGAGAGCCTGAGGGGTTGTGTGGAGGTTCTGGCCGATGGTTCATTTGAGGCCTGTGTTCTCTTACTCTTGCTGTACCCCTGGAAGCCATCGGGCCAACCGGAGGGCACAAGGGGCTTCCTCTCCCGACAGGCTATGAAGGTCACAGTGGCAGCATTGCTAGGCACTGCTCCAGGCCTCTGCTGACCAGTTACCTCTGACCCCCTTCCCTAGCCTGTGGCTCACTTCCCTGTCACTTTCGGCCTCCTCTTCTGGCCGGTCCAGAGCTAGACACCTTAGGGCAGTAAACATGTTGCAGGCATTTACTTACCTCAGTGTGGCCAGGAGAGAAAGCTGCTCCCTTGGAAAAGCTGTTATTGGGCCCAGACGCTGAGCTGAGCTTGGGTCCAGCATGCCATCCAGCCCCCTGGACTGCACGACCATGGGCCAGAACTCTGTGGAGAAGGAGAGCTGACATGAGACAGATTCCTCACCACATTCCCCAGTAGAGGCATAGATACCTGGGCCCAGGTTGGGAGAGATGTACCAAGGGAACAAGTCCTGTTTCCCTTTGTTCTAGGATTTTACCAGCTCAAAGCTCAGGATGAAGCTAGAGTCTAGCTACTGAGTTTGCCAGGGGCCTGGTCTGGCATGGATCTGCCAAGGCATCTGCCTCTCACTCTTGCCTGGACACAGCCCATGGCTGATCTTATACTTTGGGTAGGTACTTTCAGACCCACAGCAGAGTCCTACCTTTGCAGACCCCTAATCAAAATGGAAATTGTTCTGCACATTGCACATGCACAGATGCAGCAGACCCAACTCTAGACCAGCCTAATTATGAAATGTTTCAGGAGAAAAATTCCTGACAAATCAGAAGAAGTTCATGCTTTGATGAAAATGTAGATGAGCAACCGCGGCAAATTAGGCAACCTGACCATTTCGTACACAAGCCTGAGTTCATATAGAACTAAGACATGAATTGCCGAGCACCAGGTTGAAATACAAATTTTAGGAGTTGGAAGCTATGGAGATGACATGATGAGAAAAAAAATTCTATTCAACTTCAACATATAGTTTCTAGAACTAATAAAGGGATTCTGTTCTCTTACTTCTATAAACCTGACCTATGCAGGTGTTTCATTTGTTCAATAATGTTTCCTGAGTGAAAGGCACTATTCTTGGTGCTGGGAACACAGCAAACAAATAAGACAGAGTTTTTACTCTCATGGAGGTTATAGTCATATAAATAAATATGTTCAGATTCTGTATATCATGAAAGAAATAAGTAGGGTGTGATGGAAGAGGCAGATGTATCAAGGAGCCACTATAGACATAGCACTCAGTGAAGAATTCTCTGAGGAAGTGGTCATGATGAAGATGAAGAGATGAAGGCTGAGAAAGAATGGGAGAGAGAAAATTCCAGGCAGAAGGAACAGCAAACGCAAAGGCCCTGGGGTAAAGATAGGTTGAAGTAATGGAGCATGAAGGAAAGAGGCATAGAAAATGAGTTTGAGGGGTAGAAAGAGCCAGGTCTGCAGGAACGCAGCCAGGAGCCGTGGTTGTATACTCAGGTAAGTAGGAAGGGATGAGGGATTTAAGCAGGAGAACAACATGGCATATTTGATGAATAAATGAATGATTATTTCGAACACAGAATTTGTTGTAGAGAAAGTTCTAGAATGATACTTTATCCTTCCTGTCTGTATTGTCTTTCCAATTCCAAAACTTCTTCTTCCCATTACATCTTGTTCCAGGGTTGACCCCCACCCCCACCCTGCTTCTAATCTTCCTCCAAGCTTCTCTCATTTTGTGCTGTGGAAGCAAATGTATAGAGACCTCCATGGCTCCCCAAATCCCCAACCACAAAGAGGACCTGAAGACAGGGAAGATAGGAAGGGCTCCTGAAACGGTTTTCATTTGCTACTGGAAATCATGAGATTAAGGTCTGGGATGCTGACATTTCTCTTCCTTTACCACCCTGCTCAAAACATCTCAAAAAGTAACAAAAATGTCTTTCAGTACTCAACTGGGATTCAGGCCGAGGGATAAAAACTTACTCAAATACTAGTTTTTAAAAGGTGAGATTCTACGCTGGCTGTGGTGGAGCCCACCTATAATCCCATTGGTTCAGAGGCTGAGGCAGAAGCATCATGGGTTCAAAGCCAAGTCTCAGCAATGGTGAGGCTGCTAGCAACTCAGTGAGAGTCTGCCTCTTAAATAAAATACAAAATAGGGCTGGGGATGTGCCTCAGGGGTTGAGTACCCCTGATTTCAATCCCTGGTACTAAAAAATAGATAGATAGATAGATAGATAGATAGATAGATAGATAGATAGATAGATAGATAAAAATGGTGAGATTCTGTGTTACAACCATTTTCATGCTCTTTCAGGGTTAGATTTAGCCCAGGGAAGGGAGGATGGCTCGTCCCCTAGGGTATTTATTAAGATGGAGGTATTTATCTTGTCCCTTTCATGGAAGGGTCCAAAGACCCTTCATCTGGGTAGCTGGTCAAATCTTACATGTGGCAAGCCTGGAACCCACCAACTTGCATCCTGATCCAGTTCCCTCTGATTCTCGAATGAGTCACTTGGCATCTTTAAACATCCCCAAGTTTCCTCCTCTGCAGGCCAAGGAGCTGGCAGGGATGATAATCTCTGTCCCTGATGTCTGTGATCCTACAACAGTGGATGTTTTCGAGTCTGCATCCTCACTGGATGAATGTTTTCCCCTGTCTTAATATTGGGATTTATTTAGGTCATTAATTTGTTGGTGGGAGGAGGGCACCAGGGGTTGAACTCAGGGGCACTCAGCCACTGAGCCACATCCCCAGGCCTAGTTTGTATTTTATTTAGAGGCAGGGTCTCACGGAGTTGCTTAGGTGCCTCACTGTTGCTGAGGAGGGCTTTGAACTGGTGATCCTCCTGTCTCAGCCTCCGGAGCCACTGGGATTACAGGCGTGCACCACTGTGCCCAACTTAGGTCATTAATTAAACACGAAATTTGTAGGTCCTGTGTCAGTCACTGTGCTAGGCACTGGGGACATAAAAAATAGGATGTAATACTTCTTATGATAAATAATCCAGGGATGAGGAAATGCGAGTAAAAGAACAAGCATTTAAAGCCCACTGTGATGAGTATGATGTGGATGTCACAAATTCCGAGGCAGATCTGGCTTCTTGGGGCAACCACAATAGGTTCCCTAGCCCTCTATCTGCAACCTCTGGCCCAAGCCACCGGGTGTAGGCTGTGGTTCCTGCCAATCTCACTTAGGCACCTGACTGCTCTTTTTGAGTCCCTGTCCAGCATCTCTAGTGCCTTTGGTCTTCTCTCATTCAGTGTGAGTGTGAGTTGTTTGCTATGGTAGAGAGAAATTCCCTGCTTAGAATACTGAAACACTAAATGATTTTCATAGATCTTGTTATTATTTTTAGTCTCATGCTAGTGAAGGTTGAGGCTCTAAAATTAAATCCAATTTAAATATTAGCAATTTCTCAAATGAATACATCAGGGACAAACAACCCAAATGAATATCTATTTTTAAAACCTATCTGTTCTCATGGAGCAATCACTTAAGAAATCAGATGGCACTCAAACTTGTGATAAATGCATGGAAATGAATCCCAGCTCATCTCAAAACCATCTTCTGTTCCTTCTTATAGGACATAAAGGAATACTATTAAAGCCTAGTGTAACTCTTCTAGAACCTGTTCTGTCCTGGTTCTGATGCTCGAAAGCAGCGATTCTAAGTCTGGTGCATAGTGGTACCACAGTATCTTGGAAGAAATGCAAGTTCTTGGGCTCCATCACAGACATCCTGAGTCAAAACCTCTGGGAGTGAAATGAGACAACTGTGGTTTAACAAGCCCTTAGATGACTCTGATGTATGCTTAAGGACCATTGCTTTAGGGGGTCTACACTGGCCTTTTTCCAACTGCAACCTCCCCATGGGGTGAGGTATCTAAGGCAAAGAGTCTGATTCAGGCTCAGTTAAGTCTGCCACTGTGGACTGTACCTTTCCATGGGACAGGCAAAGACTCCTTTCCCCGTCTACTCCAGAAAACCTGTCCAACCTGTCCGAGCCTGCTACACTGGAGGGAAGGAAGGTTTTCCTGAAGACCTCTAAGGCTAAGTCTCTTTGTATCCCTCTCTATTGATCATTGCCTTAGTCCCCCCTTCATTTTCTCAATGATATTTTGGACCAAGAATTTAATGATAAATTATTGAAAATCCAATTACTATGTCATTGAAGGAGTTCAAGGAAACTGTATTTCTGCTTGTGAGGAGTGACGGCATTAACTGAAGCTATTTAAATCTGCTAACTCTGCCAATCAGCCTCATCCTGCGTCCTTCACGCTGTGCTTTGATGGAAGAGTCTATCTACATCCCTGGCTCTCACTTTCTGACATCTCCCAATCCTCTACAGCAGTGGCCCTCAAACCTGGTCACACATTGAACTCTTCTGGGGAGCTTTACAAACTCCGTCTACCTGGGTCCCACCTCTAGAGACCCTGATTTCATTGTTCTGCAGTACTGCCTGGGCATCAGGATTTCATAAAGCTCCCTAGAAACTCCTAATGTAAAGCCAGCCCTGAGGCCCATGGCTGCATGGGATAAAGAGGATGCTTGGCATGGGCTTTGATAAACTGCTAGTAATTAAGAGAAATGATCAAGAAATTAACATATCTCAGAAAATATAAAGTCCAGATGTGGTCACATTGTGAGCAATATGATGGTAAGAGAATATAGCTTGCAGACTAGGGGGAGTATTTTTCCCTGACTCTGTCACACCCCTCCTCGATTGTCTAGATATCTGTGAATTAAGTTTTCTTTTTACTCCTTCATTGGCTTATTCTTAATAAGCCCAAGGACTATTTGCTCACATTTTGAATACCAAAGATTTGTGGGCATGCTTGGTCCCAAAGCCCTGTTGGATCATGTATCCCATGTGTGTCCACAAAGCAACGGCTAATCCTAGAGAAGCTTACAAAGTGCCAGGGCAGTAGTAGCCCCTCTCTCCTAGTTTCCACCTGGTAGAGTTCTATGAGTTGGGAAAACTCACTTGAAATGTGAGGCATCAAGATCACATTGTTGAGGCTGTTATCTGGTGCTATTGCTGTGACTTGCAAGGGCTGTAACCATTCCCCGTTTTCTGTTTTCCTAATTTTTTTAGCCTAATCAGAAGTTTTCTAGTATGGAATATGACTGTGAGGTTTGCTGACTTGCTCTTTTTTTTTTTTTGAAAAAAAATTCAATTTTGGCCACTCTGAGATAATTGATGTATTTTAACTGTTTGGTGGTTTTGGCATGTCCAATAGGAAAATAGTGCATCTGGCACAAAGGACTCAGGAAGATATAAAGGTTCAGCAAAACTGCTATTCTTTTTTGACTGAATGTTTCATTGCTGACAATTCTAAAGTGCCTGTCACATTCCTTGAAGAGAAATAGCCCTATAATGCTGGGAGATTCTGGGGGAAATTACAAAACTCTTCTTAGCATTTTCTCTGAGAGTCAGGCAGCTCAAGGAAGAAGCCACTGTGTGGTTGGCTGACCTTGAGCTTTAGAATGAGAGTATCTGCTCTCAATGTGAGTGGCCTTCTGTTGTGTGTGGCTGGCCACCATCTGCATGGTGCTTACCTGCCTGGGGTAATTCATGTGGCCAACACCACAGAGAGGTTTTCAAAGTGTAGGTAATTACAAGGACATTAATGTGGTAGAAGATATCTAAACACGAAGCAGCCGTCCATAACAGTTGAGGGCAGAATTTTTTTTTGCAAGAATGTACTGCTAAATCACAGCCCCTGTAGTGTAACCCATCAGTACGACTAATGATATATCTATAATCTGCATCTGAGTGCCAAAAATAATCCAATCGTTTTTGAAACTTTTCTGCGACCCTAAGAAAACATGGCTTTGGTTCCAACTGGCTGATCTTTAAACCACAAGAAAAAGATCTATTTCAGCTATGCTTTGGGTCTTTCCTGGTCTGTTGTTCCCATGCTCGGAGCTAAGAGCAGACAGCAATACTTGGGAACAAAGGGGACTTTCAGGTTGGCTGGAGTCAAAGTTTACATTTGATAATAACAGCACCTATGGAGGGCTCCAGCCCATGGCAGATCTTGGATGACAACCTGGGACTAAGACATGAATGAAAACAAGACAGCGCCAGCGAATGTTAACTCGGATCCAAGCCCTTGATTCTATTTGCTTTGTAGGATTACATGTCCTCAGCTCTTCTTGAGTTAGCCTTTTCCTCTCAGTGTGTGGTATGTTTTCCAAGCACTAGGTCAAGAAATGTTACAACACATACGTCTATAATGCAATTCAGATGTAACTTCAGAAATTAAGACAAGCTAAAGATCCATATCCCTGAAAAAGACCAGGGGGAAAAAAAATCCTGGCTTACCAGACACACCGGGTCCTAGAGATTTTAAAAAGGCAGACAGCCCATCTTTCAATTAAGTAGGGATAAGGGATGAGCTAAGGGATTTGAAAGTAGGGATTCCAGGAATATGCTACCCTTATTCATGAAAGTGTCCAGGAGAAGAGGCCATCTCGGTTTGAGCAGCTGAACTTCAGTTTTACTGAAGAAATCACTGCACTGAAATCTCCCTGCAACCAGGGATCACAGGTAACTAGCACCAAACCCATCACAGTGGGCATATAGGACACCTTCCCACTCCACATAGCTCTGGAGTGACAGTTGCCACAGAATATTGATCTCTCTCACTTTTCTGCCCTGACATTTCCTGGCTTGTCTGCTGATTTCACACCCAGAAAATCTGACTCAAGGCATGAAAGATAACTCAGCTCAACTTTGCCCGGGCATGCAGCACATACAAATCCTAGGTAACCTGAGGCTAAGATAAGAACTGCAGATGAAGAATGTATTCCCATGTGTGTTTGTGAGGGGGGCTTTGTGCTCTTTCAGCTACTTCTTGTGTAGGGCTTTAACCATCCCAGTTCCAAATGGGGAATGTTGGAATGCCATCAGGATGGTTAACGATAATGAAGGGCTCTGAGATGGGCATTTATGGGCTTATGTTAAGAAGTTTCATCAACTCTCTCATTATCTCAGGAGGAAAGGTCAAGGGAGATGAAAGCCTGCTAGCCCTTCTAAAGTCACTTTATTCTCATATAATTATATTTTGTAATATTCCCAATCTCCTAGTGTTACTCTTTTTAGGGTTTCTTTGACCATGACAATATGAGCAATAGAAAAATTCTGCACTGGGGAAATTCACTCTGGAGCTAACAAGAGATCCACAAAGTGCATTTCTCTTTAAAGACCCAGAACATTATGGGGTGGGTAATTAGAAATTCCAGAGATGAGGGTAGGACAATTTTCTGCATTCAGTCACCACACACACACACACACACACACACACACACACACACACACACCAAACCCATCACTCATTCAGTTACTTCTATAGAGGAACCATATTCATGATTAAGATTCAGAAAAGTACAAGCTGGGCATGGTGGTGCACTCCTGTAATCCCAGCTGCTTGAGAGGCTAAGACAGGAGGACCGTGAGTTCAAAGCTAGCCTCAGCAATGGCGCACAAGGTGCTAAGCAATTCAGTAAGACCCTGTCTCTAAATAAAATACAGAAACAAAACAAAACAAAAACAAATAAGGGCTGGGGATGTGGCTCAGTGGTTGAGTTTTCCCCGAGTTCAATCCCTAGTACACCCCCACAAAGATTCAGAACAGTACAAACTAATTTATTTTAAAATTGTGTAATTATACAACTATGAGAGCTGTAATGGACCCCAAGTGGCTGCTTTTCCTGACCAAGGCTCTAAGACTTAGAGCTGGTTGCATCTCAGCCTAAACACTTATCAGCTGTGTCACCATTACCTGTGTGACTTAACCTCTCTGCGCCTCAGCCTCTCCTCTCAAAAATCTGAATAATTATACTATCCACACTGGTTTATTGAGAGGCTTAAACAGAAGAAGCATTTAGCCCAGTGCCCAGCACCTAGTTAGCACTACATAAATGTTAGCTATTCTTATTAATACTATTAAAGACGTTCAGCCAAAATCAGGCAGTGAGTTACTGGCAGAGGTGGGTACAGAAGGGAAAGTGATGCCTCCTGTCCACCCCGTGCCTTGTCCGGCCCCCTCCAGCAGGAAGGAACCAGGACTTCGTGACTGGAATGACTGGTCCCGCGCATGCTCGGTGGGACTCAGCAACTGCAGACCGCTCCATCTGCAGCTGCAGGACCATTATCTGCAATCATTTGCCAACAAAGATGCTGAGTAACAAACTGAAGCACTTGCTTTTGAGATGATCTGTTTTCTCAGCCACGTCGCCATCAGGAGGACGAAATCTGCTCCAGCGATGGCTGTGGTTTGCTCAGCTCCGTGATCTTTAGCTACCACTCTGCCATGCCAGTCATGGTAATGTGAATGGCATCTTCGCTTGGGATAATTGCTGCCTCCCGGGGAAAGTGAGCCACAAGGAGAATAAGACATGGAAGGTATCCTCATGGTCAAATGGATGCTTAGTCACCCAGGGGCTTGAGACAAATTTAGGCTCCTCCTAGACTATTAACTTCCTGAGGGGATATGGAGATATACTTTAACCTGGGGCTGTCCTAGAGTAGGCATTTCATGAATATTGATTGAACAGAATTGAAGACACTTCATGCAGTGTTGCCAGTTTATCCAACCACTGTAAATCATTATATCATACTGAGATATGATGAGAGGTTCCAATCCACACACCTGGATAACAGGAAGAGCTTCCTTTTACTTTGGTGCCATGGGGTTGTATTTCAGCAGGAAAATGCCACATTGGTGGGCTGACAGGTGTGCCGCTAGAAATCAAGATGCAGACCCTCCTTCTGCCTTCTTTACAAGCACTAAAAAGTGCACACAGGTGTCGTGCCAAACCAACCCCACCTTATTCCAGTGTGCTTATTTTTCTGGCCCAGAATTATTTGGAGAAGGCTGGGCTCCAACTCACTTGCTGGTTACGTTGCACAATCCACTGGGATGGCAATCACCTCATTGTTTAGTTACAAGCCACAAGAAGATAAAAAAGAAAGAAAGACAGCGCATACATACAGAATGAGGGTGGAGACTGCGCAGTGATAATGAAAACCATTTGTTAGTGTTTCTCTCCTTTCCTTGTGCATCAGCCGAGATCCTGGCACCAGGCCCCTGTCTATGAAGGGATCTTCACCTTAAAGGCCTTCAAGGGACTTGTTCTGCCATTTCTGGTCTAAAGAGTGTCATCCATTGTCCCTAGGAATGTGGACAATCGACTGCCCAGCTCCCTCTGAGCCCAGTCACTGAGTCAGGCTCCAGGTCTCATCTTTGGCTGTAGGGACACTGAGCCATCTGTGGGATTGTGTGATGGCCAGAGTTATTGTCATTGTTATTAATATTATTTTGTGTGTTGGGGATTGAACCCAGAACCTTGTGCATGCTAGGTGAGCACTGTTGTTCAACAGAACAATACCCTCAGCCCTTTTAATTTTAATCTTGAGATAGAGTCTTGCTAAGGCAGGCCTTGAACTTGCTATTCTCCTGCCTCAGCTTCCTGAGTCACTGGGAGTACAGGCATGTGTCACCATGTCCAGCTGGCCTCAGTTATCTGTAAGTGCTGCCTAACCCAGAGTTTTGGGTTAGTTTGTATAAAAAAAAGCCCTTTCTGTCTCCCTGCATCATGTCCACCCACCTGTGTCCAGGACTTTCATCCCTGCTTTCTTTTGAACTGTTGCTACTTTTCCTTCTTCCATAGAACTGATTTTCATGTTCCCCAAATATAGATTAAAACCTTTTGAGGATTGAAAAGCAAACCCAAATGAAAACAAAAATAAAATAAGCAAACCCCCAGAACTTTACAACCAGTAGAATATCCACCAAAGCACGTTTGTTTTGCTTGCGTTGTCCCCAAGAGAGGAAGCACCTCAAAAGGCATGTGCAGTGGTAAAGGGCAGAGCACCTGCCAAACGTTCCCTGCACTTGTGTCCACCAAGCCCTGAGACCCGTGTGCTTCTCCTCTCTCTTCCCACTTCTCAGAGCTCCACAGCATTTATACATTTAGATCCAAAGAGCATGGCACCGTTATCTCCAACAATCGCCACCACTGCAGCCATCACCAGGGCCATCACCAGCCTGGCATTACCACCACCATCACCTGGGTGCTTCCTCAGCACCGCCATCCAGTTACCACCCATCACCACCATTAGCATGACCACATCCACCAGTTCACCAGTAGTATTGCCACTGCCACCATCCATATCACCTCCACCATCAGCATCACCACCATCTCCTCCAAAAAATTAAGGAAACTTTTGGAACCACTGAGGTTTGACCAATGTCCCCCACCCCTGCCTCCTCTTCAGCCATCAATAAAATCACCAGAGGCAGAAGAGAGCCAAGCTGGAGGTCATTTGGTGTCTTCTAGAGTAGTTCAATGAACTGTTTTTAAGTCCAGATAAATCCCAACTGAGTGGTGGATAGAGCTAGGTGTAGACACATTTTCATGATTTCCTATATATTCTCTTATATTATTTTCCAGCCTCATTCTGAAAGGTGTTTTTTTCCCTTCCTTTCTCTTAAAATTTTTCTTTGGTCAATATTGTATTTTTAATGGAAATACACAATGTTGATGATGACGCTTTTCAGTTTAGCCCTTGGTAATTCTTAGAATTATCTCAAAAGATCAACATCCATAACTGTCACAAGAATATTTATAATATAGATACGTGCGCACACACACATAAATTAAAAAGCAAATAACAGAGACTTAAACACCAGGCCCTGAGTAGGGCTCTCTCGTGGCCCTCCTACCCCAGAGAGAGAAGTGGCCAGCCAGCTGTCCCAGGAGGAGGCCTGGTCAACTTGCTTCTTTCTGCCACTTGTTCAGACTGAGTAGGGCACTCCTGCCTTCTGGGCTACTAGGGTAAGTATACAAAAACTGAGTTTGAGTTTGAGCATGTGGAAAGAAAGCACAGGGATAAGATAGAAGTCTCCAGAAGAGTTCCCTTAGACCTATGACTTAATTGATAAGGATGGAATCACTGCTATTTTAAGTGTAAAATTAAAGGTGATGTGTTAAAATATGCTCAGTGTTTCACTAGCATAAACTGTGGGCTAGAAGGTTAAAAACAACTACTACCACTAATAATTCAAAAAACATGTGCCAGACGCTATACTAAGGGCTTTCTATATATTGTCTTTTAAGATGCTTGTTAAAAATCTTCTGAGGTGAGCATTATCTCCATTTTACAGAAATATGAGCTTACAGGGCCTAGTGGATAGTGCATGACAGACAGGAACTCAGATCTCCAGCTGCGATCCACTCCTACCCTCCTCAAAGGTTCACACGTCTAACCAGTTCAAAGGAGTAACAGTTTTGCCTTTTGGGTTTTTGAACTGAGCATCAACTTTTGCTTCTATGATATGGATAACATACAGGTGGGATTCTGCATATTTCTATTCTTGAATTTACCTAGTTGCTTTAAAAATTTTCAACAGCAGATTTTCTAGTCTTATAAAATACCTTGACTGCTCCACTTATCTGTCATGAGTCTTTCCTTGTTTATAATCTCAAGGGAGCCCAGACACCATATTTCCTGCTTATTGAAATACTCCACCCACCTAGAAATAGTTTTGGGAGGACCCACTTTTCTGATAGAAATGTAGTCATAGATGGCAGAGGCTTAGAAATACTCAGTTGCTCTTTATTGGGCAATTTATAAAGATTAGAACGTGGCTATTCCATTTACTCTTGTACATTTTCTGGATAAAATTCTATTTCTGAGCTCGTGAAGAGAAACCACAAGAGCAAGTCAGGAGCTACTCACTCTGGCCTAGGGTTATAACTCTCTATTGGTTGGTTTTTTGGGTGTGAAGACCAAGCCAGAGGCGGATGGAGCCAAGTGTAGTCTGTTAATATTTCCATTCATGGACATGCAATAGCAAACCATCTCATACATTTACAGGAAAGCATCGAATATAATATCTTTGTTGAACTTAATCAGAACCAGAGTAGAATTCCAGGCGACAAGAATAGAAACTTACCCTAATGATTTCATTTTTAGTCCAAAACATACAGTGTTTTCTCTGCTTGCTCTGTTTGTCACTTTCTAAAACAAGAAAATGCCAAGCAATGACTTGGGTTTGAGGGGCGACTGGAGAGCAAAAACACTGAACAGAAATGCAAAGAGATGGGAGTGGTGGAGGGACATTCGGCAGTGGGTTCGATTTGTGAATCGTTAACTTGACTTCCCCAAGTCTGCACGAATTAATCAGGATTTAATTGACCAGGCTTCATGCTCTCAGCAGCGAGTGCATCATATATAGAAGTAAATCACAAGGCGAAGAAGGAGGTTTTTTTAAAGGCAGACATACGGCTTTCATTGCTCACAGGTGAAATGCCCTTGTCCTAAAAGAACAGAATCACTCAGTGAAAAACATACAGGCCACCTAGCCAGAATAGAAGACATCTCCTTCTGATTCACTGTATTGAATTGAGCAGTTGCTTTAATAGTGGGAATCATGTAGCTGCATCCACAGCAGACTGGTGATTTTCACTGCAAGTGCTGGGGTAAAAATCTGGAAGTTCCTCTTGCCCACCAGTCTGTTGCTTCTAGAAATTCTTTAAAAAAAAAAGTTCAGGCCAATGTCTTGCTTTAGATTCTCAAGAACAGTGAGTATTAAGGTAAAAAAAAAAAAAAAAAAAAAAAAAAAAAAAAGGGCTCCATACCAGTGAGCAATGGCTGTCACCTACAGGGTAATAGTGACATGTTGGCAGACACATCAGAAGGGCACACACTGGCTATTAATTATGCCACTTGGCCCAGTCCCCACCTGGCACCATGAGGGATCTGACTAATGCTGGCACTGATGTTGGCCATGGTCCTGGTGCTGGATCTGCTGATTCCAATTAGGGGCCAGGCTGGGGCTAAGCCCAGGTCAGGGACATAGGCAGAAATACCTATCTCATTTCCCATCAGCTGGAAGCTTGATGAGTGCTATGGCAGGAATGGGTGAGTCCTGATCAGAGGAATCGGAACAACCCAATGCCTTCAGGCACTGGGAGAAACTAGTGAGCTGAGATTTGCCCTATCCTTAGGAAACCTGTTGTCATCAAAGAGGAACACTGAGAAAGGAGGAGGAGGGGGATGGAGTTACAGTAAGAAGGAACTGAGAGAGCAGGAGAACAGGAGGAAGAGGCAAGGGCAGTAGATGAGAGGAGAGACAGAGGAAAACAATAGAGGGGAGTGGGAAAAACACAAGGAGGGTGGAGAAGGGGACCCACAGACAAGGGACAGTAGCAGCAGGAGGGAAGGCAGCCCAAGAGAGAAGCCCGAGACACGGAGAAATGGGAAAAGGAGACAGACTGAATAAACGATTTTGAAGATGACTTCAACCCCAGCTTTGGGGAGAGGAAGAAATCCCTGCACAAATTACAAACAGGCCCACAGTCCTGGGCCAGGACCGGTAAGACATGCCTCTTGGATTTCCCTAGAGAAAAAGCCCAAGCAGTAGGTAATCATAGTCACTCAAAATAAGTAACAACTCCACCAAAGGACCCAGATTTCATTGAACCAGCTTCTGGTAAGGTTACAAGACAATCCTGATGATGTTTCAATTAGTGATCTATTTGAATATGGTTTCTGTTCGAAAAATTCCAAATCCGCACCCAAACCCAATGATAACATTGCCTTGGCAGAACGATCGAGTGATTTCATCACATAAGTGAGGACAAGGCCACGGTCCAGGCACACAGCATCTCCAACGCAAAAGTCCTTCATCTCATCGCAGGGCCGCCGGGCTGGGCGTGCCAGACTGGCCCTTCAAATAAATGAGATCGTATGACCTCACCATTATCAGAGTCCGAGAAAATGCTTTGGAAAGAAATCATGAGTGGAAAGGACAAAAGGACAACATCAGGGGAATTGGGGTTTCCCATTGATGCTTGGATCCAGCTGGAGTTAGTTACTGTGTAAACTTTGTTTAATCAAATCCACTGTCATTAATAAAACCCCAAACCAAATCCAAACACAGATAGATGATGGTGTACTTGGATTTCACATTGCATTTGCATCATTGCTTCACCAGGTGCCATCCATAAATCTGGGATGCAGCCTTCTGGAGCTGGGGCTGCAGAGAGGCCGTCTCAGGGATGTGCTTCCACGGTTCCCCGGTGCCACTGCCATTGCCATTTCCCTGTAAGGGGGCTGCTCCGTCGGTCAGTGCAGGGGCTGAGGGAACCACAGCCTCAGCCCAAGCCTCCAGTCCTTCTCTCCCCCAGTGTGGAGAGTGCTAATGATGAACCCAGAAGGTGAGGCATCTGGAAACCACCCCATAACAAAAATGGCTATAGGTAGGGATGTTAGGCATTCAGGAAAGCTTCCACAGGGCGAGGGAGAAGGGCTGCCCTTCACCACTGCAGGACACGCCACAGGGATGAATGAGAAGAAATGGAGGAGGGGCAGGTGCTACCTCCACTGAATAGAGAGAGACATTCAGCCACAGAGGTGGGCTGCCAGTGGTGGCAGCATTCCCCACTGTGAACAGTGCTCAACTTAGGATGTCATGGTTCCTGTTACAGGAGCTTTAAACATGTCACTTCAATTATATGCAATCAGAAAAACAAAACAAAACACTTTTTAAAAAGGGAAGGAGGGAGGAAGACAGGAAGGAGGAAATGAAAGAAGGAAGACAGGAAGGAGGAAATGAAAGAAGGAGAACAGGAAAGAAGAGAAATAAAGAATGAAAGACAATTTAAAGAATGCAAGTGATTCCACACAGCAATCATCAAATGAGTGTGTGAGGTGGAGACTTGAATATGCAAATAGGTGTGCAGAAAACATAGTTTTATGTCAGAGTTGATTTTCACTGAACTTTCATTCTGGGTGATACTGATGTTAAAGATTTGTATTTTTTTTTTAAAGCCATATATATATATATATATATATATATATATATATATATATATATATTTTTTTTTTTTTTTTTTTTTGCAAGCTAGCCACCCAATCCAGTGCTTAACGGAAGGAAGAGTGAGTAACCTGTTCCCATTGTGGAGGGAAAACGAGTTGGTTGGACCTATGGAGAGGCTCTATGGAGAGGACCAATGTGGTCCTTCCTAAGGGGTTTTCAAAGTACCTTTGGTTCCACTTCATAGACCTCTCCTGCACTGACTTTGGAACGACAGAAGAGAGTCCTGTTGGCAGGGAGGGCAGACACCTGGCCCGTAACAGAAAGGTGCAGAGAAGGCTTCTGGGTGTACTGAAGCAATTAGGTATCCTGCAGTCATCTACCCTCTGCACCCTAAGGAGTCCTATTATTTATTTATTTAGGTACTAGGGATTGAACCCAGGTGTCCTTAACCATTGAGTCACAACCCCATCCCTTTAACATTTTTTATTTTGAGACGGGGTTTCACTAAGTGACTTAAGGCCTAGATAAGTTGCTAAGGCTGGCCTTGAACTTGTGATCCCCCCGCCTCATCCTCCTGAGCCACTGGGCTTACAGGAGTGTGCCACCATGCCCAGAGAGACCCCTATATTATGTGAACTAAAATTACTCCTCTACACTGGGTAACTGTTTATTAAGAAGGTAAGTCTTGATAATAAAACAAATTTTAGATAGATACTTACATTAAAACAGATACAGGGAGAAAAGATTGGAACAAAATACGGTAATAGTTGAGTTAAAGGATTATGAGTGATTGTTTTAGGCCTTTTACTCTCCTGTATTTTCTAAGTATTTGGTAATGATTCACAAATTCTTCTATAATAAAATAATGTACTTTGCAATACTTTGACAATACTATATTTAATACTGTAGACATATTCACAGTTTGTACCTATTAATTACATTTTTTTCTTTTTTTTAGCTTTTTTTTATTGGTTGTTCACAACATTACAAAGCTCTTGACATATCACATTTCATACATTAGAATCAAGTAGGTTATGAACTCCCATTTTTACCCCAAATGAGATTCTGTCCTGAAGAAAATGATCCTGACATGGGAAAAGCTATACTTATGGATCCCCCCTCCACTAAATGTTGTATAATTGCAAAATCAGAAGGCAAGTGTTCATCAATAAGGGGATAGTTAATTGATTAAGGGATAAGGCATTATCCCTTAATAAGGGATTAGTTAATTGATAGTTAATTGTTGACTGAGGCTGTTCTGTTCTCCAAAGCTCACATAAGGTTTGGATATAATGTCAGTTCCTGAAATCTTTTTCCAGAACTTCTTTGCAGCCATTAAATACGAAAACCGAGATGACAATAGGGATAAAGGGCAATGCTTGTGATCTAGTGCAAGATGGGGGTGGGGTCAGGTGAGGGGAGAATGTGTGTGGAATCACCATAGGGAAATCATGTGTGTGGGAACGAGGCCTGGAAGTAAATTCATAAATGAAAACAGTTGTTTTGAGTGTTAGAACTTTGGGTGATCCCCTTCCTCTTTCCTTCATTCTCCAAATGGCTTGTAATGTTGTTATAATGCCTTTATAATGAAAATAAGATTCATAAGCCTTTCCATATGTCTTCTCTGTAAATCCCTGAGGTCCAGGACTACACCAGATATGTTTTCAGGTTAGCCTCCTCCCCATGGTGCCTAAACTGGGCTGTTTCATTTTTCAAAGGCTCATGCAGTGCAGCTGAGGAAGTGACCAGGTCTATTTGATGGCTGAGGATGGGTGGTGATGCAGGGCTCCATCAACCCCACTGGGAGTAGCCTCTTTGTCTAGTCATTACAATCTGATGTTGAACACAGAATGAGAAAACTGATGAACGGTCAGTTTCATATGTGGAGATGTGTGGATGCATTCATCTGTATTTGGAAGTTCTTGGGCATGAAGGGGAGGGGTGAGGTCTCAGATTCTCTTTTATCTATTGTTGACTGAGGCTGTTCTGTTCTCCAAAGCTCACATAAGGTTTGGATATAATGTCAGTTCCTGATTATCTGTGCTATAGAAGGAAAAAATTAGAAAGAAACCACCAAGCCATTTGTAGTGCATATAATTTGGTTATGTTTGTCTCAGACATTGGCAAAGGGGGCGGAGGAGGAGGGGAAGAGTAGCAGGAGGAGGCAGGGAACTAGAGATGTTTAATACATGCCTGCTACTTGCTTGGCATAATACGAGGAGTTTTTCAGGTTATGGCCCTCTTCTGCTGGTGCCCACATGTGGGTAGGTATTCATCTTCTTGTGTCTATAGGGAAAGTAAGATTCTGAGAGGGTAGACAACTTTTTTAAGCTATATAGGCTAGAAAGAGAACAGTATGTGGTTCCAAAGCACAATAAACATTGCTTTTCATTCTCTGAGGACCTACTAACTAATGATTCATAAATGAAAAAATCCAGTTAGCATCAGTCTAGAACTGATGTTAGCCACCAGGAATTCTTTTAGTTTCAGTGGTTCTCCACCAGGGGAAGTTTCCTCCCACCTAACCCCTACATCCGGCAATATCTGGAGACATTTTTTGGTGTTATAGATGGGTAGGAGGGATGCTATTAGCATCTAGTGAGTAGAAGCTGAGGATACTGCAAACAGACTATGAGGCCTAGAGCACCTTCCATCACGATAAACATCTGGCCAAAACATCGCTAGCACAAAGACTGAGAAACCCTGACACATCATTGTAGAACCCAACGCAACCCATCTTCATCAAATTCACTTCCCCACTCACTTATGAAATAAGTTTCTGTGGCTCTGGAGAATTATCAAATACTTAAAGCATCAGAGGTGCTATCTATTTACTGATCATACAATTAGGAACCACTCAGCATATGTAAATCAAATAGATATGCAGAAAATCTGGATGACAATGCCAAGTTTAAATCTGAAATTTATGAAGGGAGTTTGCAGTGACATTGCCAGCAAGAAATTAACAACTCCCCAAGTGTTACCAATTGTGGCTAACCCTAGTCTGTATTAAATTCTACAATGAATAGCTAAACATTCACTTGATTCCCAGGATGCTCATATGTAAAATCAAGAGACTTGGCTGTTCTCTGATTACAAGGTCAAATCACTAAGTTTTAAGTTGTAACACTTAAGCTGTGACCATAAGCAGAGAGCAAATTGCTTTCCTTCGCTGTGGCTTGTCACTGGGAGAGGCTGTGTGCATGAAATTAGCTACTTCTGTGGCATTGAGACAACCCCTAGAAAACTGGAACTAATGAATTATTACATACTTTTGTGGCTCACCATAATTTTGAAGGCATAAGATTGTACCGATATTTGAGAAAGATTATTAAATTGCGAAACTAAAAAGGAATCAAGGAATCACCTAGTTGAGTCTTTAATGAATCAACCAGTACACATTAGATGAATTATTATGTGTCCAATCCCACGCTAGGTACTATAGATAATACTAGACAATTATGAGGCACAAGTCTTATCTTCAATAACACATAATATGGTGTTACTAAAGTAACACTATAGTAACACATAATATTTGTAAGACAAATGCACAGAAAATATTACAGAACAATATGGGTTGTAAATTACTTTATACAGACTGTCAGTAATGAAGGGGTCTACAGAGGCCTTCCTCCCATAAAAATGCTGATATTTACGTACGTGTTTATCTCCTCCATTACGTGGATACTACCAGCATGCCGCCATCTAGACACTTTCTTCTTTGTATTTGCCTCTGTGTCTAGGCAGAGCCTGACCTACAGAAGCCAGCTAACAAATGTCCACTTACTAAGAGAATGAATGATCTCTCTAGGAAGTGGGCCTCGATCTTGGCCTTGAAGTCACTGGAATGTTCAAAGCAGTGCTTCCCACCCTTGGGATGTAAAAAGAGGTTTGGTGAAACAAAGGTTCCATGGTTAAGCACATTTGGGAACTACTGGGTTAGAAACAGCTTTCTGTACTCAGCTTTCCACATGCCAGTAGGCACTGGGGCGCTCTTAGAAGATCCTTGAGGTCAAATTTATTTCACCATGGAAACAGTATGAACTGAAAATGTGGCAACATATTATGTGAATCCATATACCAAGGAATTAATTTTTGAGAATAGTCTAAACCATCCAAGAAACATGGTTTCTTGAATTGACCAGTGCTTTGAAAACAAGTGTAACTGTTGTGAGATTGTGATTTGGGGATTTTCCAGAGAGGGGGACAAGTTCTGTCCCTGTAAGTCTGTCCCTGTGTGGAGGAAAGATCCAGATATGCTTTACGTCTCACTTAAGTAGCTTTTGGAAGTGGCCTCTTTGCAGCTCTGATGTGGAAAGTCCTGCTTTGGTCTGTGGTAATGGTTTGAGCTTTGGACACACTTTTTAAAAAATCTGGATGAGTCTTTTCTTACTATTCCCAAAAGGCTTACACTTTTACTCTTTAGATTTCTGGTGCCCTGAACAGCTCGATTGGGTTTGATGAGTTCTCAGCAGACTGCTGGCCTCAGACCCCTGGGTGATCTGAGACAGCTGCTGTGTGCTTTTCTGTAAATCTGTACTTGCTTTGATTTAGTGAGGTTTCCTGGAATCATTTCCAAAGATAAGAATTGTTTATCGGCACCTACCCACTAAAAAGGTAAAAGCGAGTATACCCATCTATTAAGTTTCTTTACCTTAATAAAGCTGTTTCTTTCTTTGGTTTCCTATGTCTTTTAAATGTACAGTTGTTTTTACTTTTTCGGATCAACTTTTGAAACGAGTCTTCCAGTGGCCAAAGGATTTTTCTTAAAAGACAGAGTGGTCTAAAAATAACGGATGGTGACCTGGGGAGCTGAGTCATGTTCTATTGCCATCAGGAGAAAGTATAAGTAGACAATGACACATTTTGTGACTTATTTATACTTTAAACGTGTGAGCCCGAGGAAATAGCCGAAGGCAGGGCTGAATCCACTCTTGCAAGGACCTTTGATTTTAAGATAAATCTGTCAATGCTTCCTAGTACGCCGTGTCATGTTCTAGCCCCTCTTCCAGCCCTGAAGTTTGTACAGTTTGGGCTGCACCTGGATTCCTTCCAGAGAAGCTGGCTGGTGGAAAGACCTCAGTGTGGCACAGCCTCCCTGGACCGGGGTCTGGGGTGTGTCTCCAGGATGGCATGATTGGAAAGACCCCAGTCCATTACTCAAACCAATGGACCTGATTCCAAAGTCAAGGAACAAGGTTGTCTGGGTCTGTAGAAGTGTGGCAGAATCAGACAGGAGCAAAAATTTTGGTGTGTCTGAGTCACTGTGGTTTGTCTACAGGGTCCTGTGGCAGACGGACAGCATAAACCTCCCCTCCAGGACAGACCGGTGACCTTAGTGGCTGAGATCTGATGAACCCTTTGGTTACAGTTGCTTCTACGGCTTTCCCCACAGCTTGGCTCTGCACACTCAGGCCTGGCAAAAGGTCGCCCCGAATGGCCCTGACTGTGACTGCATCTCCCTGTGACTGCACCTCCCTGTTTTCTCCATCACACAAAGCTCTGTGTTGTTTTCTTCCAAGGGTTGCCGCCTAAGTTCTCATGAAACTCTCTCAGGAAAATGAACAAATCCTTGGGGCACAAGGCTTCTGGCTGATAATATGAACTTGACTGAACTCGAAAATGTGTGGCTAGTGCTTGGAAATTTAATTCAGTTTAATTCGGTACACGCATAAGGAGCACCTGTGCCATGCAGGGGCCCCATGCTCAGAACTGCAGGGATGACAGAGGTGAAAAAGAGTGGCCTAGCAAGAGCAGCAGACGAACACCCACTCGACCCAACAATCGAGGAATGACGGAATGACCATGCATTGTTGTGGGGCACCATGGCACACACCTGTAATCCCGGTGGCTCAGGAGACTGAGGCAGGAGGATCACAAATTCAAAGCCAGCTTCAGCAATGTAATGAGGCCCTGAGCAACTTAGTGAGACCCTGTCTCAAAATGAAAAATAAAAAGGGCTGGGGATGTGGTTCAGTGTTTAAGTGCCCCTGAGATTAATCCCTGATACAAAAAAAAAAAAAAAGAAAAAAGAAAAAAAGTGCATCGTGGAGTCGCTCTTTTAGCACCTACAAGACAAGGCATCGTTCTGGAGACTGGGGATACAGTTTCGAACAGAATGGGAAAGTTCTTGACAGAACGAAAAAACAACCAACAAAATACCAATTGCTGATAAGTGATGGAGAAAACAAAGCATGGTAAACAAGTTGGAATTATACACCGGGGAAGGCTAGATTGGTCAGGGAAAGACTTTGTGATGAGGTGATGGCCAGTGAGAAATAACTGAAGTGTGGGAGAGAGGTATGCAGAAATGTGGAAGAATATTCTAGGCAGAGAAGGGCCAGTGTAAAGTCCCTGAGGCAGGAGCATCCGTGGCTGAAGACAGCAAACCATCTCTGTGGCTGGAGAGTTTGGGTTGATTCTGAAGGAAACAGGAAGCCATGAGAAGGTTTTGAGTGGGAAGGTGACATAACTCATTATAGCCGAGCACGCACAATGGGGACCCAGGGTGGAAACCAGAAGATGGGCGAGGCAGCTCCTGCAGTCATCTGTAGTTAAGGCAGAGGTCAAGGGCTATAAACATAAGTTGGAGAATCCCTATCTAGCTTAGGGATTTGTAAGAAGTAAGAAGCCTGAATAAGAAGCTGAAAAAATTAGCTCACTGAGATTTATTATATACGATTTCTGATCTTTATTCTTCTATGGATGAAATTAAACAAGCTTGCCCTCTCTGAGAACCCCTCATGCCCTGCCGTGCCTTCCCTGATTAATCTCTGGAAGCTTCTTGAAGGCAGAGACTCTATCTCTATATTGATGAGCATGCACCTTGTGCATCAAACCACTTATCAAGTACCTACTACATGCCTGGGGCTGGGATACATACTGTGTGACATTATGAATCAGGCTAAGGACCCATGGGGAGTCGATCATTATCAACCAATTGAGTCCATCTGTCAGAGTGAAAAGAGACAGGCGAGCGGTCAGGGTCTTGGAGGCTAGTCTTGGCTTTGCTGCACTGTGATGTTGAGTAAATTACCTATCAAAAGATGAGGACTGATTATTTCTAAAGTCTCTGTCAGTCTTAAATTCCTGCTATGATGTATCAAGCATCATCTAGAGGGTAGCTGAGAAAAGTCCAAAGAGTCAATAGATGCTGCAGGATTTGAGCTGGACCCTGGGTATTTATTTGTTTTGCACTCAGGTCAATCTCAGGTTAATTCAGAAAGTAATTGTTTTCTGTTCATTTGTCTGCTTTTTTTGCAATTATTGATGTCATCTTTGAAAGAAAATATAAATGAAAATGTGTGTGTGTGTGTGTGTGTGTGTGTGTGTGTGTGTGTGTGTATGGAGAGACAGAGGGAAAGGGGGGGAGAGAGAGCGAACACCAGACTAATGAAAGCTAAAATTTGTCCAATTTCTCATTGTCAGGTACTGTGGTAAATACTTTATATGGATTATCTCTTTTAATGCTCATAATAGCCCAATGAGTAGAGTTGTTGAGTATTTTACACAGAGAAGAAACTGGAGCTATGTATTGATTTGCTTAGGTAAATCTCAAAAATCAACCAATCAACAAAGTCTAACTTAATGTTTTGTCCAGATTACCTAATTTTAACATGGAAAAATCTCAAAAGAAACCCAGCATGATTTAAACTTTTAAAATCCAGAGCAATTGAGTTTATGAACTACCTAGCATTTTAAGATAAACTTTTCTTAAGTATACAGCATATTTAAAGAAATATTTCCACATAAACTCAGGATTTGTTTATGACAGGTTGAATGCCATTTGGAAACTGAGTGCAAATTCCTCAAACAGGTATGCTCGATTCCACATATACCATTTTGGTTTTTATTTCATTTCAATCTCATCTAGTCAGATATAACTAATGTTAACATTTAGAGCACATCCTTCCAGAATTATCTATCATATTCAAATCTGTATACAGTACCCCTCCCCCTTATCCCTTGGGGACATGTTCTAAAGCCCCCTAGTGAATGCCTGAAGCTATGGATAATATTGAACTCTATATATACTGTGTTTTTCCCGTGCATGAATACATATGACCAAGTTGATAAATTAGACACAGTAAAAGATTAACAACAATAAATGATAATAAAATAGCATAATTATAACAATCTACTAGAATAAAATTTATGTGAATATGGTCTTTTCTTCACTCTCAAATTATCTTATTGTACTCACCCTTCTTGTGTTGATGTGAGATGATACAAAGCATGCGTGATGGGACAAAGTGAGGTGAATGAAACCAGTATTGTGACATGCCACATTAGGGGTGCTTGAACACAAGCACAGTGATACCTCAACAGTTGATCTGATAACTGATTTGGCTGCTAAGTGCTTAACAGTGGGGTAGGGTATACAACATGGATACGCTGGACAAAGGGATCATTCATGTCCTGAAGGGCTGGAATGGGATGTTGCCATATTTCACCAAGTTACTCAGATGGAATGCAATTTAAAACTGACAAAAGTGTAAATTTCTGGGATTTTCCATTTAATATATTCAGATCATGGTCAACCTCAGGTAGAACCATGGAAAATAAAGCTGTGGATAGGGGTTGAATATATTTTACTGCTTTAGCTCTCTAAACATGAGCCTGGTCCCTCGCAGTATATGGTTGGAGAAGAGAAGACCTTTCTCTTGCCCAGTTGGTAAAAATACTGTTGTGCAGGGCAGTAAGGAGATGGAGTCATGGCTTTTGTAATTTTCCAATATGATGGTGCTTGCATAGAGTTACCATCTGTTTGCAGGGCAGCTCTGAGTGCTGTTGCATCTGATTTCAATAAGCTGGGAGAGCAGTTCCATCCTCCAGCGCATAAGCAGGCGGGCACATCTGCTCTGTGTCCAGGCTCCGAAGCCAAGGGAAAGTTGGTCTGGTGGAGTCTGTGGTCCAACTCAACAACAGAAGACAGTAGTTGCTGTTGGATCCTTTCCAATCCCTATTGAGGTCAGGTTTTGACCCGGAGGCTTTCAGAGCATAGAAGCCAGGCTGGTATTGTTCTTTATCATGAGTTGTGTTTGTCTTGATTAGGAGGGAAAAAAAAAAAATCTACGAAGTCTGGATTCAGAATTCTCCAATCTGGAATTCCTCCCACACATGGAAAACAAGACTCAGTGGAGGAAACAATGCCACTGTGTTTGTCACCCACGTATTTTGGGATCTGACCACAGAGAATAATCTGCTCTTTATCGGAGCGCTCTTCACCTGGGGTTGATAAGGAGTTACCACAGAGCTGCAGTCAGGGCACCACGGTCAGGTGACTACGTGGCAGCAAAGTAAACACTTGGGTGCTCTCTATGTGACTATAAATGCACCCCTGCCTCCGCGGGAGTCCCGTGTTTACTGTAAGGCTTGGGTAATTATCAGCAATAAGACATTTTATTAAACAATATTTAGACAATGAGCATAATAACATAAACAAGTTAATTATTTCTATGTTAATAAGGAAAACATCCTTTCATCTTCAGACCACGGAATAACTAACAGCCCGGTGCTGACCCTGGGTGACGTTGTTAAGTGGGTATCAGGGATCTTTACTGTTCCCTCCCCACAGGATGCCCCTCTCTTGAACCCCAACATAAATTCCAGTCTCATTCTCTCTGGGGCCCCCTCCCATGGACTGCATGGGCTTCCAGGGTTGGGGCTGCAGCCAGGCCCTGTGGAGGCTTTGTGGGAATTAGAAGAGATCTTTCCATCCGGCAGATGCAGCTTTGCCACGCACAAGGTTGGGTGGGCAGAGACCCCTCTCATCCCCTCTAGGCGCCCTAGAGGACACAGCCTGCACTAGTGTACTACCTCTCTGCCCCCAGTCCCTCTGCAGAGGACTGGACAGTGCTTTTCTTCCAAACTGTCTTGTCAGCTCCCAGTGACTGGGCCAGGACCTTTGACCTTGTCAGAAGGGTCAGGGGATTCTCTTGGGCCCCAAGGCAGTACCAGGAAAGGCAGCAGCATGTGAGCTGGGCCACAGGCCATTCGTAATGGTTACAACAGAGAAAGGGATCCAGGGAGGGGGAGGGGCTTCTCTTCAGGGCACCTGGGCCCTTCTCTTCATATCCACCTGCCTCTGTCTGTCCACTCAGAGTCAACCCCTTTCCCAGTATATTCTGGGATCTCTCCTTCATCGTCTCCTCTGCACCCTAAATACTCAGGACCTTCAAATTACCACCCCTCTTGTGTCGCACCTCCCCAAACCACCCTGGCAGCCTCCCTGCTGGCCCCGCTCACCCCACAGTGCTCCCTCTGCTCACTCCTGCCTACGCTCCTTTTCAGGCGTGTGCAGCTTCACGATCTGAGGAGAGGGTCGGAGACTCGGTGTCTGCAGCTGGGAGGGCTGCTCTCCCACTGCATTCAGAGCTAGTGCTGGGCCAGGGAGGAGAGGCCTCCTGGAGACTCACCACCACCCCGAGTGGTGGCGACTCTAGGTCAAGAGAGCAAATGGCTGCATCTTTGTAGTGCAGGGGGTGCCTTCTCCAGCACAGGCTGAGAGAGCAAAGCCAGATGTTCATAGGGAACCCTGTCCATCCTGGATGCCCTGCTTCTTTTCCCATCCAGACCCCTGGCCGCCCTTTCCTTCTAGATGCTCCAGTTCCCAGTTCTGTCTGCCTCAGCACACCCCCGCCCCCCATCTTATAGCCATTGTTGGTTTCCCTCCATATTCTGTGAACCACACACAGACACCAAAGCCATGCACACATACATTTACATGCACACACGTAGACATATAGGTGGACACATGTACCCTTGTGCACATGTACACACAGGCACACCCACACATATACACAGTACACACACATATCCCCTGGAAACAAGGGTGTTGCCACCATGAACCCTCCACCCCTGGAATCTTCTCCACGCTTGCTAATTGGCCATCTTCACAAGAACTCAAAACTTGCTTTTTCTTTTAGCAAACCTCTTCAGAGAACTAGGTGGGTAGTGGGGTGTAAGGGTGGTGGAATTCACTGCTTTACAACTTGACCACACCACGTGTACTGTGAACTCCAACCTTTTCCCTCCCGGAGCCTCGTGTGTCTAGAGATACACTGTGTAAAACTCAGTGCCATCTCCTACCCCTGTGCCCTTGGCTGGGCTCTGGCCCTGGTTCTGTGCTCCCAGCAGCCTGTGTTATATTAGGGAGGAACAATGTCAGTCTAGCGGCCTGAGCCAGGCCCCGAATTCCTGAGGGGTCAAAGTTGTGCTCGAGATCTGCCTGGCCAAGTGTCTCCTACAGTGCTGGGCAGGCGTGGGTGGTTGATAAATATCATTAGATGGCAAGGGGGTGACGAAGACCACAAGAACAGGGTCTTTCTTAGCGGGTTGGTATTAACTTGTTGGGATGTCCTGGATCCCAGGAGGAGCCAGATGGCCCAGGATCTGTAATAAACAGCCCAAGGCCCAAGTCACATGTTGGGGGGTGCTTGGTAGTTTCTGCAGGAGGGAGACCAGGCATTTGGCTTAAAAGGCACTGTTTGTGCTGCCTACTGCCAGGAAGCAGGTGGAATATATGAAGCCTGTGGAGCTGGTAAAAATGACTCTCCAAAGTTGGAGTTGGGGGAAGCCTGAATTTGTGGCATCCGTTGCTTTCAGTGGTACGAATATGCCCACGATGGCCAATTTCAAGTTACCACATGACCTCAGAGTGCAGGGCTAGGAAGAGAGAAGTTCACGGTGGAGCAGGTGTGGGTCCCTGTGAGCTGGCTCCAGCACACCACAGTTAAACATTGCCTGGACCAGGAAGGAGGACGTCCCCCTATCTTTGGAGCATCTGTCCTCTTTCTCCTCCTGCCTACCTTTCAGATCTCCAATGAATCATGCCTTCCTCTAGGAAGCCTGCTGCCATCACCAGCCATCACACCATCACACCATCAACCAGCCTGTGGATTCTCCTTCCCAGCACTTAGAACCACTCCCTGCCCCCCGCCTGGATTACCAATCAATCACAGATTGCTCTCCTAACTGGCCTGTAAGCCCCATGAGAAGCGCAGCAACTACATATGGGTTTTGTCCACCAAGGTGTCTCAGGTTCCCAGCACAGCTCCTGGCACAAAGACGGTGCTTGATAAAGAGTTAATGAAAGTTGAAAGGAAGACAGGAACGGAGTCCTGAGCAGGGCTCTACTGCTCGCTCACATTGTGACAGGCACTCCATCCACTAGATTTTTGGTTTCCTTTCCTACCTTTCCACCAGCCCCACCATTTATTTTAAGAAGGATTGCATGATTTCTCATGATTTTTTTCAACTCTACCATTATATGGATTTTTGAATCAGACAGGAACAGCAGTTGCCTCTGTGTGTGTGTGTGTGTGTGTGTGTGTGTGTGTGTGTGTCTCTCACAGGCGCAGACAGGGGCAGATGGCAGAAGCAAGCTACAGAAGACAAGAAGACTTAGGATAAAATGTTTTCATTTCCTTTTTATGACCAAGGCTACAGGGTCATAGAAGAATGTGTCTGCCAGCCAGCCCTGTGATACTAGATTGACCCCAGTGATATTTTTCCCCCAATGCCTAAAGTTCCTTGGAATTAAAGTTAATATAAGAAGTGTCAGTCAGATGACAACCTTTTATCCCCCATGGACAGGTATAATCCTTAAATGTCCTTATAGTCCCTAAAGCCCAGAATGCGTGCACACAGTGAGGACACTAATTATTCACTAGTGAAAAATAAGCTTTAAGATAGGCAATATCGGCCAGGTGCAGTGGCATATGCCTGAAATCCCAATGACACAGGAGGCTGAGCCAGGAGGCTCACAAGTTCAAGGTCAGCCTCAGAAATTTATCAAAGCCCTCAGCAAATTAGTGAGACCTTGCCTCAAAATAAAGGGTACAAAGGAGGGCTGGGGATGCGGCTCAGTGGTAAAGTGTTCACTAGGTTCAATCACTGGTATAAAAAAAAAAGATAGGCAACTTCCTTGCAATAAGAATTTAAGAATTAATCCCAGTTACCAATATTGGCGGGACCAAAAAGTTTCTCCATTTTTATATGTTTGCTTAGGAAAATAGGCAGAAAAGAGATGTTCTTACAACATCTTTAAGTTTTGGTAGCTTTTTAAAAAAATATTTTTTTGTTAGAGATGAATGCAATATCTTTATTTTGTTTATTCATTTTTATGTGGTGCTAAGGATTGAACCCAGTGCCTCACATGTGCGAGGCAAGTTCTCTGCCACTGAGCCACAACCCCAGCCCTTTTGGTAGATTTTTTTAAAAAAAAATTTTTGGTAGTTGTAGATGGACAGAATACCTTTTTTATTTGTTTATTTTTAATGTGGTGCTAAAGATTGAACCCAGTGCCTCACACATGCCAGGCAAGTGCTCTGCTACTGAGCTACAGCCACAGTCCAAGTTTTGTAGCTTTGATGATAAATGAAACACTAAACAAATTATTTCTGTACAAGAAATTGAGAGGACAGTTGTCTCTGGATTATTATTATTATTTTTTTTTCTATCCGGGTCTTGCATTTTCTAGCAGGGGTAAGGGCAGAAGTTAAGCCCTGTGACACTTGCCCTTTGCTGATGACTGAATTAAATTCCTGTCAGGGGCATGGCTCCCTTGCTTTTTTCACATCCCAGAATGAGGTCTGAGAGCCCGGAGGGATCAACTCCAGGCCTGTAATAAGAAAGGAAAGGGGATGTCTGTGCCTAGCATGACATTGCCTTTACATGTGACAAAGCCTCCTGGAACCTGTGAGGAGTGGTCCCCAGAAGTCTGTGGAAGTGGCTTTTAGTAATTGCCCTGTAAAAGGGAGAGATTGTTGGGGTGGGGGCTGCACTGTTCCTGCCTAAATTCTGGAACAGTGCCTTAGGAACCCGGGTTAGCCCCATGTAGTAGCTTCACCAGAGCAAAGAGATGGCAGCGGAACTAGCAGGGGAAGACCGGTCTTGATAACAGGAGCAAGAACCACAAGAAAGTTCTGTGTTTTGAGGCTTATGTGCCTCATGCCATGTTAACCATTTTCTAAGCATTGTTATATTGAGTCATCACAGCAACTTTACCCACCACCCCATTTACAGGTGTCTTCACTGAGGTTTACCCCACAAGTGAACAGGAAATCACACTTTGATGCCATGGCATCGGCCTGCAATCCTTGCATGGGGGTCTCCTCAGATTTGAAACTCCACCCCCTTGCCCTCTCACTTTACAAAGACCTCCAGCTCCAAAGTATTCCCATGATTCACTGACTACTGTCTGGATTTTACTTTCCAAGATTTTACTCACATAGGGAGGATGGCTGCCATGGGTTGGACAGCTTTTATGCACCAAGTACTGAGCTAAGTATTGCATGTCTTCTCTCCTTTAATCACTATTTCATGAGGGAGATATTATTATTCTTCCTGTTCCACAATTGAGGAAATTGAGACTCAGAGGGAGTTTATGTCATTTATTTAAAGTCGCGGTTAGCAGGAAGGAAGGACCAAGGCCAGTCATTGGCTTGCCGCCTTGTCTGTGAGTGGTTTATCACCTTTTAACAGAGATCATTTGATGGCTGCTCAGAAGCACTTGCCCCAGGGATAAGCATCAATCAGTCTGAGCCTTCATCACCCATGTGTTTCTTGGTATGAATGAAGGTTCAGATATCATGTTTTCATGATGGGAGGACATCAAACCTGTCTATATCAACAAGGGGACTTAGTGGTTGAAGGGAGACAGATGACAAGTTGGCAGATGGGTTCTGTGAATGAAAAGTCAGCAAGAAATGTGAGCAGTTCTGGAGACTTAGGGACGGACAGCCAGCCTAGGTGTTCTAGAATTTTTGAGGCAGAGTGACAGACAACCTCATTGCCCCAGCCCTGCAAGGCACACAGTACCCAGCAGCTATGAGACTATGTCTGCAGGAAAATCCATATTTTTATAGACTGAGTCAGGGCTAAATTAGACATAAGGGTAATCCAACTCATCTGAATTTCATCACCATTATATCACTCTTTAGACCTTGTAAATTTTCATAATAATGTTTTTGGTAGGTTGGAGTAAGCTGGCTACCTCTGAGGTGTGTTACTTTAAACCTACATTAACAGACTCATAAAATGAGGTGTTGGCCAGCTGATCTCATGTAGTCAACTCCTCAGAAGTATCCAGGCAGCAAGACGATCCACAGTCATGAGTAGTCATCCTGAGGTGGCCCCAAAGACACAGACCCTGACCATACCCTATCCCTTGGAAAAGATGTTGGGAAGGCCACAGCTCTGTACCTGAGGTTGGGCATGTCTCTATCAGGGGAGTCTCCAAGATCTACAAACCCCACAATCTGTATCACCTGGAGTCAGAATCTTGGAGATGAGAGTCTAATCCCCATTCTCCCATTTCATCTCCCTCACAACTTGGACGTCAATATGATTATTAGGAATGGCACAGAGGGCTGACCTAGAAGGAGGGGACGAAAAACCCCACCCATCACTGGCAGGTGCTAACCATCATTATACACGATTTTACTGAAATGACTGATTTTCAATGAAATGCAGGATTCACGGGGGATGACGGGTCAGAGTGTTTTAGAATCAAGACTATTCCAGAACTGCATTTTTCATACCATGATCTCATGGGCTACCAACTCTATATAGGCCAATATGCCCGCACAGGACACATTGTCTGCCTGGGTTTGATTTTATTCCTTATTTGCCTTCCCAGTATTCCAGGTCCAAATAGCCCCTTCACTGGGCTTCAGGAAAACCAATGGTAGAAGCACCCCCATCCCCATCTGCTGCCCAGGTGAGCTAACCTAGAGATGTCCCCTGAAGATATGGGTTCTTTTCTACTGGGCTCCACTCCTGGCCTGAGCCACCCTAAGTTGAGCTTGCTCCTTCCTGGTCCTTCTTGTGTTCACTCTCCTGACTCTTCTCCAATTGTATCTTGGATCCCTAGGCCTCTAGCTGGGCTTTCCACCCTACTAAATATTCCAGTCCACAGCTGACTCTAACCTTTAAGAGGGCCACCCCAGGTGCCCGTGTGCTTGACAGGAAGCTAGATGTTGAGGGCCACAGCCGAGTTGGGATGACGCATGGCATTTTTGCCAGAAGTAGTGGTTGAGAGGTGACACCAGCGAGCCATTAAGATGATGACTTTTGAGTTCTCGCAGAGTTCTGGTTGAGCTCTCGCGGGGATTCCTGATGAGTTCTCATTGGCTGGGGAAGTGCCGGAGGAGGGATTTTCCGGTTGGTGGCTCCTGGAGGAGCCTGTGTGGGTGGCATTCGGGAGAGTTCCCGGGGAGTGTGTGTGGAGTGTGCTGGTGGAGTTCAGAAATAAAGTTTATTCCTGCTTCAGTGGCTCGTGATTTGTGCCCAGCCAGACTGCGGCAGCCAGTCCCCAAAGTCCTGCTCTACTTTAGGGCCAGCTGGTCTGGAGGGACCAGCAACTCCAGAAACTCACTCTGTATCCTATGCCATGCTTCCTCCAAGAATGCCTTCCCCCAGACACTGAATCCTGCAGCCCTTCCTTTCCTTTGTAGTAAGCCATGTCTGTGCCGTACCTATCAAGTACATGTTGAGTTATTCACCTGACAAATATTTTCTGAACTCCTACTATGTGAACTACTTGGTGAACACAACAGGTCCCCTGCCTTCATTCCATGTAGAAGATACAATAAAATAAGAAAACAAGTCATAGAATTAAGTACTATGAAATAAATGAGCAGGGTGAGGAAGTTCAGTGTCAGGGTTTGTGAGGGTGGAAATAAATATCTTATATTAAGGTGATCAAGAGGCGACACCTGAGAGACCTCAGATGATGAGCAAAAGCTAACCATGAGAGGTCTGGTAGGAGTGTCCTGGATGGAGGAGCAGCAGGTGAAAAGGCCCTTGGATAGCTGGGAGGGTAGTGTGTTGAAGGCAGAGCGAGGCGAGCCTGGTGGCTGCATGATAGGCCAAGGAGTGAGAGAAGATGCTGGAGAGAGTCAGAGTCCAGATGGTTGAAGGCAGGCTCCTCCCTCTCGGCACTATTGACATTTGGAGCCAGACATTTTTTTTTGTTGTGGTGCACTGTTCTGTGCATTGTAAGATGTTTACTGCGTCCCTGGCCTCTACACATGAAATGCCAGTAGCACCCTTTAACTTGTGAAAACCAAAAATGATTCCAGATATTGCCAAAGTTCCCATGGGAGAAATGTGATCCTAGTGAAGACCTACTGAAGGAAAGCCATGGCAAGAATATGATTTTATTCTTGTATAGTGGAAAGGCATGGGAGGTCGCATGCTGGGAAATACCACAACATGACTGACATCTTTAAAAGGACTCTCTGGCTGCCCTTGGGTTAAAGGCTGGGGAACAGGAGTGGAGGCAGTAAATGGGAAAGAGAATAAAATATGTGATTAACAACAACGAAAAAGAGGGGAAGCAGGCAGGTCTGGGGGAGATTCAGGTCAGGAGGTGACCGCAGCTTGCACAAAAGAGGCAGCAGGAGATGGTGAGAAGCCACTGGGTTCCGGACGTATTTTGAGGGTGAAGGCAAAAGACTCTTTGGTGAACGAAATATGAAAGATGAGCAGGAAGGTAGAATCAAAGATGATTCCTAGACTATTCTGTGAGCATAATTATATCATTGCATCAAATGGGGAAGACTCAAATAATACTAGGGAAAGAGGAGTTTGAAGGTCAAAAATTCTAAATTTGAGAAGTCCACTCCAGATCTCCGAGCAGGCATGCCAGGACAACGTAAGAGCCAGGGGGGGCCCTGGGAGAGGTCGAGAATGGAAACACACCCAGAACCTTAAGTCATATTTCATGTCCAAGGGAAGATGAGGTCATTCAAGAAGAGAATGATATAGAAGATACAGAGGATGTTGTGGACCCATGAGGGCGAAGGGACATTGGGAGCACTGTGTGTCACCGAGGTATCCTGTCATTGTAGTAACATCTGCCTTAGATGAGTACCATACCCACGTTTTGGATAACTGAACAACATAGCAAAAGTCACCTCTTTTAAGCTTAGCACTGAGGAGTACGTGCTAGGAGTCCTATTTTATAGCCTGCCTCTGCCATGTGCTGCCTCTGGGCCTAGAAACCCGATGAGTCTCATTGCACATGCCTGCTGCCTCCACAGTGCCCTTGGCTGCTTGCTGCCTCACAGGGGCCTGCCCAGCGCCTGGCACAGGCCTCCGTCCCGACCACAGCAGAACACCTGGTTTCTGCCCCGGCTTTTGTGAGTGCTTCAACATCTGCTCCAGCATTTGGGATGGGCAGCCACTCATCTGGGGCAAGTGACTGTCAAGGTCCCTCTCCCAACCGTGGGCAGAGCCAGGACAAACACCTGGAGTCTCCCACTCCTTGTCCAGGTCTTCACATCCAGCCTCCTCTATTTACTCCCCAGGTGTCTTCCCAGCCATCAGCCATACTCAGTGCAAGTCCCAGTTAGGTCTGCAGGTAAATATTTTTATTTTCACTCTGCGGATCAGGATGCAGAGGCTCAGAGTTTCTGTAATTTTCCCAAGTCATACAGATAGCAATCCAGTCATTCTGAGAAACACCCTCATCCCCTAAATCTAAGTGCTGTTGAATTGGAATAATCTACATCTGACTTACTATTTTTCTTTCTTGTGGAACACCTTTCCTAGTGCATAAAAGAAATAGCTTCAGACAGGTTTGTGGAAATTTTCCAAGCAACCGTGTTGCCGGTCAAAATTCTGTAATAGGTCCAAATTATTGAAGAAGATGAAGTGAGTGGAAGGTATGTGCATTTTGACATATTATACAAGATGTATTTATATTTTGAGATGTATTTGTTGCTTTGTTGCTTTATTAAGCCCCCTGCATTAAGCCCCCTGCTTTCTGAAGTGTCTTGTTTTTTTTTTTTTTTTTGGAAAAATTCAAAAACAACAGCACTTAAAAACCCCACCCCTAAAATATTTTCTTTCATTTCAGAGATAAAGAGATGCTGACACATGGGCATGAAATCTGGAGTCAGACTTTGGTGTCTGACCTCTTCAACAAGGAAAATAAAAACATCGCCCAGCATTCACACTTTGCCTGTGGAAGCCCAGAAACAACTCTGTAACCCAGATGAAAAGAGAGGTCATTCGTTTCATGCTGAAGGAACATTCTGGGTGGTAACTGATTCCATTTGTCATTGCAAGTTGAAGAAAGGGTGGAAATGCACTTTTCCTCCCCTTTTGGGCACAGGAAAAAAAAAAACAAGTCAGCATTTGCTTTTTACTAAAACACAGGTTTAGGGGCAATGAATGTGAACATCTCTTTACTGACTGGTGAGCAGTCCACTCGGCCTCCCCCAAGGCTTGGCTCAATAGTTCCCATCTATTCCTCTAACTTATTCTTGTCTTTTTGAGATATGATGCATTCTTCCCTAAAAGAAGTTACACTGTACAATTCCCCCCAAACCAAAGGCCCAATATTCTTTCTGATGTGGAGATGCTAACACACAACATGGAGGTGGAGGGAAGAAGAGAAGTCCACTGGATTAGACAAAAGAGAATGAAGGGGAGGGAGGGAGGATGGAAATAAGAAAGACAGTAGAATGAATCAGACATAACTTTCCTATGTTCATATATGAATGCACGACCAGTGCAACTCCACATCATGTTCGACCACAGGAATGCGATCAAAATTGTAATAGATTGCAACCCATGTACATGTAATATGTCAAAATGCACTACTGTCATGTATATCTAGAAAACAACTAATAAAAAAACAGTATTCACCTGCTCAGACAGGGTTTGTACGATGCAAGCATCTCTCTTGGCTACAGATGTCATTTAAAAAGAGCCCTGGTCTGGGACATTAGCTCTGCAGTGAGTAGTGTGTGGATGGTGAGGGGAGAAAGGATAGTCTTTGGAGGGGGAAAGTACCTTCCAAGCCGGGTCCATTTTCTTTCCTTCTGTCCCTTTGTCCTGCAACTTCAAATAGAGAATTGGGGACTGCCTGGAAAGAGCAATGTTTGGTCTGGACAGGAATTCAGCATTTGAGGAGATGTCACAAATAATCCTCTTTGAGTCTTAGTGAAAATGGAGCCCAGAGGGAGGGCATTTTACTAGAAGAGAGTTGGAATGAGCCCCAGGGGAGCCAGAGAGCTACAGAAGGAGGGGGTGCGAAAAGCTTCCCTGGGAACAAAGAGCCAGGCAGTCTGTCATCACTGATCTGTCTTCAGGGCTACATTAGCCAGGCTCTCAAGGAAATTGGGCCATGTCACCTTTGTGGCCCTTTTGTAGAATCTTGGTGTGGGTCACCCTTTCATGTGCCCTCCACCAGAAACAGAACAGCTGAGGTCAGTGACAGACTGCCCCTTGGCTGGAGTTAGGATGGGGGCTTGGTTTATCTAAAGGTATCAGTTCTAGTGTCACATTAAGAGCCCCAAAGCTACTCAGGAAAGAAATGTAAATGCTCCACAATGGGGTAGCCCAAAACCTCACTCCCCAGAAATTGTTAGTTCTCTGCACTGGGCAGGAACTTCTTTAGAATTTTGATGATATCAACATTTTAATAATATCTTGGCTCCTTAGTCCTTAGAAAAATATACTGAGGGGAAAGGATATGATCTTCTGGGAACAGGAGCCACTGCGTCCACACTAGGACCAACGCATTTATCCAGAATCCGTGACAAGGCCAGGAAAGGCCACAATAACCCTGTGACGGAATCTAGTAGCAGAGAGAAGGATGCTTTGTGCCCCCTGGACAATCACTGTCATGGTCCTGTGTAGGGAGGAGGATGGCAGAAAGAGGGCCCTGCAAACAAGAAATGGGAGAAAGAGGGTGGAGAAAGTGGGGCCACAGACAAAATCAGATCCTTGTTTCTTCTTTGCTGAGTTTGTCAAAGAAAAGCAAAACTCAGGGATTAAAAAAAAACACGGAGGGAAGTCCGAGTTGTAATGAAGTTGAACAGTCACTGAGAAAGCAAAAGGGAGAAGGAAGAGGTAGAGGGGAAGGAGGGAGAAAAGGGAGAGGAGGAGGAGGAGGAGAAAAAGAGGAAGGTGGAGGAAGAAGAAGAGGAGGAAGAGGAATAGGAATTAAAGACAGATGACCAGAGCAGCTTCCCTGGCTAGGGCCTCCTTGGTGGCAGGCCTAGTACCCAGCACTTCAAACATCTTTGCCACTTAGTCCACACAATAGCTGTATCTATGGGGGAGTAATTCGTCTCACTGCACAGAGGAGGTCACAGATGCTTCCAGAACAAAAGTTACTGCAGATCCTAGGCAGCATCTTGCTTCTGAGGTGCACTTTCTCACTGTGTACCATGGATCATCCCTCTGGTGAGGGGACATCACTAATAAAATATTTCAGAAATATTGCAAATATCTGACAAAGCCATTTGCTTGGAAAAGAGTCAATCCAGGAATCCATCCAGAGAACATAATCGCTGATGTCAGGCACGGACTGGTAATATTTTAGGCAGTTGATGCGTGCTTTTGCAAAAGAAACTATTTTCTCTGCTTTCGGAACCTAGCAAATTCATCTGCCCTGATGGGCAGTGCACAGCCACCATCTAACAATCAACTCTAAAGGAAAAGAGAAATGCAAAGGATTGTGGGACTCTATCAATGCACCATCAAGAGTGGAAGTGTCTTTCTCAATTTTTGGTGAGTACAACCAGGACCTGAAATTAGATTGCTTTTCAGGGGAGTGTGTATGTCTCCACCCTGGTTTAGGGCTTGGGGACAATTTTCGTTTGACAGCTAGGGGCAGTGGCAGGGTTGGCTGAATCTGATTCAGGTCATAAAGTCCAGACCAGAGGGCTCAGAGTAAGTCAGCCCCGACGAGCCGTGGACTCGGTGACTTCACTCCAAGCAATGTGCACGATAATTGAGAAAACATGTTCCTGTGATGTCCTCATGAAAAAATCCAGATTTACAAATATATTTTTTTTTTATTCCTAAGAATTCTTTGAATATTTGCCGTGCATGTCTATACAGCCTCCCAGAGCACTTCTCCTTCTTACTGCTTGTGTTTTTCTCCTGTGGTCCGGGTCAGGTTTTCAAGGGTGGGATTCTGAGGACAAGCGGGCAAGTGGCCACAGGCCTTGGGGAGAAGCAGGAAAGGAAATAACCCGGGCTTCTGTGCTTTTCCTGCAGCAGAAAAAGCAAAAGAGGCCCAAGTCCTTGAGAGACAGCTGTAGGCAAGGTTCAAAAACAGCAGTGTGGATAAAGGGCCAGAGGTTGCTGCCCTCGGGGATGGCCACAACCCCTCTCAGCTGACGAGCACTGCGCACCGAGCTAAGGCTTCCTGGGCATTTGACATATTCCAGATTGTAGCAAGGGTTTTCTGGCATTTTCTCCCCTCCCCTTCACAGTTGCCTTCTGAAGTCAGCATTCTGATTCACTTTCCTAGATGAAGAAACTGAGGTTTACTGGGATTGAGTATGTGGTCATACAGTTAATAAAAGGCACAACTTGAATTCAAAGGCAGTTCCAACTGATTTGGTGCCAAGACTTCTAGAATATCCTACCCACCTGCAAGATACCCCCCCCACCCCAACACACACACACACACACACACACACACACACACACACACACACACGAAGCTTTCCTAGAGGTCTCCTGGTCATTCCTGCCTCCCACTTCTTAGAGTTCTTGGGGCCATACAAAGTTAGCACTTCTTCAGCTCTTTCTTGGCAATTTTCTCCAAGGGTATTAATTTAGATAAGAAGATAAAAAAAAAATCCCCCACATAGGTTTTGTTTGAATGGTAATTGATGTTTTGAAAGTAAAGAAATTACATATTCAAACTCAAAACTTTGACTTACTTTGAACAGTTGTCAACTCAGCCACACTAGACCTACAACACTGCAAAGCAGCGGATGGCCTGTCCCCTTTCAATGGGTCATATCACTTCTAGCTTCCACTGTCCCTACCAGGCTATGTATGGCCTTACTTGTGCCTATGATCGGATGAGCCTCTGAAGCAAGTTTAGTTTGAGTTCTTGAGCAAACTTCTTGGAAAAGGATCCAGAATTGTATTGTGAGTCCCCCAGCATGGCCCAACTCCCTAGTGCATTAATAAAAATGCTAATTGAGAGAAGGAAATCAACCTGGTAGCCTGCTATATGGTGAACCAACCTCCCCTGGGATCACGGGTTCTTTACAGTTCAACAGCTGCTGCTCACCCATGGCTGGGTCTGGGGGAGTATGTGCCCTGCCACCTTAGTATTTCAGTTCGTCCCTCTTTCCTTTTCTAGTCAATGTGACAAGATACTCAACAATTCTAAAAGACACAGAGGGGTTGTTATGTAGGGAAGAGAACCAAATCACTCTGAAAGCTGCCATTCTCGAGCACTGATTAACATTGCTGACAGAAAAGTCTGAGGAGACGTTTGCCCCCCCCAAATAAAAAATCACAGGCGAAATACCCCCAAGTCTCCTTTTGCTGGGATGTTATGAGGCAAATCATTCGGGAGATGAAACGTTGGGCTGAGATTCCATCCAAGTGAGAATGTTAATTACAGAAGGTCAAAATAGAGGTGAGTAAGTTCCTAGAGAAGACTTTAGTATCAACAGAAAAGATTTCTTGTTTGAATGCAGCAAAGTTTGATATACACTGAGACATATAAAGATGTTGTCACGGTCCCTTTAGTGAAGGGACCGTGAAGGAAACTGCCCTTGGATCAGCCCCACCAAGGAAAAGTACCAGGTAAGGAAGCTCGTGTTTGTTTGGTGCTTTCTTGGTCAAGCCCTCGCAGCGTTCTGCCCACACCAGCTCACCTGTGGCATACAGTCAGATTGCCAGCGTAGGCACTACGGTAGCCTTGTTGTGAGATAAGGAACTGGGTCCAGGAGCCGCCCACCCGGCTGTCTGCTCTGCTCTGCTGGCAATGATGTCTCTTTTCTCCCTACTTATCTAGTCTAGCGTCTTTCAGGCAGTTAGAACCCAGTATGACCTCTCCCTTTTTAAAATCTTACTTTTTTTTTCCTATTTTTATTTTTTTGGTTGACACATCACCTCCATCCACAAGGGAGCCTGCCCCCCTTGGCATCTCCCACACACTGTGGAGGTTCGACACGTGGTTATTTACAATGACAAGGTAGTATATACCTCAGTCTGCTGACCTCTGAGCCAGGTCTGCTCAGATCCAAAAACAGGTTGCCATTTCACCAGACTGAGCAAGAAAGAAATGCAAGTCACCTTATGAGAAACGAGGGTTGTGATCCGCGCAGGGACCAGGGACTGAGAACAGAATGCTTCCCCCTCCCTGAGCAAGAGCTGGGCTCCTGGGGAGGTTTCCCTCAGAATGGACAGTCCTCCTTGGGCTCATGGAAGAACAGCATGCAGGGGGAAGGAGATAAATACCACCAGCCCTTGCTACTGAAGGAACAGCCAAGGGAAACAGGAAAATCAGTTGGTCTGTACCAGATAGCAAATACCTGTGGTTACTGGGAAATGATTCCAAAAGTAGTGGATCATAACTGCCCAGCATGGGATGGCTTCTGTGCGATATTTAGGCTGTTTGTTCCCATTGACCTCATAGCCAGATCCCGCCCCTTGCAGGGTTCTCCACCTGCAAAAGCCACATAGGCAGTGCCAAAACCTCTCCGGCTGCTTTGCCTAGCGGTGAATTTTCAGGGAAGTTTTCTGGCTGTCTGTCTCTGACTAATACTACTAGTAATAAAAAAGACTTCCCACACGTGAAAGAGGTTGGTCAAACTCTTGGGCAATTCAAAAAGCATTGTAGCTAGTCCCTCTTCACAGATTTTTGTCATTAGACCAGCCTCATTTGGGAACCTCCTTATATCTCCTGCATCCATTTTCTCTCCTCCTCCTCCTCCTCCTCCTCCTCCTTCTTTTTGGCAGAGGGACAGGATTACCACTAGGAACTAGCTCCAAGCTCTGATAGCCTTGACCCTGCATTGATTTTCATCTCCTACTTCTAATGACTTGGGAATGAGCAGCCAGGACATGTTCCTATAATACCTCCCATAGATATTATTCCCTTCATACCTTTACACTATAAGTAAACAAGTGGTTTTGGTTTTTTCTTTTTCTTTTTTTGGTCCCCTAGTGAGATTCTTGGTGAAGAGGTGAGGATAACATGAGCTGTTCTATTTGAAAATAAACCCAGTGCTGGCTGCAAGCACCACCCCACTAGTGTAGCATTTTTTTCTATCAACTGTCATGTATTGATTCTCATCTATTTTCGCAGCTTGGGTACAGTTGAATTATTTGGTATCAATATGTACTCACGTTGTATTAAATGCTGTCAGGGCTGAGGGTCATGGTGGGGTTCTGCTTCAGGGTAAAGATCTCCTGGTGCCAGAATATGATCCATTTAGCAAAGGAGAGGATTTCCTCCTAGTGCTGGGGACTCCCGGGGCAGGCAGTCTGCCTGTGTTTTTAATAGCATATGGCAGAGAAGGAAGCTGACATGCTCTGATACCCCAGTCCTCCTCCACACACACAGACTCTTTGGATTTCTTTTCCTGTGGGTTATTTGTAGTCAAATTCTACTCACAGAAGGCAAAGAGTGACACTTGACAGGATCTGGACTTTGGAAATCACAATTCAGGGATCTAGTACCAGGCCAAGAAGAAAGGCCTTTTTTGATAATTTTCAAGGGAATTCTCAACTGGGAGCAGCAGTATCTTTAATTAACAAGCAGTTAGCCTTTTATGGGGGCATGCTTGGCTATCACGATGACATCTGACATTTAGTAGGTGAGATGGGGATAGGTACTACACTTTCTGTGCTGTGTAGATTGATCGCACTTAACCAAGAATTGCCGTGAGATGTCAACGGTCCCATCGAGAAACAATATTAAATCAATCCACTGGTCTCATAGATTTCCTGAGTAATTTAGTGACTTGCTCAAGTTGCCCCAATGACTTTCCACCCGTTTATATAAACCACCATGGGAAGTTTGCCCAAAATACAGGAGGAAAACATCAAGAGATCATCTCAACTTTGTAATCTGATTCCTGTTAAGCTCTAGTCTAAGACTAACAGTCTATAGAAACTCCTCAAAAGCATGTAATGTAGCCCACAGAAGAGCAATGAAAACATACTGAACCACAAAAAAAACCCCTCTCCTCTATGGTATGTTCTCATTTTTCTGGTCTTGGTTAAACTTTGTGGCTGAAGGTCTATTCTCCTTAGTTCAAACAGGGATATTTCCGTGCCGGGGCACACCCAAGTGAAAGGCCAATGACCCACAGCCTCAATTTCTCTATTTGCACATTGGCCTGTGGGTGGGGGAGTTATCCTCATCTAACTGCCATTTGGAGTCAGGATCTTAACTGTCACCCTCACCCTCCTATCAGGAAGCAAGGTCCCCAGGGAATGGGTTGTGGAAGGGTCTTTCATTCTCATTTATTTGCCTGATGCCACCATACAGTGTTCTCCGAAACTAATAGTTGATACCCCCTTCCACTGATTTCTTGGGCCTGGCCAAGTCTGACACCTGGCAGTCTGCAAGATTAGAGATGTCAGTCAAAGAAACAGACACTTTCTGGGAACATGGGTGTATGCTCACAGACATCCAGGAATTTGATGCACACCCTTAGCAGACCTTCTGCTGCTTCTTGAGAGTAGAGAGTATTTGCTGCCTGCAAAGGTCTCCAAGGCCTGTGATGGACCGTGAAGTCCCTATGAGTTCCCACTGGCAGAAGGTAAATGGCTGGGCCCCTGGGCCTCACTCCGGTGTTGCTATCTGTTGGGGTCTGGGCCTTGGCCCTACTACATGCCCAGTGGAGAAGAGCAGTGGCCCTATCTCTGGGTAGTTCCTCTAAGCTCTGATGAAGTGCGCTCCACCAGTGCAGTTCCGCTCAGCACTCGTTGAAAAGTAAAGTGGCATTTTGCTCATCAGTTTAATCTTAGTAATGATGAGAAACTTCCCCCAGGCTCTAGCCCTGCCCTGCCATGCCCGACTCTCCCTGCTGATGTCGGCAGTTGGGCCCCCTTCAGATTTCTTCCTGCAAAAGAATGGTACTGTGGAACCTCACCTTGGGCCTACTGGCCCTTGGGGCGGGGGAGTAATGGGGTAGGCAATAGAGCCTCCTTCCTTGCTAAGCATTAAAAGAAGGGAAAGAGCCATTAGCACTGCATGATTGTCCTGAGTAGGCCCAATTCGCCAACTCTCTGGAAGCCTGGTCTACTCTAGGGTAAGATGGCTGCCCCAGGACAGCAGTGGCTCCAGCTGCTAGCTCTAAAATCTTCAGAGGTCCTCTTACAGTTCTGTCAAATCAAGTGTCCCCCAGAGACCTTGGTCTCCCATTTGCAGTGCCCCCTGATAGATTTTCTCTTTCAGGCTTAACAATGTATAAAAAGGTTGAGAAAAGAGCAGTGTAGGGGTATGACAGAATGTGACACTAATTCCATCTCCTTCCAACTACCCAAAAGAGGGACATTCATTTCTTCTGCTAGTCATTGTTGGCTGGGCCAGTGTCCGCTCCCAGACTACTCTCACCCTCATCTGCAAGTCCCCTCTGAACCTCTGGGTATAATGCCCACTGTGAATTAGCATTTAGGTCCTGCAAGTTGACACCTGACTTATTCAACAGAAGGAACCCATCAGGTCTAATGTAGCCTTTCTTTTGTGACTCTGCAGAGAAGGAAAGTTTCAGACATTCTAGAAAAATGTAAACACAGGGCAAAAAGGGATGGCAGGGACCAACAGCTGCTACCCTTCTGTATTGCTTTGAAAGGGAGAAACAGTTCCCCACCACCCCCACCCAGTACACTTAGATGACAATTTCAAGAGTTGGAAGACCTGGAGAGAAGCTCCTGGTGGGTCCTTCACTGCCATTGCTGAATTTGCAGAATGAAACTGGTCATGTATGTACGGGGTGGAGGGGACTGGCACTGTTCAGAGGATGGAGGCAGGACAATTAATCAAGAGCCTTTTCTCCAGGATTTCCATTGGCTTCAGATGACAGATGGGGCAGAGACACCCAGGAGAGCACTATTTTGGTTTCCAGCTGGGAACGTGCACTAAGTTTTCCTTAATACCCACAGCACCCAAAAGGCTTTGCTCTAATACACTTTAATACACGAAACACCCATAAATTATCCTTCAAACTGTTACAACTTCCAGCCTGGAACTACTTGGAAAAACCAGCCTGGCAAGCAGACTTTTTTTTTTTTTTTTTAATCTCTCAAGTCATAGGAGACAAGAAAGTTCAAGCAGAAAACACCTTCCATAAGAATCTCAGAGATTGTGTGTGTGTGTGTGTGTGTGTGTGTGTGTAATCATTGTAATCAAACGGAGCTCAGCCGCTGGCTTGTTTACATTGACTCAAAGTTACAGCTCCCTGACCCCCAAGTCCTCTCTGTCTCCTTTACAGCCTAACCCAAGGCGCTGCCCGCCCCAACCCTGGGTGCCAGCTTCTCCCACACCTAGCAGTAGACGTTTGGAGGCAAAGCATAAAGCGTAAGACCCAAGTAGCAGGATTAAACTTTGGCGTCTTCGAGCTGCGGATATCCAGCAGATTCCGTGCAGGGCCTTAGCACGTCGGACCCTGCGTTTGGCGCGCAAGCTTCTTCTGTCAATCCCCGGTCCCACAATCGCCACTTCCATTCCTCTAGCCACACGCGGAGGAGTTCTGAAACTCACGTTCCATTCCCTTCACCAAGTCTAAGACGCTCTACCCTTCTCGTCCCCTCATCTAGGGGCAACGTAGCACTTTCCCGACTTGGCGCATTC
The DNA here is from genome assembly GCF_045843805.1 of Urocitellus parryii. Taxonomy (NCBI): domain Eukaryota; kingdom Metazoa; phylum Chordata; class Mammalia; order Rodentia; family Sciuridae; genus Urocitellus; species Urocitellus parryii. The sequence goes on from NC_135541.1 coordinate 107,676,849, forward strand.
CCCAGCCCGCGCGTGTTGTACACTCGCCCTCCGCAGCGCTGGCCACCAGTCCGCCAGCCCCCGCCAGCTTGCAGCCAGCGCGCGCATCCCTTCTCTCCATGCTCATTTGCTCTTTCTCACTTGCGCGCAGTTCTTTTCTAACCCGCGAGCTAGTCCTCCCTAGCACAGCTTTGCGGCTTCTGCAGGCGCTAGGGGTGCCTACCAGACTCTCAGCTCTCCTGGGACTGGGAATTCCACGACCACAGTGAGCGGTGCTTCCTCGGACTCGCCTCCCCACCGAGGGTCTCGCGCCCCGACACCCACTTTGGGACATTATTTTCAGGGGGTGCATTTCAGCCCGCGGGAGCTTGGGGAGGTCCCCTGAGATCTCGCCGGACCAGGATCCATGCATACTGTCCTGGGAAGCCCAGCCACCCCGGCCCGCCGGCGCCCTTGCCGGCGCCCTCGCTGCACCCCTCTCGGGGCTCGGTTCAGGGCAGCCTGACTCACCGATGCGCTCCCCTCCGGCTCCCAGCGCTCTCTGCTGTGCCGGAGCGTGAAGCTGCTGAAACAGGCTTCTTCAATGTTTTTAGCCCCTCCTCCCGGTCTCCTGAGTCACACTCGCTCCAAATCCTCCCCCCCACCCCACCCTACCCCTCCCCTCCCCACCCCGCCCCCACCCCCAGCCCCGCACCTGCCGTGGCTGGGCGGAGATGCCTGGCTGTAGGGGGTCCTGGGGACTGGAGATCCACAGCTACCAGGAGGGGGGCCCGACCAACCAGGGAAAGATTCAGACCTCCAGCGGGCAAAGGGAAACGAATCCGAGTCGGAAGGGCAGCGCGCCCAAAACCCGCACGGGGATTTTCTGGGGCACCAAGAGAGTGCTAGCCCCCGGTGCAGATGGGTCAGCGGACTGGGGCTGGGCGGACTTGCTCTGAGTTCCCCTCATCTCCCCGCCTTGCCCCATGCCTTGCCAGCCTCCTTCTCCTCCTTCGTCCTGGGTTTGCCCTGTGTTGCTCCGGGTGCCCCGCACATCACCTGCTCCCTGCAGGTCTGAGTGAGCTAAAGGAGCACCCAGGGGAGCTCTTTGAGAGTCAGGTGCCAGGACTTTTCTGACAGGAGAGGGCGGCGGCTCTGAGAATCTGAATCAGCTAGAAGGCTCCCAGGTAGGGGCGAGTTGGGCTTGGGGTCACTCTGCAGAGGACTTTAGGCGTCAGGATACCTCCACCACCACCACCACCCCCCTGCCCCCGCCAGCCTTAACTTAAGCTTTCCAGAGTCCCTGATCCCTTGAATGAATATATATGTCTGTACGTGATGCATGCATTTTTTTTTTCCTGGTTCTAGGGTCCACAGTTGTCATCAATTTTGCAAAAGGTCTGTAAACCCACACTGACTGTGAGCAAGACTTCTGGTCCACCCTAGCCCCTACCCAATTCCTTATTTTCCCACTGTGCCCACCTTGAGTGAGATGGGATCTCCTCCAAGGTTTCTTGGGTTTAGTAGATTCAGAGCTTCACTCAGGTCTGCCCTTCTGCTCCAGCCCCAAACCAGCAAAGCAGAAATAAATCTACAGTCAGATATTCCACCAAATGTATATCAATAACTGAAATAACGTTCTAGGGTCTTTGAAAATTTTCACCTTCTACTCCTTCCCAGCTTGGGCTTGCCGGATATCTTCACTTCTTCCTTTGGCAAAGGCATGTTGAACCTATACCCTGTGTGAATGACACTAGGGAGGAAAGAAAGTGGGAGACTGGTAGACAGGGAGAGGGGAGCACTGAGTCTCCCCATTGCTGTTGACACCATGCCAGTGGTGTCCTTCCTGATGCTGGGATTTGAGGAGGCACAGGATTCATGCTGTGTTACAAATGCTAGGTGGTCCCTTACTCTGTGGTGTTTGAACAAGATAAACCCTGCCTAGATACTTTCAACTTCCTGGTTGCAGATTGGTCTGAGGTCTCAACTTTTTCTATTTTCATCTTTGGCCCCATTCATCCCTTTTATTCTTTCCCACTCCATCCTACTCTGGAGAAGGAGAGAAGCCCTGGAGTTGGAAATCAGCTGTAGCTTTATGAAGTCCACATCTGGTTTGGTCAGATACAGGCTGGTGGATGAACACCGTCATCTGAGGGCAAGAGGACAGGGAACACCTTAAATGGCCCTTTCTGCAAAAGTGGCATCATAGTCATGGTGGTCTACTAGGAAATTTATCATTGCCAATTAAACAAAGGGATTTCCGGACAATAGGACAAATTCATTCATCATTCATGTCATAGATACATTTTTTTTGGAAAGTGCTAACTCCTTCTCTTACATAATAGCTGCCTGAAAACTTGGGCATGAAATTTAAAATTTCGGAATAACAGAATTTGGTTATTGAATGCAAAGCTTTTGTATGTGTCCTTGTGGTGTCACCCAGAAGGACAAAAGGATTGGAGGCACTTGTGGTTCTTTTTTTATGTGGTATGTAAGAGGGAAATTGAAAAATGAAGTCAGCAGAATCTAAGCACAGATGCCCCACCCCCAAATTGTTGATCCTATTCTTATGGCACATGTTGGTTTAATAAAAGTTTCTTTCCATTCCTAACTAGATCTCTTTCTGCTCTTGATTTTGAAGGGTCTTGAGTAAATAAGGATATGTAAACTACAAACAGAAACATCTAAAGATTATTATTGAAAGCCTACTAAGTATTAGGTTCTGTGAGATGACTGTGGTAACTACTGTCAGAGAGCTGGTGTTCCAGTCATGATTTGATTTTCAGTCCTGGCCAAGTTTATCACATCCTCCCTAGGTCCTGGCATAGGACCTAGCATGTAGTAGGTGCTCAGCAAGTACTTACTGAATTCAACAATAGCTAGAGCCATTTGTGGCTGTCAGACAATCCACCCGCCCTGGATGGGTTCCCAGCATGCTCCAGATCAGGCCAGCCTTGGCTCAGAAACCATTGCCAGGTGTCTCTTCTTTTGCCTCTTCCACTTTCCTGAAGGATTCAAACAGAAATGTCCTTCTTCTGGGTCACTGAGAGAAGGACCTTAAGGCCTGGACCAACTGCACTTACAGGAATGAAAAACAGCTGAGAGGGCAGCGGCCAGAAAGAATGGTGCAGACGAGCAGAGGATGAGGATGTTTTCCTGTACTAGATTTTCTCGAAAGAGCTTTTTATCCAGGGTATCAAAATAACCAGCAGCTGATGCATTTGCTGACTTGGAGGACAGATTGTGGCGTGTACAGTAATTGTTGTTATTTCTGAGGATGCAGAAGCCTGCAGCCATTGAGTGTCTCATCAACGGCAGTGCTCAGCCCAGCACAGACCTCCTGCCTCTCCCTCCCCTCATTCCAGAAGCCAGGACAAAGTGCACCTGCTATTTAAAACACCAGCAGGCTCAGCAGAGATCTGCGGACGACATGGGACCACTGGATCCCCTTGCAGTACTTGAGAAATAAGGAAATCTTATCCCAGTTGCTGGAGGAAGTGATAGCTGTAACTCAGATTTCCTTTCTCCTTTTCCTTCTAATCAGCATGAAGAAAAACTTCAGAAGGGGAGATATTTCATAACACTTAGTGAGATGACATGGTTACGGAATTGCAAGTGATCAATCTAGCCACCTTATTTATGGATGAGGAGACAGGGGCTTAGGAGGGACAGAGGCTCAGCCAAGTGCAAATAGCCAGTGTCAGGGGCAGGAGTAGAACTTCTGGATTTCTAGGCGAGTCTTCTTCCCCCAACACTCCCTCAAGGAAGCAGAGAGGAAGACCTTGATGACCTTAGGCTGCAGGAGAAGGCTTGGGAGGAAACGAGACAGGCAGGGTACAGGGAGAGTCAGGGGTACCCCTTTTCCTGTAGGGCCCAGCTCTGCCCACTCCTGGGACCTGCTCCTGGCTTTCACACTCTGGCTGTGAGATCTTCATTTTCTTCCTCTCTCCTCATTCCCTCCCTTCAATTTGTATGTGTTCCCTCTCTTATAGATGCTGCTGGCCCAGCTACTAGATTTCTCAACTTCAGTTCACCACCAATTTCCTCAGCAAAGTGATCTACATCTACCATTTCCTTGGCTTCCCTTCAATTCCTGCAGTATGGTTTCCATCTTCCTCCCCTCCCCTTCCCTCTATGGAACGGATATTTTTCTTCAACGACACCAGTTGCAAAAAACACGACTCCCAGCATGATCATAGCAGCATTTATCTATTGCCTCACTTATTTTAGACATGGGGCGAGGCACTTTGGTGAGTCCCATCCATAGCCCCATTCCTATTGTGGGTAAGGAAACTGACGCCTTAAGAATACCTTACTTCTCAAGTCTTGTAGTTGGACAATGACTGAGTAGAGATTTGAACCCAAATTTGTGACACTCCTGCTGTTGAACTGTGCCTCTTCTTCTTTTAGGCCAAGTTCAGGAGACTTTGCTGGTCCCCAGCCTCCCCTCCTGATGACCTCTTATTTGGAACACTTTTCTCCAGAGACTGCTGTGACAGTGCTGTCCTGAGTCACATTGTCTACAGTACTAAAGTCTCTGCTCTCAGAAGGCCTGTGTCTCCCACAGCTCCGTCCCAGGGCTTCCTGTTTTCCTTCACACTTGTTCTTCCTGGGGTTCTACCCTGACTTCACGATTCTAACCATAGCTCCAACTTTGACCTCTCCTGCATGCTTCCTCAGTCACCAGCACTCCGGATGTCCCTGTGGGTTCTTGTTTTAGCCTACCTGCCTAGGCACTAGCAGAAACTGTTTCCCTTCTCCTCTGTGGCCCTCAGCTTCTCCATCCAAAACCCTTGATCTTTTGTTTTTTCAAATTGATTTTTCAAATTTATATACGACAGCATTACAATTCTTATTATACATATAGAGCACAATTTTTCATATCTCTGGTCATATACAAAGTATATTCACATCAATTCGTGTCTTCATACAGGTACTTTGGATAATGATGTCCATCACATTCCACCATCATTTCTAACCCCATGTCCCCTCTCTTTCCCTCCCAACCCTCTGCCCTATCTAGAGTTCGTCTATTCCTCCCATGCTCCCTCTCCCTACTCCCCCTATGAATCAGCCTCCTTATATCAGAGAGAAACATTCGACATTTGGTTTTTTGGGATTGGCTAACTTCACTTAGCATTATCTTCTCTAACTGCATCCATTTACCTGCAAATGCTATGATTTTATTCTCTTTTATTGCTAAGTTATACTTCATTGTGTATATATGCCTCTTTTTTTTATTCATTCATCTATTGGGGGGGGCATCTAGGTTGCAAAACCCTTGATCTTAACTGAGTGAGGCAGTAGCCCCACAGGTCTCTCCCTTGGGACAGGTTAGACTGAGGACCCAACAGTTCAGCCCTTCTCCTGCGGGGGCACCACAGGCCAGGAAAGCCACCAGCTTGGAACTGGCAACTTGAGTCCACCTAATCCATCTACCCACTGAGGCAGTGTGACCTTGGAGGTCACACTATCTTCTTTGAGGCATAATAAATAAAATTGCCTATAATTATATTGGTTAAATTTATTGAATAAATAATATTTCAATACCAGCCATGTTCCATTCCCCTTCTAGGTGCTGGGGATTCGACAAATACACAAAATAGCCTCTAGATATATGAAATTTAAATTCTAGTAATTTGCCTCCCCTGTTTAACAAATGTACATTATTTTATGTATACTATACTTCTGGCCCATTTAAAAAATGGTGGTTTTCCTGACAAGAGTATGTGACAGAAGCAGAGACTAGCAGAGGTGATCCAAGCAATGGGCTTCTTAGGTGCCAAGAGAGTCAAGTGAACCTCTGGGGGTCAGGTGCCCTGAGTGACCTGATCCAAACAGCTGCCAGCTTCCACCTTCTCAGACTGGCTTGACCCTGTCCCAACAAGGGCTACCCGCCTCCCCCACCCCATTATCTCATGGCCACCATGGGGATCACGCAGACCAGGTGTTGTCACTGGTGTTATAGAGGCCTCTCCTGCTGGGACAAGTCTTCAGTGTGTCTCATGAGCCTGTGGGCGAGGCAAGTAGGTGCACCTCCATCCGGGATTCACTGTACAATTATCACCAGCTCTGGAGTTGGGACATTTCTGTGGTGCCTCTGGGACAGAACTCCTGGGTGATCAAATTCCAACCTGCAGAAAGCCTTGGCTTCTCTCCTCTGTCACATGGTGACTTTTAAGATCTTATCAGCTGAGAGTGTAGGAGCCCCATTACCTTCACTGGTAATGCTCCTAAAGAAGAGTGGGAGACAGGTGGGGTAGGTGACATTCTGGGCGACTCTCTGAGCCACCATGTCAGGGGTTAAGCTCAATTCATTTAATAAAACCCTGTCCTTGGGCAGGATCTATGTTAGGTACAAGGAAACAAAGTTCAAGAAGAAATATTTTTTGCTATTATAAGAACCTACTATCCAAGGGGAAGTGGACATACAGATTGGTGAGAGGTCAAGGGGGAAATGTGGACGCTCAGAGGATGGAGAATTTGACCCACCTGGAGCTTCAGGGACTCTTTGTTTTTGTCCTAATTGCACTTTAGCATAAGTTCCATGTTCTTTAAAGTGACTTAGGAGGCCCTGTGCCATCTGGCTCCTCCTGCCCCTATATTCCCTTCTTTGCTAATTCCTTTTCTTTGCTTTAGTCTTAGCCTTGGGGAATTTATTTCTCCAGATCATTTTGTAATTTCACTCAGGGCCATAAATATCATTTTGAAAACTATTGGCCATTCCCCAACCTCCTTCATCTGGCCCATTTGTCTTCTTTTGTGATGCATCTTTTAGAATCTTTGAGGATGTGTCTGGTGGGGTGCTTTTCTTGATCCCCCTAACCAAGATCTTGTATCCTTTCTAGGTGCTTCTTAGCAATCTGTATTGCTCAGAACACAGGTGTAATAAATATTTTCTAATGAGTTATTGTCTGAGCTGAGCTTTGAATCATGAGCAAGAGCCAGGAGAAGAATGTTGGGAAGGGTACCAATGGAGACGGAGGGAACAGCTTGAACTAAGATGCGCCATTGTGAGACGGCGTGGTGCATGCCGGGAAGATGAGCCAGGCTGGTGCTGATGGGACAGGAAACGGCAGCAGATGAAGCTAGTGCCATCATAGGAGAAGTCAAGGAGGGCCTGCATCATGTGGGGTGAGGGAAGGACCAGACCCCTGGGAGACCACCTGGGGCCTGAAGTCACAGTCGAGGTGAACCGAGGTGGTGGCAGGCTGAGCCAAATGCTGGGAACTATACCTGCAGAGACACATTCAGAATGCGTTTGGGGGACATATTTATCAGGAGGTAGGGAATAGTTGGATAAGGAGGGGGTCCGTGAGGAAGAGGAAGGGTTCTCCAGGATGCCCCCTGGATTCCTGATTTGCTTGACCAGGTAAACGGCAGTGTTAACAATGAAGATAGGGCATCCAAAGATGGAGCCCATGTGGTGGATGGGGAAGCAGAAGTCTTCAGTTTAGGATTTTGGGGGGCCTCTGGGACATGGAAGGGCACATGTGAAATATGTAATTGAGGAGCTCAGAAACAAGGTCAAGGACCGTCGTGTCCATACACTGCACACAGCTGAAGGGAGCCCGTGGCATCTCGTGAGAGTCTCTGCTGAGGCCTCACCTCCCCATAGAAGCCACACTCTCACTCCTCCACAGCTTCAGCACCAAGCCAACAGCCGGGCATCTCCCAGAGGCCTGGACACAGGGAAAGAGGCTCCCATGTCCTCTGGTTCTCCCCTAGTTGTTTATAATACCCAGTCCCTATCAGAGGTGCAGGTCAAAGGTGGAGAAAAAACCAGGACCCTGGCGGCTGATGGCCTTCCCCATCCCATCTTCCCCCCTCCATCCTCCTCTCTGGGGCTGGCAAGAGTGGGTTTTTTTGTTTTTTCCTTCTCTTCTCAGTCACAGCCCCTCTAAAGTCACATCTTGAGCTCCCTCCAAAAGGCTTTTACTAAGACTCGGTGGTCAAGTCCTCCAAGCCTGGTTCCTGATATTTTATGGGGGCTGAAGGAATTCAGAGCCCCCCCTCCAGCTGCTGCCTGGAGAATGCCTGACTTTCAAAACCACGGTCTTGCTGTGGACTCAGAGACCCTACTCTGGATGTGGAAAGCCAAAGAGCAACTCCTCTTTCCATTGCAGTGGCTGCAGTCTCGGCAGCACCCTGTGAAAACCATGTGCCTCTGGCAGAATGGGTGGGGGGCGGTGATCACAGACTGGGAAAAGCTCGAAAGGATATCTAGTCATCTCCTTATGACATTTGTATATAGGCAACAGTCTGCTCTCTCCAAGAAATAGTGAAATCCTCAGGGACTTGATTACTCATTGTAATACCTGGAATACAATAGATCCTCAATGAATGCATATTACATAAAATTAAACAGAAACCCACAGGTTTTGAATAATGGTGTTGAAAATAACTTAACAAATAATCAACCTAGTCTGTGGGCTGACATATCCATGCTCTCAGTACTGTGCCTTACTGACTAATTTAGGAAACATTTTATTTTATTTATGGTACTGGGCATTTAACCCAGATGTGATCTACTACTGAGCTACATCTCAAGCCCTTTTTTAATTTTTATTTAATTTTGGGGTCTTGCTAAGTTGCCAAGTTGCCAAGCCTGGCCTGGAACATGCGATCCTCTTGCCTCAGCCTCCAGGATAGCTGGGATATGGGTGGGTACCGCCGAGGCTGGCTGATTTTAGAAAAATGCTTAATGAATCAGGTGTCAGGTCTCTAGAATTAGGTTTTGTCAAGCTCCGTCACTCAGGGGTGCTGGCTAACTTAATTCCTCCAGGATCTGGTGTGCTTCTTGAGTCCTGATCAGCCCAGGACTGTCTTTCTTTTCAGAAAGCAAGAAGTTTGGGATCAGTGGGGCATCCCGTGCCCCTCGGTGTGGAACTGCAGGCCCAACTGGTGTGTAGCACATGGGAAACATGCAGTATCTCTTCTGATATTGCTTAGTTGACAAGAGGCCTATTTTAAACTTTGTCCTCTGCCCAATTTTGAGCCTGGCAAAAATTACCTCTCTAGAGGGATTGGTGTGTATGTGTGTGTGTGTGTGTGTGGGGGGGTGCTCAGGTCACCCTGAGGTCTCAGTCCTACTCTTAGGAAATGACTTGGGATGCCCACTGGCCTTGAGGTAAAACTACCTGAAGTCCGTGGGTTTTCTTAGGGTCATTGCAGTGACAGAGCTGACTTGAATGATGGAAGAGCTCACTTGTAAATTGAATGAAGAAGGTATTTGGGCATAAACAGGGTCAAGTGGAAGGCCCCTGAAAACATCCTGCATACGTTTTCAGGTAGCTCTCAGAAAAGCTGTATTGATTTCTGTGGATTATTTTCTTTCTCACTCTGGGACTTTGCACATGCTTTGCTCTCTTCTAGCCATATTTGCTCTGCTCTGTACCCCTTCACTTAGCTGACCACCCCCAGGCCTCAGTGAAGGTGTGACCTCTAAAGGTAGCCTGGCTGTCCAAGTCTGGGTCAGGGACCCTAACCCCTCTGATTGGGTCTCCGCATACTCCACCCTCTATGATAAAGACCTATCTGCTTGCTTGTCTTCCTTCTTCCCCCCCACCAACTTGAAAAGCTTCTCTCTGGGGTGGCCAGGGCCATGGCATCCCCAGCACCTAACACCGTGCCTGCACACATAGGTACTCCACTCTGAATTGTGGCTTATCTGTAGGTCTGCATGTGTGCTCTTCAATTCTTTGCTTGCCTTTCTGTGGATATAAGTAAAATGTGCATAGTCATGCTTTCTTCTTAGCATATATCTTTCTCTGTGATAAAAAGCCTAGACTTCAAAACCAAGGAGATCTGGGTCCTAATTCCAGCTTCTTTGCTTCCTGAGTCTAACGCATGTGATGTGAAATGATACCTGCCCATACACACATGAGAGGGTCTTTCTAGTGGTTGCTCCATATGGACTTGGGTGCATGACCTCCCCTAGGCAAGCATGACCCGCTGCATGCACCCCCCACCACCACATACATGCAACTGTGTCCTGTTGTGGGCTAAACCAGGTGGACCGTACTTTGGGCAGACAGAGGGAGGTTTGAGTGGCCATCACAAGGTTAATGAAAAAGGGGTGCGGATGCTTGGGAACAAAAAGGTGAGAATTCAACCCAGAACCCGTCTTCTGCAGCTCCTAGCTTCTTTGGGCTGCAAGATGTCCTCAGGCTGTCTTCCCTTGGCCATTCCGCAAGCCTGAAGTGACTTTTCGTTTATTGGCATTCTAATTTTAAAGTTCCCATGTGCAGAGATGACTTTGATCTCCAGGAGGAGTTCATTTTTTCCCATTAGCATCCCATTATACAATCTCTGACAGATTAATCACAGCTATTGTTGTACTGTTTATTCTACACACTGTATAATTTTACTTTCAAATGTTATTTTAATTAAGAAGGAAGTGCATTAGGGGAAGGCATTTTCCTGACAGACAGGCTTCTCCAGCCTCACTGAGCAGGTGTAGGCCCTGCCGCCTGTGACAGCAACCTCTCTGGCAAAGAGTTGGCCTCCCATAGCCAAAGGGTAAGTGAGTCCTGTGGTTTTATGATGTGTCAGGAGGACTCTGAATAACTTGATCGAAGCTGAGTTATTATTTTTCTAAGAATTTTTCTTCTTTGCGGCTAAAGCAAAGAATTCATCTTTGTACCCTATCCCATACAGAGATGGAGGTGAGGCCGATGATCTGCTGCTTCATCTGGGGCTGAGTTCAGTCTGCCTCAACCACTGATTAACCCTGTGACCTTGGGCAAGTTACTTAACTTCTCTCAGCACCAGTTTCCTCAGAGAAGAATGATACCCTTTAGGCATACATATGGAAATGCTAGAAGATTCAACCAAGAAAATGTACCTAAGGTACTTTGGGATATTTCTTGGCACATAGGGAGGGCCCAGTAAAAGGGTCAGTATTCAATCCCATCTACTCATTTACCTCTGCTCAAGTCAAGCTCAGGGTGACAAGAGAGCAGCAGCCCCAAGACGGGGACAGACAGACTTGGCCAACTTGACAGTTGTGCAGAGGGCCCACCCTGGTTTGGAAAGAGCAACCACTCTGAAACCACAGAATCCAGAAACACATTTCAACTTCACCATTTACCCTCAAGGGCTGGACCCAGAGCCAGATACCAAGCAGTTGGAGCAACAAGTTCATTTTTTTAAAAAAGAAAAACATTTTGTGGTGAGGGAAAAAATGCTTGCACAAGAAGCTCAAGAAGAGAGACAGAGATTAAATAAAGAGTTACTCTGCTACCAGGGTATAGGATAGGGCAAAGGCTTGGCTTGAACTCTGCATCTAGTGTGCGCTTTGATAAATCCCAATTCAGTTGTATCATGTCAACACAAATGTTATACTCCTGGACCTGAATGGCAGATTAAGGTGGAGAAAACTCTTTTGTTCCTTTGGAAGTAACTTTTTTATTATTGCAGAGAAATGACTGGAGGTGGAAGTCCTCTATTCTACTGCTGGAACTTAGGAGTGACAGACTCTGACAAGGCTGAAGAAATTGAAGGGAAAATAAATCTAACTTTTCTATAGTATAAAACCACCGTCACCCATGTGGAATCCTATATTAGGTCCCTTCAAAATGAATTTTGAGGGATAATCACAATTCTTTAGTTGGGTTGGAATTTTGTCATTCAAATGTTGAGCCCTTTGAGATGGGGTATCCAGATTTTTTTTTTTTTTTCATTTCTGCCTTGGCAGAACCAAGTATAGTACTTGGAAGAATTTGTCTTCAAAAATAGCCATTAATTGAACGGAATAAAATTATTCCAAGAAATGGGCCATTGTTTGGCTCATTTGTTAATAGAGAAATCTTTGTTGTAATGGGACTTTGACTGTGTTCTTTAATAACAGCTGGAATCTGTTAGGGTCGAAGAAAGGTACAAATGGGGGTAAAAACTGAAGACAGCACATATGGCATTGTCATTAATGGAATTTTGAATGCAGTTAATATATGAAACAGGCTGTGTGTCCAGGAACAGTGCACAGAGTCACATTGTTCCAAATGTGGCTTTAGCCATCTTTCCGTGCTCTTTGCCTGTGTGCAGGGAAAGACAGAATGGGTTTGCACTGGAAGGCTGGGAAGTTCACCTGGCACATCAAGAGCAGTATTTGCAGATCTCTCCACAGAGGAATGGGGCACAGAGCATGCTTTTTTTTTATGTGGACAATTTTTTTTTTCCAATGAAAACAAACTCATTGGAAATGCCCTGTCTTAGTTAACATTTGTATAGACTTTGATATACTTTCTGGCATTTTATGTGATGCAGATATTCACTTAAGCTTCAGAAGGAAACGTTAACAGGATTCATGTTTATTCTACACATTTTTCAAAATGTTGGAGCCTAATAAACATCACAAGCTGTCCCTCTGGTTGCTGATGGCTCCGAGGGCTGCTACTTGGCCTCTAAGGGTGTGAATATCTGTCACAGTGTTTTTCTCTTTAAGTTATTCTTTGTTACCATTTTAGAAAAAGAGATTCAGGTTTAAATCTACCTTGTTGCCTCTCACCACTCTGCTATCCCCGGGAACTTTCCAATCAACAATTACCTAAAAAGGTGGTTTGGCTTTCCTAGTACCCCCAAACAGGACTAGGACAATAGTCACTAAAAATGGGCATTGTCCAAGGTTTGCCAGACATCAGAGAACAGTTCCAATGGTAATGGTTTCAAATAACTGTTTTAATAGGTACAAATAATAATAAAAATGCAGTAAAAATTATAGTCAGGCAGTTTGCAAATTTAAAGTATGACGTAGAAATGTATAATACAAACGATTCTAGTTGGCGTACAAGGATACAGTGTGCTAGGAGATGGACAGGCTAGTTGGCACTGTCTGTTTTTAGCTGTGCCTGACCCATGGGGAGCATCTCCAAGAATGCTTTGCAAGGACAAGGCATGAAGCTGGCAGGGCAGGAAAACACCAAACAGGGCAGAGGGAAGAAGTGACTGGAATGTCTCCCATGCTTTGTAGATGTCAGAAGCACACAGAGAAAGCAGGATGGATTTCTTTTCAGTTCCCTTTAATAATTTTTCCTCTCAGGTTTGCCTTTTGGATCAGAACCAGTGAAGTCAAGGTTGGTGGAATGAAAGGTTTTTGCAACCTTAAATGAAGCTGCTCCCTGAAGCCTGCTCAAAACTGGCTCACAAAAATAGTGAGGGAAGTCATTTTCTTTTAAATTGTCCCCTTCTCTCCTCCCTGGAGCCCCTCCAAGGCCCAGGCCTGGTCAGGAGCACTCTGTGTCCACATTGGGTATGGGACAGGAGGGAAAGCACTGCCCCAGGAGTCAAGAATTTTCTCTTTCACCCTCAGCTTGACTCTGAATTTCTACATGACCTTGGGCAAGATCATTCGCCTCTCTGGGCCTTCATTACTCCAGAAGGAACAGGAGCTTTGAAGAAGGTGATTTCCAGGGTTCCTCTGAATTGCAAATTTGCTAAAACAAATGGATCCACATGAAAGCAAATCCTTCCTACTGGGTCTTTTTTTTTTTTTTTTTTTTTTTTTTTTAAATAAGTAGTCTAAAAAAGGGCAATGCTTATCCAAGCAAAGTGACTCTTGAATTGTAAAATTTTAGGCACTTGGTTTGCCAAAAGAAAAACAGTTCTTTATTGGTGTGTGTGTGTGTGTGTGTGTGTGTGTGTGTGTGAGAGAGAGAGAGAGAGAGAGAGAGAGAGAGAGAGAGAGAGAAAGAGAGAGAGGAGAGAGAATGTAGCTTGCAGGGTTGAGAGCTTTCTTGTCTTTCTAGTTGTCTTGGGGTCATCTTTGACTTTCTTTTCCACTCCATATCAAGTTCACTGGCAAACCCTAGTGGCTCCTCTTCATCTATCTAGAAGGTGTCATTGATGCTCCAATAGACCATCCCTTCATTCCTCACCTAGATTGTAACAATTCTCTCTTAACTGACTGCTTTCTCTTCTTCCAACCTTGTTCCTCTCATTCTATTCTAAGTCTTAGCTCCCTCCAGAGTAATCCTGCTAAAACTTTCCTTCCCCAGATCCTTTTTTTGGAATCTGTGGCAGTCAGTGGGAGCTGGGTTTTGCTGAGGTAACAAGCAACACTGAAGTCTCAGTGGCTTCACCCAACAAAGCTTGTTTCTCAAACTACAAGCCCAGTGCAGTTTGGCAGAAGGGCTCTGCTCACTATGGCCACTTGGTGGTGAAGCCGGAAGGATTCTCCCTCCATCCCTGAAGGAGGAACAAGGACAGGGCAAGTCACACGTTGGTTCTTAAAGCTTCTGCCTGAAAGTGACCACAACACCTCTGTCTCTGTTTCATTGGCTGAGCAAGTCCTGTGTGGGGATAAGGAAGGGCACTCCTACTATGTGGCTGGAGGGGGAAGACAGAAATACTCAACAGGAAGCCTAAAGTCCACCACAGGTTTTCATCTGGCTCAGAAGATGTCCCAGGTCCTCATGGTCAGGATCCTCCATGGCCCTGCATGATACGGCCTCTCATCCCCATTTCCTCTCTTGTCTCCTTGTCTCTTTCTACTTTCCCTCCCTCCACCTCAGCTCCTCCAGCACTCCAGGCAGGCTCCCCCACAGGGCCTTTGCACTTGCCATCCACTCCTTGGAGTTTCCTTCCTCCAGATATTTGCATAACCCTCACTTTCTGAGTCTTTGCTCACGGCCCCCTCCCTATTGAGGATTTTCCTGGTTGTTATTAAAAATCCAAACTCTGCTTTCCTCGACACCTACCCCGGCATCCCTATCCACTTTATTCCTTCTCCACTTTATTTTTTTTTCCTACTCTCTTTATCATCTTCTAATATAACTTTTAATTGATTAATCTTGCAGTATGGCACAACTGTGGAAAGCCTGGACTCTGTATAGCATGGGTTCGAACCCATGCCTCTTCTACGCCCTAGTTAGTGACCTTGGGGAAGTTACTTAGCTTCTCGGTGCCTCAGTCTCCCTGTCTGTAAAGTGGGGTTAGTAAAAGTGCCCACCTCCTAGGATGGTGGTAAAAATGAACCAAGAAAATTGTGCAGAACAAGAAGCAGCTCACAGTAGTGCCACTTGCTATTCTTATTCGTTGTCTGATTTGCTGCACTGGGACAAAAGCTCCATAGGGCAGTGATTTCTGTTTCAACTCTTTCCTCAAAGCAGTGTTTGGCATATAACAGGCACAGCATAAATATTTATTGCGTGCATGAGTGAGTGACTGCTCCCATGAGCCTGTTGGGCAAGCTGGCCAGCACCCACTGTCCTCTGGCCCTTTCTCTACTCCTGTGGTCTACAGGTCTGAGAACAGGGAGGACTGCAGACAGCTAGATTCCCCCACCAGGTCAGACTGCACATGTTCCTGGATCCTGAAGCCACTTCTGGGGACCTTCCTGGATAGAGTGATGTGTGATGGGTGGTGTGGGCTTATTTTATCCGCAACATCCTGCTGAACTTTGAAGGTAGATTGAATCTAAAGTGCAGGTGAAACCTGACTCTGCTCTATAATAGCAAACACTTCTTTGACTAGTTAGCCTGTGTTGTGACCTTGAACCCTGCACTGTGCTCCTATGGTAACAGATCTACCTGTTCCTAGTGCAAACCAGCCAGTTGCCATTGTCATGATTTATCTGGATGCTGTCCTCTCTGGGGAGCATGAGGTCAGGCAGCTGTCCCTAGGCCAGGCACATAGCAGGTGCTCAGTAAAAGTTTGTCAAATGACTGAGCCAAGGGGTCTGCTGAATGGAAGTCAGGCTGCTCAAACCCTCTCTAGCATGTTGGAGGGAATGTTGTTCCCCGGAAGTGCAGGAAACTGTAGAGAGCTATTAAAGACTGATTTCCCATTATATTTGAATAAATCAACAGCACAAATGTGAATGTCCTAATAAGGAGCATCAGTATTCCTGAGATGTTGTAGCACTTCCCAGTTCAGCAATGTCAGACCTTCGAAGGTGGGTCAGCTGCCTGAGGGACCTGGAAAAATGAAGAGCTTCCTGATCTGTCCCATCTAGAGTGCGCTGGAGCTTCCCGGGGTGGAACTGGCTTAGGACTACAAAGCTATGAGTAGATAATGAGAAAACATTCCTGGCAGTGAGGACATGGACATGTGGGGGTGTTTCACCCCTTCACTTATTACCTATAAGGAATAAGGCAGTGCCTTGGGTGCCCCATGGGGAGGGAGACCCAGGGAGAGTGCTAGGGACCCTCATTCTTGTTTCTGTTTGTCAAGCTCTGGTCCTGTGGAGTCACTTTTGTTTATTGTAACTCAACTTGGGCCTCAAGTGTTTTTGCCTTTTGGTTGGTGAGGTAGGACCCTGAGCACCCTTGACCGGAGGTAAGGAGGGAGGACCACAAGGTTGCTTTCTGTTTTTACCTTGAACCTAGTATGGGAAAGCATGGCTGACTCGCTTACTCATGTGGGTGCGTGGCTTCTATAGCACCCGGTGGAACCTTGGGCCCCCACCCACCCTGTGCCTGTTCTGGTCCCCTTTCTCTTCCTGAGAAAACAGAGGCACTTAGTTATTCTTGGGACCTGCTCTGGGCCTTGGCCGAGGACAGTGGTGAAGCAGGTAAATCTCACCTGTTCTCATGCTTTTCGGTCCCTTTCCCAACCCTTTGTTTCTTCAAACCCTGTGTGACCCAGGCAAGTCCCTTATTATTATTATTATTATTTTTAAGAGTCAGTTTCCTCATCTGTCAAAATACTACTAACAATAGCGCGTGACCCGAAACTCTGAAACTACCAGAGGAAAAGGTGAACCACTTCAAGATATTAGTATAGGCAATGGTCTTAGGACTGGCGGCCCCAAAGCATCAGAAATGAAAGCAAGACTTGACAAATGGGTTTACAGCAAACCAAAAACCTTCTGTATGGCACAGGAAACAGGAGGAAAGAGACAACCTATATTTACTCCTTCTAGAATAAATAATTGCCACCGATCATCTGACAAAAGGTTAATATCCCAAATAGGTAAAGAACTGAAAAAACTTTACAATAAAAAAAAAAAAACAAGTAATCAAATTAACATCAGGAATGTGATCTGAATAGTCACTTCTTGAAAGAAGAAATACAGATGGCCAATAAGCATATTAAAAATGCTCAAAATCATTAGCCTTTGGGGAAATGCAAAACCATCTCAGCCCAGTAAAAATGGCTATTATAAAAAAACACCAAAATGAGAAATTATATCTCATCTGATTCAAATGTATGATATGTCAAGGTCATTGTACTGTCATGTGTAACTAATTAAAACAAATAGAAAAACAAAACAAACAAACAAACAAAAAAACCACCACATAATTACAAATGCCGGTACGCATGTGGAGAAAAAGTAACTTTTGCACACTGTTGGTAGAAATACAAATCAGTATAGCCACTATGAAAAACAGTATGGAGATTCCAGTATCCAGGCCTGGGAATGTATCTGAAGGAAATGATCAGCGTACAGAGTGTGCCCATGTTTGTTGCAGTTACTACTCACAATAGCCAAGGTAAGGAGTCCGCCTAGGTGTACAGCAACAGGTGAATCAGAAAATATGGGATATATATAGTTTGGCCATAAAGAAAAATGAAACCCTGTCATTGGAATCAAAATGGATGAAACTGGAAATCACCATGTTAAGTAAAATAAGCCAGATAAGGAAAAACAAGTTTTATGAATTCTCTTATATGGGGAAACAGACAAATAAAAACGTAAACCCAAAAGTAGAATAGGGATTCCTAGGGCCTGGGAAGGGTGGAAGGGTGCTGGGGGAAAGAAGGAAGGATGAATGGATACGATCAATGGACACTGTGTACGTGTGTGGAAACATCACAGTGACTCCCGGTTATATGTTCAATTAATCGTGTGTCAATAAAAAGTGGACATAAAAATAGCATGTGTTTCCCAAGGTTACTTGGAGATTTGAGTGAGAGAGTTGCATAATGAATGTCCGATGACATCAATACTGCCACTCAGGAAGGGCTCTGCCATTGCTGCATCTAAGGAAGCATTTCTCCCCAAGCCCTCCAGTTAGGAAGAGCTTTGACATCCACAGAGCAGCTAGGGGAGATGTTCCTGGGTTTGAATTTAAGTGCCCCTTGAAACCAAATGAGGTAAAGTGACCTGCTTCTTCTGCGGGGGTCGGGGAGGAGTGGAGGTTGGAGGCAGGTGGCAGGGGATGGTGAAATAAAGATTAACAAGTGTTTATAAATCCTTTGCAACCTGTCGTCTCCTTTTTTTTTTTTTCTTGTAAAAACGACATTACACAGAGGCCAAAAATATATCCTCTTTGCCCTTCTTGCCCTACTTTCAGACATTTATGTCACTGTCATATTCATAAATCCTAGAAAATTTTCAGTGGAAGAGAGTGTTCTTAAAAGCTTGCCGTGCATTCATTCCCCTGGCTGAAGGGAGCTCCCCCGAGTTCCCAGCCTATTACATAATTCCCAATAAGCACAACTTTAGTTCTAGTACCGATTGAATATCAGCTTTTATCAACAGCTCAAATAACATTTCCAAATCGACAAATCCGAACAGTCCACAATCTATGCCTGGTTTGGCAGCCGTCCCCCGTGACACTCCTTGTGGTTGGATTCTGCTGGTGAAGTCTGTTTGATTTAGTGGGACTTGCCATGCTAATTCGTACCATAGGGATGGTCAGGATCCTGAACTTTGATCCCATGAAAACAGACATGATTGAAACAGGATTTTGTTTGTTGGTTCAGGGGTGGTTGGCTCCTGGAGTCTTTCTGCTGTCAAGTTGCTGGAAAGGCTATTTGTTTATGGAATTTGTTGTCTGGAGGAGCAGTCTGGGGAAGGGAATGTAAGGAGATTTATTCCCACAACGATGAACTCATATGGAAAAAGATTGTCAAGGAAAAAAAAAATTAAGCTGCTTCTGTAGGTATGTTATTTAGGGTGAGTGTGTGTGTGTGTGTGTGTGTGTGTGTGTGTGTGTGTGTGTGTTTTAAGGATGCCACTAGTTCCCACTTTATAAAATGGCCTCTAGGCCATAATCCAAACATACAGAGAAAATAAGGGGGATTTTTCACATCATAGATACATTTTGCAGTGCCCCTTTTATTGCTCCAATTTGAAAAAAGATCCCCCAATTCAGTTAATGCATAGTAATTCAGGTATGAATGCAGTGTAAAGTGAGGCATTTGTAAATTATTTAATTAGAAAACAATCAAACAGATTAAACCAATCTTTTGTAGAGTTCTATGCACTGAGTTTTGGGCTAAAATGCACAAGGTATGAATTTTCTTCTTGCACTCCCCTTTGACCTTGTGACTTTCTAGGCTTGATAACACACTTGTTGTGCAAGTTTCCCGAAGCAAGCCAGCCTGTTATTGGCTGGTATCTGCTAATTTGCTGTATCACTCTTTTCCTAGCCCTAGGGATTCGTTTTTGAGTTAAGTGTGCTCCTACCCAGGCTCTGATCAACTGCTAGGCATGGTCTTATCTCCAGCGCTCATCTCCACAGTGTCCTGTGGTCATTTGATCACCTCCCTCGCTCTGTGTTGAGTAGAGCCTGGCCTGGAGAATCAGGGGGTGAAGCAGGTGGCTTAGGCCTAAGGCAAGCAGCACGTCCCATTCCCTGGCCACAGCGATCGGCTCAGGAATGGGCATGCAGCCCCAGCAGAATCAGTGAAATGCCAAGAGATTGCCCCAGAAGATCTGAGACAGAAGGAAATGCCTCCCCCATGGTTGCCCTTCCAACGTGAGCCTGAGGCACTGCAATGTAAGCTGGAGCCGTTCTGGGTTTATGGGGGTCTGAGATTTTCTGGCAATGAAACCTTGAGAGAATAAGATGAGCCAAGATACTGGGAGAGAGGATAATGTCAAAATGGCAGCTTTGAACCCCTGTAACCAGCCATGCCTGAAGTTATACCCATGTTTTTTTTTTTTTTTTTTCTGTTCTGGTTTCTATAACAAATACCATTGACTGGGTGGTTTAAACCCCAGGCATTGATTTCTCATGGTTCTGAGGCCTGGGAAGTCTACGATCAGGGCACCAGTATGGACAGGTTCTGGAGGGGGCCCCTTTCCTGGCTTGCAAATGGCTGCCTTCTAACTGCCCTCACCTGGGGTGGGAGGAGAGGGTAGGAGCACATGAGCAAGCTCTTTGGTCTCTTTTTCAAAGGACAAATGACACTAATCCCATCACAAGAACCTCACCCTTATGTCTTTGTCTATACCTCATTATCTCCCCAAGGCCCTGTATCCAAATGCCATCACACTGGGGGTTAGGTCTGGTCCTATGAATTTTAAGGGAGCAAAACATTATAGGTACATATAACTTACAAGTCTCGTGAGTCACAAGTCTATAAGTTAACATTTTGCTTTATTCTAATTTAGGCCGTTTTTGTGTCATTTATAGTTAAGATTCAACTAACAGAAGACCGACATGTTCTAGCCCCACCTATTAAGAGTTTCCATTTGTTCCAGGATTAGAGCTGTTTCTTTTCTCTCCACCTATTTTCTTCCCTTCCTCCTGAGCGCAGGTGTGCCCCACATTGGAACATTCTGAATCAGAGTTTTGATTCTTAAGTTGCTTTGTGGACTTGTTTTCCTGCCCATAAGGTAATTCAACCAATGACTATAATAGAAAGGGTTGAGACCAAGCTCTGTTTTCATTTTGCTCCAGGTTTTCCTACACTGTGACTTCCCCATAAATCTTCATATACTTCAGATTTATTCTGGGTCATAAATAGTTCCATGGAAACTGTCTCATGAGGGTTACCGATACCTGCTGGGTCTTTCTTTCTTTTTTAAATTTAGATAGTATGGAGTAAAATGTTTGGACAATGTCAGAACAGTTTCACAATCTAGAATTTTGGAACTGCAGAGCCATGTTTTTGCCCAAATTATTCAATGTTTCTGGGGCTGTTTGTATTAGTAGTCAAGAGTTAAAACTGTGGCAACAACTTAGGTGGATGGTTCACAGTAGGACTGACATCTCTGGTATACACTGCCAGTCTTGTTTCGGGGGTACAGGGGGAACCTGGCAGGCCTCCAAACTTGGACTTATTGTGAGCTAATATGAAAACATGGCAGGTGGTGAAAAAATTGGGTTTTGAAGTTAGATAGACCTGAGTTCCAACCCCAAATCAACCGTGGAATCTTGGACAAGTCATTTTACTTCTCTGAGTTTTAGTTTCTTCATCTGTAGATTGAGGATTTTAAAGTTCCGAAAATAGTGCCTGAGAGATAAAACCCTCAGTAAATAATTTTCTTCCTCCCTCTACCATAATACGTTAAGACAAATAATCGCTTAACAATCAGCAGAGCCTGGCTCAAAGCCTGACTCTATTCCTAATCTCCATGATGTGAGGAAGTACGTACCTTTTTTCCCCCAATGTGGTAGCAGAAACAATATCATGATCTCTGTCAAACGATATCATTATCAATCATTATTTTATAAATGAAGAAAATAAGGTTTAGAAAATTGGACAAAACACTCATTAGTAAGTGGAATTGGGAATTGAATCCATCTTGAAAATGGAGGCAAATTCCATTCATTCATCTACCTTCTTATCTATCTCTATATCCATATATCCCCCCACCCATCCCTTTATTCAGCGGGTGTTTGAGCATCTTCACTGTACAGTGCAGTATATTAAGTGCCAGGTTCCTCCTATGAAGAGAGTAGTCCCTAACCCTTGTTGAGCCTGCTGATCTGTGGAGTCCAGTCTTTTCCTTTCTACCTCATAGGGTCATTCTGAGACTCAAGTGAGAGAATAAATAGAAGAGTGCCTCGTCAAGTATAAAACACAGAGAAATACAAAATAACATTATTATTCTCTACTCAAACCCTGAATCCCAGGGCCTCAGATGTCCGGGTGGGGCTTGTCCCGCAGGGTCGGTCCTGGGGCAGAGGACAGCTCTGCTGCCTTGGATCGGCTCTCACCTTGCAGCCTGGCCTCCAGGTAGATGCTTCCTTTGGACCCTTGGTTCTGACCTCTGCCTGGTCCTTTTCTCTCAGCTCTCTCTAGCTCTCCTCCTATGCCCAGCCTGGGCACCCAGGACCCAGTGCTGAGTCACCAGCTCTGCTTGTCCCTGGAGGCTGCTTACCCTTGAGGAAGGAAACCCAATTGTCAGAAAGTTGTGTTGGGGTTTTGTTTTCTTTTATACCACCTTTCATCCGGCCACTTCTCCCTCCACTGGTGTCTGATGACTCCCACTGGCTGCCCCTCAGTCCTGGACTTTAGGACACCTGTGGTGTGTGGTGGCTCATGGTCAGGGCTCTCAGTGAATATCAAGGCAAGACAAGGATTTGGGGATAATTGGGGGGATAAGAGAACTATAGGATCTGAGCCTTAGCTGACTGGGATGGGCCGCGGGTTGCTTTGTTTTTGTTATTAGGTCCATGCCTTGTGGCGGCCGAGGGGAGCCATTAAATCTCTCAAGGTTCTTGCTTCTGACAGGTGCCCATCCTCCAGGGTCTCCTGTCAAGTGAGGACCTTGTGCCCTTCACTTTCTAGCTGACCTTCCAGCTGGTGCCACGGAAGCCTGTGAGTGATTTCCTGGGAAGAAGGGAATGGCAGGTGCATGAAACACTGCGGCTCCCTGCAGGTGGGGAACCCCGAGCCCGGGGTCTGGGCTCTGCCTGTCTCCTTCGATTTGAGCCCCTGGAACATGGCGCCAGAGGGGAGCGTGGACCGGCTGCTCTGCTGGTGGCAAGGCTGAGGTTAAGCCCTTCACCGCTGGTCCAGCTGCTGCTGAGCTTCCCTGTGTGTCACACATGGCTGCTACCCTGCTGTCACTCACAGGCTCCATCTGGCCTTCAGGCTGGCTGACTGAGGGCCTCCTCCCAGTTGGTTGAAGTCCCACCATCCCAGCCCCTGCGTGTGGAGCGACTCCTGGTGTTCCACAAACGCCTTCCACTGGAACCTGCGCAAGCCTTTTAATATATGGCTGGGAAAAAGAAAAATGAACGTTCCCAGTAATTTTCCCATTCCCATTCCCTCCTCTACCAAGAAGACCTTAAATGAAGGGGGGTGGGGCGCTTCATACCAGAGGCAAGTTTGCAGTGAGAATCTCTGAGTCTATTTTCGTCCAGTACCATCTGGACACAAATCAAGAATCTAATTTTTCCCACTACTTTCTCTCTCTCTCTCTCTCTCTCTCTCTCTCTCTCTCTCTCTCTCTCTCTCTCTCTCTTTTACCCCTTTGTATTTTAGCTGACTCTGAGAGCTCAAAGCCTGAAACCAAGTCTGGAGCATAGAATTCCATTAAAACAGAAAGAAAATGTCACCAATTCCAAGGACTAGTTTCCCCACCTACAGCGCCTTGGGCAGTCGGGGGCCCAGAACCCCTTCTTGGAGGACTTGCCTGATGTACCAGAAGGTGCAGAAGGAGGCGGGGTGAGAAGAGCAGCAGCTGGCTCCTGCCTTCTGTTTACCTCCAGCTGTGGTTAGAGTGTGCTGAGCCCCAGGACCAGGGATGGAAGTCCAGCCATGTGATAGTCATTAGCCAACTTCTAGTAAGTGCTGACAGCACGCCAATGGGTGGACCTGGGCCTGGGAGCCCTGGAAACCTCAGCCCAGCAGCATCACCCAAGTAACTCACAGAGACTCTCGACATAGGCCTGGCATCCCACCTGCCTCCTTCCCTGGCCAGGTTCTCCTTCTCCCTCATGGCCAATGTTCTGATCAACCACCTTGAGATCTTCGTGCCATGGACCTCCTTAGCAGTCTAGTGAGTGGGGATATCATATTGGTGAAATTTGGGTGCACAAGAAATTTTTCTTTAAAATTGTTGTTGGGTGCTAGAAAACTTTGGCTTGAAAATAAAGTACAGGAAGTTCTAGGCTGGATCTTCTCTATAAAAATGAACATGTTTATTCAAAAGACTGGAAGATAGGAACTTAGATTTATGTTCTGTTGGTTTAGGTAGCAGCATTGAAAGTGAGAACTTTTAATTTTTTTTTCTCCCAGGAGAATATTGCTCTGAAGAAGAAAGGGCTGGTGCTCTCTGATCTCCCTAGAATATCATTGCTGAATGTCTGGGTCTTCTTTATGCACCTGTGTGATGCAGGACTGCTTGTGGCACACCTGGGCCCATGATACACGCCCAGCTCTCTGGGGCTCTCTTGGACAGGATGCCTTTCTCTGTTAGCGTGAAGGACATTAGGGAGCTCCTCATCTGGCTGAGCCTCTTGGGAGAGGAGAAGAGCCAGCTGGAAGACTGGTGGGCCTCTGGCTGCCAGCAGGACAGATGTATCAAGTCAGGTTTATGGGAGAAGTTTTCCCAGACTCCTATGTCCAAATTTCTGTCCATCCTGCTGTAACCTCTATAGTTAGATGGATGAAAACCAGGCCCATCCAGCCTTGGACCAGCACTGCATAGATAAGAGCTCAAAGAAGAAACAAATGGTGTATCCTTAGATTATTTTTTTTTTTCCTCTTGAGCAGAAAAATCAGAGACTGAATGGAACCAAAAGGGTGTGGCCTCTGAATAAGGTGACAACATAGCAAATGAACACCAGGACACTTGCTCAGGGGAGCTTTACCAGAATACCTCATGGCTTACTGGACCTGGGACCTTCTCAATATAGAAATGACCATAAAAAGAAAGAGACAGACTCCCAGGCAGAAAAGTGACCTCTTCTCTGAATTCCATGCTTGGAAAAAATACTTATTTAAGGGAAAGGGAAAAAAAAAAAAGGCTACACAGCAAAATCTGACTTGTTTGGAAGACTCGGCCTCGAGATCATGGTGGAAATGGAGCCCAGGAACATGCTTGCATAGTGGGTATTGCCAGGGAGGAGCCCAGTGTCTCCTCTGAGCACTCTGGGCCTGACTGTGACACTGAGCCCGCAGTGTAGAGAAATCTATTTCCCATGGTGGGATCATGTTAACAAGCATTTCAACCCATCCTTTGAAAAAGATATTGAGTCACCCTGGCTCATCCAGCTAGGGACAGCCTCGTCGGATTCAGTGGGACCAGCCAAGGTGGCCACAAGCCCAGCTTGGGTCTCTGCTTTTAAGGGTAACTAAGGGGTGCCGGCTTGTCAGTACGTAGTCAGTGGTTGAGGGAGTTGCTTTTTCTTAGAGCCACTCCTTCAGAGAAATTGCCAGTGGATTGTAGAGACCCTGGTACAGAAAAATGGTATTGATGCGAGATTTAAACTCTAGAATTTTTATATTCCAGCTGTGCAAATGGTCCTAAACTTGAAGAAACCCATAGGCAAAAATGTAAAGCAATCACACATGCCCTTTGCTTTTAATTTGCTGACTAAAATTTGCTAGCTTTTCATTTTAAGTTTAAAAGCAGTTATCAGATATCTGATTAATTAAGATCAAGGAAGCCTTATTTTTTACATAATTTTTTTTAAAAAAGTTTTTAATTGTGAAATTATTTTTAAACTTATAGAAAAAGTTGCAAAAACAGAGTCCCTGTATACCCTTCACCCAGCTCCCTCCAACACCATCGTCAGATATAGCACAGCAATGATACATTGATCAAAACTAAGAAATGGACATCAGCACACTACTGGGAAGCAAACAACAGACTAATTTCACCAATGTGCTTTTTCTGATTCAGAAATTAATCCAGTACCTCAAATTACATTTATTTATCATGATGTCTTAGTCTCGTCTAATCTGGAATCGTTCCTAAACTTTTCATTGATTTTTACAACTTTGACATATTTTTTAAACTTTCTATTTGAAGATAATTATAGACTCATATGCAGTTGTAAGGAATAATACAGCAAGATCTCACACCCTTTACCCTGTTTTCTCCAGGGGTAACATCTTACATAACTAGGGCATATCATATCCAGAAAATTGACATTGATATAATAATCCATGCACCTTAGTTAGATTTCATCAGTTTTCTGTGAACCCATGTGTATCTGTGTATGTTTGTTCTATGCAATTTTATTATATGTGTGGATTTCTGTGGCCACCAGCAAAGAACAGTTCTATCATTAGGATCTCTAGTGCTCTCTTCTTTTTGCACTCTCTGACTCCCGACAACCACTAATCTATTATCCATCTCTACACGTCATTTTGAGAAGGCCATGTACATCAAAATGTGGAGTATGTAATCTCTTGAGATTGGCTTTTTTTTTTTTCATTCATCATAATTCCCTTGAGATCCATCCAGGTTGGTGCATTGCTGAATAATTCTTTCACTTTTCTTGCTGAGTGGTTCTCCATGGTGTGATGTATCACACTTTGTTGAAGTGCATTGAAACAACCTCAACTCTTTTGAAGAGTGTTGATCAGAGTTTTGTTGACTGATTCTTGATTTGAGTTGGTCTGATGTTTTCTCCTGACTAGATTGTGGCGATATATTAATGACTTCCCTTTCGGAGTACATCACATCAGAGAATACATAAATTCAATATGACTTATCACTGATGGTGGTAACTTTAATCAGTAGATTAACTGGTATCTGACAGATTTTTCTGCTGTAGAGAGTTATTTTTCTATTTGTCATTAAACAATTCTTTGGGGAGATTACTTTCCTTAATGGAACCTTGATAACTGTGGAGTTTATTTTTCTGCCCCACTAACCTGTGGCTAAATCCCTGGGCTGCCTCTCCAAAGCTGAGCCAGAGCTTGTCACTAATTGCCATGATGGGCAGAGAAGGCTTTATCCAAAGAAGAAACTAAATATGTGTCTCAGAACATGTTCTACTATGTCAAACATTGGCTAAAATATATATATATATATTTTAAAGTCCAACTGGAAATGATGGCACTGTGGGTAAGGGCATGATTTCAGTATTTCCTTCAGGCAGCAGTCTAGAAGGCAGAAAACCTGTCCCTTTGGAAGTAAATGTGGCTGAAGATGTGCAGTCGTTGGCTTTGACTCACACTTCAGAAGGGAACAATGGTGGCTGGAATTACCTGTGTAGACTGGGACCCTTCTGCTCCCCCTGTGTCCTGTTAACATGAGAGCCCCCAAACCCCCTGACCACCCCCACCTGTGCTTCAACTCCTGTCCCTTTCTTGATTTGTGGAAACTCGACACTTTCAGTTTTTCCATCTTTCTTTGTTCTAACCAATTATCCATCAGGGCTTGAGCCCTAGAGAGTTAAACATAGTTCTGTCTCTTCAATCCTGAAGGCTGTCATGAGTCCCAAGGAAGAAAGGAAGGAAAGATGGCCTCTGGAAATCCCAGTGGACCCCAAATTCCAAGGATATTTTCATTCCCCTGACAAAGGACTGGCTTCATGGCCACGTGACTAAATTCTGACCAAACTAATAGCAGGAGAGGTTTGCTGGGAAAGTTTCTTCTTGTTTTTAAATGAAAGACACATGGATAGGGTCACTTCTTTTTCTCCAAGTGGATGGGAAGCAGGAAGCCTGTGGGCCTGACTTCTCTGACAACCGTCCCACAACCATGCCGGGGGGGGGGGGGGACCATGTTTAAGACGAAACCATCTTTGTGGATTGTGAAATGGAGAGGCAGAAAAACAAAACCAAAACAAAACCTACTGATCTAGGGCTTCCAAGAGGTTGGTGCCCCTCAGGAAAAAGCAGGATGTAGCAGGTCAACTCAATTCAAGGTCTAGCTCCAGAGGACTCTTCCTAACAAATGACTTCATCTCTCTCATCCTGTTTCTCCACAAGATGAAAATAAAAGGAAGAATCATAAACTTTCATTTAAGAGATCTCATGTGTTAGGTATACTTCTAACTCACTGCGTCCACTCATCTAACATGGCCTCCATTAGGTGGATATTCTTACAGCTCACATTATAGAGATAAGAGAACAAAGGCTTAGAAGGTGAGATTTCCAGCACAGAGCTAGTAAAAACCCAAGCCAGTATTCCAACCAGATTCAGTCCAATTCCAGGGTCATACTCTTTATTTGGAATGAAGTAAGATTTGAGTTTGGGTAGTTACAATTTATCACAAGGATGGCACATGGTAACCTTTAATAAACGTTGAATGAATGTGAACCCCATATACTTCTTGCCAGCACAGAAATTGGGATTTTCCTTCTGTGAGAAGAGATCTGATGGGGAAGCTCAAGAACTCTAATTGAAGACAAGTTTTAACTTTTAACTGAGGAGACCTAAGGTCACTAAGCCACCAGTTAGTGGCCTGCCCTCTGTCCCTAGAAACCAGAGCTGTGCTTTTGGCCACCAAGCTAGGGAATTATAACCAGACCTCTGGGGACAAGGGCCGTTCTTTATCCCCATATGAAGAGCTGATGAAGAAGCAAAATATTTTTACATTCAAAAACAACCGAATGACAAAACCCATCTTTGCTGTGAAGAATTCCTTGTGTAACATTATGATGATTTCCCATTGAGAAAAGGCAGAGTGAACTTTATTTTGAGAATGTTTAGATTTATCAAATAAGAACTTATTGATTTTAGGAGGTCAGGAAATTAGAGATAACCTTGTAATGCTCAGCACAACTCGGCCACAAAAAAAAATGTTTTACTTTTTAATTGCAAATTCCTTATATTAGATAAAGCAATTAAACCAGTGCTCATGAAGCCCTGGTGGAGCTGACTCTGGGATGGATAGGCCTAGTTCTCATGAATGGGATTTGTGAAGAACACTAAATAAGATGTTGGATCCCTAGTCACTGTCTAGGGTTAGGGCAGTGGGTGCTGCCTACGTTCTGCTAGGACGATGCACCCAGACCCAAGTGTGTTCCTTCAGCTCTGTGTGGACGAGAGCCTTGGCAGAGGCCCACATGCATCTGAACTTTGGTCTAGGGGGAGCAATTAACACCTCATTTGTCATCCACATGTCCGTCCCTGAGGGGCAGTGCCTCCACACTGAAAATATCCTGAGCTGGGTTAAAGAAATAGGCAACTGGAGCCATTTCTGTCTTTGTCCACTGATCTAAGAAGGAGATCTCTTTGTCTTTTTATTAATGTTTTGACTCTAAGAAATGCTTAATCTGTTCAGATTGTACTGATGGGTTAGGGACACTATAGTTGCTCTCTGTGCTAGTCAGCTTTTCATCACTGTGACCAAAATACCTGACCAGAACAACTTAGGGGAGGAAAAGTTGATTTGGGCTCACGGTTTCAGAGGTTCAGTCCACAGTCAACTGATTCCATAGCTCTGGGCTTCAGGTGAGGGAGGAGGGTGGTGGAGGAGAGCAGCTTAGGACATAATGGCCAGGAAGTAGAGAGAGCTCTGCTCACCAGAGACAAAATATAAACCCCAAGGACACTTCCCTAGTGGTCTGCTTCCTCCAGCTACATCCTATCTGCCTACCGCTGCCACTCAGTTAATCTTTTCAACTGAATTAATTCAATGGTGAGATTAAAGCTCTCATATTCGAATTGCTTCCCCCTTGTCCATTCTTGCATTTTCTCACCAAATGGGACCCTGGGATGGGTCTCATATCTAAACCATAGCGTTGTCTTTAAATTCTTTGAATAATCTAGAAGCCACATTCAACGTTAGCTTGTCTTCTACTGTGAAGGATGAGATCAACCGAAGGTAACCATGTCTTTCACACCAGGTTTTGAAAAAGACACACCAGCAGTCAGATGCTGGGGGGACCCAACTTTCCCACAGTTATGGAGTTTCTTAGTTCATCTGGTAATTCAGGGCATTACACTGTTTGAGCAGTTATAGTTCCAACACCGACTGTTTCTGCATTCTGTCTGTTTTGCCCATTTTTAACCACTTGACCTGGCTGGCTATACAACAACTTCTGGGTTTAAATTCTTTCCTCCAGTTGCTTTACTTGTCAATGTATCACCCTTGCTTCCCAATGACCCTTGAATATGCTTCCTGGGAGATTACCCTGAAGGATTTATTATTAAAAATTTCTTTCTGGGTAAAAGATTTTTTAAATTGATGCTATTTAATGCTCCCTACCTTACAAGTTCTGCAACCCACACCTCCTTTTTTTGCTTCACATGTTTAATATGACTGTTCCCCTTAATCTTTACAACGTCTAAAACATGTCTCCCGCTATAAATGGCAAGGTTATTCTGTTTTGCTTATATTTTCCCCCAACAAGTGCAGAACCGGAGAAATGCCATATGTATAACTTCAAAGATAATGTGTTCATTACCATGTTCAAGGGGAAATAAGAAAACTTATGACAGCAACTGTTACAGTCAATCTATTCTGTTTCTCACAAAATCTTCACCTGACTCTTCATCCATAAGCTAATGAATGAGGGCTATGGGTCATACAGATCTGGATCCAAATCCTGGCTGTACTATATACTAGCTCTATGACCTTGAGGAATCTTTTAATTGCTCTGTATTAGTTCACATAGGCCAAGTTCTGCTGCAGTAACAAACAATCTCAAAATTTCAATGAGTTAAAACAAGAAAAATTTATTTCTAACTCATGCAAAGTCTGGTACAGGCCTGAGCAACGAAGCAGCACAGCTGTTCTCATGATGGCCAAACACCAACCCTCCATATCTGGTTTCCAGGATCACCATGGTATGGGAGAGATCATGTACAGAGTTAAGCATCAGCAACTAAGTGTTCTTATCTGGAAGTAATGCATATTATTTCTGTTCACATCGCCTTGGCCAAAATTCATATTACTACAACATATATCAATATTGCAGAGGATAATGTGCCGAGAAAAAGAGAGAGAGAGAGAACTGGATACTAGTTAACAATAGTAAGGCCACATGCTCTGATCCTCCTTAAAAAAATGAGGATAATATCTACTACAAAGAGTTCTCATGACAAGTTAATAAGATTGTGTTAGTCAGCTTTCTCGCTGCTATGACTAAAGTATCTGACCAGAACAACTGTAGAGGAGGAAGAGTTTATTTGAGGGCTCACGGTTTCAGAGGTTTAAGTCCGTAGAAGGCCGGCTTCATTTCTCGGGGCTGGAGGCAAGGCTGAACATGACAGAAGAGAGTGGCCAAGGGAAGCAGCTCATAACACAGTGACCAGGAAGCAGAGCGAGACTGCGCTCTCCAGACACAAATATATACACCAAAGCCACACCCTAATTCCCACCTCCTCCAGCTACATTTCACCACTTCAGTTACCAATTAACTTATACCAGCTTAATCTCAGGGGATTAAATCACTGATTGGGTTAAGACTCTTACAACCCAATCATTTCTTCTGTGAACCTTCTTGCATTGTCTCACACGTGAGTTTTTGGGGGACACCTCATATCCAAGCCGTAACAAATATAATATATATACAAAGTGCTTAGGATTAAAAATGGTAACACTCAAATAAAACTGGAAACTTTTGTTATATGTATTTTTATATATGAAAATGTCCTACCATGCATGTAATTCAACTTTATAGCCTTTTGCATGAAAGAAAAGTAAAAGGCATAATATCAAGGGTTCTACATAGTATTTCTAATAAAAGCATTACCATCTATAATTACCATTTGAGTCACTTGAGTTCAGGATATAATTCTTTGCATGATGCAGAGAGAATACGAAGAAGAACTTATACCAAAATATTGGCATTAGTTATCTCCAGTTGCAGTCATGAGCAATTTAGTCTATTTCCTCATAAATTCTGATTTTTCTAAAATTTCTACTATGTATGCATATGACTAACAATAATATCTTAATTACATGCAAGGCACCCATTTTTTTTTCTCACAATATATTATGATGTGGATACTATTATAATCCCCAATCTTACAGTTAAGAAACCAAGGCACAGAGAGATTAAATATCTTGCCCAAATAATAAATGGAAGAATCAGAGTTTGTACAAAAATCAGGAAAAAAATAAATATTATTTTAATGGTACAGCTTTATATTAATGGCCCAATATTAAATGTACAGTTTGTGCCTTATGGGAGATGCCAAGCTGAGGAAGAGAGAGCCTTACGAACCCTACTATCTTGTTGGGGGAGGAAAGCCACACACATACACACACAAAAAAAAATGTATGATGAAAGTCTGAGACAATTATTCAAAGGTAGAGACATAGTTTGTTTTTCTTACACAGGGCCTGGCACAGCATAGCTGCTTGGTAATTATTTGTTGAATGAATCGATGAATACATGGAATTTTGAGCATCTAACTTTACCAATAAGAAGATGAAAGTCCAGAGAGGTTTCCTGGTGGCCATCATTGAACAGTTATGTCGTGGGTGGACTGAGAAGCCTGTGCGTCTCCTGCTTTCTTCCCCAGGGCATCACAGCAGCTTCTCCAGAGGAGAGCTTAACTTTGGGATGGAGCAGTGTAAGAAAGCTTCTACTTTGCCAAGTCAGACTTGGTAGTGTGACCCTTATTTGTTCTGCATCACCAGGGCCTGAAATGTCTCTTCTCAAGGTCACCCGTGACCTCCATATTGCTTTATCCATGAGCTCTTCTCCATCCGCATGGTATTTGCCTTTTAGCAGCACATACCACTTTGACTAATTCTTCCTTCTAGAAATACTTAACTCCTCTAGGCTTCTGTGACAGCACAATGACTAGTTTCTGTTTTATCACTGGTCACTGTCTGGTTTCCTTGGCCGACTTCTTCTTTTCTGCTGATCTCTATCAATACTCTCTGTGTTATTCTAACCAGCACCATCATTCAGCTGTCATCTTTTATGCAAATTACATGCAAATTTATATCCCCCCCTCAATTACACATTTATGTATCTGAATGCTTACTTGACATTTTCACTTGGATGCTTAATATGCATCTCTAATTAATTTCCCAAATCCAAATCTATTTTTTCTCACTCTTCCACATCTCAATAACTGACACCATACTTACCACTTAGTCAAAATAATAACCTGGAAATCATTCCTCAGTGTTCCCTTCTCTAAATTTGCACATCCAATCTACCAGTGAGTCCTATTTCATGCCTCCAAAGTATGCTCCCACATTTCCCCCATTCCTTTAGTCTCCAACTGCTGTCATCCTAATTCTTGCTGGGACAATTTTAATAACTCTTGATAGGCTGCCTGCTTTGATTCTTTCTTCTATTTCAATGCATTCTCCCCAGAAAAATGAGTATCATCATTTGACAAGGTAAATTAAATCGTGTCCCATTTCATTTAAAATAAGATGCAACTCCTGACGTGGAAAATCTGTCATTTCCCAACCCCTTTGACCTTCCATACTCTTCCCTCCTTGGAGCCTTCTTCCTGTTTCCCATCATTTTGTGCTCCTTCCTGCCACAGTACCTCTTTCCCTGCTCTTCCTTATCTGGAACATTCTTCCAGTGGTGACACCTATAGATTCTGCAGAAACAAATGTCTGCCTGTCTTCCTAGTGCTGCATACAGTACAGCAATGTACCACATACAGTTACACCGTGAAAATTGTGAAAATTGCCAAAACGACAAACCAGGGCTCTCCCCCCTCCCTTGAGAATCAATTAGTTCAAACACCACTTTCCTTTACCCAGCTTCAGGATTTAATGCAAAAGTTCCTTTTCCAGTAAGTGTTTCTCTGCAGATTCTGTATTCAAATAGGACCTCTCCCCCTCTGGTCTATCATATCACCTTGCTAACGTGTTTCACAATTCTTAATGCTTTTGTAAATTATCCATATTTCTTTAGTTGATTGTTTCCTCTACTAAAAGGTGAGCTTTGTGAAGGTGGAGAGAGGGTTTCTTTTGTTCACCTCTCTATTTTCAGCACCTAGAACAGTGCCTGGCACAGAGTCGATGCTCAATAAATGTTGGGTGAATTTTGAATAATCAACTTCTGTTTTGCTTCCACCAATTATCTTCCTACTGATCCTGGTCTGCTCCATCTGAATCCACCCTCCACTGTTCCCTTCAAGCCTCTTACTCAACTGACTCTTCTTAGAAGATGTCATTAATATAGAAAATACATCCCTTTAGTTACCAGCATCTATTCATGCCATACTTTCTTCTCACCTTAGAAAACAGCTTCAAATTTTATTAAGCATCTGCTATATACAAATTAATACTTCCTTTTTCATGGAGGAAATTAAGGTCTGATGAAGAACTGAGTCTTTGTTTCTTTTGAGGTCCCTTCTATTTCTTGTCTATTCTGAGGTTTTGTTCTTACCTAGTTATCTTCTTTATTTTTTCTATTCCAGATTATATTTTCTCTCAAATGGTTTCTTTGTCCCCAGCCTGTAATCAGGTGCAAATTAAGCTTTTCTTAAAAAAAAAAAAAAAACAAAGCCAAGGAATTTCTTGACTCCCTGCCCTGTCCAGCCTGCCCTCGGTCTTCTACAGTCAGCCTTTGAGAGGATTTATCAACTCGTGGTATCGGGGTGGTCAGCACCCCTGACAGAGCAGGTTCCTGGCCAGGAGGTATGAGCTGCCAGGGAAAATAAAAAGTCTGAAATAATCAGTAAGAAATAAGAAAATCCAGAGATTAGATTTTAAAAAGCAGAGCACCTGATGGGTCTTCCAGTCCTGACGGGAACTAAAATTGAGCAATTAAAAAAGGACCAGATTCTTCTTTTTTTAGGTGAGACGGTGGGAGTGGCGGGTATTGGGGATTGAACTCAGGGGAACCCAGGCCCTGGGCCACATCCCCAACCCTATTTTGTGTATTATTTCAAAACAGGTCTCACTGAGTTGCTTAGCGCCTTACTTTTGCTGAGGCTGGCTTTGAACTTGTGATCCTTCTGCCCCAGCCTCCAGAGCCACTGGGATTATAGGCGGGTGCCACCTCCCTGACCAATTCTTTATTTAAGGGGGACTACATCAAAGGCAGGGATAAGGTTTTAATGGGAGAAGTCTTGCTTGGGTGCTTGCTTCTCTGTGTGGCAGGGGTCTTGCAGTAAACAGGTTGATTGACATTTGGCAAGTTACACCCGTCTCTGGGAAGCTGTGCTTGAACTTGAGTGGTGAGCTAGGACAGGGTATCACATGAATTGGGTGTTCTCAAACCAGTGGGTTCTGACTGGGAGTTCTCAAAACCAGGTGTACCTGCCTAATGGCTCCAACATGGCTCAATTCACCCACGGCTTCCCACAATATGCTGTCTCCACTTTCTTACCTCCCAGCCCCTCCTCTGTTCACTAAAATGTGGCTTTTTTTTTTTTTTTGCTACATCTTGATAGAATTGTCTTCTAATATGAAGCCCAAGCAGTTATTACTTAACTAAGAATGTGGCAAAATTATTATATTCAGCCAGTTTGAGGCCAGAATTTCATGTTTTTTTTTTAACTCAGTATGTTATAGTACCTCTTTTTTCTTTTCACCCAACACCTTCTTCCTAAGCAATCTCATTCATAATCTTGGTTTTAGTTTCACTTATTACCCTAATTATTCTAAG
Organism: Urocitellus parryii; assembly: GCF_045843805.1. NCBI lineage: Eukaryota > Metazoa > Chordata > Mammalia > Rodentia > Sciuridae > Urocitellus > Urocitellus parryii. The sequence continues at coordinate 107,711,880 of NC_135541.1, forward strand.
ATCTGTATTTCTCCTAAATTTTAAACCAGTACATGTAACTTGCTAATGTAGAAATCTGCTCTCCTTACCCACAGACACCCCAGACTCAATATGTCCTGCCAGACTGCTTTTTCTGTTCAATTTAGTCATTCTACTGTTATTTATTCATACATTTAACCAGTATCTATTGAGCATTTATGAACTTCTAAGTCCTACCAGTAAGTACTAAGAATACATTGATGAAAAAGTCATCAAAGAGCCTAGTCTAATTGGGACAAAAGTTTTATATCCATAAATGATTACAATGGAACATATTAGTTGAAATAACAAGCATGAGTCTAGCTTGCTGTTAGAGCACTTAGGAGAGACATGTAATTCACTCTTGATTGAATTATTAAATTGAAGGTCAAGAAAGTTCTGTTTTGGCATAGCATAAGTTGAGTAGGGAATTTAACAAAGTTTCACATTATATTTTTTTGACCACGACAGAAATTTGCTGAGAGCTGTTTGCAGGACTATTAACTAAGTATCTTGATTCATTTTCTGCTGCTGTAACAGAATACCTGAGACTAAATCAATTATAAACAATAGAAGTTCATTCATCTTATGGTTCTGGGAGCAGGAAGTCAACAACATGGTGCTGGCACTGGGCGAAGGCCTTCTTGCTGGGTCATAACATAGTGAAGGGCATCACCATGCAAGAGGGCCAGAGCGTGCAAACAGAGGGCTCTCTTCTTTTCATAATGCCACTAATCCCATTGTGGCCTCCCCAATGCTTACGACCTCATCAAGCCTAATTTGCTTCCCAAAGACCTCACTTCAAAATACTATCAAGACATGTGATTAAGTTTCCAACACACGAACTTTGGGGACATATTCAAACCATAGCAACCGGTGCTGTAGATTAACAGATTGATATAAATCTGGGAAGGGGAGAGTCTCCAAGGACTGCCATTGAGCTCTGGTCTGTGTGCTACTATTTTCATCTGCATCTTCAATGATGAAGATGGTTGAAAAGAGAATTAATAATATGTTTGTTGATAGGATTGGCACAAACAACCACAACAACAACAAAAACCAAACACACACACACACACACACACACACACAACAACAACAACAAACAAAATATCCCAAGCAGGCAAACAAACAAACAAACAAAAAACCCCTCTGGACCAATCAATAAGAAGAAAGAAGCAAGACAGATTGCAAAGTCCCACATTTTAATTCTAACATTCAAGTAGGTAAATATGAAATTGAATACATGATACCTAATTGCTTATGAAAATGTCCAAAACTCTGGAGTATAAGTTAGCTATCCCAGAGTTCAACTTAGCTGTTGAAATGGGCAGTCACTAGTAAAGTTAGAAAATTAGGATGAAAAAAGGGGAAGGGTGGGTCTTCTCATTATTAAAGCACTTGTCAGGCTGCATGAGGAGTTTTAGGAACAACATAAAAGAGGAGAGTTGACTAATTGATATAGACTCAGATGCAGTTGTCAGGACAGCGAGGAACTGCTGAGCACAATGATAAATATTCCTCTGGGGATGACTGAAGAAAAGATGTAACGTTTGTCTCCCAAAGACTTCTTTGTCCTTGTGTGCCAGTCCAAAGGGAGCCCTGAAATTAGGTAGAAGTTACCTGGTGAAAGTCTGGCTCGACAAAAGGAAGAATTGACTAATAATTTGAGGTAAGCAGCAATGAAGTGAGCTACCACTTGAAGAGCTCAATGTGATGGTTGAAAGTTGCAAGCAGAGGCTGGAGAAAGTTCACAGGCTGATTCTAACCTTGGGGAGTCAGGCCAAATAATCTCTACCTGTTCTTTGTGCTTTGGCTCCTGGGTCTTTGGCTCCTGTGGGAGGACCTGAGATGAAGAGGGAGGATCACAAATAACAGAGCCGGCAAATAGCCGAGAACAGACTTGACTTGAGGTTCTGTTGGAAGATGCAGTTTGTTGGCCCACTGATCTGTGCACACAATTAGCAATCACTATCAGCAGTGTTATCTTCACATGGGAGGGAAGCACATGACCCAGGTAAAATGTGTACAAGTACATATCTGTCCACGTTGTCAATCAATCAAATAAACGAGAACGTATTAAAGTGCCTAACTCTCTATGTTTAAATAAGAGACCGGTTCATTTTCAGCTCAAGAACACTTTTACAGCTTGCTCTGAAAGAGGGAGTAATTTTAAAAAATCGTTTGCTCTTTGTGAAGAGAAAAAGGAAATTAAATATACAGAGCACTATTTAAACAACATCAAGGCTATGATTCAAGAAAACAAAAGGCAGGAAATTCAGAGTTGAGGTGTGATGTGTTACCCTTCATCCCAGCTGCTATGTCCATTCATGGCGACAGCTGACAAGAAAACTGGAACACTATGTAGGCACAGTTTTAAAATATATTTACTTAAGGGAAAACATAGGAAAGATCTTTCATCCTATTTATGGGAGAAGGGATTAAACACTGACTCATCAGAGTGTCTTAAAAACATTTTACAAGTTCAGAAAATATTTGCTAATTCCTGTTTTACTTACCATATGTAAATCAGCTGTGCTATTCAGAGACAGATTTTCTAGAAATTGATTGAGTTAAGTGGATCTGTTAGATTTCTTCTTGACTTGTAAGAGATTGTGATGAAATCAATCTATTTATATCTAGTCCTGTTGAAAGTGATCACATAGATAGAGCAGAAACCCTGCAAGAGAGAACAGGACCAGAGGAGCATAACTTATGGGGATGTCACCATCCCCTCCTCCTGGCCCTGGTCAAGAGAGAGAGGGACATGACCAATGGCTGGGCATGTTTGCCTGCTGTCCAGGGGACGAGGGCTCCTCCACTGTAGGGCTGGCAGCAGCCGCTCAACTAGCTCAAGGTTTTGCTGTTGCTGGTGTGTCCTGAAACCCCATCTTGCTCAACAAAGGGACAGGAAAGCATATTTTTAGAAGCTGTAGATAGAAGTGACATAGAAGAATGAGAACATAATGGATTTGAAAAGAAAACAAATGTAGAGTCCTGCAACACACATGGGAATAGCTCATGAAGCAAGGTCCACAGAAAGCTTTGTTTTTGTTTAATGGAGAGAGAGAGAGAGAGAGAGAGAGAGAGAGAGAGAGAGAACAGGAAAAAATAGAGATACCATTAACCTGGATGGAGGACACACTTTGAGATGTCCAGTTACAGGAATAGATTTGCCCTGGTCTATCCAGAGCCCTCAGTTGGCCCATCCAGCCTCCTTAGCATGGTGTTTAAGGCCACTCACAAGCTTCCTCATGTGGCCAATGGCATCTGTGGCCCTTCAGTTTACTGATCATATTCTACCCCATAGTCACACTGTTCTGTTCACACTCTGACTTTGCTTATGATGCCAGTTTTTCCCGGATGTCCTTCTTTCCTTCCCATCCAACAGCTCATCCTTAGTACCCACTCAAATAGCACAAAGCTGTCTCCTCTGCCTGCACCAAGGTCAGGCAGCACAATTCTGTGCTTCTGCATTATCCTCACCTGGCATATTCTAGGCTCCTTGGAAGATAAGCAGCAGGTCCTATAGATTACGTATTTGTTCTCACCATATTATATGTGCTTTCTTATCTTCAATGGCACCAGAGTGCTGGTGAGTACAGAAAGACGGCACCCTACATTCTAGATGAAGAAATGAACAATACTGCCAGGAGGCATTCTAAGAGGGTAACACCATGCTGGGGATCCAGAGACGCACCCCACTTTGAGAGACAGACCTACTCGAAGGAGGACCGGGTACACAGCTCTGTGGTGCAGTCAGCAGGCGGCCTCCGGCTGTCAGCAGCTCAGGGCTGCCTCTGCTCCAGAGAGTCCCTTTGCTAAAGATCATACCGTCCTGGGCCAGTGGCTGAGTGAGGCAGAAGGATGAAAACTCTAACTCCTCAGCTCTGTGCGGCTGCTCTGCTGGGCCGTATGTATTCCAGGGTTCTCCCCTGCGTTGGCCACAATTTTGTTAGGTCAACATTGTTGTCTAATGTCTCTTTCTGCCCAATTCTGCTTTCTCTCCTTTTCTCTCCCCAAGGATCCCAGAATTTGCACCCCTAATTCCATCTCAGTGGCGGCTTCCAACAGAGAACACAACCTGTGTGACACACAAGACTGGAGGTGTCTTTTCCTGGTTGGTCCAGGAGTCTCAATGTGGGCTGAAGGGCTCTCACCGTTCACGTTCATGTCCTGGGTTGGGGGTGGTGTCACACATGAACTGACATGGCAAAGGGTCAGGTATAGATAAAGAATATCAGGATTCTATAGTTGAGTAGCACAGACAGATAGAAGTAGGTCTAGGGACAGAATTCTTAGGTTTCAGGAAGAATCCATAACTTAGACCACAGACTTAGGGATTACCCAGATCTTGGACATGCTACTTAAACTCTCTGGGGCCAGTTCTTCCAGTCTGTGAAAAGGAGGGAACAGTAATCCTCACCTCAAATGCTTATTCTGAAGTGGGATACTGCAACTGAAAGACTCATCACAGTGGCTGGCACAGTGGAGGGTCATTACAGCTGCTGTCACACAGCCACCACCGTCCCCTATTCTGCTCCCTCTAGTCACAGCAAACTTGATTGGTTTTGCCATTTTTTGTGGATCATTCTATTTGTACATAGTCAGACACACAGAACAGTTCTACCACCCCCCCCCCAAAGTCCCCTGCACCCCTTTGCAAGCAATCTTTTCCCCTACCCTACACCCCTGTCATCAGAGTGCCTGGTATGTACAGAAAGACTGCATTTCTGGATGAAGAAATGAACAATACTGCCAGGAGGCATTCTAAGAGGGTAACACCACGCTGTGGATCCAGACCTGGTTTTTGTCACCAAAGTGAATGTAGAATTCATATACTTCTGGGATCCAGATAGAGCACTATATAACACAGTCATTTGTATCAGGGTTTTATCTTTAGTACAATGCTTTTGAGATTCATGCACACCATCATATGTGCCAGTACTTTACTTCTTTGCATTGCTGAATAGTATTCCACTGTATGGGTATACTACAATCTGTTTATTCATTTGCAGAATTCATGCACATTTAGGTTGTCGATTTTTTTTCCCCAATCAGGAACAAAGCTGACATAAATATCTGCCTATATGTCTTTGTGTGAACGTGTTTTCACTTCCCTTTAAAAGATCCATTGGAGTGGGAATGCTGGGCTGTATAGTCAGTGATGTTCAACTTTATAGGAAACGTCCAACTATGTTTCAAAGGGGCTGTAGCATTTAGTATGCCAATCAACAATTTGTGAGAGTTCTAGTTGCTCTACATCCTTGACAAAAGTTGGTATTTGCAAATAAAAAAATGTTTTGTTAAAAAAATTAACATTTTATGTTATATAATAAGCACATAGAAGTACCTCAGTTTGGTTTTAATTTTAATTTCTTTGTTGAGTTATGATGTTGAGGACTCTTCTATGCTCTTTCACTTGCCATTTGTATATTGTCTTTGGTGCGGTTACTGCTGAAATCTTTTGATCAAATTTTATTTGGTTGTTTGGCTCTTATTCGAGTTATACGAATTCTTTATTATTTTTTTAAATTTATTTTAGGGTACTGGGGATTGAACTCAGGGGCACTCAACCACTGAGCCACATCCCCAGCCCTATTTTGTATTGTATTTAGAGACAGGGCCTCACTGAGTTGCTTAACACCTTGCTGTTGCTGAGGCTGGCTTTGAGTGCTTGATCCTCCTGCCTCAGCCTCCCGAGCCACTTGGATTACAGGTGTGTGTCATCGTGCCTAACTTCTTTATGTATTTTAAACATAAGTTCTTTATTAGATATATGTTTTTACTAGATTTTTTAGCTTTTTTTGAACAATTTCTTTCATAATGTTCCATTTGTTGTTTTTCTTTTGCATTATGTACTTTCTGTTTTATCTAAAAAGAGGTGATTTTTTAAAATTTGTTGTTTTTTTATTTGTTCTACTTAGTTGTATATGACAGCAGAATGAGTTTCAATTCATTGAATACAAATAGAGAGCAACATTTCAATTCTCTGGTTGTACAAAATGTAGAAACGTACCATTTGTGCATTCATACATGTACCTAGGGTAATGATGTCCATCTCATCCCACCATCTGTCCTACCCCCATGACCCTTCCCCCCACTCCCTTTTGCCCAATCCAAAGTTTCTTCATTCTTCCCATCCCCCACTCCCCATTATGGATCAGCATCCACTAATCAGACTAAACATATGGCCTTAATTTTGGGGGGATTGGCTTAATTTACTATTCTCCAACCCCATCCATTTACCTGCAAATGCCATAATTTTGCTCTTAAAAGAGGTGATTTTCTTTAACCCAAGGTTACAAAGATTTGTTTCCTCTATATTCTTACAGATTTTAAAAATAATTTCAACTTTTATGCCAAGGTAGATTTAAAGTTTATGTTTTTATATAATGAAAGGTTTATTTTTTCCTATAAGATTATCTGGATGTTTCAATACCATTTACTGAAGAGTCTTTTTACCCCACTGAATTAGCTTGGTGCTTTTATATATTAGGCCAGTGCTGCTCAACCCAAAGCCACTTTGTTCCCCAGAGTGCACAGGACAATGTCTGCAGAAATCTTTGTTCAGTACTAGGCAGGAGTGCTACTGGCATCTAGTGGGAAGAGGCAAGGGATGCCACTAACCTTTCAGGAGGAGTGGAATGGCCCTCCAACAAGGAATTATGTGGACCAAAATGTCAACAGGGCTATGGTAAGAAAACCTGTTAGGATATTTCTGGACTCTACTCTGTTGCACTGATGGTTATCAGAGGTTGGCAAACATTTACTTAAAGGAGTAGAGAGTAAATATTTTTGGCTGTGGGCCATGTGGTCTTGAACATAACCACCCCACTCTGCTGTTAGAGAGCAGGGGCAATCAGAGGCAGTACATAAACAAATGGGCATGGCTGTCCTCCAATAAAACTTTATTTGCAAAAACAGGCGGCTAGTCTGTGGCTTGTGGTTTGTCTACCCTGATCCATATGTCTATCCTCATACCAAGATCACATTTTGTGATAATTGATTGCCTTTGTGGTAAGTCTGAGAATGAAGTAGTGTCCATCCTGTCTTTGGATTTATTTTCCTCCTTCAAAATTGCTTTGACTAGACCTTTGATTTTTTCCATATAAAATTTTAAATTAAACTTGTCATATTCTGCAAAAGTGGTTAGGATTTGGGTTGGAATTTTCTCAAATCTGTAGATGAATTTAAGTGTCATGGACTGAATTGTGTACCCCAAATATATATGTTGAGCCCTAATCCCTAGTACTTCAGAATATGACTCTATTTAGAGACAGGATCTTTAAAGAGGCAGTTCAGTTAAAATGAGGGTATTAGGGTGGGGCCATAATCTAATATTACTAGAGCCCCTGGGAGAAGAGGAAGAAACACGTGGAGTATACATAAGCATATGGTGAGAACATGGTGAGAAGGTGGCCTCCTGTAAATCAAGGGACAAGGTCTCCCTCAGGAGAAACCAAACCTGCCAACACCTTAATCTTGAACTTCCAGCTTTGAGAATTTGAGAATATAAATTTTTGTCGTTTAAATTGACCAGGCTTTGGCATTTTGATGTAGCAGTCCAAGGAAAATACTACATGAGAATTAGACTTTTTAACCATATTGAGTCTTCTAATTTATAAGCATAGTATTTTGTGCCTATCATTTAAAAATTCTCTTTCATTGGTATTTTGTAATTTTAACTATTCAAGACTGGCCACTATTTTGTTCATTGTATCCCTAAGTATTTAATGCTTTTTGATACTATCTTTTAAATTTTCTTATCAAAAGATTTTTAATTGTTATTAACAATAGAATCACAATTGATTTTTGTATGTTGACCTTATATCCTGCGATTTTGCTAAGCTCATTTTTAGTTCTGATGTCGTTTCTGTGGATTGCGTAGAATTTTCTACATAACCAATTGAGTTATCTGCAAATAGACAAGTTCACTTCCTCTGTTTTTATCTGGATGTCTGCCTTGTTTTGCTTATTGCAGTGTCTGGGATATCCAGCAAACTCTCTGTTACATACAAGTGATGAGAGCGAACATCATTCCTTTTTCTTCATCTTAGGAGGACAGCATTTTGATAGTTCCCTGTTTTCATTGCCAAGGTGTTATAGGCTATAACTTTCCCACTCACCTTTTATCAGATTGAAGAAAATTCTCTTCTGTTCTGACTCTGCTGGAAATGCTTTATCAAGAATGCATGTTGAATTTTATCAAATGCTTCTTCTATGTCTATTGAAATGAGGATATATTTTCTCTATTTGGTCTATTAATATGATGAATTACGTTAATTATTTCTGAATCCTAAATAAAACTGGCATTCCTGGGATGACACTCACTTGTTCATGATTTCTTACCCATCTTATATATCACTGGATTGATTTTACTAAAAGATTGTAAATAATGTTTTCACCTATATGCAAGGAGGATACTGATCTATGGTTTTATTCTCTTGTCATGTCATTTCTTTTTGATATTAGGATAATGCTGGTTTGAAAAAATGAGTTAGGAACTTGTTCTCTTTTTCTATTTTATGGAATAACTTCTATAGAATTCATTTTAAATCTTTAAAAAATTTCATTATTATTATTGTTATTATTGTTGTTGTTGTTGTTATTATTATTATTATTATTATTTGTGGTACTGGGGATTGAACACAGGGCCTTGTACATGCTCTACCACTGACTATATTCCCAGTCCTCATCCCTCCCTGCCCTTTTTTTTTTCAATTTTATTTTGAGACAGGGTCTTGCTTAGTTGCATAGATTGGATTGAATTTGTATCCCAACCTCTCATGTAGCTGGGATTTATAGCCATAACCACTTGGCTCAGCCATTTTCCTTTTTTCTTAAATGCTTGGCAGACTTTACCGCTGAAAACATTTGGGCCTGGACTTCCCTCCCCTACCATGGGAAAACTCTTAACTATAAATTTAATTTATTTAATAGTGGAGCTGTTTGGATTATCTACCTTCTATTAATATTTTTCCTTTGAAAAATGTATGTTTTGTGTAAATTGTCAAATTTATTATCATAAAGTTGCTTATTATAGTCTGTTATTATCCTTTCAATGACTTTAAAGCTCTATTGGTTTGTTCTTCATTTTAGATATTAGTAATTTGCGTCTTCTCTTTCTTTTTTCTAACAACCTGGCTATAGTAGAGTGACCAACTGTCCCAGTTTACCCAGGATTGAAAGGGTTTCTGAAGGGTGGAACATCTATCTAGTAGTAACACTGGAAAATCCAGGCAAACCAGAATGCATCCATTTACTTAAACTACAGGTTTATCAATTGCATTGATGTGTTTAAGAATTAACTTTTGGTTTCTTGGCTTTTCTCTATTTCATATTTCTTTTTAATTTTATTGGTTTCTACACCTACATTTATTATTATCTTCCTGCACTTTACTTTGAGTTTAATTTGCTTTTATTTTTTCTTGCTTTTGAAGGTGGAAATTTAGGTAATTGATTTAAAATTCTTTTTTTTTTCTTTGACATAATCATACAATGTGGTAAATTTTCCTCTAACCATTGATTTAGCAGAATTTCACAAATGTTGAAATGTTGTATTTTCATTCTCATTCAGTTCAAAATATTTTTTAAACTCTCTTTGTGATTTCTCTTCTGACCCATGGCTTATTTTTATTTGGATAACTTAAATTTTCAATATTTGTGAGTTTCCCAGTTAGTTTTTTTGTTGATTTCCTTGTTTGATTCTGCTGCATAGAAAGGAGAATATACTTGTAAATTTCAGTCCTCTTGTATTTATTGGGACCTTTTTTAGTGCTCCAGGTATGAGCTAAGTAATGCCCTGTTAGATTTGAAAGTAATGTTTATTCTGCTCTAGTTAGATGGTGTGTTCTAGAACTGCCAATTAAATTTGCTGATTGATAGCATTGCTCAAGTCTTTTATAACCTTACTGATTCTTTTGTTTACCTGTTCTGACAATTACTGAGAGAAGAATATTAAACTTTCTGACCATGATTGTGTTTATTTTTATGTTCGGTTTCATCAGCTTTTACTTCTTTTAATAATCTGTTACTAGGTGCATATATATTTAGGATCATGTGTCTTCTTCATAAATTGACCCTTTTATCATTATGAGATGATCCCTTCATATCTGGTACTTTTCTTTTTCCTGAGCCAAATTTCTGAGATCATTATACCCACTTCAATTTTCTTTTTTGTGTGTTTGTGTAGTACATTTCTCCCATACTTTTAATCTATCATCAGTGTCTTTACAGTAAAGTGAGCATTTTATAAATAATTTATAATTAAATTTTCCTTTTCTAAAAGTCAAATCTGACAGACTCTGCATTTTAATTAGAGTGATATAATTCAAATTATATCAAATATAACTACTGATAGAGTTGGGTTAAATCTTCCATCTTACTATTTGTTTTCTGTCTTCTCCTACCAGCACTTTATTCTATTCTTCCCGCCTGCCATTTTACTTTTTAATTGATCAAGTATTTTTGATGGTTCAAGTTTACTTTCACCATTGGTTTGTTCATTATACCTTTTTACTTCATTATTTTAGTGGTTGCTCTAGGGCTGGGGCAAGGTTCTCCAGGAGGCTGTGTATGTGCTGAATGCATCCAATACATGGTGCTGTTTCTCCAATAGGAGGATTCACAGGTCCATGGATCAAGGGGTGGAAAATGGGAGTGGCACCACTCACTGTACCCCTACCAATTCACTAGAGAAAGTTTTGCTTCTTCATCCTGTAACCTTATGCTTAGCCAACCAAAAGGTCTTACTTCCCAAGGGAGGAATCCTCTACCAGAAGACACCATTGAATTGGAGGTCAAGTCTGCCACTCCACCATATTAGACTCCCTGTGCCTCTGATTGAGCAGGCCAAGAAAGAAGTTACAGTGTTGGCTGGGGTGATTGAACCAGATTACCAAGGGGAAATGTGACAGCTTCTCCAAAATGGAGGTAAAAAAGTATGTCTAGAGAGCAGGAGATCCCTTATTATTACCATCCCAAATAATTAGATCAATAGAAAACTACAACAGTTAAACCCAGCTTAGACCACTCATGGTAAGGTCCCTATCAGATAAAGAACCTCACCAATTGAGGTGTTTGCCTAAGTCAAAGGGAATATAGAATGAGTAGTAGAAGATGGTAAGTATAATACCAGCCACAACCGCATGAACAGTTATACAAATGAGGATGATAATTATCATGAGTATTTCCTCCCTGATTTGTTATGAATATATTCCTGTGTACATATGCATGAATTAAGCAAATATCTTTGTTTTCTTTCCTGTCTTATCATGTAACATAAGATGCATTGACTTAATATCAGTATTGTTAATTTTATATCAGAGTATTGAAGTTATAGAACATCAGGAGAAAAGTAAATACCACTCAAGGACTTTACTTCCTTTTCTGGGAAAGGGATTAGTGGGTTTTCAGTTGTATGAAGAATAGCTGTATCGTATTAAGTGGAATTATGACTTTTGTTGTCTTATTTGGAAATTGAATAGAGTTTAAGGAGTAGGGATGTTAAGTTGACAAGGGGTGGACATGCAATGATTAATCTTATTAGAATATACAAAGATAGTTGGTACAACGTCACTTCTGAATGTGGAGTGAGAATGTTTCTAGAAGAGAATAGCACTTAGATCTATGGAAATCACATTACAACTTACCAGTGTGGGTGGGCATCATTCAATCTATGGAGGGTCTGGGTAGAACAAAAAAGCAAGGCACAGCAAATTCATTCTGTCTTTTGGAGCTGGGCCTTACATCTTCTCCTGCCCTCAGATAGGAGTGTTCCAGGTTCTTGGACCTTCAGATTCTGGGACTTAACACAAGCATATGTCACAGCCCTTTTTAGTCCTTAGGTCTTTGGCCTTGGACTCAGAGCTACACCACTCTTTTTACTGGTCCTTAGGGCATTAGAGTCAGGCTTGATTACACCATGAGCTTTCCTGGTTCTCCACATTGCAGATAACATATTATGGGACCTCTTGGCCTCCTGCATTTGCATGAGCTAATTTCCACAATAAGTCCCATCTTAACTGCCCACCTCCTTATCTATTCCACTAGTTCTGGGCTCTGGAGAACCCTAACTAATACATTTTGGTTTGATTACAATAGCACTGACTTCTAGTACCAACATATGTATCACTTAATGTATGAGTAGAGAAATAATATCACTGAGTAAAATATGATATATGATTTATTATAGGGGTTTGACATTACATAAATTGGTATATTTGCTTCCTTGATTTTTGCAAGTCACCTATAGCTACTGCTGAATGACTTCAGTGTTTAGTGGCCGGTGGCTGGGCCAGCTGGCAATCTCTCTGCTTTGATGTGAGCATTCTGATTCCTGCTTATCTATCTGAAACCACTTGGTACTCTTAAGAGATGTGCTTGCTCCTAGAGGTTTCTCTCATACTCAGAAACAGAGGTTGTTTAAAACATAGTGGAGTAATTAGGTTCCCAGTTCTAAACTTTTTAATATTGCATTGGAGGTATGAAGCAAGCAATTAAATGAGAGAAATCAGAGGCACAGGAATTGAAAAGAAAAAGGAATAATATCTGTATTTTCAGGTAAAAATGATTATACATTTGGAACACCTAAAGAAATTAATGAAATACTATTAAAATAACAAAAGAAGTTAATAAATTTTGATAAAATTAACATAGAATCAAGAAGTCAAAAATAAAAAGGAAGCAATAAGAAAATAAAATACTTAAACATAAAATTAACAACAAAAGCCCAAAATCTATAAGAGAAAAACTGAAACTCTCCCAAATGATATAAAAATAGACATGAATAAATAAAAGCATACTATGTTCTTTAAAAAGACTCAAAATTACAAAAATATCAAGTCTCTCTAAGTTTATGTATATGTGTAAGGCAAATCTCAATAAAAGCCAATCAGATTATTTTCTGGACCTCAAAACTTTGGGCATTAAAGTTCAGTTGGAGTATAAGTAGGCATAAATAGACAAACCTAAAAGAGATAGAATTGAGTTTAGCTTGCCATGCTTGACACTAAATACTATGAAGCTGTATAATTAAAATAGTACAATGTTTTGATGCATGAATAGACAGACCAATAGAAAAAAATATCCTAAAAGAAGACTCAACCACATTTGGGTACTTATTAAACAATAGAGGAAGTGTCTCAAATCAGTGAGGAAAAAGATCAATTCTCTTTGTTGTTGTTGTGTTAACATCATTGGATAGTCACATGGAAAATGATAAAACTGGAAGCATCCCTCACCTTGTACACCAGGATAAATTCCAAATGCATTCTGTTGGGAGTTGCCCCAGCTCCAAAGACTAACTTCCCCATCCCCCAAGAAGAGCCATCCAATGGTGAGCCCTGCTGGATCACATGATCCTGCCATCCAATGGTGAGCCCTGCTGGCTCACCTGATCCTTACCCACCAATCAGACTAGCCCTGCTGGCTCACCTGATCCTTACCCTCCAATCAAAAAGCACCCCATGCCAACTGTCAAACCACCCCCAGCTCTATAAATATGCAGAGCTATTCCTCAGTAAATGAGCATTTTCTTCAAAGGCAAGCCTTGATGGTTCTTTCACATTGCATAAAACAAGTACCAAAAGAAAACATGCTTTAATATTTCTACAATCAAAAAGTAATGAAAACTTAGTCTAATTATGATTAAGGGAAAAGATTGAAAATGTGATGATTTAAAATATTTAAGACTCTACTTAGAGAAATATATCATAAGTGTGTTTATCAGCTTTCCATTGCCATCACAAAATATCTCAAACAACTGAAAAGGAGGAAATGTTTACTTGGTCTCAGAAGTCTTGAGCAGTAGTCTGTTGGTCCTGTTGCTTTTTGGGTTGGTGGCAGCACAGTATATCGTGGCAGGAGCACAAGACCAGGAAGCAAAGGGAATAGGAGGAGGGGACTAGGGTTCCAATATCCTTCTGGGACATGTCCACAGTGACCTAATCTTCTTTTCTATGCCCTACCTCCTAAGGATTCCGCCAACTCCCAACACCACAGTCTAAGGACAAAAGCCTTTGCCACATAGGCCTTTGGGAATGTTTCAGATTCAAACCCTAGCAATAAGTAAACCAAAAGACAAGAGACAAACTATATATATATATATATATATATATATATATATATATATATATATAATACAGAAGTATAGAAGAAAAATAGCCAACAACCCTATAGAAAAACAAGCTAGAGAGATATAGGCCACTGACCACAAAAAGTGCAAATAACTCTTAAGTGTTGAGAAAAATGCTCAACCCTAAACATGATGAGAGAAATGAAAGTTAAGCCACACTATCAGATTGGCAAAAATTCAGATTTGATGAACTCTGTTGGCAGGTCTGTGGGGAAATAGGCAGTCTCGTATATTGCTGGTGGAGACGCAAAAAGTTGAACCATTCTAGAAGATAATCTGGCAAGATCTAGTAAAATTATTTATGTATTTACCCTTCACCCTGGCAAACTGCTTCAAGGAATCTTTTCCAAAGATAAATCTACAAAACTATAAAAAGAGGACATGCAGAAAACAATTCATCATAGCACTGTTAGTGATAGCAAAAGACTGAAAACAACCCAAATATCCCTTGCTAGAGGACTGGTTGAATATGCGGGTCCAGAAATGGAACACAAGGAATTTGTGTCTCCAGGTGATATTGCTAAGTAAAGAAAGGTGTGCATCACATTCCACCTTTAACCTAGGAGGGAAGGGAACACACACACACACACACACACACACACACACTACTTCATATTTTGGTTACCAAGAGGGAGAGAATAAGAAACAGAGAGGTTACACATTCTCAAAATTTATTTTCTTGTGTAATTTGATTTTGAAACCTTTTAAATATTTTGCACATTATAAACCAAAATTAAATTTCTAAAGCAATCTCTAAAAACAAAAGTAAAATGAAACAAACGGATCTAATGATGTATCTAGGTGGTGGCATAACCACAGAGAAACTATTCCAAGAGACTTTAACACACAGTAATTTGGCTGCACATCCTTAATGATATATATAATATATATATATATATATGCAAAAAATAAACAACAAACAGAAATCTAATAAAAGCAATTAAAATCTTTAATTATTTTCAGTAATTTAAGAAGATCATATTGTTACTTTTGTTCTAAGACTGTAGGTAGAATATGGGATAAAAAAAATAGACCATAATACGGTGTCATTGATAAACAAAATTTTTGTTGTTAGAAAATATAAATATAGAGGTAAGAGCAATAAGGATAAATAAAAACCTTGTACTCTTGAATTTGAACAGGAGCTATCTCTGAAAACTCATGACTTTCTCAGCTCACAAAAAAAACCTTGAAGCAATAAGCATGTGAATAGCAATGAACACTCTTAGTACCCAAATTATTGTCTCTAAACACTATTTCACGATAAGAGGAACTGGGGATTCTTGGAGAAATAAAAGGTTGATTTCTAGTCTAGGACAGGAAATATACAAAATGTTCCTGAAAATGTTGTCATACTAAACTGCAAAAAAGACACCATGTTAGTCAGCTTTTCCATTGTTATGACAAAATATCCGAGAAAATCAACTTACAAGGCAGAAAGGTTTATTTTGGCTCAAGGTATAAAGGAATCAGCGGATGGTCAATTGGCTTCATTGTTTTTAAGCCTGTGTCAAGGCAGAACATCATGGTGGGGAGCATGTGATCAAGCAAAACTATTTGTATTATGGTGGCCAGGAAATGAAGGGTTAGGACCCCAATATTCCCTTTAAGGGTATGTCCCTAACTTTTCCCCTACTAGGCTCACATCTTAAAACTTGTACCTTTGGGAGATACTTCCAAACCATAGCAGACCCATCAACAACTAGTGGGTCCCTGAGAAAACAGTCCCAGAGGTAAGGAAGCAATTTGAGTATCAGTAAAGATAGTAAGCATGATGAAAAGAAAAGTACATCAAAGTGTTTAAATCCATGAGTGCATGATAGTAATTTAAATTTTTCTCATTGATTCCCCATTGAGAGATACTAGAGAACCAAGTTATTATTTTAAAAATTGAGAAATAAAAGAGGACAATTAAGTATTTATTCTGCCATTTTAAAATTGTTGCTTAGGGTCAATGAATAATAGATGGAGGAAAAACTTGTCCTTTAAAAGTACTATATATATTATAACTACTATGTATATGTATAACTTTAAAGCTCTAAAAAGAAATTTCACCCCTCCTCACCAAAAAAAGTGCTTAGTTAATACATGAATAAGGAACAGAAGTAGAATTTCAGCAATTTGTTAAAACAAATGAAATATTGGATCCAGACAACAATTATCAATGGTTGCTAACACCCTAAAAAGGCAACAACTAAACATTTTATATCTCCTGATGGAAACACAATACCTCTCATACAGTAGTTTCAGAAAAAAAAATAAGATTAAATCCAAGTATAATCAAGCTTTTGATCTAACTCTCAATTTAAAGGATGTATAGAGAGCAAAGTAATTTGTTAAAATAACACTGGGAAGTTTGTATTAGGAAAATCCACATTGTAGGAAACTGCAAGTTGAACAATGTGGTTTCTACAACAACAAGAAAGTGCAATATTTTTAAAAAGCAAGGGAGAAGGAACATGCAGATTAAAAGAAATTTAAGAGATATATTAATCAGTCACAAAGTATTGACTTCATTTGGTTCCAAATTCAAACCTCAAACTTAGGGAAAAAAATGGAAAAATAAAAATAGAACTTGTATAGGACATTCAGTGTATTTGATAATATTAAGGATTTATTTTGCTTTTGTATGAGAATGGTACTGTGATCATGTTTTACAAAAGAACATTTGAGGCTGAGGTTGTGGCTCAATGGTAGAGCGCTCGCCTAGCACATGTGAGGCACTGGGTTGGATCCTCAGCACCATAAAAAAAATAAATAAATGAAATAAAGGTATACATACATGGAGTATAACTTAGAAAAAGAATACTTGTCTTTTGGAGGTACATATTGAACAATACAGATGGAATTTTTTGAAAAACACAATAAAATCAGAAGGTAAGGTAAAATTCTTTTTATAGCTATCCTCGGAAAATCCCCTAAATTGTAAAAATCTAACAATGTCCCATTAACTGTTGAAAAAAATGAATATTTCTTTGTGTCAAATGAAATAGGTGGCATATGTTTAGAAGCCAAGTTGTATTTAAGAAAATGTGTTTTATTAAATTCTGAAGTCTTAATCTCTGAGGGCATATAGTTGAATCTATAAAAGTTAAATGTGCATCTGATGGGACTCCACCTTCACCGTGGCCAGAGTTAAACAAAGCAACCTGTCATTGGATACAGTAGTATGTAACTCATAACCAACCAGGCGAAGCTCTAAGGGCAGGAGGCTGGTCAGTGGGAGGGAGGTGGAGTGGTTCAGCACTTGAACTACCCGGACTAAGGTAAGGGTAAGGTCAACGTGAGGCTTCATGTGACCTACAGGATGGAGGGCAAAAATATGTCTCATTTCAGGCCATCCTGATGGCTAGAAAACACTTATTCATTCATTCACTCATATATTTTAAGCAAACTTTTATTGAATAATAAGTGGGGGACAGTAGTGTAGATGACAAGGATATGAAGATAAGCATATATTCCCCATCCTCCATTTACTCACGGTTGGAATGTGGGGAAGAGATGGGTCCATCCATGATTGCAGTGTAACTTTCTAGGTACAGATATGTCCAGGAAGCCCAGAAAGAAATGCATACATTATTATATGTTGATGGGTCCGTGTGTGTAGGCTTCCAAGAGGGGGTGATGGTTGAGATGAGATGGTCTTTGAGGACCTGTGCTATCTGGGGAAAACAGCATTTGAGGAATTCAAACAACTTGTCATCTAGGAAATAGATGATAAACTTGGTCTAGATCAAATTTTAGTCCAGGACATATAAGAGAAAGGTAGGAACCCCAGAATTGATAGTAAATTACCAGATTAGAGGGAAGAGAGAAATCTAATTATCTACACAAGGTTTTAGGGCAGGGAAGAAGAGGAGAAAACTGAATTTTGCCATGGAAGCAGAGTTGCTTTAGTCCTTTATTCAAAACAATTTGCTGAGTACCTATCCTGTGTCAGGCATTGTTAGGTACTGGGAATGGAGAATAGGTCCCTGTCCCTACCTTCAGCCTGGATACCTCTTGCTGCCTGCTGTCATAAAGGCAGATCGCGAATGTGATTCCTGGGTCTTACTATGGGTCTGGTTTTGCTGTCAGTGCATAGAAGCACTAATAGGTGTAGTTGGTATTAAAAGCTACATGAATATGGATCAAGTGGAACAGCTTGGGGGAAAGCTAGGGTCAAATTGAAAGCCCCAACACTGGCAAAGTCCAGCAGAAAGGGATGGGGAAGATTGGAAATTGTTGAATTCCTGTTTTCACACTGACTTTTGTGGCCCACTTGTGATTGCTGTCAAGTTGGCTCTGGTTCCTTTATAGTGTTTTCACAGATAACAGGCAATTGTGGTGACCCAGGCTCTCTGGGCACTTGCTCCATGGATGCATGAACTGATGGTGGAAGAAATCTGAGCCCAGAGGCATTAAGGTTGTGTTTAGAACGAGGCTTTCTTTCTACTCTCTTTCTCACCTCTCTTTGGATTGTAGCCTATTGCCATCCCTACTGTCCACTAAAGGCAGTGTCCCTCACCAAGGTTGAAGTCCCAACATTGCTCAGAGCTAAGGACTGGCCACAGGTATTTGGATGCCTGCTGTATCTTAGTGGCATCCTGATTCTGCTGAATATTTGAAAAATATTTTTTTCTTTTCCTAATTCTCCCTCCTCTTCCCTGCTTTGGTCTGAATGTTGGTTGTGATCCCCCACCAAACACGCATAATTCATATATCAAAATCTTGACTCTCAAAAGGAAGTGAAGCTTCTGGGAGGTGATCAAGGTCAACAGTGTGGAGCCCTCATGATTAGGGTTAGTGCCCCTATAAAAGAGAGCCTAGCCCCTCCCATCCTACAAGGATACAATGAGAAGGTGTTAATCAGAAGATAGGTCCTCATCAGACATTAATTATGCAAATACCTTGATTTTGAACTTCCCAGCCTCCAAAATTGTAAACAATAAATTTCTGCTCTTAATAAGCTAGTTGGTCTATGTTATCTTGTTAAAGAAACCCAAATAGACCAAGATATTCAAAAGCCCAGCCAATTTTCAAAAGCCACCTTTTTCATGGAATTTCTCATAATAACGATCTGTCCATCATTTATCTATCCACCTATCCATCCACTCATCCATCCATCAATCCACTCATGTATTCAACAAATATTTATTGAATATCCATTATGGATTAAACCTTGGGGACATAGCAAAGAACAGTCAGCCTTGACACCTGCAGTCCTGGAACTTGACAACTCCAGCCTTGAGGGAATTCTCCTTTCCCTGACCTGTTATATTTCTCTTTGGATAATTAGTCCCTGCCACCTCCTACTGTGACCCAACCTTTCATGCATTCATGACTTGTCTCTCTAGGGCAGTTATAAGCACAAGGCCACAACTGTCATGGGGCAAATCTAGCAGGCTACACAGAGCACCTTCCATCCACACTTCTGAATGAGTGTGCACACGCATAAAGACTCTACTCAGGAAGGAGTAAGAGGCCCCTGTGGTGACTGTACTGGGCTTTGAGACACTGACTCACTTTCTCCCCAGCAGGTCTGCACTGGCTTGTGGGTGGAGGCTGAAAAGAGAGATGCTTGGTACAACGAGAATTGTGAATGAGGAATTTGGAATTACAGTAAATCTGAAGAAAAAAGTGAATTATAACTCTGACCACCCTTGTTGAGGACCTATAACTATAGCTGTTTTCTCAAAGGGTCTCAGGACAGGTGACATCCTGCTCTGTCACTGGTGCCTATTACACATCTGATTGTTTCTAGACCAGAGATTCTCAAGAGAATACAAGCTGAGACAGGGGAATAAGGGTGGGGTGCCCTCGTCTTGTTTGTGAAAACCATCAAACTTGCCTGTCTTCGGTCCTTCAAAGTTCCAGGTCTTCTTGGGCACCATTTCTCACCTGTGGATTTTTGTGTTTTCTAAATTGTGACCAGGGCTAATCTGTAGCAAACTGCAAGTAAAATATCTTGGAGTATCTTTACCTTTGTCTTATTTATTCTTATTTCCCTCTTTCTGCCTTAGCACCTCTCCCTTTTATACCCATGATGCCAGGAGTCTCAAGAAAGAACCTGATAAATTTACTCACTATGACATATAAGACATTGGTGGGGATTGCTGTTTTAAATAGGTCAAGTATTGTAATAAAAAATGACAATCTCCCAGGAAAGTTCAGGTACCATCACTTGGAGGTAGAGGTGTGAGAAACACTTGGGGGAAATGATAAAGAACCTCTGAGAGTCCACAGATGGTCACTGACCTCTTATTCTCTTCCATCTCTCCTCACCTTGATATCAGGCAGCTGATCTTAAGCTCAACACTTATAAAAAAAGTCAATTTCCTCATTTTCACTATTGAGAAGAGATGGGTTATATAAGAAGGGCACAGTTTCAGATACTTATTTTTCCCAAATGCTTCTGTCTATAGAATTTGAACCCGTGGATCTTTAATAGAATTGGCAGAGGTTAAAGTGCTGAAGTTGTCAAATTTCAAAACCCAGTTCCTTTTGCTGACTTAAAAGATGACCATATATCATAAAATCAGGGACTGTTCAATTACCTAGTAAATTTAGGGTCATTCTAATAGTCTTCATGGATAACTCGTGCCAGAGTGTCACATTGTGATTTATTCTTGTTGGCTGCTAGGATAATCCGAGTTTGTAAAGGGAGTAGTCCATTTTCCAAGAGTTGAAAATCAGGAAAGACTTCTTGATTGGAAATCTTGACCCTTTTCTCATAAAGTCATACCTGATGTCTGAAAGACCACTCCCTTCATTTGGATCCTCAGCATTGCTTCTTCTACTGGACTGTGGGCAGGGGGTGGTGGATCATGTACATTTTTATCCCGGGTGCTTACAAAGTTGCTGGTTCAAATGGGAGACAGTAGAATATTTGTGAAGTAATAAGTAAATTCAGCTGCATTTCTTTTGGGTGGTTGATCACATCCTTTTGGGCTGAATATAAATCACTGAAACCCTGACTATATTTTTTACTAGTCTTACTCATTTAAGGTGCTAGATTAAAGACGTACAGAGGAAGGTGAAGGGTAGGAACAAAGATGCTGTATTAAATTTTGGTTTCTTACAGACCAGATAAGTAATCAGCTGTGCTTTCTCATGTATGAGTTAGTCCCAGAGTTGTTCAGCCCTGAGAACCTTTGGGGGGAACTCTCCAGGTGTAGTTATTTTAGTAAGTATTTCCTACAATAGATAACTGTTTTCTAGTTTAAAGCTGAACTTTTCTGTGCTATGATTGGGCAGAAACCTGGGGCAATACTTTATCCTGTTCAAAATAGCAGGACTCACCAGCATTGAGATAGTTCCAGTCAAGCATGGATATTAAAATACCTCTTCCTGCCAAGCACAACACATAGCATGAACTCAGATCCAATCTGCAGAGACTGAAAACAAACAAGGGTGGGCAGACAGACAGACGGACAGCATTGTACATTGTGTATAGCGTAGATGGTTTTGGACCACTCAAGCCCTCTGCACTTCAGCCAAGTGGCAGACTGTTACAGGATGTTTGGGCTTCTTATTGGAAGAGGTAGGGCTGCCTGTCTTCTCAGGTCATGAGACCTGGTGCTTCTTTACCGAGCTGAGTTCTTGAAAGCTGTTCCTGGTTTACCATGTGACCTTTGGCCTCCCATGGCCAGTTTCTCCAGAGCTGTATAAAAACCACTCTGGCCAGCTCCCAAGGATGAAAGATGCCTCTCCATCAGCCTCACCCTCAGTTCATAGGTAGACTTCCTGTGGCGACACTAGGCAAGGCAATGATGGCTGCTCCTTCCTCCTCTTGAGTGGAAAGGGGAAAGAGGCTGGGAGGTGAGAGAGAAACTCCATTTTGGAGAGGATTCAAGGTAGCTTCGTGGTATGACCAGAGCTACCATTGACAGCGGTCCGTTCTGTGCCAGGCACTTCACATCTCTATTTTACTTGATCTTTCAATCTTGTTAGGCAAGTACCATTTTCTCCATTTTTAAATGAGCAAACAGGTTCCTGCTGTCCAGCTACCTGACACAGCTTACTGTTCCCTTTCTGAGTCTGTGTCCCAGAGGTAATCTCCCTCAAGACATGGTTCATCCGTTCCTTCAGGACATGAGGATGTGCAGCTGAGCCCTGGGACCCTGTTGGCATGGGAAGAGGCTCAGCTCCGGAGCTGGAAGCCATAGAGAATGAGTTAATTCCCAGTCCTCATTCCTCCTCTTGTGTGATGGGGATTGGCTTAAGGTGACTGGAACAGATGATCAGGGTGATCTCATGAAGGGCCCATCCCTCAAGGCCTGAGTCTCTCATAGGGCCTGCTTTCCACTCAAAATCCTTTGGAACCAATCTTATAAAATTTTAAGGTAGGTTGATCTAACATAAATTGTTATAATAGTTTTTCTTAATGTCCTGAGAATTTTGTTGCATTATAAGGTCATCATAAATGTCACCATTCAGATTTGGAAATGGAAATGGTTCCTATAGACACATACTTTTCAATATGGGATTAATGTGTGTGTGTTTTGTAGAATGTCAAATGTTAGGGATTAATAGACAAAGATAGCCTGACCTTAAAGAGTTCATAATATAGTTGTACAACTCCCTCCTGTTCGTCTTAAAATTTTGTAATTATTCACTTTATTTGACTTAACATTTGACCTCTCCATCCTAAATAATCCATATTTTAAAATAACTTAGTAGATAACATTATTTTAATATTATGAATAAAAAACCATGTTAAACTCCAATGAGATAACTTTGTAAGTGTAATGATTCCTGGTAATGTTTTCTTTCAGCAGTGTGGATACATTGGGTTGCTTCTGTAACCTATTTTGTGATTAACAATCACATATTTTAAAACAATATCTTTGAAGTTCTCAGTTGTACGTGTAATAACTATAGGGGTAACATAGCTGAAGTTCGAGATGTGAACTAGATACTGTAGGAAACAGTATCCTTTTTTAAAAACCCCAACTACTTTAGAAATTGGACAATGCAGATTTTTAACTTATGAGATTTTTACAAACTCTCCCACCACTTTATATGTTTATATTAAAAGAATGTGTTTAAATAGATCACATTCAGTCTGGATGATAGCGTGATTTAAACTGTCCATTTGGTGAACAAGTAAGCCACACAATATTTCATCTGTGTTATGTGTGGCTTTGCCAAATTGAAAAGGTAAATTGGGATAAAAAATAACAACAACATAGTTTTTCTTTATAGCAACATACCCTTCACTGTTCTAGGGAGGCTCTGCCTCATCACAGCCATCCTTGGCTGTCAGATATTAGAACTGATTAGTAACTGAAAGGGAAATAACATTGAAAAGTTAGGGTGCTGACAGCAACAACAGAGTCATATGAAACTTAATCTTACCTTTATTCTGGTACAACATTGTGTTCCACTTGGTCCATATACATGTAGCCGTTAAGAGCAACTACAGCTATTAATGCTTCTATGTACTGACAGCAAAACCTACTTTGGCTCAAGGTTTCAGAGGTTTCTCTAAGGCAGAAACATCATGGTGGAAGAGTGTGGTGGAGGAAAGATCTCAGCTCCTGGCAACCAGGAGGGGTGTGTGTGTGTGTGTGTGTGTGTGTGTGTGTGTGTGTGTATGAGAGAGAGAGAGAGAGAGAGAGAGAGAGAGAGAGAGAGAGAGAGAGGGAGAGGGAGAGGAAGGGGCAAGAAACAAGATACATCAAGATATGTTCCTCAAGGGCATGCCCCTAGTGACCCAATTCCTCCAACACGCCCCCACCTGCCTACAGTTTCCACCACCTCCTAGTAGTCTGTTAAAATTACTAATTCTTCAAAGGGATTGATCCACTGATGAGGTTAGAGCCCTTATAATTTCCCCAAGTCCCCATCTCTGAGCATTGCTGCATTGGGGACCTAGCCTTCAACACAGGAATTCTTGGAGGACATTCCTTATCCAAACCCTAATAAGACCAGGTGGTCAAAAGATATTGCACTCTTTCCAAATTCTCTGTCTTTCCTTAGACCTTTTCTGTCCTAATTATCCATATGTTTTAGTGGATATATGATGCTACCAGTGAGTTTTTATATCAATATCCTTTTTGCATTCTCACTAGGAAACTATTTTTACTATTTAATAGGATTGTTAAAGTTTCCTATGCAAGAAAATTAGCATTTTTCCCATAGTTAAAAACAGACAACCCCGCTTTTTAAAAAGAGACTTTAAAGAAGATATTCATTTATGCTTCTGATTTATTATTACTTTTTTCTGGCTGATTTTTAAAGTCTTCATTACCTAAGGTCCTCTAGTACATGTCCATGTTATAAGATAGTTAACCTAGGTATAGTTATATCTGTAGTATTTTTATATTTGCTTACAGTTAAATTACATGCCTAAATATAGTAAATACACAAAAATAGTTAAACAGATTACAGGAGCTAAAACGTAAAACCCCCATGAAAAAGAAGTCAGAGGAATAGCATTTAAGAGCCTGCTCTGTAGGTGAAATCACAGGAGTGGAATGAACTGATAAAGGAATCTCCAGAGACATTCCTGTGACTTCTTGAAAGGCCAGTGGGACAGGGTGACAGGTAGATATTCAGAGGCCTGGGGTTCTGGAGTATGTAAGGATCCCACTGATATCAAAGACCAAGATGCCTTTCGATAAATATGTGTTGATTTTCTTAGAGAGCTGAGGCCTCCCCTTGCTCAAGTTGTGAAAAAATAAATGTCTTGCCTGGGAGCAGTATTTGAGAATTGCCCTTGGATGTAACAAAGGAAATGCAGACTTTGAGGGCAGGCGAGTGTGACGGAGACAGTTGGCAATTAGACCACTCTGAAATAGTTCCTCTTACACAGAGCCCTTATTTTGACGCAAATCAATGCCTCACTCTTACCCTTTAAGTGTTCTCCATTTCCTATACAGACCAGATCACAGCCTGACCTTTCACAGGCGCGCAGTCTGAGATTCCCCCTTCCTGCGCTTAGCTGTGCTCTGTGGCCGTTCTCTGTAATAATAACATATTGATGTTGGCTCCTAGAATAGAGATGATTTCAGTGACTATTACACTGACCATTGTAACCAAAGGATTAGTTGAAACATCTCTGTTTTGAAAGGAATCCAGTTGGAGAAGATTTTCTTCTTCTTGGGTTGGAACTAAGAGCCTGGAAAGGAGACTTTAGCTGTTATACTGAATCCCAAGACTGATGTTGGAATTAAAACCCACCACAGATGCCTGTTTGAGGGCAGTCTCTTCCCCAGAGCATCCCCCCACCACACCAGTCACACACCCCCAAGTACATACATCCACACCGCACAGTCAGACCCTTGGAATACAAAGTTGCACACCCTTTGCCAGAAATCCCTGCCCCTTATCCCCTTCCCCCATCTCTCCGTGCACTCAGAAAATGCCTATTTCTCTCTAGATGTTAGTTCAGGAAGCGATTGCTTTTCCTGGCCTCCTCCATCACCTGTGCTGGACCCAACTAGTACTGACTGGCAAGACTTGATTGTGTGCCTCTTCCCCCAAGTCCTTGTTTGGTGATTTCGCTAGAGCATTTTGAAATTGACCATGGTGAGAGTATTTATACCAAGGAAAACCAACAAATGCCATGGATGAACCCATTTTCTTTCCCTGAAGAGCTAGTTTTTACACCTTTACCAGAACTCCTTCTGAACATGGTCCAGTTGTTTACTTTATACAGAGAGAAAACAGTCCATGGTAATAGAACAAGGGTTGCAGACTGACCTAAAAGGGACTGCTATAATCACCGGATGCACCTTCCAAGTTACAAATATCTCATATAAGCACAGGCTCCTCTTTGGTCCTCTCTCTTTTCTACCGATTCCAGTTCTCTGTTTCCATATCAGCTCTGGGGTTTTTAAGTGAGAGGGTAACAGCCTTTGTTCTAGCAACACTCCAGATAATAAATGCTTCCCAGGAAAGATGCTCCACGGACCAAGCAGGACAAGCTGAAGTGAGGAAAGTTAACATGCTTTGGCTGGTTGGAATAACTGGGGAGGGATGAGTCCATGCATCATAAGACTTACCTAACCAAGACAGGAAGACCCCAATATCTGAGTGGTTAGCCTTTCTAATAGCCCAGCCCCCTCAAAGACCATCTCATCTTCCAAGATGGAGTGTTCCCAGTCTCTATTTTGTTATGAGTTCTACTTCTGTAGCTTAGGGAGAGACTGGGATCGGGATGTTTGTTCTGAGGAGAGGAGGGCAGCCAGCTGTCAGAGAGGTGCCAGCACAGCTTTCTGGGAGCTAAGCCATGACTAAGTGATAGGACAAATGTCAAATTTCAACAAGTGAAGCTCAGGAGAATTATCCGGATATGTTTATATCCCACATGAAAACACAGTACTAATCCCCAAACAGGGAGCTGATAACAGATACCAGAAACTTATCCTTTGCCACTGAAATTCTCTAACTAAGGAGGTTAAAGCCAAGTTAATACCATTTGAAAGGTGATGAAAGTTAGGACCTTTATAAAATGTGCTTGATTTAAGACATAGAAGTTATTCACAAATGAACTTTGACAAGACTTCTCTGAAGCCACCAGGTAGAGAGAGAGAGAGAGAGAGAGAGAGAGAGAGAGAGAGAGAGAGAAAGAGAGAGAGAAAGGCCAACAAGTAAAAGTTCAAATACAGTTGAAGATAATCATTAGAAATGATGCAACCCAAGTGAATTTAGCATTGGGGTGGGACAGTAAGAGTCATTGGGATTGGTATTTCCAACAAAAACGAAATTGTGTCAGGAACCCATGGCCATGCACAGTATTTATTTTCAAAACTCCAATGGCTGTTTATGTGTTTTCCTTTGTCCTGTGTTCTTAAAGCCAATTAGTCATGCAGTGGTGTCGCCCCATGGCTTCTCCTGTGGTATGTTTGCCTTCAGTCTGATAGTCGGAGCTCTGGCCCCAGGAGGAGGTCAGGGGGCAGCCTACTTCCCAGAACCAGCTTTAAACATGCTTTTCTTCCCCCCACCCCACCCCTTGGTTTGTGGCTATCATTAGCAGGGACAAAGACAGGGTTATGTTTTTGGGAAATGCATTCTTTTCTACCCAAACTGGTGCTACCTATTAAATATCATTCTTGGCCTTGATGGAGAGGTCCACGGCATAAGAGTTCTTGAGTGGGACTTTCAGGAGGGGAGGTAAGGCACTGTGTGGCCATCCTTAAGAAAGCAGATCATGGGAATTTCAGTCAGTCCTTTGGGTGTCCCCAGGGATCCCCTCCTCATCATCCTGCGAGCGCAACTCGGAAAACAACTCACAAGGTGGACAGCCCCTCGCTCTGGTTGGAAATCAGAAGATCCAGGCTACAGGCCCTCAATATGTCCAAGGCATTTATTTCTACTTCATTTTTTTTTTTTTTTTTGCACTCAGCCTGCAGGCATAAAGGAGTATTATTGAAAACACAAAAGGGAAGTAGATAAGAAACTTAAATGCCAATTAAAATACCAAGCAGAAACTGGAAGGGACCATCCTCAGACTCACAATTCCCTGGATACATCATAGTCCCACAGGAACTCTGGCAAGTGCTACCCAGGCTAAGAAAGAAGAGGAACATCGTGTAGTAATCTAAGAGTGAGGCGCTTTCTTAGAGTTGAGACGCTTACCTCCTGGTGTGGGAGAGGTTTAGTATTAGGGCATTCAGTCTTCCCAACTTCCACTTATTACTTGCTTTCTAAAAGCTTATAAATATTCATAATAAAAATAACTATCAGTCTTTTCTTGGACGGCAAAATGTTAGGAGATATATATATATATATATATATATATATATATATATATATATATTAGGATATTATATATAATATGCATATATAATATGTTCTAATTTTATTTAATTTTTATAAGAACTCTGTAAGACAAGCATTAATATCCCCAATTTATAGGTGAAGAAATTAAAGGTTAAAATTGAGAATAACTTATTAATTTCCTTACTTTATGCCAGGTACTATGTGAACAACTTTGCATATTTATCCTTCTTGATTTAATACTTACCAAGTGCCAAATATTATTCTAAGTGCTTTGCACATATGAACTCAATGAATCTCCCAATGGACCTAAGAGATAGGTTGTACCTTGTCTCTATTTGGTAAGTGGTAGAGCTGGGAAGGGAGCCCAAGCAGTCTGGTTCCAGAATCCATGCATCTAAACCACTTGGCTCTACTGTATTTCCTCAAGAGTTGTCCTGTGTGGTGGATTTTATCATACCTATTTTCAGATTAAGCCACTTGTCTAAGAATCCCCATCTTGGAGGGCAGACTTTTTGAAGTCAGGTCTCTGGGGTACCAAGGCATTGTCCAAGTGGTGTGCAATCTATCCATCCCATCTTTCCCATTAGGCTCTGTTAAATTCATAGGAATCAGACTAGACAATTCGATTATCAGGCTTTGGAGTTACAAACAGCTTTATTTACTCTGTTTATCAGAATGAAGGATTCTGTTCCAAGTACGTAGTCAGTTAATATCCTTTGCTAATTCTGGACATTCATAAGATGCTACTAGTGAGGGGACAGATGTGCATGCAGCATACATAGGTCAGGTGAAGTTATTTCTTTTGGTTCCTGTCCAAGTTGTAACATTATAGAAATCTTTGTAAAATAAGACTTGCACAAATTTAATGAACATTGTTCCAGTACATGTGTGTGTGTGTATGTGTGTGTGCAATGAGAACTCAAGTCCTGCCAACATCACAACTAGGAAGCAGGTCCTTCCCAAGTTCAACCTTGAGCTAAATATTGGCATCTTCAGCCAACACCTTGTATGAGTCCTTATGAGAAAGACCCTGAGTCAGATGCACCCAGCTAAGCTGCACCCTGATTTCTGAGTCATACAAATTTGCAAGATAAATAATGTTTATTGTTTTAAGTGAGTTTTGGTGCTAATTTGTTTAGCAGCCATGGATAATCCATAGAGCAAAAAGAAAATTAAAAATTACAGGCTTTAGCTCTCCATGGCTGTGACAAAACACCTAAGCTCTTCAACCTATGAGAAGGAAAGATTCATTTTGATTCATGGATGTAGATGTTTTAGTCTATGGTTGCTTGACCATGTAATTTGGGGTCTGTGGTGGCACGGTACATCAAGTAAGGAAGCATGTGGCAGAGGAAGACTGTTCACCTCACAGTGGCGGGGAATCAAAGAGAGGAAGGGACCAGGCTCCCAATATCCTCTTCAAGGACATGCCCCCATGACCTAACTTCCTTCCACTAGGCCCCACCTTTTGAAGGTTCTACCATAACCTTGTAGCATAAGAGACTGGACCAAACCTTAACATATGGCCTTTGAGGGACATTTAACACCCAAAAGATAATAGAAGTCAAGCAGTCTTTGGCTTCAGTCCAATTTGGCTAATACCAACTATGCAACAATAAACAAGTTACTTAACCTCCTTGAACTCCATTCCCTCAACTGTAGTGATCACAGTAATTACCTTGAAAATTGTTACTGTCATTAAATTGAATAGCATAGACTAAGTGACTAGTGAGACCTGCAATATATTGGGTCTAATTCAGTATTTCATTTCTGTTTTTCTTTCCCACAATACTCCCATTGACCCCTTCTTCCTTCTTTTTCGCCCTTTCTTGAGGAGAGGGCATTTGAAATAATAGTGAGAAAGGAAGATTTTGAGAATCGCGGTGTTCAATGAGACAGGATATAACAAAATTTCAACCAAAGGCTATCAGATGATCTGGAGTGGGGAGAGAAGGAAGAGGTATGGTAAAGGAAGATAAGTCAGCCCTAAGGAGCCATTTCTTGCCAACATAAATTTTTGTTTTTCTGATTTCATTTCAGGGAGTGGATATAAAGATATCTAGGTGTTTAATTACCTCCTCCCTCCAAAAATGGATATTCCCAGAGTGACAAATGAAAGATGGCCTTAATTTGATATGAGTTTTTCCCATAGTGTAATATACACAAAGTCTTCTACCAAAGTTTCTGAAGCTAATGAGCTTTTACCTCTTTTACAAGGAAGAATAAAACCAAAGGGCAACAAGGGAACTGAGCAGCCCTGGGATTTCCTTGTGGGACCCGCACCAGCCCCGGGCTGTTGGCTGAGAGCAGTATCCAACATCTGAAATAAAACAAAAGCATTTATTAAATCCAAGAATTTTAGGGCTAGGTTATAAGGCGGCCTTATTTTATAGATAAGAAATTGGAGACCTATACATTTGCTCAGCTGGAGAATGGTGAGCTTCCCCTTGGATCATTTTCTTTCCGTGGATGTGAAGAGTGTTTATCTAGTCCAGGAAGGACGGCTTGGAAAAGCCTGGACTGTGTTGAAAACTGATGTGACGAGGCAGGATGAGGAGCACGCTGGGGCAGCAGAAGCCAACTGGAGCCATTCTAGGGCCTTTGTAACCAATTAAAAATGGAAGGCAAATGTGAACAGAAAAAAGAAATTGAAGAAAAAAAAGATGAATGGACAACAGCAAGGAAGGAAACCAGTAGAAATCTCTCATGAAGAAAATCAAAGAAAAAGAAGTTTGTCAAGACCAAGAGAAGAGCTAGGTTTGCCAGCAATGAGGAAGGTAAGGTAAGGAGGAGGATTATGATGGCAGATAACACTTACTGGTCACTTCCCTTGTGCCAGGAATCATTCTAAAGCACAGTGTCTATATATATATATATATATATATATATATATATATATATATATATTTGTGTGTGTGTGTGTGTGAAAGTTTCACAATAGATCTATAAAGTCAACAGCAAGCCACATAGTTTCCAGCTCCAAAATCAGCAATGACCATGGTCTGTGAGAAATACAGAAGAAATAGATCAATTAAGGAAGAAAAATGTTGAGTTTAGAACAAAATAGAGCTGGGTTCAAATCTCAACTTTATCATTTCTGCCCAAATCTGACCAGTAGGGTTCATTCAGGAAAACTGCTTACACATTCTGAGGCTCAACTTTCTTATGTGAAAAAGGAATCCATAAGAACCCCTGCCTCGCAGGGTTGTTGTGGAAACCAAATTGATGCAGAACATCCTTACTGCCTGGGGTGGTGACTGATATGCATAAATGTTAAATAAACAGTAGCTACCATGATTATCACTATTATTATGGTGACAATGTAGTAATGGCCATTGTCTTTGAGTTTCTGGTTATCTTGAGAAATACAGGTGAGCAGTCCCAGATTCACCTTAATTGAGAGTTTGTCTGCAGCATGGCATACTCTATACATCACAGGAAAAGGACTAAGAAGAACTGCTGGTGTTTCCCTGTCTGCTATCCATTTGCCACATGACCTTGAACCCTAGGCATCAGTATCTGTAAAGTCGGAAGAGAGGCAGAAATGATCTCTAGGAGTCCTTCTAGTTAAAAACATCTATTAAGCTAGTTAATATCTTTTATCCACTTTTTCCTCCGGCTCTGAGTTGTCTATTCAGATGTTTCTGAACCAGAAACAAATAAATATAATTTTGTGCCATTATCTATGGCATAGAAAGTCCATTTTTAATCATAATTAAAATCTGGATATAGAATGAGAAGTTATGACTTCTGTCTGTTATGGTGGGAGCTGATAGTAGTGGTAATAAGCAAATAGCATCGAGGCCCATACTCCTCTGTGAAGGCAAAAGATTATGCCGAAATCCAAACAGAAGAGAAAACAACAACAAAAACAAAACACAACACACACACACAAAAAAAAACAAAAAACAAGAGGCAACACAAGAATGTTCCTCAGAGATAAGGGTGGTAAATATCAAAAGACTCAACTGAACATTTAAAAGTAGTTCTCTGGGCGGGGAAAGGACTGCTTTATTTCATAGTCAGACTATTAGAAATATCAACCCTGAACTATATGCCTTATTAACTTTGTTTCAAATAAAACCCCAAATAAAGTGAATATATTCTGCCTAAAAACAAAATTCAATTAAAACTAAAAGTAATGGAAAAGAAAGTTGAAGCTTTGAGTGGGCAGAAATTAGATAAAACTGGAAGTGAACCTAGGGGTAAGACTGTGTGAACTTTGCAAGCCATGATAATAGTTTTAGCTTTATTCTGAGATCTGTGGAAAACCCCAGAAACAATTCAAGCAAAGACATCATATGATCAATTTTACATTTTGAAAATAACAATCTGACTCCCTCGTGAGACTAGAAACTCCCTGAGAAGAACTAAAATAGTTACTGTTATCCTAATATATATAACTTTAACATATATAACTTTTCATTAGTATTTTAAAAATGAATAAATTAATAAATGCATGAAAGTCCATTTCTTTTCCCATGTATTCTCCCCATTGGCATAATGGGGAGCAGACGCTTGTTCTTTTTTTTTTTTTCTTTTACTTATCTGCCCTCTTTTTAAACTCTATTCTCAGGAATGTTGGTAAGACCAATGAGGGAATAAGAATAAAATATCTTGATCACCTTAGAAAGCACCATTCTTTAAAAAGGGGTGAGAGCAAAAATATCCTCATGAGTTAAGGAAGAACACAACTCTAAACTAAACTGAATGTGAATATCTGCTTAGGTTTATATTGGTAGAAGAATTATCCTAACTGGAGGACTGAGTCCGCCTCAGAATGTGAAGGTCTTTGAAAACCTGATTCCTAAGATTGTTTTATGTTTAAACATGTTTAGACGGAAATCAACATTTTCTTTTGAAGAACACACTATAAATGCAGCCCAGTCAATATATTAGAGTGTGTGCATGCATGTCTATTACATATTTATAATGTTACTCTAGTCTATAAAAAATTTATGTGAGCAGCAGGAGTTTGTCATAAGCAATAAAATCTTTTATGCGGATTCTTTCCCATTCTTTTCAAGAGAATTTCTCAGAATTTTTTCCACAACTCAGTTTCAGACTCAAGAGAGTACTTAATGTTGTTTTTTCCCCAGCCATTGCTATTTTCTTCCCCTTTGCCACAGCGCAGTGGAAGTGAAAGGCAGGCCATGCCTCGAGTGCTATTGTTGATGAAAAGAAAACTTCTGCCATCAGTAATCTTTTGCAGCTTGATAGGTCTTAAAGAATTGGGGGAAACCTTCCCACCCATATTATGAGTGGCGGAATTCAGATGATCACCCAACAGAGAAGGATTGATGTTCCTCTGAGCAGTTACTGTGGAAAGGGCCAGTCTTTTACCTGGGAAGCCAGGAATCTAGCATGAATATTATTTGCCTCATTCCTTCTCTCGCTGTTGGAGATGGATATTTTGAGCATAAAATTGTCATTCTGTCTTGGTGTCCCCCAAATATTATCACTTTGCTTTGACACTCTTAGATGCTAAAGATTTGAGCTTCAATTTGCCACAGTGGCTCAAGCCTCTGTGTCAATATCTTTCTGTCTCTTATTCTGCCTCACAGATATGAGAAAAAATTTCTCATGCATTAACTAAAAAATAAATTCTCTCCGTGTTTAAGACACCTTGTAAAGAAAGAAGTACCTGACTTGTACATTGAAAGCTACAAAAGACCTTTGAAAGAAACTAAAGATGACCTAAATAAATAGGAAGCCATCTCAGGTTCGTGGATCATCTTAATATTGTTAAGATGGCAATAATTCCCAAAGTGATTTATAGATCATCATGATCCTTATCAAAATCCCAGTTTTTCTTTTTCCTTTTTGAAGTTAATAGGATAATCTTAAGGTTTATAGGAAAACTAAGGGCCTCAGGATATATAAAACAATCTTGAAGTAAAGAAAAATTGTAGGACTTACAATTTTAAATCTCAAAATTTATGTCAGTACTATGGTAGTCAAGAAAGCATGATGCTAACTGGACCTGGTGGTACACACCTGTAATCCCAGTGGCTCAGGAGGCTGAGGCAGGAGGATCAAAAGTTTAAAGCCAACCTCAGCAATTAAGCAAAACTCTAAGCAACTTAGCGAGATCCTGTCTCAAAATACAAAATAAAAAGGGCTATAAGTGTGGCCCAGGGGGGCTAACCTTCCCTGGGTTCAATCCCTGGTACCCGCCTCTCCCCAAAAAAGCATGATGCTAGCACAAATCTATAGATCAATAGAACAGATTTGATAGTTCAAAAATAAATCTATTCACTGATGGTATATTGACTTCAACAATGGTGCCAATACTATTCAATGTGGAAATAATCATCTTTAACTAACATGCTGGGACTGTTGAATAGTTACATGCAAATGAACCAAGTTAAACCTTTACCTCAAACCCTCTACAAAAATTAACTAAGAATGGATCACAGATCTAAACCTAAGAGCAAAAACTGTAAGATTCTTATTAAAAAGAAACATAGGAATTAATTTTAGAGCTCTTGGATTGTCCAGTGTTCTTAGATATGACATACAAAGTTTGAGCACTAAAAAGTACATTACATTTCATCAACATTCAACTTTTGTGATTCAAAGAACATCAAGAAACTAAAAAGACAACTTACACAATGAGAGACAATATTTGAAAATTACATATCTTATAAGGAGCTTGTGTCCAGAATATATAAAGAAACTTTAAGATTTGACACTGAAAGACAAATAATCTAGTTAAGAAATTGAATTTGAATAGAAATTTCTCCAAAGA
Source organism: Urocitellus parryii (assembly GCF_045843805.1). NCBI lineage: Eukaryota > Metazoa > Chordata > Mammalia > Rodentia > Sciuridae > Urocitellus > Urocitellus parryii. The sequence goes on from NC_135541.1 coordinate 107,746,475, forward strand.
AGATATGCAAATGGGTAATAAGCACATGAAAAGATATCCAGCATCATTAGTCTTTAAGGAAATGCAAATCAAAACCCTGATGTGATGCCACTTCACATCTACTATGATGGCTACAATAAAAAGAAACTGACAATAAGAATGAGTGGGATGAGAAAATAATGGAAATCTCGTAGGTTGTTTTAAAGAAATGGACACTGGAGAGTTCAAGGTCAAAAAGCATTCACTCCAGCAATTACATGTCTAGGCAAATGTCCAAGAAAACTAAGAACATGTCAACAACAAATCTGCACAAGAGTGTTCATAGCAGCATTATTCATATTAGGACAAAGTAGAAATATCTTATCTATATAATGGAATGTTATTTGGCCCTAAAAAGAAATGCAGTACTGATACATGCTACAACATAGAGGGACCTTGAAAATCTAGACTATGTGAAAAAAAAGACATAAAAGGTTTGTATAATTTCATACATATGAAATGTTCAGAGTGGGCAAATCCATAGAGACAGCAAGTAGTGGTTACCCGGAGGTGGAAAGATGAGGAAATCAAGAGAACTCACTAATGGATAAGGAATTTCTTTGGAAGTTACCAAGTGTACTGGAATTAGAAGCTAGTGATGATTACAAAGACTTGTGAATATCTAAAACGAAAACAAAACAAACCACTATTTGCACACCTTAAAATGCTATGGTGTATAATCATCTCTACACAAAATTTGCAAAGGATATTATTTCAAAGCATACATCATAACAGCTAACATTTATTAAGTCCTTACAATGTCTGAAGGTAAAACTGATGTTGGCTTAAACTCCGTAGAATGAAATTTGTTACGGGAAAAGAACTATTGGAAAAATCATATCTGTCAGACAAAATTTACAACTGCAAATTTGACATAACGAAGAAGCCACCAAAGTGGGGAAGAATTGTTAAAAAATGGAAAACTTTGGAATCGTTTAAAAATACTTGTAGGAAATCGTCTTTAGAGAGTTTACAATGAATAATACTTTCCTAATAAAAATTCGTCAATGTTGGCGTAATACTTACTTTGTACCATTCAAGTTTGTTTTGTCAAAGAATTGAGACCTGAAGATATGGACAGCTCAAGGTCAAGCAAGAGGATAAGAAGAATGTAGTTGTGGGTACTGTCCAGTTGAAGCATTTGAGTAGGGAATTCTGAACAGCCAGAGGAAAACTCTAAAACTGGAGATCTCATTTGTGTATAGAAATATACAAAGGGGATTGAATATGGAAAGGCTTAAGAAGAAAATGAGAACAAATTAAAGGGAATTGAGAGACCCTAGAGAGAATCTTTGGCTAATAAGATAAACATTTTGCCATTACAATCAACTCCATTCAATGTGTCTGAATTCTTGATTCTCTGACAAGCATTTTTCAATACTAAGTAGTGTAGCAGTATTTACTGTCTTCGTTTTACTCACTCTCATCTTTGTTTATTCTTAGATTTCCTGTACCAACCAATCCATAAGTCACTCTCAGACAAAAACCATGTCCTCTGATGCTACCACATAGGCATTCATTGACTTGCTCAGGCAACAAAGATTTGTTGAGTACCTGCTCTGTGTTAGACACAGTATCAATCAACAAATGACTATATGCTAAGTACCAGATGATTGACACATGCACTTAAAAAAGACATGGTACAGTGGAGGAGACAGACATGTAAACTGTTAATTGTAGAAGAAGATGATCAGTGCAGTGATAGAGATAAACATAGGGTATTGTGGATATGCCAAGAGGAGGCACTGACTTGACTTAGGACAGAACATCTAAGCAATAAGCCACTGTTGTCTTTCAGATACTTCCAATAAACAGCTATTGAAGCCCTAAGATTTCAAGATTTTTAAAATGAAGTTTTTATTTTGAGATAATTTTAGATTAGAATACAGTTGTAATCCATAATACAGACTGTACCCAGTTTTTCCCAAGGATGACCTTCTTGGAAAACTATACCATAGCATCACAACCAAGGTATTGACACAGACATGGTCAAGATACACAACATTTCTGTCACCACAAGGATCCGTCAGGCTATCCTTCTATAGTTGCACTCATTTCTCTCCCACCTCTGCCTTCTCCAGAACCCCTGAAACCATTCATTGTTCTCTATTACTATGATTTTGTCATTTCAATAATGTTACATGAATGCAATCACATGGTAGATCGCTTTTTAGTTTTGGCATTTTTGTATTCAGCAGAGTTTTCTAGAGATTCATCCACTGTGTTCCATGTATCAATAATCTATTGCTTCCTTATTGCTCATTCCATGGTACTGATGTATCACAGTTTGTTTTTACCAGTAACTTGTTGGAAGATATTCAAGTTGTTTCTAGTTTTTGGTCTTTTGAGTAAAGTTTCTATGAAGATTTGCATAAAAGGCCTTGTGTAAAAATAATTTCTTTTTTATGGGGTGAATGCTCAGAATGTAACTGTTGGATTATATGCTAGCTGCATGTTCAGTTAAAAAAAACAAACAAACTGTCAACTGTTTTCTAGAGTGACTGTACCATTTTGTGTTACCTATGTCTGAGAGATCCAGTTTCTCCCTATCTTTGCCATCACTTGATGTGTCATACTATTTTTTATTTTAGTCATTTTGATAGGTATGTAAAGACAACTCATCATGGTTTTAATTTGCACTTTTCTAATGACTAACGATGTTGAAGAACATTTAATGTGCTTATTTGTCATCTGCATATCCTCTTCAATGAAGTATCTCTTCATATCTCTTGTTCTTTATCTAACTGGGATTGGGTTTTTGTTTTGTTTTGTTTTATAACTGTTGTGCTTTGAAAGATTCTTATGTACCAGATACTGGTCTTTTGTTATGGTTTGCAAACTTTCCTCCCAGTCTATAGCTCATCTCAAATTCTCTGAATGGTGTATTTTGCAGAGCAAACCTTTTTCATTTGAAGAAATCCGTTTTCTCAATTTTTCCTTTTATAGATGATGCTTTGGATGTCAAATCTAAGGACATGATCTAGCCCCAGATCTCAAAGATTTTTTTTTCATTCTAAAAATTTCATAGTTTTACATTTTACGTTTATGTCCTTGATCCATTTTGAGTTTATTTTTGTACAAATTTTGTGTATTAGGTCAACTTTCATTGTTTTGTCCATTGATGACCAATTGCTCTAGCATCTTTTGTTAGAACAACATTGTCAAAAATTAATTGAGTATATTTGTGTGGACCTCTTTACTTTTCCATTGATCTATGTGTCTAAGCCTTTACCAACACCACACAGTCTTGGACAGATGGATTCCTCACATTTTATTCTTTTTAAAAATTGTTTTAGCTATCCCTGTTTCTTTGAATTTCAATATAAGTTTTAAAATAATCTTGTATATATCTACAAAAATTCTGGCAGAGTGTATGAAATGAATTGTATTCTACCCGTGTAACAATTTTGGGAGAATTGACTACTAAGCCAAGTCTTCCAATTCATGAACATAGTATGCCTCTCGGTTTATTTAGATCTTATTTCTTTCATAAATGTTTTATAGATTTTCAGCAAGTCCTGTACATTCTTATTAGATTAATACATAAGTACCCAATTTTTAATTTTTGAGTGGATATAAATGGCATCATGCCTTATGATTCAGTATTCATATATTCATTACTAGTATGTGAAAAGTTAATTTTTAATGTATACTTTATAAACTGCAACCTTGCTGGAAACACTACTGCACAACAAAATACTTTTGTTGATCCCTTAGGTTTTCCACATGGACAATCATGTCATAGGCAAATAGAAACAATTTTCTTTCTTTATTTCTTTCTAATCTTCAAGTCTTCTCTTTCTTGCCTATTACACTGGCTAGAACTTCCAGCAATATGTGGTATGATGTGGTAAGGGAGAAAAATATTGCCTTGATTTTAAAGAGAAAACATTCAGTCTTTCATTATTAGATAAATGTTAACTATGGATTTTTTGGGTAGATATTCTTTACAAAGATGAGGAAGTCCCTCCCTTTTCTGCATTTTCTCATGAATAGGTACTAAATATTGTTGAATGCTTTTTTTTTTTCTCATCAATTAAGATGGCTATGTCATTGCTCTTCTTTAGCCTATTAGGCAGATTATGTGATTGGTTTTGCCTGCAAGGTGATTGACACCTGCAAGGAATGTCAGTTAATAAACTAAGGGAATAACGTTTTGAGGAAGTTGAGAACCCTGAGCTGTAAGATTAAGCACTGGATGTGGCAAACTTGCAGCTGCCATGAGGGTTTCTGAGGTCCCATTCCTTTGCTCTTTCCTCTCGCTGAGGAAAATAAATGAGAATACTCATTTAGAATGAGGAGAGTGCCTCTGAGGTTTAGCTCATATGCAACATGTAGGTCAAGTAAGGAAACCGATGGACTCTCACACCATAGTTTGGCTTTGCCATTCATTTTCCCCTCAAAGAACTAAACTCCATCTGGAGAGAAGATGAATATAAGAGACATCCCCTTCCATTCAGGGACCACTGGAAAACAAGCCGAAAGAAGATGTCCAAAGCTTTAGAATATTATGGTTTTCAACTAGGAAATTCATTTTCCCTGGCCCATCATTTTTCAGTATGTGACATCTGAAAGGAGGTATCTCATGCTGCCTGCTCGCAGGGCACCCTGTTTGGAAATCTCTCCAGGAAGGCACAGAGCAGAGCCTGTTTTATGGTCCCACCACAGACATCACAGTAAGCACATGGAGGAAGCACCACAGCCCAGCCCTGAGGCCACATTCCAGCCTGTGAACAAACACTGTGGGCTGGAATGCTGCTGCTAACCCCATGTGCCTGGACTGCAGGCCCTGCAGAAACCTCTGACAGCACTTTCCTGTGAGAGACCTGGGCTCTGGGGAGGCCCTGCTTCCTGCTGTGTCACCGTGATGTGACCACGAGGGTGGGAACCCAGCCCAGGAAAACTTCCTTCTGGAGTCGGCCGACCCTTGTGCAGAATACTGGCTCAGTGCTACATGCTTTTCCCTGAGATATCGGGGCCTCTGTCACCCTGTCCAGAGGGCCCCTCTGGTTACTGCTCTGCCAGGATCTATCTTATTACACCCCTGGGACTCGAGGGCTAAAAATTAACCAATAGCAGGCTCTCCCTGTGTCCCAAGCTAAAGGGACTAGATTTAGAAATTTTGATGACTCAGGTACATGGGAATTTGAAGGTCTCTCATGCTATCAAAAAAGCAAACAAATAAAAATATGAATAAAATCTCAATGAGAAGACAAAAATGTCAATGGGATGTCTGGGCAGAAAAGTGATGTTGATTTTTCCTCTTTTTAATTTACTGCTTTTTCCAAGTTTTATATTACTTTCATATTGGAAAAATAAGCTTTGTTAAGGAAAATATTATCAGAATAGAAACAAAATGATTCAATTTAATGTTGCTTTCCAAGGGACTGCTATAAATATTACTAGTAATACCTTACCACTTAACGTGCTGGGAGATTTACTGCTGGGACATTTTATTTCTCTGTGCCAGGTGCCCCAGATATTGTCTATTCACCAAGACTCTGGATGTTACCATGTCACAAAATCCCTGAAATTTCCTAATGGACCGCCTTTGCATAGTTTTCTCATAGTCACCCAAGATGCAAGACAGCCTACCCAGTATAAGGCTCATTTTGCAATCTTAAAAGAAAATTACATGATATTCACCTGTTACGAAGGAACCGTGTATTTATGGGTACTAGCCAGGTGCTTGGCTTTGGTTGCTCTACTTGGACCTTTAATCTTCACAATAAGGATTTATGGGAGGAGATCTAGCATAGGTGTTACTTACATTGGCTCAGGAGTCAGATTGCTGGGCTTGGAACCTGGCTGGATGGTTTTTGACCTCGGTTACTTGGGTGGCTAGTAAGCTGAGTTTAATCATCTGTAAAATCATGACATTACTACTATCTACCTCATAAAGTTTTTATGAGGATTAAATGAGATATCCCTGGTAAATACAGCATGAGTGCTGGCTTTGAATAAGAACTCCATCTATGCTTTATCTTCATGTTACAGAGAACAGCAGGGGTGAGGGAAACATACATACCTGTCCTTGTGGAAATTTGTGGCGCTGTAAATCAACAGGGCTCTCGTAAACTAGTGCTTATATTTCAAGGTTCCAAACGAAGCCACGGTGGAGTGCTTCCTCTGTTTGGCCATTGTGATTGGGAGTTTTTAGGGACGGGTATTGGACGATGCCCTTAACCATGAAGGAGGATGTCTGGCTGTCGACCCATGACGATTTATGTCACAGAGCCCTGAGACCCACAGGCTGTGTGTCAACTCACATCCTCAGAGCCGCCAATATGTACTCCATAGAATGACAGAAGTTATCAGGAAAGACTGTAGCCTAATGGGGTTCCCCACCCCCTTTTAAGAAAATTCAAATCCTAAGCTAAGTTCCTGGTGGAGGGAAGTTCCAATGAACGCTTTTATTGTGGCTTTACAAAGTCAAACCCAGAAAAGTCAGTCTCCAAAACTGAAGCCTCAGCAGGGAGAATAAGGAAGAGAAGAAAGAATAGACCGCTCTTGGACTGTTTCCCACATTAAGTTATTTCAGGATCTGGGTTGCCAGGTGTCCACATAAAATACCTTCACCAGGAAAGGATGTTGAACACATTTCGCTCAAGATTATTTTTCAGCTGTTCATTAAAGTGAGTGCCTTAGAGGAAGAAAACAGAGACAAAGACAGTCTTATTTGTATTTTACATCCAGAAGCCCCCTCAAAAAATATTTGGGTAATTATGATCTACAGACTTGTTCTTATATCTGAGTTGTGGGCTTACTCGTCTTACAGGAAGTTCTTCTAGGCCACGAGGATGTCTGAAATTTTATTTTCACAAACAGTAAGGAGGAACCTTCTGGCTTAAATGGATCAGTGAACAATTTGAAGGGCTCTATTTCTTTGTCTGTTCTTATTCTCTACATTAGTTAGGTGGTACCAACTACTTTCATGGCTCATCCACTACCTACCATGTGCAATATGCTTTGAAAAATAAATGTGCTGTAGTCAAAGAAAAACTCTATAATCAACCAAAATTTGCCCTCTGATCTCCAGACCTATTGGATTAGTGAAGAATTTAGTTGCATGTAGCAGGAACATAAAAGTCCATTTATAGTTGTGTGGCTGTCCACCCAAATCCGTCCTTTCACAGAAGCTGGACTGTGGTTTCCTGGTTACCCTACAAGCCTCAGCTTGCTTTGCAGTTGGATGTGGTCAGTTCTCTCCAATGCAATGTAAATGGAAGTGATGTGTTTGGCCCATAAAGCTTTCCCAAAGAGCATCTCTATCCTCTTCTCCTTTCTAGAACTGTGATTTCAGGCCCAGAGTGACCTTGGAAGTCATGTATAACAAATAGGACAGCCTCCATTGGCTGTGTCCCTAATCTTTCCATCATAGTGACCCTTAAATCCAGCCTTGATTACTTAAGAACAAGAGATACGTGTCTATTTTGTCTGCGTCATTGCTTTCAAGACTGTTACCTTAATATATACCACTCCAAAGAAAACAAATGCCTTGAACTAATATCTTATTTTCTGAGATAGTAGAGGCTAACATTTATTCAGATGCATAAAGATGCTAGCAGGGACCAGACTGTCAAGTTCTGTTCCACCCCTGAGTGTCTGGGCTTTCTTCTCCTGCTCTTTCTTCTCAGGGTCATAAGTAGGCTGCTGCAAGGGAACATGTTAGATATGGGGGTTGTGTCCACATTGTACCTTTTGCCCATTTCCCAAGGTAAGTTATCTCTTTACCAAGGGAAGCCCCTCCTTTTGTTTCATTAGAACAAATAAGTCATTTGCCCAATTGCTAAGAAGAATGAGATCAACACAACTTATTTAGACCAATCAAAATTCTTTCATGGGGTCTACACGTTCCTCATGTCAAAGCATCTCTGCTTACGATTAAATAAACTGGGGTTCTAGTGGGAGGAATGTGGTGCATGGCGAACGGTTGTCCCAGCCCATCTAGGCTACTATAACAAAATACCACGAATGAAGTGGCTTATAAAGAACAGAAAATTATTTCTCATAGTTTAAGAGGCTGGGAATCCAACATCAAATGCCTCCAGATTTGGTGTCTGGTGAGGGCCTGCTTCCCTCGTAGATTGACATCTTCTCACTATAATCTTACATGGTGGAAGGGGCTAGGTCGGTCTCTGGAATCGTTTTCTACAAAGGCATTGATTCCATTAGGGAATGCTCAGCCCTCCAGACCTCATCACCTCCCAAAGGCTGCACCTCTGAATACCATTTCTTGGGGTTCAAATTTCAACCTATGTGTGTGGAGGACACAGGCATCCAGACCACAGCAATTGTTAGGTAAGTAAAGACCAGTTGTGTGCCACACTCACGTGCCCACCTGCTGGCTGAGCTCTGGCTCATCAGGAATCAGCCTCAATCCTTTTCTTCCTCTCACCTCCACATTCATCAACAATCACCAAAGCTTATTGAATTTAATCTTCGAACTACCCCTCATTTGGGCCCTTTTTCCCTTTCTCCATTCTCTGCTATAGATTTCCAGGCTGCCCCTCCAAAGGAACTCAAATCTGACTCGGCACCCCACCGCTTCAATTTGCCAGTAACCGCCCACGGATGACCGAAGAAACTGTGTGTGGAATCTAAAGCCCTTCATGATGTGACCTATGCCTTTCATCCACTAGTCAGCAAGACCACATTACTGTAAGTCACACACACACACACACACACACACACACACACTTAAGCCTCTGTTCTCTCTGCCCAGTCAAACTTTCAACTCCTTTCATCTCACCAACCTTAAAACTTCATGCAGTCTTCAACAACCCCTTTCCCTTCCCCCTAGCTCAAGGTACTAATTTAGGCCCTCTTCCTGCTACTATTTCTGGGCCTGCAACCTGTCATACCTTGGCTAGTGCTTATGTTCTGAGCTCCTCCAGGTCTTTGCCTACGGACTGGTCTCCACCATTCCCTTGTGTTCTGCCTGAATACAGGGATCGCTGTGTCACCCTTGCAAGCCCAGTACCTCCCCTGGTGACTGGCACAAATGAGTTCATTTTTTTTTTAACTAGGGATTGGACCCAGGGGCACTGAGCCATATCCCTGGCCCTTGTTATTTTTTATTTTGAGACAGGGTGTCCCCTAAGTCGGTTTTGGCCTCACTCAGTTGCTGTGGCTGGCTGGCTTTGAACTTGTGATTCTCTTGTCTCAGCTTCCCAAGCTGCTGGGATGAGAGGCATGCACCACCACATCTGGCAAGGAGTGTGTTTTCAGAAACCTTTTGACATTTGGGACTGCCATACAATTTCATTAGTGCATTTCAACCAGCCAGTCAGTAAATGTCTCTTAATCATGTCCATTGTGAGAAGATTAATTTATTGTTAAGTAGGGTTGGTAGGGTTGCCAGATAGTCACGGTGAGTCACCAACAGGGTGCTGAAGTCAGACGTGTTCCCAGGGTGAATGAACAAGGAGGCAGCATCAAAGAGCCGCGTGATCTTAACAGCAGCAATAATAGAAGCCAATTGTTGGACAATTATCTTGGACAGTGCTTTGTGCATCTTTTCTTTTTATATTTTTAATAACTTTTTAATTTATATATGACAGTGGAATGCATTATTTGTGCATCTTTTAAATTTAATGTTTACTATAGCCCCCTGAGGTAAGTGTGTCACACAGGGTCATGTGAGCACTGGAGAGTTCTTGGCTCACGTACCAGAAGAATGAAGGACACGGTCTTGGAGGGTGAGAATTCATAGCAGATTCATTAGAAGCAAGCAAGGAAAGCTTTCATAGGATGCGAAGGGGTCCCAAAGAGGGGGCCCTTGGTGGCTCTCTGTCTAGGATTTATTAATACTGTTTTAATGAGGAACTAACCTTTCATTGAAGAGCCCCCCCCCCCCGCCCCTTGATTGTTCTCTATACTTGTTCCTTAAAAGAACTGCGTGAGTTCAAGACAGCTCTTTGAGGTTGACTCAAGGTAGGATAGTCCAAGAAGCACCATGACTGTTCTTGATACGGGTTTCCTGTAGAGGTAGCCAAGTACGAGAGGAACTTTCCAGTCAGGCAGCCCAAAACAACAAACCAACCAACCGACAAAAAACCAAGCTGTATCCTAACATTTTAATCTGGGGTAGTGGGACTCACCTGCTCCGAGGTCCCCATTTCTATCTCCTGCCTCAAGAACTACACAAGCTTCATTCCACCAAAAGGAAAGCTGAGGCCAGAGAGCAGAACAGGATCTTTACATTCATACAGTAATCATGGAACAGAGTCAAGGCCAAGGTCTAGTTTCTCTGATTCTAAAGCCTGCACTACAGATGTCCCTCTGTGTCTGCAAGGGGGATCTATTCCAGGGTCTCCCATGGATACCCAAATCCTAGGATGCTCAAGTCCCTTCTAAAAATTGGCATATTATCACCCAGAACCTACACACACACACACCCCCTCCTCCATGTGTCAAATCATCTCTTCATTGTTTATATCATCAAACAGAAGTAAATGTTTTTGAAAAGTTTTTGTTTGTTCTAATTAGGTATACATGATAGCAGAATACATTTTGATTCATTTTACACAAATGGAGCACAACGTTTCATTTCTCTGGTTGTACATGATGTAGAGTCACACTCTATGGGCTGTCATACCTAGGGTAATGATGTTCATCTCATCCTACCATCTTTCCTGCCCCCCTCCCCTCTTCCCACCTCTCTCTCCCCTTTGCCCAATGAGAGTTCCTCCAGTCACCCTGCCTCTCATTATGGGTCAGCATCCACTTATCAGAGAGATCATGACTGACTGAACATTTCAACCAGTGACTGACTGGTTTTTCGGATTGGCTTACTTCACTTAGCATGATATTCTCCAACTCCATTCATTTACCTGAAAATGTCATAATTTTATCCACTTTTAATGTTGAGTAATATTCCATTGTGTATATATACCACAGTTTCTTTATCCATTCATCTGTTGAAGGGCGTCTAAGTTGGTTCTACAGGTTAGCTATTGAGAACTGAGCTGCTAAGAACATTGATGAGGCTGTGTCACTATAGTATGCTGATTTTAAGTCTTTGGGGTATAGACTGAGGAGTGGGATAGCTAGGACAAATGGTGGTTCCATTCCATGTTTTCTTAGGAATGTCCATATTGCATTCCATAGTGGTTGCATAAATTTTCAGTGCCACCAACAATGTATGAATGTACTTTTCCCCCCACATCCTTGCCAACACTTATTGTTGCTTGATAATTGACGTTCTGAAGTGTGAGATGAAATCTTAGAGTAGTTTTGATTTGCATTTCTCTAATTACTAGAGATGTTGAACATTTTTTCATGTATTTGTTGATCAATTGTATGTCTTCTTCTGAGAAGTGTCTGTTCAGTTACTTAGCCTATTTATTGATTGGGTTATTTGTTTTTTTGGTGTTAAGATTTTGGAGTTCTTTATCCTGGAGATTAGGGCTCTATCTGATGTGCATGTAATAAAGATGTTCTCCCACTCTGTGGACACTTTGTTCATGTTATTAATTGTTTACTTTGCTGAGAAGAAGCTTTTTAGTTTGGATCCATCCCATTTATTAATTCTTGATTTTATTTTTTGCACTTTAGGATCTGGTTAAGGAAGTAAAGACCTAATCTGACATAATGAAGATTTGGGCCTACTTTTTCTTCTGTTAGATGCAGGATCTCTGGTCTAATTCCTAGGTCCTGATCCACTTTGAGTTGAGCTTTGTGCATGGTGAGAGATAGGCTCTTAATTTCATTTTGCTGCATATGGATTTTCAGTTTTCCCAGCTATCTTTTCACCAATGTATGTTTTCAGTGCCTTTGTCTAGTATGAGATAACTACATTTATGAGGGTTTGTCTCTGTGTCTTCTATTTTGTACCACTGGTCTACATGTCTATTTTGGTGCCAATACCATTTTTGTTACTATATTTCTGTAGTATAGTTTAAGGTCTGGTATTGTGATGCCTCCTGTTTCACTCTTCTTACTCTTGGTGTCTTATTTTTCCAAATGAATTTCATGATTCCTTTTTCTATTTCTATGAGGAATATTGTTGGGATTTTAATTGGAATTGAATTAAATCTGTATAACACTTTTGGTAGTATGGCCATTTTGACAATAATAATTCTTCTTATCCAAGAACAGGGGAGACCTTTCCATCTTCTAAAGTCTTCCTTGATGTCTATCTTTAGTGTTCTGTAGTTTTCATTGTAGAGGTCTTTTACCTCTTTTGTTAGATTGATTCCCAAGTTTGTTTGTTTGTTTGTTTTAGGCTATTGTGCATGGGGTAGTTTTCCTAATTTCTCTTTCTGAGGTTTCATCACTGATATATAGAAATGCATTTGGTTTATGGGTGTTGACTTTGTATCCTGATACTTTGGCTGAATTCAATTATTAGTTCTAGAAGTTTTCTGGTGGAGTTTTTTGGATCCTGTAAGTATAGAATCATGTCATTGGCAAATGGTGACAGTTTGGGTTATTCTTTTCCTATTCATATTCCTTTAATTTCTTTCCTGTCTAATTGCTCTGGCTAGAGTTTCAAGGACTAATGTTGAATAGGAGTAGTGAGAGAAGACATCCCTGCCTTGTTCCAATTCTTAGAGGGAATGTCTCTAGTTTTTCTCCATTTAGAATAATGTTGGCCTTGGGCTTAGCATAGATAGCTTTTACAATGTTTTGGTATGTTCCTACTATCCCCAGTTTTTCTAGTGTTCTGAACATGAAGGGGTGTTGTATTTTAGCAAATACTTTTTCTGCAGCTATTGAAATGATGATATGATTTTTATCTTTAATTCTATTAATATGATGAATTATGTTTATTTATTTCTGTATGTTGAACCAACCTTGCATCCCTGGGATGAACCCCATTGGACCCTGGTATACTATCTTTCTAATACGTTTTTGTATGTGATTTTCCAGAATTTTATTGAGAATTTTTGCATCTATGTTCATCAGGGATATTGGACTGAAGTTTTCTTTCCTCCATGTGTCTTTGTCTGGCTTAAGTATCAGGGTGACATTAGCCTGAGTTTGCAAGGGTTCCCTCCTTTTCTGTTTCATGGAATAATTTTAGGAGCATTGGTATTAATTCTTCTTTGTAGGTTTATAGAACTTGGCTGAGAAACCATATGGTCTTGAGCTTTCTTGGTTGGTAGGCTTTTGACAGCATTTTCTATTTATTGCCCAAAATAGATCTGTTTAAATTGTGTATGTCGTCCTGATTCCGTTTGGGCAGCTCATATTTCTCTAGACATTTGTCAGTATCTTTGATATTTTCTATTTTACTGGAGTATAAATTTTCAAAACAATTTCTAATTATCTTCTATATTTCAGTGATATCTGTCACGATACTTCCTTTTTCATCAGGAATTTTAGTAATTTGAGTTTTCTCTCTCCTTTTCATTAGGGTGGTTAAGGGTTTATATATTTTATTTCGTTTTTCAAAGAACCAGCTTTTTGTTTTTCAATTGTTTCTTTTATTTCAATTCCATTGACTTTAGCCCTGATTTTAATTATTTCCTGTCTTCTACTGCTTTTGGTGTTGATTTTTTTTTTTTTTTACTTTTTCTAGGGCTTTGAGATGTAATGTCAGATCATTTGCACAGATATTTTTGCACACATATTTCAATATTTGCACAAATATTTTTCAGGATATTTTCAATCCCCAGTTGGTTAAATTGCATGCACACAGCTCAAGGATAAGGAGGGGTGACTATATCTAACCTGATAAACCTTCCTTTAACTTAATTAGAATTGAGAAATCCTGCTGTGAGAGAGTCTTTGACATGTGAAAAAAGAGGTAGAAACAGAAATGGAAAGGGAGACAGATGTTTTTGGAAACATCTTGCCTTCCATAATGAGAAACCTGAGGGTGATTGGTGGTCATCAGAATGGTCAAGAGTCACTCTGAATCCCTGGAGTTGCAGGAATGCTTCAGAGAAGAGGCAACGTTTAGCTCAGCATTTCTCAGATGTAAGTGTGCACAGGGTTGACTTGGAGATGTGTGGATCTTGTTAAAATGCAGATTGAAGACCACTGCAGCAGGGCCTCCTGGTCACTAGTGACCTCCTCACTGCCCACCCTTTGAGGCCACTGCCTGGGTGGAACTTCCACAGTTTTGAGTCTTCTGTGCATGAGGGGAAGAGGGATCAGGCTCTGAGGTGATGCTGGACATCACACAAATTCCCCTCCTTAGAGAAAATAACAATCTATTCAACATTGAGTGAAATGTCCATCTACATGTTTGACAAGTTCTGTGAAACTAGAAAACCCTTAAAGCTGATGTACCTACCCATCAGCCTCTGATGTCACCTTTTCACTTTATATGTTCATGACCCAAGGAAGCCTCCTGAAATTGAAGGCTGGGTTTTTCTGCAGGGGAATGGGGATGGTGCTCCTGCTGGCCATGGGCCTCAGTAGTGTTCCCACTCCCACCCAGCATTGGGCCTAGGTCAGCACTCTCCTGCCAGGTGAGGCTGGGCCACTGCTCTGCAGAGCCAAGCATCTGCTCCCAAGTCTCCATCCCAGAACGAGAGCCTACAGGCTGGCGGGTTGGCAGCTAGCTGAGGGACTTGCTTCTCAGGCATCCCCATCTCCAAAAGAGCAAAGGGAACATGGTGTCCTCAGTGCCTGACTGTTGACAAACACCATATTTTGCCTCAGCCGAGGCTCTTCCTGCCGTGTGCTTCTTGCAATATCCTCTCCTCCCACGTACTTTTTCCCTTGTCAAAAAATTTTCTATTTTCTTCCTTGAAATCTTGTTCCTGGTCTGTCTGTTCTGGGTTTTGTTTTGTTTCTCTTACTTTCCAGCCATACTTTCTCTAATGAGGTCAAAGAGTGAACCATCTGGCCATAGGTGACCTGTAAAGTTTTTGGCTTAACTTGAGGACATGGAATTCAAATATTCAGAGGCCACAAGACCTTCTGAGGGAGTAAATACTGAATAACTTGCACAAGAGGAATGGAGAAGGGGAAGGCGTATTTGTTGAGGGATAATTACACATTAGTCCTGGGTGCCAGTTGCTTTCATAGACCTCACTTACTCCCTGTAGCATCTCTGAAGATCAGGAAAATAAAAAAACTATTATCCTATTTCACAGATGTAACAACTGAGGCTCAATGAAATCAAAAGACTGCCCAGGCTCACGTAATTTGTAAGTGATAAAGTCAGAATTCAAAGCCAAGCATCCCTAGAGCCAGTGCCTGGGTCCTGTCCACTTCATCAGGCTGCAGGTCTATATCCTGACACTTCTTAATTGTGGTGCTTCAACTTTCTCTCTTAAACTGAGAAGTGCAGTCCCCAGGAGAATTAGGGGCTCTCCGTGGTGGGCACAGTGACCCGCTATATCCTTTGCCTCAGTAATAGTTAATCCATGTTTTTTTTTTTTTTTGGCTTCAGGTATATAAATGTGTTCTTGAGAGTTGCTATATCTGCTGATGACAAAACTCAGATCCTAAGCTTCAGCTTCCTCTTCTGTGAAATGGGAACAAAAATAGCATCTGCCTCAGAGGAATCAGACAAGAAGCATAGCATGAAGTCCAGTTCGTAAGAAGCCACAGTGATTACCTTAGGGACTATTGCTGCTGTTGCTGGGTGGTGACTACCGTCACTGGTGGGCAAGACCATCTTCAATACTAGAATGAAGATTCAACAAGTTAAATGATTGAGTGCTTAGCTCCGTGGCAGGGACTGTTTTGTGTAGAAGAGAAACAATAATGATGGAGATGAAGCCTCGTGGCATGGAGCTTATACTCTAGTTAGGGGAATTATAAAGAAAGGGGGGCAATTTGGGGCAGTGGAAAGCACTCTGAAGGAACTCAAATGGGAAATGGGATGGAGCAACTGGGGCAGGAAAAGGGTTTCTAAGAAGCACATCAGAGCCGAGACCTGAATGATACGGAGCCAGACAAGCAAAGTCCCAGGGGAGAGCACTGCAAGCTGAGGGAATGGCCACAGGAAGGTCCTCAGATGGGCATGAGCTGGGCTCATCAAATATGCTTTTCTGATTCTGGAGGCTGTCTTAATGGAGTAGGAAGGAGAAGCACTGGACAGAGCTTACCAGTCCAGAAGAACTCTGGAGCCAACACTGCCTGGTCTCTCAACTCCTTGGAAAAGTTACCCAAGCCCTCTATGCCTCAGTTTCCTGATCTGTGAATTTCAGAAGACAATAGTGAACCTGAAATGGCTTAGACAGGGAAGCACTTAGGAGAGTTCTTGGCATATCAGAATCAGGGGAAGCTACTGCTATTCTCATTGTTGTAAGTGCTTTAATTAATACATGCAAAACACTCAGATGGTTCCTGGAAGTCAGCAGTCTACACATGTAAGCTGCTGTCTTGGGTGCCTCGGCCCTCAGGAGTTTTCAATAATGTGCCCCTGAAAGAGCAGATCAGTTTAAGATTTCTGCATGTTCTTCTCTTATTGAAACATAGAAGGAATACTCAGCACACAATTTCCCCCATTTAATTTTCAAATGCTTCAATACAATCTCTGTGGTCAAAATGACTTTTATCTACACAAACTCTTTACTGAATGGAAATGATGCTGTAAAAAAAAAAAAAGAGAGAAAGAAAAGAAAAGAAAGAAAAACCAGAATTACAAAACTTAGGGCATTCTCTTTGAAACCAATCACTTTCTTGCCAGATGAGTTAACTACTATTTCCTCAGCACGGACTTGCAAAGGGTGGTACATGATCTCTCCATTTCCTTCATCATTTCCTGAAGATACTCATTCCTTTCAGGAGGTGAGGCACTTTAAGGGTCAGTTCAAATCCAGTCACCGTGGAGTTTGGGCTGGTTTCAACTGTTTCCCATCAATGTTTTTCTGGCTTCTGTAAGTTATTACCTATGGGCCATTGGCCCCAGAGACACCAGAGTTCATGGCTGACATGTTTTTTTCCTATGCCAGCCAGAAAGTTCAAATTCTCCCACATTACCACCAAGAACTGGGTTTTTATGAACTCATACCAAGAGGGTTCCAGCAGGTCTCTTTTAGCAGGAAACCTGGTCAAATTCATTTGCTTAGAGGGACCTTCCCCAGAGGTGAAGCCACCAGGTCCTGGCAGTGGAGAGGAGGCTACTCACTGGGCAGCCTATTTCAACTGCTTGGCCCTTCATAGGGAAACTGACTTTACAGTTTCTCTATTTAGGACATCAAGATAGGTTGCCATGGAAAAATGACATCTTCTAATTAAAAACACAGAGAGGTCACAAGTTTCCCAGAACGACCAGGGCACGGATCCTAAAAGGAAAGAAATGAAACATTTGAAAAAAAAAGCCAAACAAAACTTCCAAAGCCGTTTCAGCCTGTAACTTTCCAAACCTGAATGAGATGCCCTGAGTGGACTGCAGACACTGAATGGGCAGTGTAAATCCACGGCTCCTCCATGTTGGTGTTGGCTGGTGAAGGCTCAGCCCGGTCAAGGTCAGGGATGCTCAGAGAATGTTCACGGCTGTGTTCAGATTGCAGATGTCTGCATTTGCCTCTTGAAGACTAGGAAGATTCATGGGAGGGCAGAGAGGAGGAATCAGAAGGCTTCTTTGATCTGTTCCTTTGACATGTCTGAGAATAACACTCTCAACCTGTGTCATGCTCCACGCCATGACCCACACTGGATGCAGACTTCTCAAGGACAGGCACAAGGTCACATTCATTTCTGTTTCACAGGGACCTAAATTATTGTTTGGTGTATAGCACATGGACAATACATCCTTGTTAAATTAATAATAATAATAATAATAATAATGGTCATTTACTGAATGCAATGGGCATTCGAGTATCATTAATCCTCTTTGACAGTAAAGAAACTGCAATTTGAGGAGACAAACAACGCAGTGGTGTATTAACTACTAGTAAATGATGGAAACTGGATTTAAATCTAATACTGTTTGACTCCAGAGCTCAGCAATAAATGAATCCCTGGAGGGCTAATTTTTTCTCTCGGAGGCTGAGCAGCCAGTGTGTGGTTTGAGGAGCACTCTGCCCTGGCTCCTTCTGTCTTTACTATTTTTTGGCACCGTCATGTCTCCCAGGAAGCAAGAAGAGAAACATCTATACTCCAGTAAACCTGGCGTGGAAAGGGAAGCCCATGACGGCAGTGGGTGAGAATGGGGACCCAGGTGCCTTTCTTTCCCGCTTTGTGCCGGTGTCCTGGTGGTGCTCCCCACGTAGGGGGAGCAGGCTTCCTTAGGCTGGACTGAATTTAGAGTGGAACCCAGTCTAGAAATTCCCAAGTCAGGTGGATGAATTTCTCATTTAACCAATACTGCAGCATGGCACAAATCCATGGGCCCCAAGGACATGGAATAGCACCCCTGAGAGCTGTATAAGGGTTTTTGACATCATCTTTCAACTTGCAAGTGTATTTTACATTCTACATTACCAGCAATGGATAGCAGCCTCAGATAGTTTCACACCCATTATTTAATTATCACCCTGTGAGGTAGGTGAAACTATCAACCCCATCAGAGATGATGAAACCAGGGCTTTGAGTGATCTGTCCCTCTCTATTGGTGATGCTCAAGATGATGTCCACAGACTGGAAATGGCAACCGGAACGACAGCTTGTGAGAAATGCAAGTCTCAGGCCCCACCCAGAACCACTGAATCTGGATGGTTGGCCACAGGAACCTGAGTTTTCACAGCTCTCCAAGTGTGAAAAAGTCACAGAAGCTCTAAAGATTCAAAAGCACTGCCATAAAACACAGAGCAAATGACAGGAGGCTGAATTCACTCTTAGTTGGCTCATTCCAACCCCAGCTCTACCTTGCTGACAGTACTAGGAAAGGAATAGAACAAGGCCAAGATCATGAATGCAAATCGCAGGGCGACTTCCATTGGTAGAGGGGATGTGGACCAGACCAATCTCTCTGAGGCTCAGTGACTTATTTTATAAAACAGGCATGCTATCTACTTCACTTGTGAATATCAAGATGAATTAATATTACTTAGCAAAGCCGGATGCAGTGGGGCATGCCTGTAATCTCAGTGTCTTGGGAGGCTGATGTGGAAGGATTGTGTGTTCAAAGCCAGCCTCAGAAACTCAGCAAGGCCCTAAGCTACTTAGTAAGACCCTGTCTCAAAATTTTATGTGTGTATGTGTGTGTGTATATATATATATATAGGGCTAGGAATGTTGCTCAGTCGTTAAATGCCCCTAGTTCAATCCCCGGTACCAAATAAATAAATAAATAAATAAATAAATAAATAAAATAACTAGTAAATAGTTAAGCACTAAATTATATAAGCTTTTGCTGTTTGTTGTTTTCTATTAGTATAGCTATTGTAATTATAATATTATTATGGTTACATTTTAAACATAAAAAATAGGAGCTCATGGGTAAACTGAGGTTTAAAATGTATAATTATTCCCAGTGGGCTCCCATTACACAATCCTATTCTTAATACAAATTACTTTCAGGAAAAAGAAAATGAAGGCACACTGAGTGAACCCAAGCTGGTGAATAATGACAACAATCATCGCGATAATTACTTGTGTATGAAGAAGAGGTGCCTCGCTGTCTACCCACAGGAGCACAGCTTGACGGGTGGAAGGGAGGTGGGAGTCAGCCTTGGAATATCTGTGTTTGTGTCCAGGGTCCTCCACTCACAGGCTGTTTGATCTGAGATGAGGTCCTTCATCTCTAAGGGCCTTGTTGCTCTTATGTCAATTTGAATCATAATAATAACGACATCAGAATAATAGTGATGTATTTGACATGGGGCTCATAAGACAATGTCTTGAAAGTGCTCTGCAAACTGCAATTTACTGGGCAAATGTTAATTGTTCTGATTGCGGATGCTGTTTACAATAAGAGAGACCAAATGGCGCTGGACACAGAAAACAATCGTTCCTGCAGGAACTCTTGAGACCTGGTAGGAGGAGGATGGAGAGGAGAGAAAACCCAGGGGGAAAGACTTTTGTGCTCCTTACACACTGGACAGCCAAGGAGGAAAGATCTTTTAGTGGGAGGGGGTGTTGGGCAGACGAGGAAATGCAGAATCTGAAGGGTGACAGGTCCTGACCTGTGGGGACCACACAGCCACCCAGGGCCAGAGGATCAGAGTACTAGAACTGGGGACACAAGACCAGGGGTCCAAATCAGGGTTATCACAGGCCAGTCCTACTGGACAGCACTCACATTCACAGCAGCCTGAAATTTAGACTTTCGATATCATTTCCAGATGGGTAGTCACAGAGAAACTGATGGAACACGGTAATGTTACTCAGACATCCTCAAATGTGAGTCCCATTATCAGGCTGTGTCATCTGGGGCATTGCCAAGAATTTATTTCTTCTAAATTCTTGCATTATGTTGTGGATTACTCAATTATATTTCAAAATAGAAGTATTCATTTTTATTATAAAAGTTTTAAATTATACCATCACTTGTATGAATCTGATCTGGCCTTTTTTCATCTTTTTAAAAATTATATCAGGAACCTCTGAGAAGACCTGATCAAGATCAGAAGACCCAGTTATCAAGCTCCTTTGTGTCTGATGTGTACATATGATTTTGTCTTGCCCAAGTCCTCCTAGAATAACTAATGTATCTGTATAATGTGTTGGCATTCACTGAGCATTTTCATATACATCCTCTTACTGCTTCACAACCTAAATAGAGCAGGTATTTTCATCCTCTGTTCTTATTATCTATTGCTATAGTACAAAACACCTCCAAAGCCAGTAGGTTAAAACAATAACAAAATCATGTTGTTTGTGAATCTGCCATGCAATCTTGGAAGACACAGCTCACCTCTGCTTCGGGACATTTGTGGCTCAAAGCTAGAAGACTAGAATCATCTGAGGCTTGCTTGTACCCACATGGCCAGTGCCTGGGCCAGGAAAACCCAAACAACTGAGGGCTGGGACAGCTAGGGCTCCTCTATCTACCTCTATGGTCAGTTGCAGATCGGATCACTAAAGGCACTAAAGGTTATGTTGTTCTTGCCACAGATTCTCAGCAAATGATAAATACTTGTTTTCTGAAGGTCCCTCTTCAGAAATCTGTCACGAGATTATTGTTACTGATGCAACTTAGTAGAAATTCAAGAAGCAGGTTGGTGGTATGCTGAGATATGTAAAAGATTGGGTGTTTGGCTTTAGGGGATTTTAGCAAAGTAAGTCATTCATTTTCTATTCTGAATATGGACACTTGTCATAATTTTATTGCAGAAACCACAAATGGACAGGAACAACAAATGGGTCATCTCCAACGCCCTATCAAGAACTTCTAATTTCCCAAACACATCTTTGGAAGTTCAGTCCTGAGTTGTGCGGTGCATGTGCCTAAATCTCTGTGGGTTTTGTTTTCAAACTCAATCTGGGGTTTTAAACCTCCTTGTAGGTCAGCCACCACCATGACCCTCGACTTAACCTCTAGAAGTGAGATGGCATAAAGTCAAGTGTTTGGGTAAAAAAGCATAAAATGAGGAAGCTGCTTCCAGAGGCCTAATCCCCTCTCTACTTTCTAAAAGGCCAGACACACTTTAATTGGATTTATATATTTCAAAGCTGATACAGTTGTAGCCAACTCTAAGAGAAAGAGCTACAATGTGAAAGTCCACAAAGGGTGTTTGTGTCTCTCCAATTTTTAGTTGCTGTGACTAATCAGGATGAGGGCTGGCTGCGTGCAAGGTCTTTCAAAAAGCTGATCTATACTTTCACAAATGCAGAAAATGCCATTCATCTTCACTTAATAAGAAGGGATCCTTTTTGATGTCTGAAACCTCAACTTTCTGTCCAGAAGGGAGTCCGTCTAATGATGCTTAACCATGCAGCAGTGATAAATTCTTTATGGATTTACTGGGAAAAGTGGCTCCAGTATGTTTTCTCTGAGAAAGACGCATTCAAGGGCTTGTATACTAGCATTCTGCTTTTTTCTTTCAGGTTATCTTTCAAATACATAGTTTAAGTTCTTGGCTAAGTTTTACTGGCCCCAGGGTAAGATGATCATAAAAATAATAATGATGGTTAACTCTTATAAAGCTCTTACTATGTGCCAAACACTAAGTGTTTTATATCTATTACTTCAGTAAATCTTCACAGTAATACTAGGAGGTAGGTACCATTAGTAACACAGTTTTGCCAATGAGAAAATCAAGGCCCAGAGTAATTGGCTTAAGTAATGCTCATGCATCCATAAAGTGGTAGAGCTGACATTTCAGTTAAAGCAATATGGATACAGAATCATGGATAACTGGAGCATTTAGTATGAGGACAAGACAGTGTGTAGTGAATCTCGGAAAGGGGCTGTCAATTGCATGGCACTACCAAGAGACAGTCGCATGATCCAGAAGAGCCAATTAGAGACCTTACTGCTGTATATACTGACTGTTGAGGAGTGGGCATGTGATCCAAATAGAACTAGAGTTCAGAAAAATGCAGATTCTAGGAGAAATGGTCTCTCTCTTTGAGCTTTCTAGAGCTATTGTGTGTGTGTATGTGTGTGTGTGTGTGTGTGTGTGTGTGTGTGTATGTGTGTGTGTCTTGCTGGGGATTGAATCCAGGGCCTCACATACACTATGCCAGTGCTTTACCACTGAGCTATATTCCCAGGCACTAGAACCTTTTTTTTTTTTTTTTTTTTTTTTTTTTGCCACGAGGGGAGATCTTTCTGAGAATGAAATCTATACAGAGAAAACTTGAACTGAGGGATGGGTGGGAAGGATTAGAACCAATGGCATTTTTTTATCCAGCTGGATCTGAACGTCAGTCCCCTCCCACCTCTGCTCACTGACCTTCCGGTTACATAAGCCAGTACTCTACATGCTCAGGTTTGCTTAAGCAAAATAAAACTAGCTCGCTGTCACTTTGCAGATTCAGGAATCTGACTGAAACAGGGATTTTTACCCAAAACTTGTAAGGGAGGCAGTAGTGGGCAGGGCAGAACTGGGACCGCCATGTATATCTTACATAGAAGCAAATTTGATTCGATATAAGTCAATATTCAGCGACTGATGTGTTATTAAAGTGTCTCTCAAGGCAGTCAACAGTGCCCCCTGGGCCTGGCTGCTACTGCACTGGGCACTCCTCTCTGAAGTGATGGAACCCTTTGGACCAGTGGGAAGAAGTCAGAGGTGAGGAGGGGACAGATGCTACCTTGGTAGTGGCACCGTGCCTGCTGTGCTGTTTCTGTTGCCAGGTCCAGAGCTTTATGGAAACTGCATGTTTGGGTTTTACTTTCAACTGCTCTGCTCTTCCTAGAACTCAGATTATTTTGAGTTCCCCAAGCTGGACTTGGAGATCAGTCTTGAGTGACAGGCATTGAATGAACTATGTGCTCAGATGCCCTTCAATGAATGCTGAGGTTAACGGGGTTTTGCTTGGTAAATGTTCACTGTGCCTCTTTCTTCCTTTCCTGGGCTTGGATGACCCCAGAGACTTCTAAGGCCTCTGCAAATGGACTCCTGGTAGTCATTTCACAGTCACTGAACATGCTCAGGCTTATCTGACAGCACATGCGTTGCTCATTAATTAAACATAATAAGGTTGAGAGACAAAGTGTAGTATGGAATATCTAGAGGACTCTGCAAATGAGAGGTACCTAGGACCCAATAGGGACTAGAAGTGACTTTGTACTAAGAGGAAAAAAGATTTCCAGATTAAGGGTGGGGGGGGTAGATTCCTTCCAGAGAAAAAGAGGTCAGTTCTCTCCTCTCTTCCATTTCTGGCAACATCAGAACAGGTTTCTGTAGGCTTCCTGCTTCTTTAATAGTGGGATTGTCAAACATCAGTCGCTGCTTATTAAAGGATATTTGTATATATTAAAGCTAAAAGTGAGAATTCTCATAAAACTATAAAATTAACACATGCCAAGTTTTTTTTTTTTTTAACTCAGTAAACAGGGAACCAATAAGGTGCAGAGAGATGGATTATCTTGAGGCAGAGAGAAATGGGGACCTTGGAGATTGGGATCTTACCACCCCAGATTAAAAATTCTAGGCTAAATCTTATGTGGTCATTTGGTTTTGGGTGCCTGACTTGAAGGCCCCACTTACACTCGGACACCCATACATTCTCTTGCTGCCCAGGCTTCCCATGCTGTGGGAATGTTCCTTTCTTGTTTCTGATAAATCTGCTACTGAACTCTTAATCTCCATCATCTGTGTACTTCATTCTTCAGTGTAAGACAAGAACCTGCCAGCGCTCACATGACTCTGGGTTACACAGTGATCTAATTAAAGGAGAATTCAAAAAGCGTGCACACACATATATACCACGAGGAACACTGAAACAAACTTACAAATACATTCTACATTGGCTCATATTCAGGGGGCGGTAATAAAGTGCACGTCAAGGAGACATTTGAATTTATATGGACAAGAATGATTTTCATCACTGTGAGTGTTCTGTAACTTAACAGAGTCCCCAAAGAAGCTCAAAGACATGGAAGATAATGATGTAATAGTTAGGAGTTTCCAGAGAAACAGAACCAAAAGAAGATGGATAGATAATAGGTAGATGAATGAATATATAGATATTTGTTTATTATGAAGGACCGACTTATGGAAGCTGAGAAAATCCACAATCTATTGATCTTCACACTGGAGGCCCATTGAAGCTGGTAGTGTATTTCTAATCCAAATCCAAAGCCCTGAGAACCAGGAGAGCCAATTGTGTAAGTCCCAGTCCAATCTAAATGCCCAAGAACCAGGACTTCTCCAGTCTGTGAGTAGGAGGAGATAGATGTTCCTGTCTAAGAACAGAATGAATTTTCCCCCTTCTCCAACTTTTGGTTTTATCCATGGGGGCCCTGGATGGCTAGGAAGATTCTGGTCCACATGATGAGGGCAATCTTTACCCAATCTACCTGATTCAAATGCTAGCCTCTCCCAGAAACACCCTCCCTCATGGACAGAAACCAAAAATCAAGTTTTACCTGCCATCTGGGCATCCCTTAGCCCAATCAAGTTGACATATAAAATTAACCATCACGGGGGTTAACTTGGAAGAGTGCCCTAGATAGAACAAGCAGTTGTCACTTCTGCAGAGCTGTTGCACAATTTTCCCTGCCATGCCAATCTTTTGGGGATCTCCAGCAGATGAAGGCAAGAAAACTGTAATCAGAAAAATATAGATTGTTTGGGGGAAGAAGAAACAGTGTGCAAGTCTGGCCAAGTGGGATTGAAAAAGAAATCCTAAAGATTGCCAGATCAAATAGATAAAGAGGTAACTTGGGGAATGCTGGGAGATTCCACAGAAGCCCATTTAAAAAAAGGAATTAAGTTTTGGTGGCGGCAGGTGAGGTACATGAATTTTATACTCTGAATCACCCAGTAGCTTTGTAAAGGGGTAGAAGGGATCGTTTAAATCAAATGTTGTCAAATCGTGTTTGACAGAAACTTAGATCTCCATGCTGGGGCCTCAGAGACAATGAAGGGGGCAAGGAGGTGGCCAGGGGATTGGGATCGGCACCCTTCCTTCAGTCCTTTATTAGATCAACTCCACTTTATATCTGTTTATCATTATTGAGGATATCAGGAGACTTTACTTGAATAAAGGACTAAAAAGTTGAAAAACAGTTAAATGTATGTGACCCTGTAGTATGCTGTTTTTAAGTCCTTTGGGTATAGACCAAGGGGAGGGATAGCTGGGTCAAATGGTGGTTCCACTCCTGTTTTCCAAGGAATCTCCATACTGCTTTCCATATTGGCTGCACCAATTTGCAGTCCCACCAGCAGTGTATGAGTTTACCTTTTTCCCCACATCCTCGCCCAAACTAGTTGTTGTTTGTCTTCATAATAGCTGCCATTCTGACTGGAGTGAGATGGTATCTTAGAGTAGTTTTGATTTTCATTTCTCTAATTGATAGAGATGATGGACATTTTTTTTTTCATATATTTGTTGGCTGATTGTATATCGTCTTCTGAGAGGTGTTTGTTCAGGTCCTGAGCAAACTTGATTGGGTTATTTGTTTTCTTGGTGCTTAGCTTTTTGAGTTCTTTGTATACCCTAGAGATTAGTGCTCTATCTGATGTGTGAGGGGTAAAGATTTTCTCCCAGGATGTAGGCTTTCTGTTCACCACACAGATTGTTTCTTTTGCCAAGAAGAATGTTTTTAGTTTGATTCCATCCCATTTATTGATTCTTGGTTTTAATTCTTGTGCTGTAGGATTCCTAGGTCCTTGATCCACTTTGAGTTGAGCTTTGTGCATGATGAGAGATAGGGGTTTAATTTCACTTTGTTGCATATGAATTTCCAGTTTTCCTAGCACCATTTGTTGAAGAGGCTATCTTTTCTCCAGTGCATGTTTTTGGCACCTTTGTCTAATATAAGATAACTGTAATTTTGGGGGTTAGTCTCTGTGTCCTCTATTCTGTACCATTGGTCTACCAGTCTGTTTTGGTGTCAATACCACGCTGTTTTTGTTACTATTGCTCTGTAGTATAGTTTAAGATTAGGTGTAATGATGCCACCTGCTTCATTCTTCCTACTAAGTATTCCTTTAGCTATTCTGGGTCTCTTATTTTTCCAGATGAATTTCATGATTGCTTTTCCTATTTCTATGAGGAATTCCATTGGGATTTTGATAGTATAGTGCTTTTGGAAGTATGGTCATTTTGATAATATTAATTCTGCCTATTCAAGAGCAAGGTAGACCTTTCCATCTTCTAAGGTCTTCTTTGACTTCTTTCATTAGGGTTCTGTAGTTTTCATTGTATAGATCTTTCACTAAGTTGATTCCCAAGTATCTTATTTTTTTTTGAAGTTATTGTAAATGGGGTAGTTTTCCTCATTTCCTTCTCAGAGAATTTGTCACTGATATATACAGAAATGCCTTTGATTTATGGGTGTTGATTTTATACCTACTACTTTGCTGAATTCTTCTATTAGTTCTTTGAAGTTTTTTGGTGGAACTTTAAGGGTCTTCTAGGTTTAATTTCTTATTTTCCTATCTGTATCCCTTTAATTTTTTTCATCTAATTGCCCTGGCCAGTGTTTCAAAAACTATGTCAAATAGAAGTGGTGAAAGAGGGCATCCTTGCCTTGTTCCAGTTTTTAGAGGGAATGCCTTTAATTTTTCTCCATTTAGAATGATGTTGGCCTGAGGCTTAACGTAGATAGCCTTTGCGACGTTGAGATATACTCCTGTTATCCCTAGTTTTTCTAGTGTTTTGAACATGTGAAGGTGCTGTATTTTGTCAAATGCTTTTTCTGTAACTATTGAGATGATCATACAATTCTTAAAAACAGCATATTACAGGGACACAGTCACATCAATGTTTATAGCAGCACAATTTACAATAGCTAAACAGTGCAGCCAACCTAGATGCCCTTCAGTGGATGAATGGATAAAAAAATGTGGCATATATACACAAGGGAATTTTACTCAGCAATAAAAGAGAATAAAATCATGGCATTTGCAGATAAATGGATGGCGGATGGCATTGGAGAAGATAATGCTTAGTGAAGTTAGCCAATCCCCAAAAAACAAATGCTGAATATTTTCTCTGATATAAGGAGGCTGACTCATAGTTGAATAGGGAGGGGGAGAATGGGAGGAATAGATGAATTCTAGATAGGGCAGAGGGGTGGGAGGGAAAAGTTGGGGCGGGGATTAGCAAGGATGGTGGAATGTGATAGACATTATTATCCAAAGCACATGTATGAAGACACAAATTGGTGTCAACATACTTTATATATAACCAGAAATATGAAAAATTGTGCTGTATATGTGTAATAAGAATTGTAATGCATTCCACTGTCATTTATTTTTTTTAAAAATCAATAAGAAGAAAATAGAAAAGAGAACATGTAGTGGAAAATTATTAAGTATACTTAGAATAAAATTTTCTAGTTTAAAAATAGTGGATAATTACAAAGGGACTTATATAACATAGATTATTTTTATTGATTCAAAAGATCTAAAATAGAACAATTTCTTTAAAACTTTGTAATAATGGCATACCCACACATATATATATCATATAATATTTGACTATTATGTTAAATTCTGTGTACCTATTTGAAATAAAATCTTTATATTCTTTCCCTAATAAATTAAAATATGATAAATACCAATGTCCAAAAAAAAAAAGTATGTGAAAATAAACAAAGATCTGGGAAAATGGTTGATACTCTTTAAAATGTAAGTTTAAAAAATATACTTTGTGAAATTATATACTATATGTTAGATGATGGGTTACAATCATCTAACATATAGTATATAATTTTATATATAATTATATATAAATATTTTATTTATATATAAATATTTTAATTATATATAAATTGGACTTGATTGCTAAATTATCCAATAATCTTTAGTATCTAGGATACTAAAAGCTACTAATTTCAGGGCCAGGACCTTGCTATCCTCATATAAAAGTGACTCTGAGCCAGGCACAGTGGTGCACGCCTGTAATCCCAGCGGATTGGGAGGCTAAGGAAGGAGGATCATAAGTTCAAAGCCAGCATCAGCAAAAGTGATGCTAAGCATCTAAATGAGATCCCGTCTCTAAATAAAACACAAAATAGGGCTGGAGATGTGGCTTAGTGGCCAAGTGCCCTGAGTTGAATTTCCGGTACTCTCCCCCCCCACACACAACAAAAGAAAAATTACTCTGCTCTTAATTAAACTTGATGCTTATGAACAAGAAAAAGTTTTTAACAAGGCTAACAACTAGAGTAAATAACCATCTTCTCCCTGCCTTAAAATTTACAATCATCCACCTTTTCCACTGGTACTTGTTCATCTTCTCATTCTCTAGCTGGTAGAGTAAGTCCTGGTGATCAGGTGGCATTCATCTCTAAAACGTTGCCAGAACGAGTCCTAGTTTCAGAGATAATGGAACTTTATTTGCTTTTTTGGGGATCACTTAGGTTTGACTCCTCAGTAGAAATGTTCTCCTCCTCATGGGTAGAAAAGAGATGAATTTATAAATCCTACACTTCAAGACAAAAATGAAACCAAGACTTGCATATGCACAACTTTCTCATCCTTCATTTCAATCCCAGAAGTTCATCATGACATCTGCCACTTTTTCTTTAACTCCTAGAATTTTGGTCCTCTGTGTCATGCTCATTCCAAATGATGTCTATGGCCTTAGAAAGAAGGGTCTTCCATCCCTTTTTAAAAATATTAATCTTCATTCTTTAAATCTTTAAAACTCCAGGACTTCTTCCCTGGCTTTGATTGGGTCAAAGTCCCTCTATTAAATGCTATCTTAAAAAATCAGGTACTTCAATTTAACACATTTTACAGATATAGTATTATATTTCTTTTTGTGATTATCTGATCATTTTTACTCACCAACAGAGCTTTGTGAAGGCAGAAAAAATAAATATGATTTCACTTGTATTTGTGTCCCTAGCACCCACCACAGCAGGTACCCAATGCGTATTTGTTAAATGAACACATGAATGGTGTTTTCTAGATGAGAAGTCAGGCTGTACCGTCTGACAAATCCATCCCCTCCTTCTGTTATTTATTGAAAAAACATTCTTAGTGAGGCTTCCCCGTGACTTATCTAAAATCTGTGTCTCCCCCGACACTTCACAAACACAAACACACATCCTAACCTCTTTCATTGTTCTCCTCAGCACATCCTGATTGGCTTATTGATTTACTCAGTCCACCTCTCTCTGTCTCCAAGACTAAGAACCCCATGGTAGCAAGGATGTTTTGTTTTTATCTCTGCTGTTTATTGATATATCCCCAGCTCCTGGAGCACTGCTGCTCCGTGGTCAGTGCCCAGTGAATATTGGTTGAATAACTGAATACTCTCTTAAAGTGCTAAGAGGAAAGCAGAACAGAATACGCTGAACTTGAGTTGTCCTGAAGACCCAGTGCAGGCCACTGCAAAGGTCCCTTAGCTAGCTTCCCTGGTTCTCCCTGTGACCGTCTTCAGGCTGTTTTCTATACAATCATGCACTTATTTCGAAGTGAGTCAGGATGATCAC
Organism: Urocitellus parryii; assembly: GCF_045843805.1. Classification (NCBI taxonomy): domain Eukaryota; kingdom Metazoa; phylum Chordata; class Mammalia; order Rodentia; family Sciuridae; genus Urocitellus; species Urocitellus parryii. The sequence continues at coordinate 107,776,356 of NC_135541.1, forward strand.
TGGGCTAGCAAAACCACACCTGAGACTTCTCATCACACTTGCAGCAAAAACTGCAGCATTTACCTAGGAATCCGGGATGCTTGGTCACTTCTTCCCTCTTTGACCTCATCTCTGTCCCGACTCCCTCTTCCTTACCCTGTCCCAAACCAGAGATCTCCTTGCTGTGTCTCTGGTTTGCCAAACCCCTTCACACCTCACAAAGACCCTGGGAATTTATTTGCTCTTTGTCTCCTGGATACTTGCCTCTCTCTCTCTCTCTGCCTCTGTCTCTCTGTCTCTCTCATTTCCTCTGGACGTCTCCCTACCCCTTTCTAACAGGTTTATATCCTCCCCATGTCTCTTTATCTCCTTACCCTGACTTACTCTCTTCAGAGGACTCATAATTGTTTCCCATAATATTATGTATACGTTTGTCAGTTATCTCTCTCTCATCATTATAGTGTAAGCTCCATGAAGCCAGGACTTTATATTCTTTACCATCTAATCGCTAGTACCCAGAATAAGGCCTAGTAATGTGTACCACTTAGTAATTATCGAATTATTATGAAGTAATATTTGTTATTAAATAAATGAATGATAAGCTATCCTGTAAGGATTCCTTTTCTACCACAGCAAACAGTAGGTAGAAAAGGGAAATTTGGATTCAATTTTCTGTACCAGATACATTACTGAGCCATAATGAATGCATGAATTTGTATACATGGGAGCAGGAAGACTGGGATTATGAGGAAGCTTTGTGATGGGTTTGAAGCCTCTTACATGGGAGGATTGGGCAATGGAGAGGACAGCATGATGCAGATAGGAATGAAGGTCCTTCACCAGAGACTCTGTAACCTATAGCACAAGGAGAGCCACTAAGGACTGTGAAAACTGAGGAGAGAAGACATGAGTTCCCCCTCTCTGCAGAGAACACAGCCCAGCTTTGGTGCCCCAATGACAAGGCAGCAAAGCCTTTGGGTAACTCAAGGGAGCAGTGGGCAGGCAGCCCAGGGATGCAGCAGGCACACAGGACTCCTCTCATGGCAATGAGGAGGTGCCGCTCAAGGGGCAGTGGAAAAACCCAAGGTGGCTGTGAAGGAAGAGCCCTGCTCCTCAGAAGGTATCTGTGACCCGCCCTCCCATATAACTGGGGAGGCTTTGACACAGAACTAATTGGCATGAAGGTAGAGTTGGTAGACGAGGTTACAAGGTGGCTGGTGAGGTACGGCAGCATTTGGTTACGCATGTACCTCTGGTCCATTTCAATATCACTTTATGATAGGCTCGGGATTATGCAAACTGAAAACAAAGCTGACGGTTTGTCTGACTCAGAATTTATTGTGAATTAAGCCTGCTTAAACATCTTAAGACTGATTTTCACTCTTTGATACAGAAATCCCACTTTTGGGCATTTATACCGAGGAAATAATCTGAAACATGGGGTTAAAGAAAAGCTTTAGGAACAAAGATGTTGGTAAGTATATTATTTATGATAGTGAACATTTTCCAGCAATAAGTTGCCAGTCAAACTCTTTGTAAGTATGAATGGTAAAGAAGTAAGTATGAGTTCCTAGAATCTAACAATGAGCAAAATCTTTCCAACTATGGCTTAAGTTCAGAATCAATAAAAGGAAATATTGATAAATTTGACAACACCAAAAGGAAAAAAAAATATCTTCCATGTTGGAACAATACTCCAAGATATTGGAAAAAGAACAGGATCAACTGTCCAGTAGAAATACAAGCCAAAGTGTTGGGGATGTGGCTCAAGCAGTAGCATGCTCACCTGGCATGCATGGGGCACTGGGTTCGATCCTCAGCACCACATAAAAATAAAATAAAGATGTTGTGTCCACTTAAAACTAAAAAATAAATATTAAAAAATTCTCTCTCTCTCTCTCTTAAAAAAAAAAAGAAATACAAGCCAAAGACATGAAGAGACAGGATTCACAAAAGGAAATCAAATGGCCTTTACATAATTTGAAGTTGCACAAACATATGCACAATTAGAAAAATACATAATGATTGTACACCAGATACCATGTCCCACCTATCAGACTGGCAGAAGTTCCAAAAGATTGATAAACTGTTTGGATGACAAGACTGTGGGGAATGAGCATGTCCTTATTGCTCCTAAGACTCCAACAACAGGGGCTCTCAGGAGGGGAACCAGCAACATCAACATGAAGCAAAATTACTCACACATTGATTGTTGGGTTTGGCAATCCCAGTTCTACGAATCTATTCCAAAGATACAGCAATACAAATATAAAATAACATTTGTAATAAAAAGATTGAGATAAATGTGAATCCCCATCATCAGGAGACTGATTAAATGAACTATGGTAAATCTACACAATGGAGTACTTGCAATCATGAGATATGTAAGAATAAATTCTAGAAGTTTTGTGGAGCAATCTTCAGGATACAATCTTTTTAAAAAAATATTTCTTTAAAAATTTTTTTAGTTGGTGATGTACCTTTATTTTATTCATTTATTTATATGCAGTGCTGAGAATTGAATGCAATGCCTCACACATATTAGGCAAGTGCTCTACCATGGAGCCACAATCCCAGCCCAGGATATACTCTTAATTGAAAAAATAAAAATGCAGAAAAATACAAATAATGTTACTTTTGTGAAAGGAGAGCTAAAAGCATAAGTATAAACACACACTGTTATATATTGGTACATAGTTGTTTATATTTGCATAAAGAAATACTGTGACCGTAAGTCAAAATATAATGAGAAGGAGTGGGAGAAGGGGATTGAAAGAAGCAAAATTCCCTAGCTTTTCTTTTCTTTTTCTTTTTCTTTTTTTTTTTTTTGAAACCAGGGATTGAACTCATAAGTGCTTAATCACTAAGCCACATCCCCTTTTTATTTTTTATTTTTAGTTGGGGCTTACCTAAGTGGCTTAGGGTCTCACTAAATTGCTGAGGCTGGTTTTGAACTTGTGATTCTCTTTTCTCAGTTTCCTGGGCCTCTAGAATTATTGGCATGCAACACTGGGCCTGGCAGATTCCCTATCCTTTGAACATGGTTCATACAAGCTGAGTGTGATACTTTCTAGGGACAAAAATAAGAGAAATAATTAAAACAAGATGAGCAACACCAACAAAAAATTAAAGTAATATTAAACTACATTTTATTGGTATAACATTATTAGGAGTAATATTAGCATTATCATTTTGAACCTTTTTTGTCTGTGATAGTTTTATAGCACAAGATTTGTAATTAATGTAAAAAGCATAAAAGACATGAAGATATTAGGTAAAAATTCTAGAATATTTATATTTAAGTTATAAGTAGAATTATAAAGTTAGAATGTTAAAGACACACACACACACACACACACACACACACACAAATATTATTTTAAAGAGAATTTAAAGATCCGTCTTTGCCCTGTCCACTGACAATCCCTGGAAGCAATGCCAACCCTGTAGTAGTGAACATCCTTAGTGTTTTGGTTTGGTTTCTAAATATTATTCTCTAAATATTAAATATTTATTTCTAAATGTTAAAAGGAATAGGAGTTCTTTGGAGAGATGGCTAATTCTAGGAACAACAGGGAATGTGTGAGGGTGACATACCTTGTTAGGCCAGAGAGCAATGCAGCCATCAAAGGCTGTTGAACAACTATCAGAAAAAAAAAAAAAAGAGTGAATTGAAGCACACTGAATATATGTTAAAAATCCATATGTTAATAATGTTAGAAATGAGAAAGCCCCACATCTACCTCCCAGAAGAGCACCCTCGTTTGTCACAGGTCAAGATATCTACTTCCTTGGCTTCTTACTTGTGTGTGTTGATAATAGAAAGAATTAGACATCTATTCTCCTTTCCCATAGAAACGGTGGTGACTGCTACTTCCCACAGATGGCCACATATCTCCATTCCATATGTTCTCCGACAGTGCAACTGTTTCACCCTCTCAGCAAAGGTGGCTCTGTCACCTCTCTTGAATCTGGGGAGACTTGTGACTCTTGACCTATTCACTACTGAAAGAGTAATGCTTTGTCATTTCTGAGGGTAGGTTATAAAAGGCAACTTCTGCTGTGTGTGATGGAGTATTCATTCTGCAGTTCTAAGCCTTTTCCTACCAAAGTTCAACCCCTCTGGGACCACCATGCTGTGAGGAAGCCCAAGCTACTTGTATAGTCAACATGTAGGAGCTCTGCTTGACAGTCCCATCTGAACTCAGTCTTCAAGTCATTCAGGCTCTGGAAAGACTTATGAGTGAAGGAACCTCCAGATTTTTTAAACATCCAGTTGTTGAGTCATTGTAGCCTCCAAGTATTTCCAGTTGAAGCCCCAGACATCGCAGACCAGAGACGTGTCATCCCCAGTGCTCTCTGTCTGAATTGCTCACCCACAGAATCCACAGGCATAATAAAATTCTTATTCTACACCACTGAGTCTGAGAAGGTTTGCTACAATGGCAATATCACCTGGAACACAGGGTCACCACTTAGCCCTCATTAATATGGGGAAGCCCTTTTTTATTGAAGTCTCATTAAAAAAATAAAAGGAGGATATCAATAAAAAAATCAGCTAATAGATATAGACAAAGTGGTAGAAATAGAAATTAACATTTTGCAACCTCTGAAGAGATATTTTATCTAGGAAAAATAAGTACAAAATGGTAAACGGTAATGAGTTGGGGGGATTATTACCATACTTTTCTACATATTTGAGATTTTCCAGTTACAAAGTAAAAAAAAATTATACAGTTAATTCATTTTTGATAAGCTGAGCTTCATATAATTAATTTTAATAATAAAAATGTTTTAGATAGCCCAAGTGTTCAATCATAAAGAAATATCTAATATCTATCTAATATGTATCTTCTAGATAGAATAGTCATTTAAAATGACTGCTGTGAAGATTATAAAAAGACAAGTTTGCCATTTGTAGTAAGTTAAATATCAGGATACAGAATTATAGCTTCAAAATGATTTTGGTTTTATGGTAGAGAGACAGGGAGAGTGTCTGTGTACAAGAGTACCATCTTTTAAAAACAAATCAGCTCCACATCATTTCTCACTTTCGTCGTTGGCCTGGGGAACAGTTAGTTTGAAGGAGTCCAGACCAATGCCTGCCAGGTGCCAGTCACTCTGAGGCCGGGGAGACCTCAAGCACAGCCTTGGGTGTCACCTTGGAGGAGCTTCTCATCTTTCCCCAGGGCTCCACATCACTCCTAGGCACCCGGCATGGGAAAACACAGCATTCTTATTGGCTGCACATTCTAGATATTTTAAAACCAAGGGGGAGAGACGGTCAAGGGTAGGACAAAAGCCATGTGGAGATTCTAGGTCCTGTGAAAGTTGACGGTGGCTGGCTCTTTTTTTCTGCTCTCAAGACCTTCATAAAGGCAACGCTGGGCTCAGCCACTGGAAGGATGCCTGAAAAGTAGAAATCATTCAAGAAATATCAGCCTTCAGAAAGAGGAGGAGGAAGACACGTTTGCCATTGAGCAAGTAAGAACATTCTCATTACAGGGAACAGCACAGGCAAAACAGGTCACGGGAGGTCATGGCAAGCCAAGAGAACAGAAAGCCGCTCAGAGCAGCCAGAGCACATGGTGTTTAGAGAGGAAGTAAGTCTGGGGCCAAAGGAGGAGGAACCTCCCCTGCAGGATTGATTCAGCTGATTCGCATGGGCACTGCCCCACCTGTTGGTTGGTTGGTACCCAGGCCGCATCCTTTGTTTAAAAGCAAAACAAAACAAAACAAAAAAATCCTTGGCCATCCGCTGGCCTCTTTTGTACTAATTGTAAAGGGGAGAGGGAACAGGTGGGAGCTGATTTTAAGTAAGAAACAGGGACAAAATCAGGCTTTTTAAAAAAAGGGACATAAGTCTGGAGCAGGGAGGAGAATGTGTTAAAATGGGATGGAAAAGAGACAGCAGGCTTCAGCGGTCCGCATGTCCCCCCGCCCCAGTTAGGGGGTGTTTTGTTTCTGTCTCCCCTGTCATGCTGAGCTATTGGAGGGCAAGGATTCTCTTCTTTTTTTTTTAATCCCTAGCATCTGCATTATTTCTTGCTGCCGAGTAGGTGTCCAGTAATTATTTATTGCATAAATAAAGGGATAAAGTGAAACTTGGACACCCCGAACTTGGATGGTGGTAGTAACAGCCCGAGAAAAAGAAGCGGGGTGTGGAAGATGTTTCTGAAGGAGCGGAAATAGGACATGGTGGCCAATTTGGGTGTGAGAAAGGAAAGTGATAATGCACCAGTCAGATGCCCCTGGGTCTGAATTGGGTGGGAGCACTGATCGAGATGCCCCACAGGGGCACAGAGGTGTTTGGAGGTGAGGGGCAAATTCTTTATAACAATCTAACACCGGCCCTGCTCAGGATGGATAGTCACTTGAGGAGTTGGGTTAGGGGAACAGAGAGGCAGAGGCCACAAGTCGTCATTCAATATCCGCCCTTCTTGTTCTGAATGTTGCCTGGACACATGCTGCCTGCATGAAGATGTCACTTCCCAGACTCTTGTGAAGAGCTGTGGCCCTTTGACGAGGTTCTAGAAATAAAATATGAGAAAAAGGCGACTTCCGGTTTGGGCCACTAGAATGCAGAGGGCCACCCTGTTCTTCCCCTTCTCCTTCCCCTGGCTGCAGGTTGTCCTGGAGGCTGGAGCTGAGGCAGGCCTCTTGGACCACAGGTGGAAGCCATATTTTGAGGAAGGCAAAGCAGCAAGAAAAAGAAATGCTGAGGATTTGGCAGATAATTCTCATGGAAGCCCCGGCTGGCTGGGCTCGAATCTCAGGTGAGGAAGAGATAAATGTCTGTCCTGTTGAAGCCACTGCCATCTTAGCCTTGATAACAGTGACCAAACCAGGTTCTAACATACGTACCTCCCAGCTAAAACAATTCAGAATGAAAAGGGACCTATAACGTTTAAGACAAAATGCTAGTTGCTCTGAGAAAAGTGATCAAATAGGTCATTTGATTCCGAGTTGGAAGGAGACTGAGAACAGTACCTGGTGAAAGGGAGAGATGGAGAGGTCTGAACCCAGACGTCTCCATCTTCTTGCTCTAATCCTGCTAGGATGTCCCCTGGTAGGGACAGAAGGTTCAGTGGGATTTCAAGAGAGAGCTCAAGGCTGACTAGACCATCAGGAAAGACTGTGGAGGAGACGGTGGGGAGTGGGGGAGAGTGCTAAAAAGAGACAGGCCTGGCCCAAACCGACATTCTTCACTAATGGAAGCAGGAAATGTTTTGGAATGATTTTTAAACTGGAGAGGAAGCCAAAAGTTCTCTCTCTCTCTCTCTCTCTCTCTCTCTCTCTCTCTCTTCCCTTTTTCTTTAGCTATATTTGGGTGCCAATTATACACAGAAAAGCCAAACTCAGTTTGTTAACGTCAGACTGTAGATACTTGTGATCTGGCAAAGGGCATTTTCTTTTTTCAATTTTCTAACTTGTCATCAGGATTAATGGGTCCAGAGAAAAATGTCTAGAGTAATGTTTAGGCCTTCAAAGATCCTGAGGTCTAGATCTGGCAAGGCTGGGCACCCTCCCAGAGTTGGTCAGGCACATCCCACGAGTCTATGTCCCTTGGCGGGTGGCCAGGCCTGCTGCTTCCTCTCCCTTCCCCAACTCCACAGAAAAGTTCAGAAAGAGCAGGTTGCTCCCACGGGTTACCTGGCAGATGCCCAATTGCTCTAGTAGAAGAGGCTGACCCTGAAATCAGGGATTGGAATATTCCCGGAAGTGATTTACTCTTTGCAATCTGAGGAGCCACCTACCGGGTGCCAGCCCCATGCAGAGATATCACCTATCCTGAAGCAATGGTAGCACACGTTTTTTCCTTGGACCACTCTCTTACTGGGGATCTTGAACTGACCTTGGTGCAGCAGGCGTCATGGAGATCAAACTAGTCACGGTGTGAAAAGGTCCAAGCTCCCTGAGAACCTTGCACATACATTGGTAGTTAAGAGAGGAGTATCTCTTTCACCACCAGAGAAGTCCAGGTCACAGGTAATATAATCACAGTCGACTTCAGCTGTCTCAAGAGATGTTATCCAACTTCGTATTCTTCTCTCTCCATCCTAACAGCTAGTCTTCCCCCTTTTAGCATTTTTTAATTGATTTTTATTATTTTTTAAATGCACAACAGTGGGATGCATTACAAGCCTTATTACACATATAGAGCACAATTTTTTTGTATCTCTGTATATAAAGTATGTTCACGTCAATTTATGCTGTTATACATGTACTTTTTTGTATTACAATTCTTAATACACATATATATCAAAATTTAGCATTTTTTTTTTACTAATTCTCAGTCTTTGATGTCTTTTTTACTAATTCTCAGTCTTTACTAATTCTCAGTCTTGATAAATCTCTGAATTATCTGTGAGGCTTTTAAAAATATGCATGTCCATCCTCCACACAGAGATGGTCATGACATAGGTATGGAAGGGGCACTGTGCTATGAACAGCTGTTCAACACTCACTACCAGTTCAGATGAAATTATCTCATTTTCACCAGGGAAACAACACCCCACTCCCATGCTGTGTGGAGAGGGGCGGGGTTTAGTGAAGATGTCCCCCACTTCCCCTACCAAAGTGAGAGCATGAGACCAAGCAAGGCCAGTGTCTTGGTTCAGGCTGTTATAACAAAGTCGCATAGACGGAGTGGAAACCACAGAAATTTATTTCTCACCATTTGGGGGTCTGGGAGTCTGAGATCAGGGCACAGCCTACTGGGGTTCTGGTGAGGACTTATTTTGTTTTTAAATTTTTTATTTGTTCTTTTTAGTGATACGTGACAGTAGAATATATTTCGACATGTTATATACACAAGGAGTATAACCTCCCGTTCTTGTGGTTGTATTTGGTGAGGACCTCTACCGGGTTGCAAACTACCGAATCCTTGTTGTATCTTCATTCACCTGGTAGGAAGAGAGAAAGCCATTCATAAAGTTCCGCCCACATACCTTTATCGCTTTCCAAAGGCCTCTCCTCCAAATACCATCACACTGGGGATCAGATTTCAACATACAAATTTCAGGGAGGACACAAACATCCAGGACCTAACAACCACCCAGTCTCTCCCAGGATGAGAATCTAAGTGGAGAAAACCAAGATGAACATTCACTGGAGCTGACCCCTCTGGGGCAGACTCAGAGGTAACTGTCCATCATGCCCACAGTGAGGTACCCAGAGCCATGCTGCCTTGGCTGTCCCAGGGCCTGGCTCTTTGGCTTTCCTGTCCTTCTGTGAGCACTCTGTGTATTCCCAATACATTTCTTGCTGCTTAATGTGAGCCAAAGTAAGTTTCGTGTTTACAAACAAGTAACCCTGGTGGCCACACCTGGGGACATGTGACTTTTAAAAGCTCTGTGGGTACATTGGCCTGTGGCTTTGAGCTGAGAAACACTGACCATTAGTGGGTCAGACTCTGTGCAAAGAGTTCTACCACACATTTTTGTAATTGGGCCTTCACAAAAATCCAACAAGTGAAGAAATGGAGGCCTGGAGTCAATAAATGATAATTCTGTGACCTGAAATTCTGTATTTCCAAAGCCTCTCAGCACTAATATGCCGCCTTTGGGTAGCAAGGACATCCCATCCTCTGGGTGTCTCAAGGTCCTTTTTGGGTAACTTTTAAAATTTTTTTCTTTTATTATGCCTATTATGGGTATACACAACAAACTGCATTACCAGAGAAGAAACTCCTTGGGTATATGTTTAAAGTAGGATACACTTCATGTACCCTAAGACGGTGCCTTTTTGGTTTCTTTACTACATATAGAAATTCCCCTGAATTGAATGAACGAATGAATGAATAATGTTATCAGGTGAATCAGTGAATGACCAGCCATGATACATTCATCCTGAAGTAGAGGAAGAAGGAAGTGTTGACATGGACTGACATATACCTGTGGTCATGACAACATTTCTGTCTCTGGAGAATCATCAATGAATAACTTCCTCTGACTTTGGACATTCTTCCTTCTGCTCCTTGATTCAACATCCAACCTGGGCTAACCTTTCCCAAACACCTTACTGTCCTCCTGATTTCAGGTCTAACTGTGGAGGGAGGAGGGCAGGATGAATTGATCTTCACAAGCTTTGAGAACATCACAATTCCTGTCACCCAAATGTAGAATCTTGATGCACCAGGTCAATGGGCTAGGTAGAATAAAGCTAACACACAGGGCCACAATTCTCTGGATTTTACAAGTTTATTCACTTAAACGAATGTGACTAGCTCTTCTAGGATAGTAATTTATAGCATAGTGAATAAATATTCTTAGTTTGCCTCCTATCTATCACTTAAGTGAACTGAAAGAGAATCCAGATATTGGTTTCTGGCTATAGCTCTGGTTCACATTTGAACATTCTCACTCCATTTATAGGTCTGTCCGTCCATCCATCCATCCATCTATCCATCCATACACAAAGTATTATTAAGCCCCAACTTCATGCTTAATGCTTCTCGGGCTTGCCACTGAATTAATAAGATAGAGTCCCAATTCCAAAGGGACTTACAGTCAGGCAGTGGAGGACAAGCTGTACACTGGCTATATTAACACTGTGTGGCAAGACAGGAAAGACACATGTCTGGTCCTATCACATGGAGTAGGGCTGCTGGTGGAGAGTGATGTTGACAATAACTTTTCTCAGGCAGATTAGCTCTCTCTAGACTTTTACTTAACCCCAAGAAAAGTCTTCTGTCCCAACTGTTCCCTACCCAGAATGGTTGGCTTCAACCACATTTAGCTAAGATTTCAGGAGGTCATTTCTATTGTAGCCAACGTCAATTGAGCACTAACCACAGGCTCAATAGTACACTAAGGTACTTTGACTACCATTTTCTAGATGAGAAAATTGAGGGTTAAGGAGCTTGCCTAAGATCTCACAGAGCGTGCCCAGCTGCAAACCCAGGTCTCTGTGACTCTACAGCACTTACAATCCCTATATATACCTGCTTTCCAGCATCAGGCCTGTGGCTTGTACTTTATTGATGGAGACTTCACTCACACACATCAAAGACTTCCCAAATCCATTCTAGAAGAAACCAATACAATTTTAGAGTTTTGCTATAAATCTCTCCCTGACCCAATTCAATTCTTCATGCCACAAAAAAAAATATATAAAGTTCAATGACAATCCTAATTGATGTTGATGATCAGTTAGGGGCAATTTCCAAAGTTCAAGGTGAAGCCCATGGGCCTGAACAAGCTGATGGAGTTGGAAAACTCCTTCTATAAGACTCACTGTACCAGAAAGTTGAACGAGCAGAATCCAGCTCTAAGACCCCTGCTTCCGGAAGCCTTCCCAGGTCCCCCCATGCTGCAAAGTCTCCTATCCACTGAGCCTCACCTGTGCCTTCTCTCCTGGAAATTTGCAAGTGTGGGAATTAGGCCAATTTTTATTATTCCTTTCATGTCTACTCTGTGGCCAGATCAGTGCTATACACATAACACGTCCCCAAGAAATGCTCCTTAAGAGTAATTTGTGTTGAAGATTGTGGTAACAATAAGCCCATTCTCAATAAACAATTACATTCCTCACTGCTCTGTCTTTTTAAACAGTTGGCTACAATATGAACTAAAACCTCCCCTTCCCAGGACCTTCTGTGTTTTTCATAAAACACTTTGCAACATGTCTTTATAGACATTTTTTTCTGAGAACAGATGAGTGGCACTCAAAAAGACTTCTAGTTATAATTTGAGACATGCGTTTTTATCAGGCACAAACATGGCTATTTTGAAATTGGAAAATTAAGTTGCGGCGTTGTGTGCCTGAGCGCACCCCACCCCCCTTTTTTTTTTCAAAGGGCTTGTTTATTTCCTGAGTCTCACAAAGATGTTATTCTGTAAAATAATCTGAAAAATCACCTATGGCAAATTCTTGCTAGACTTGGATCTCAGAAGTGCTGTCGCCCTCAAAAGCCAGTTAGAAAAATCTGTGGTAGGTAATTCAATCAAATCGTTTGTTATGATTGCCCCGCAGACTCTGTTCAAAGCTTTGAACCTCCATGCATAGGGAGCCTCTCCAGCCAAACCATCTCACCAGCCACTCGGTTTGTTTACTACCGCTGCCCCTGGGAGCTCCGTCTGGCCTCCCAAGCTGCCCGTAGGCTGCTGCTCTCACCTCTGTTGTTCTAAGTATGTCCAGATGGCTCCAGCTTGCTGGGTTTCACAGCCTCCTAGAGAAAGCCTGGGACATTTAGGAGCACAGTTGTACATTGCTCACTATGAAACGCAATTTGGGATCTTCAGAATTGTGCTGTATCTTCTTATTGGAAACCATAGGCAGTTGGTTGGAATAGATCCTGGGAGAGAAACCTGAAGCCATATTGGAAATGCTTGGAGTTTCACTGGTGAGGCTAGCATTCCACCACACAGGGCTCAAAGTTCCACAGGGGGACGAGCCATGTCTGTCTCATCAGTGTTGTATCTATCCCCAGTGTCTAGACATGGTGCTGAGACACAGCAGGTACCCCACGAATGTTTGTAAAATGACTGAGTTGCTGCAAAGGGAATCTTTTCATAAACTAGCAATGTCACCACTGTACAAATGATGTTTACTCACCAGTTTAATCTCTTTCCCCCACTGAACTGACTAACCAGATGAACTGGCTGTCCAGGTATCTGAGACCCACCTAGAGCTTCGTCACTTGGGGCTGACCATTTGTCCCATTTCCCCCAGCCTACACAGGAGGCCCCATGTCACATTTCTGATGAATGCATGTAAGAATAGAAGGTGTTTTCTCTTGGGCCTTATTCAGTAGAACTTTCTGTGACAATGGAAATGTTCGACTTCAGTAACCACATGCAAGCTAGCGGCTATCATATCGAACCGCTAGACATTCTGCATGACTCTAGACATTCTGCATCAACTTGACAAATTTTCTAAGGAAATTTTTCTGGAAATAATTGACGGATGCCTTGTTCATTACAGACTTTCAGATAATCAGGCCTCTGATTAAAAGGGTTTCTGTTTCTCACTGTGCCTCGTCCAGTGGTCTAAGGAAAGAGTTCTAGAGTCCTGTTCCCAGCTCCTGTGGTCTGGGCATACCTGCCATCTGATCTGTAACAGCGCAGTCTGGGTATGTCAGAATGACAAGGAAACCTGCTTTGTGCAGCCACAGGCATTTCTCAGACCCACAGCCCAATCTGCCACCTTGCCCCTGACCAGTCAGGGATGAGGCTGGGAATAGGAGTAAACCTGTGGTGGTGGTGGTCTTAACTTCCAGAACCATCTCAAACCTGCTTTTCTAACATTTCTCCAGATGATTCTAGTATGACCCATCTTCAGACCACACTGAGTGAAAAAAGAACCTGTCTGTCTTCAACTGTCTTACCTTTGCCTGCAGTGGATGGGTCACTACCCAGCATCTGTGACAGAAAAGTGACCCCCAGCAGCTCACCATCCCCTGGGAAACCACATCCGTCTCACCAGTTCCACACACACACACCCTCCCACACGTCCTTCTTTCCTCTCCACCTGGCAGAATCCTCCACAACCTTCAGAATTCTACCTCCTCAGTGAGGCCCCCCCCCATGTCACCATTGGTCACCTGGTTATACAGCATGAGTTGGATGGTGAGGCACCCAAAGGAGGGAATGTAGACTTACTCATCCTGCCATCCCCGGTGCCAAGCCCCAACACTTGGCCCCACACAGGCATTTATTATCCCATACCTTCCATTCAAATTTCTCCATGTTCTCCTTTTTAAGAGGGGTAATGCCCACATCGACTCATCCCTCCTCGGAGCTCACGGGGCAAATGAGATCAGATAGGAGAAGTAAAAGCGGCTTAGACATGGGTGAAAGGCTATTTAGCTTTCTCATGCTAGGGGTTTGTTCCAGCTGAAATCCGACTGCAGATCATAATCAAAAGCCCAAGGCAGGGGAGGGGGTGGGAGGAGCCTCCCAGGTGGTTTTTTTTATAAGCTCTGGGCCAGGCCCACATGCCTCTTCTCCAAAGTATGCCAGAGCATCAAGGAGCCAGCAGGTATTCACTGAGCCCTACTCTTCACAAGACACTGTCGCCAACACTCCGGGAGACATGAGTGGACATGGCCCCGCCTGCCCCAAGGAACTCTCAGTGCAGTGGGGGAACGTGACGCAGGGACAGGACAGAGGAGGTATGCAGTGAGTCAAGGGAGAAGAGGGGCAAGGCTGGGTAACATACTTGCCTTTATTTCTAAGCTCTGACCTGTTGGTTTCCTACCAGGAAGTAATTTAATATAAAAGAGATTTTAGATAACTCTGGTAAATAGTTTCAATCAGAGTCATGTCGAAGGAGGTCTAAGCACTTGAGCTGAGATAGTCCCCCTGGCCCTGAGCCTCCTAGAACTGAAGGACAAACAAGGCATAAGATGGGGACAGGGATACACGGTCCATATTTTCCACCCTTCTGGGCTCATTTGTGCCCCCGTCTAACTGCATCCTCTCCCTGTGGCTCTCTGTCCTAGGCCAGCAACTTGGACCACTGATCTTCCCGGCTCTCAGCCCAGGGAGAAAGAGGCTTATTATATCCTAGCCGAGCTCTGGTGTGGAGGAGGAGGCAAGGAGAGAGAGCAGGGGGCAGCAAGGTCTTACTATGCATGGGACCCCCAACCCCTCCCAACAGCTACCTGATCACCTGGCTGAGTGGGGGTGCAGCAAGGGAAAAAGAACCCGTCTGACTCCAACTGGTTACCTTTGCCTGCTCTGGGGTAGACCACAGCTGACACACCGGGAGAGACGGAGCACTGATTCCCAACTATAAACTTGGAACTTAGGGCCTGGCTTCACAGCACCCAGGGCATGGGGCTGGGGAAACAGGCAAGTGGGAAGAGATTTAGAGTGTCTGTCTTTAGGAAATGAAGGAAATACTGCCAACTCATCAACGTGTGATTTGTGGCTAATTTTTGCAACCATCCTGTTAAGGTCGGTCCTGTTCTTTCCCTAATTGGATCTGTAGTTGGCTTCCATCAGTGCTTCTCAAACAATCAGTGGCAAAGGACCAGGTTTTTTTTTTTTTTCTTTTCCCTTTCCCCAATCCATTCCAGGTCAATGATCAATAAGAATGAATCATTATAAAACTGAAATTGAAAAATGAAATAAAGGAGAAGCCCATATTGGAAATCATATAAATATTTCAGCAATGTCAAAGTTCTAAAATACTCGTTTTTTTAACTTCTATACTTATATCAGTGCCACTGGGAAACAAACATTTTGAGAAGAGCATGGACCACAGTCATTTTTTGAGTAAATTGGATCTAAGTCAGAGAAAGGCAAAGTACTTTCGTATCTACCCCTTTCCCAGGGAATTTACCAGCCAGTCGAATGCCTCATTTGCTTCCGAAGCAATCCTGTCCCTGAAGTCATCCTCAGTCGACCTCTGCTGGGGTACCAGGGGGCTGAAACCCACTCCACATGCACAAGAACCACCTCCCATCTGTGTGGAAGCCCAGGATGGGTCCAATACTTTGCACAGGTGGCTTTATTTCATCCTCAGAACCATCCAGGAAGAGGGGCAATGTGTTATCCCCATTTTTACACCTGAAAAATCCTGAGCTTCAAAAAGACAAACCATTCAAGGCACACACTGATGACTAAGCCTGATATGGGCCCCAGGGCTCCTGACACCAGAGCCTCTGCCTGCATTGCGCTGGGACACCTCTCTGAGACGGCAGGATTTCTTTCCATTAGAGTCAGCCTCGGAAGAGATGAAGCCAGGGCACGTGTCCTTTGTGGCCCAGGGAGTGCTGAGTAGAATTCTGAAGGATTCGAGGGCTGGAACTGCTGTAGGAAAGGGTAGAATTTGTCAGTAGGGAAAGTCCAGTAAATCTGCACCCCTATGTCACACACACACACACACACACACACACACACACTGTTTTAGTCAACTTTCTTGCTGCTGTGACCAAAAAAAAAAGAACCTGACAAGAACAATTTTAAGCAGGATAAATGTTTTTAAGTTTATTTTGATGCTCATGGTTTCAGAGGTCTCAGTCTATAGATGGCCGACTCCATTCCTTAGGGCCTGATGTGAGGCAGAACATCATGGTGGAAGTGTGTGGCAGAAGAAAGAAGCTAGACATGATGATCAGGAAGCAGAGGGACAGATTATGCTCAGCTAACCAAATATATACCCCCAAGGCATGCCCCAGTGACCCGCCTCCTCCAGCACACCCCACCAGCCCCAGGCACCACTCGGTTGATCCCTGTCAGTGGGTGAACACGCTGATTAGGTTAAGGCTCTCATAACCCAACCATTTCAACACTGAGCTTTCTTGCATTGTCTCACACGTGAGTTTTTGGAGGACACCACATATCTAAACCACAATACGTACACATCTACTGTGGGGGTTTAGATCTGAGAGGTCCCCCAAAGGTTCCTGTATTTAAGGCTAGGCTCCCAATGCAGCAGTGTTGAGGGGTGGAGGTTTTGGGAAGTAATTGGACCAAGGGCTCTGATCGCATCAACAGGTTAATCTGAGGATGGATTCATAACTGAATGGACTATGGGGAGGTGGTGGAGAAGTATAGGGGATGGGACCTCGCTGGAGGAAGTAGATCACTGGTGTTAAGCCCTGGAAGGGTGTAGCTTTCCCAAATCAACCCCTTCCTTGCATTCTGCTTCCTGACCTCTATGAGGTGAGCAACTTTGTTGTCATGCCTTTCTGTCATGATGTTCTGCCTTGTCACAGGCCCCTAGGTATAAAGCCAAATGACCATGGACTGAAACCTCTGAAACCATGAGTCAAAACAAATCTTTCCTCCTTTACGTTAATTTTCTCAGGTATTTTGTCACAGCAATGGAAAGCTGACTAATACACACACACACACACACACACACACACACACACACAGCCCTACTTGACAATCTCAAGCCACTTCTATCCTGCTTGGTCAAGATGAAGTCCCTCTGCAGAGGGACTGTGGGGCCCACCACTATACCGTGAAGTCTCTCAGCATTCCACCCATGACAGAAATCAGGACTCCAGAGGATGGAGGCAGAGCTACCCTTGAAGCCATCTTCTAGAATCTCTCAAATCATCCACACTGTTGTGCACTCAGGATATTTGGAGAAGGGATTTCATCCCCAAACAGCCTGGGGTATGTTTATAGTGTGGGCAAGGAATCAAAAACTCCACATCTATAAAGCAATCCATTCTTGCAATAAAGTAGCCCCTGGACACCTCCTTTCTTTCTTGATGACTGGTTAGGACTAGTGGTCTCTTACCTCCACTCTTAGCCAGCCTCACTTCACAAAGTATCCCAGGATCCCCTCCTCTCTTTCCTCATAGACTTCGGGTTAAGCACCTAGGAGGATGGTGTGTGTGTGTGTGTGTGTGTGTTTCAGGGCCAGGGGAGTGAAGCATGTCTTTTAGTATAAGAAGCAGGCCTGCCTGGGTGGGAGAGGGCTTGTGTGTAGGAGGATAAAGTGTGAGAAGCCACATGCATGTTCTTGTGCTTTGTGGCCCTGGAACCTAGGGGCCCCTGGAGCCACATCTCAGGCCTTTTCATCTCCCACTGTAACCCAAGGGTTCTGTGTAGCTTGTGGAGGCAGACTTCAGCAGGCTGCCAGCAGGGAACAGGCCCACCCTTCCTCTGCCTCTTGCCCAAGAGAACTGCCTGAGGGGCTCCGGGCTACTCAGCCCTGCCTCATGCCTTGGAAATCCATGGGAATCTTTTACAGGCAAAAGGGTCTTTCTGTCTCAGGCGGTTCCAGCCGGACCCCGCTGCCTGGGATCCAGGGTACAGAGAAGATTGCAGGCTGTGGGGGACAGAGAGAGTATTTTCCCCATGGCCTCCCTCTCCCTCTCCATCCTTTCTGTTGGGCTCAGAAAACTGGGCACCTAGGGACCCTTAAGTCCACTTCCTGGGATCTCTGGACAGTACAGTATAAGAAACCAGGAGGGCCACCGGGACATCTCTGATAGGGTGGGGAAGGACAGCCCTTCCTTATTTGGGCCATCTCCTCCCACTTTTAAAGACATCGAAGTCCAGCATGGTTGGTTCCCTGCTTGGCTTGGGGCAGGGCTTGCTTTAGGACATAACTAAAAGGCCAGGTGCTGCCCTCTTGGTGAGTGTGTGATGCAGTAGACTGCTTCACGGTCTAATGTCCACTCTGGAAAGGAATATGAGCAGGGCAGGCATGCGGGATTCTGGAGACTTCTGACTCCTGTCACTCTGAATATTTTAACAGGCAAATGTTTCAATCAGGTTTATCTCATTTCATCTACATGGCAACTGTCTGGGGTGCACACATTATCCCTGTTGTAGGGAAGAGAGATTGAGGCTCAGAGAGTTTAAGTGGTGTGCCCAAGGTCACACGGCGGAAGAGTTAGAATCAAGAACTGAACCTCCACATGCCAGCTCCAAACACCAGCCTTTCTACACTACACCTTCTTCCTGGCCTCCACCCTTTTAGGCACAACGGATGGCAGAGCTATTTCCCTCAGTGACTTGTCTTGGGCAGCAGGTGCGAGAGCCATGGTAACTCTATGCTGGTTCTCTCTAGACTCCATCCAAGGTGAAGTCACCCATCTCGGGCCAATGGCCAGGATCCCGTCTTACCCCCTGTCCTCTGCTCCAAGCCTTTTTCCTCCCCTGTCCGTAGCTCCTCCAGGGCCAGGCGTGGTAGTGGGTGGTGAGAGACTTCAAGTTAGAGCAGAGCTGCTAAGGAGCCCGTCCTTGTTCTGAGTACCTCCTCCCATTTTTAAAGACATCAAAATCCAGCGTAGTCAGTTCCCTGCATGGCTCTGAGCAGGGCTTGCTTTGGGTTACTGGGCATCCAGGAGATAACTAACAGCCTCATTTTTATGACCTCTTTAGGTTCTGTTTTCCTACAGCTTCTTTAGTGTCTGTCCAATATGGTCTTAACAACTGTCCCTTTTTGCCTTCAAAAATGTTAAAAAAAAAAAACCCAACTACCTACCACTTTTGACACATCATGTCTATTCTCTCCTGCAATCCCTTAAAAGACAGCGGAGGAATAAGAAGACATAAACTCTCATGGACAGAGAGAAGGGAGAGGAAACCCGTGCAGTAGACGAGGAATGATAGCACTCTATTGAAGACGGAGATTAGAAGGGGAGTTTGGCAGAGCAGGCGGACAAACGTTACAGGGAAAGGATGTGATGATTCACCCCCAGGACACGCCTTTGAGGGGTTTCAAAAAGTTTTCCCTGTCCTCAGACCAATCTCCCACTGCCAACCGTAGTGCCTGAGCATTCACCACTGGGGTTCACCGCTTGCGGATGGTGTCATCATCTCTGAAATCGAAACCACTTGCTCAGCTCACACATTTAGCAAGAAGAATCAGCTCCTCCCATGGGCCTCACCGTCCACAGCTACAGAACTTAGAATTCTGGAGTATCAGAACCAGAACCAGATCAGATCTTAGGGGCCACCCAGCCATTTGCTTTACTGTGCAGATTCAGAAACGGAGGTCCACAGAGGGGACCCCATGACACAATGAAGATTCGAACCTAAGTCCCTGACAACCTGCCCAGGGCTCTCTGCCTTGCCCATTGTAGGCCACTAGTTCATTCATTTAACAAATACTAAGCCCCCTGTGAGCAAGAGGCAAATAGCTCTGCTGCAAGAGCAAGCAAGGTCTGTGCCCAGAGAAGGGCTCCTGGTGGCCAGGCCATGGGATCCCACAACACAAAGTTTCCATTCCAGGACTGAGCAGGGTCTGCTTCTTGGAAAAAGTGGTGAAATTTTAAGTGGGACCTTAAAAATGATCAGGGAGGAGGCAGGAGAGAGTATCCTAGGCTAAATAAATATCAGCCCTCCAGGGATTTGGGGTCCAGGTGACTGTTTGCAGAGCTGCTCCAGATTGCTTGTGAAGCTATAGGAAACAGGAAAGGGGAAAGAAATATGGGGCCCCAATGGGGGTTAGGACCAAACAGAAAGAGGAGGAGAAGTTGGAATGCCAGCCACCCTACCTCATTTCTGCAGAAGCCTCCCCAGACCTGAGGGCTACCTTTCCCTCCCACCATTCCTTGGTCAAATGAGGATAGACAGTCCCCTGGCTCCTGGCTTTCAGCAGGTTAGACCAGGTACCTCTTCTTCCGCCAGGGAATGAACCAAGAAGATTCACTCATGTTCCAGGTGAGAAAACTGGGAGGTGGCCTGGGGGGAGTTAGTCATGGGCAGAGCCAAGTTTAATACAGGGATGGAGCTTCAAGGACATACAGGGCAGGGTCTGGGGCTGGGGTTTGGAAACCTGGGTTTATGACTGCCCCAGCCCTGACATTGACCCTGATCAGTGTATTCCTCATTGGTCTCTGTCACCACAGGGGCATGTGGCCAGGCCAGGCAGAGCCTGCTGGTATCACTGGGTGAAGCATGACTTTCCTCAGCTCCTCTTCATCCAGCTCCTCCACACAGTATTTGGAAACTTGGCTCCGTCTCCTGGGTGAGCTTTATTCCTAGCTGGCCTTCAGGGGCAGCCTCAGGATAATAAATCAGGGAGAGCAGAACTACCACCATCCATATGTGTCGGGTATAAAAGGAGAAAAGCTCAGCTTCAAGGCTTCAGAGGATATTACAGGAATGGAACATGACCAGTGGAGCAGAGTACCTCCCTGGGTACTCTGCTCCACTGGCACTGCTGGTGCCGGGTCTCCCACACCTTTGGCAAATACCAATGCCTTTGGAAAGTAACATGGTCAGGGAGCAGGGGGATCCTACCTTCCTACTAATCTAGGCTTTCAGATATGTAGTGTCACCTAGTCCTCAATCAGCCAGGCAGGAGACATAAATAAATAAGCGGCCTGGGAGCCATGTCTATTGATTCCCGCCCAGAGCACCATGCGAGGCTCTTAGGAAACTCAGAGATAATTAAGACATACCTCTTGACCCCAAGGAGCTCACAGCCTAATGATTGCCAACAACATGGTACAGTTAACTCTACCAAGCAGCCTGATATAGGGGGTAAACACAAGTTTTACATAGTTGGATGGTCTTGGTTTGACTTTTGTTCCGCTAATAGAACGCACTGGCTCTGGAACCATGGGCTAGTTACTTATCCTTCTCCAAGTCTCAGTTTACCATTTTTAAAACAGAGTTAATAATGGAACCTACTTTTTATAGGGCTGCTTTAAAGATTTAGTGAGATGATATAAAGTCTTCAACATCATGTTGGGCACGTTGCAAGAACCAGCTGCTGTGGTACCACAGGGTGGATGTCATGAATATTAAAGGAAAGGCTAGTGGCAGCCTCTGCAGGGAGAAAAAAACCCTAACAACCACTGGATGCCAGGTTCTGCCAGCACAAGACTCCTCAAGACTGGAGAAGAGGAGGAAGCCAGGCTTCGAGAAAGCCTTGGAGACAAAGGGTGTGTGCAGTTTGGGGACTGCAGATGGGATCAAAACGTCTGGAGGTAAGATGGTGGGTTTTATAACAGTTCTTTTCACACGTGTTATCTCAAACTGTTCCTCAATGAGTCAATATTCCTATTTTACATAAATAAATAAATAAATAAGTGGCCTGGAAGCCGTGTCTATTGATTCCAGCCCAGAGTGCCATTCCTATGGAAACACTGAGGCTCAGGGAGGTCACATTAAGAGACCAAGCCTCAACACACACTCAGCCGTTCATTTTCAAAGCCCTCTCTCTTCCCTGTAGAAACATCCTCCCTGTCTCTTCCAAAGGAAAGGAATGGAATTGGGTAGGGATGGAGAGGGGGGGTCAGGCTTTTGGAACAATTATGGGAATTTTCCTCCTGCTCTGTGCAGAGCATCTTGCGGGGCCATTGGGATGGATGAGCTGTATTCTCAAGGTGCTGTTACTGCCTCACACGCACATGAGGTCCGTTTATTGAGCAGTGGGCAGCTAACTGAATCTGTACAGTGATTCTGGTGGAGGTACATCCATTATGTCCATTTTTATAGAGGAACTGAGACTTCCAAGAGGCCCAGAGAGGCTAGGTAACTTGCTCAGCATCACACAACTGGTAACGAATTCAAACATGTCTCCCACAACCGTATGTCACACAATCTCCGTAGACTGTGCAGCATGACTTAGAACATCCAGAGGGAAAAGGAGCAAGAGCTTGAGGAAGAGGGACACCTGAGCAGACTGGAATCCTTGGTGCAACCTTCCAGACTTGGGTGCATGCTGGACCTTGAAGGACTGAAGGACTTGGGAGAAAGGAGGGAAGAATGAAGGGATTCTCTGAAAACTTCCTGCCCATGTTACTTTCCAAAGGGATGATCAAGTAAAGGTCCAAAGCAGAGGTTGTTTGGAAAAAATAGTGGGAAGTGTGCCTCTTTGGGGTCAAACATTCTCTGACCCTCCATTTCCCTGTCTGTAAAATGGGAATAATAATAAAATCACCCATCTCACTCACGGACTGGCTTAGAGTCATCTGAATTAAGAATTCTGAAGTAGTAAGCTGGGAAAGGGATATGACAACTCATTTCTGTTATGATCTCACGCTGGTGGGCATGCGAGCTGCATTCATGTGGTCACAATGAGAAAAGGTCAGTGGAGGGCAGGGGCTATGGGAGGGAAAGGAGGATCAGCAGCTGAAAGAAAGAGGCAGCCTTTCCATGTCTGGGAAAGTCCAGTGCAAAATTGAGTTGGGCTTAATTCTGGAATTCCCTGGCCAACAGCTAGAGACATCTTTCCCCCCCAGCAAAGAGCCTCTGTGTCAGAGCCCAGGGGACCCATAGGGGAACGAGGACCAGATACATGCTTTGAATCCCTTTCCATCCTTTCCACATCACCTCCACGACTGTGTCTTCATTTCCTGGTTTATAAAATCGGATGATGACAGCTGGTGCTCGGGGTGGTGGTGAGGTTTTCCCAGAGTGTGTGCACAATGCTTGGCACACGTGTGGTAGCAGCTCAGTCTGCTTTGAGCTTCCTAGGTCTCTGACTCCCAAAGGTAATGGAAAGGCATCTGTACAACAGCAAAGGGTTGAAGACATGGGACCAAGACACTTCTTTCCAAGGATGGAGTACATAGGCACTTTGGAAATGTCGGCCTCTCTTTCCACCCAGCTCAGTTCCACCAGTCCACTCTATCACAGTCTCCGCTGGGTGGCTGCCCCCCCAGGTGCCCTGCACCCCTTCAGGTTGCTGTGAGCCTCTGCTGCCACCTACAGGCCCTACAGGGCACTGCTTCCCCCTGTTGAGCAGGGAAGGGGCATTCCCCAGCCTTCCTCTCCAAAGAGGGGATGTCCTTTTGTATTTCTTGACTGTCTCCCAACAGGATGGGATTTTTTAAAGGCAGCAATGATCTTTGTATCTTCAGTATCCAGCATGGAGTAGGTGTTCAACACATGATCACAGAATGAATGAATGAACCAATGAACAAAGGACCTTACCCAATCAAAACAAGACAACGGCAGGAAGTTGGTTGAGGATTCTTTAATCCAGTGCAGGGGACTCAGAGAAGCTGGTCAGCTCTCCTTCAGAAACCAGAGGGCACAAAAGTGATTCTTGGGTGCTTGGGCTAAGGTTAGGGGCAGATGTGCTAAAAGAAGGGTGTGGCCTCAAGGACTCCACCATGACTCTGGGGAAGAAGAAGCTCTTCTATCTTTTCTTCCTCTTCCCTGGGCCTTCTTCCTCAAGAAAATGCCTCCATCAGGAAAGCCCGGAGGAATGAGGGATGGATAGGGCCAGGCTCGGTGCTGAGTGGGGCCAGTCTACCTGTTCTGTGATCCTCACCATCCACCAGGGTGTGAGTGCTCAGTGCAGCCTCTCCCTCCCCCCCCTCTCCCTGTCTCCTTTCTCTCTCTCTCTCTCGCTTTTATTTGTTCTAATTGTTTATACTTGACAGTAGAATGCATGTTGACACATCATACATAAATACAGTATAACGTCTCATTCCTCTGGTCGTGCATGATGTAGAATCACACTGGTCTTATTATGCTGGGTGTGGTGGTGCATGCCTATAATCCCAATGGCTCAGGAGGCTGAGGCAGGAGGATCAAGAGTTCAAAGCCAGCCTCAGCAATGGTGAGATGCTTAGCAACTCAGTGAGACCCTGCCTCTAAATAAAATACAAAATATGGCTGGGGATGTGGCTCAGTGGTTGAGTGCCCCTGAGCTCAATACCCAGTACCAAAAAAAAAAAAAAAAAAAAAGAATCACACTGGTCTTGTAGTCATATATGCACATAGGGTAATAATGTCCAATCCAATTCATTCTACTGTCCTTCTTACTCCCATACCTCTTAGTCTCCCTTATTCTCCCCTGTCTAATCCAAAGTACGTCTATCCTTCCCTAACCCTCCACCAATGTATTGTGAATTAGCTTCCACATATCAGAGAAAACATTTAGACTTTGTTTTTTGAGGATTGGCTTGTTTCACTTAGCATGATATTCCCTGGCTTTATCCATTTACCTGCAAATGCCATAATTTCATTCTTCCTTAAGGTTAATTTTCCTTTATGTATACATACCACATTTTCTTTATCTATTCATCTGTTGAAGGGCACCTAGGTTGGTTTCATAGCTTAGCTGTTGTGAATTGAGCTGCTATGAACATGGATGGTATGACTGTGTCACTGTAGCATGTTGATGTTAAGTCCTTTGGGTATAAACAGAGGAGTGGGATAATTGCATCAAGTGGTGGTTCCACTCCAAGTTTTCTGAGGAATCTTCATACTGCTTTCCATAGTAGTTGCACCAATTTGCAGTTCCTCCAGCAACGTATGAGTATACCTTTCTCCCACATCCTCACCAACATTTATTGTTGCTTGTATTCTTGATAATTGACATTCTGACTAGAGTGAGATGAAATCTCAGTGTAGTTTTGATTTGCATTTCTCTAATGGCTAGAGATGTTGAATATTTTTTTCACGTGTATGTTTATTGATTGTATTTCTTCTTCTGTGAAGTGTCTGTTAAGTTCCACAGCCCATTTATTTTTATTATTATTATTTTTTGGTTCTTTATATATCCTAGAGGTTAATGCTGTATCTGAGGTGCATGTGGTAAAGATTTTCTCCCATTCTGTAGGCTCTCTCTTCAGGTTCTTGATGTTTCCTCTGCTGTGAAATAACTGTTTAGCATGATTCCATCCCATTTATTAATTCTGCTCTTTCCACACCCTGTTTGACTAAGGAGCCTATGAGCACCCTAGAAGACTCCATTTCATAGCTGGGAAGCCTGAGGCACCAAGGCCAGGGAGGAACAGAGGAGCTGATCAGCAGCACAGTTAGGCTGGAGCTGAGCACAGGCCTCAAGCCCTTGCTCACGGTGGTTGGAAGGTGCGTGCCCCCTCAGGCAGAGTTTCTCAGAAAGACCCGGCCCAGCACAGCCTGCCTGCTTACTACAACCCCCTGTGGTTCCTCCATGTGGGGCTCCTTCCAGCTTTGTTTTGAATGTTCTCATTTTGGCCCCTTATTGTACTGGACCTCCTACATCCTTGGATGCCATAGGTCAGTGTTGAGTCGCTGCAGGAAAATGGAAACCCAGAGAGGCTGTAGGATCTGCCTGATCTTGCCCTGAAAGTCAAGGGCAGAGTCAGGCAAGACCCCAAACCCCAAAGTCCCCTGAGCCCCTCCAGCTGCCCCTCTCTCGTTTGGCTCCTACAAGCAAGATCACCCCGTCCACACCGGCAAAGTTGCATCTGACATGGGTTCTGCAAATCTTCCAGATGTCTTCCATGGAATGCAGTCCTCTCTGCACTGCCAGTGGGGAGACCCAGGCCCTGTGGCCCTCGCCCCCAACCCCCTGCCCTGCCACACTTGGGCAGTCCTGTTGCATACCCAGCTGAATCTCCCCTGCCACCAGTGAACTGCTTCCTCTCTGCTTCTGTGCCCACTGGCACATTTTTCTCAATTAATCTAGATAAAGGCTTGACAGGATTTTTATCTTAAAAACAAGAAACGCTGGCTCCTTATTTTGTTCATTTGTGTTATTTTCCCCAAGTCTTTATTTCACTCTGATTTTTTTTTTTTTTTTTTTTTTTGCGGGGGTGGAGTATTTTTCTTCTACTAATTTCAGGTTTGGTCCATTCTTGATCTTCTAGTTCCTCAAGTTGCATTGTTAGGTTGTTTATTTGAAATTTTTCTTTTTTCTTTTTATTTTTAATGCCAGCAGCTTATTGTATAAACATACCTTTTCGTGCCGCTTTTTCTATATCTCATTTCTGGTCATGTTGACTTCATTTTCATTGATTTCAAGAATTTTTTTTCATTTCCCTTTTTTTCTTTCTTTATTGGCCCATGAATTGTGCAACAGCAGGTGGTTTAATTTTCATGTATTTGTACAATTTCTAGAATCCTCCTGGTTGATTTTTAGTTTTATTCCACTGTGGTCAGAGAAGATAAAAGCTGCCCACCATACCCTTCATGCTTGATGGGGTTCTGAATACATTTCCCTGAAACAGGCTGTTGGCAAGGCTACCCCTGCTTTTGACTGCACCCACTCCCAGAGAGGGCCATACAGAGGACATCGTCCCTGTATTCTATAGGAGGTAGAGCCTGGGACTCTGGGAGCCAAGGTGGAGGAAGGAAGGAGGGCTGAAGAGCTGGGAAACTGGAAGGAGAGTCTGGATCAGACTTTTAATGTATTCATGATGAGGAAGTAGTTAATCAATACCTAGAGCAGCACTAACCAATATGGAAACCGCTATTTTAATTAAAATTGAGCATTCAATTTCTTGGTTGCACTAGCTACATCTCCAGTGCTCAGCAGCATAGGTTAATAGTAAATACCACATTCAATGGTGGGAATATATACGACTTCATCAGAAAATTAAAAATGGACAGCACTGTTCTGGAACAGGAGGAGAATTTAGCAGGAGTAAGTGATGGGGAGAAGGGTATTGCTGTGACCTGGAGACCCTCTCTCTATACATTTCTATACAGACATCCAGCTTTATTTATTCATTTGCTCCTCTATTTGTTTATTTGCTCACTCACTGATTCAATAAATGCACCGTGAGAGGCTCTGTGGCTACAATAAATAAGACAGGATCTCTACCCTTTTACCCTCACAGAGTTGACCGTCTAATATGGAAGACAAGAAATTTTATATTGTATTTAGGTATGAAGAGTAAAAATCACAGATGCTTCTCAATTCTAGGCTAAGCTTATACATAGTTCAGCCTGCCTTGGGGAAACTGTGGTCAATTCCTGAGCAGAGTCGTGATCTGTTTTAAGATGTTTGGTTTAAAAAGATGGTATAAACTTCAGATGAGTCAAGGATAAGAACAGAGGGCCAGAGGCAAGGGGAATGGAGGGGAGGAGATGAGTCCTCAGAAATCTCAGGTAAAATGGAGAGAAGTCTCTGGGTTGTCACAGAAAGGGAGGCTTTGAGAAAAGACCACCCATTGTTGGCTCTGCAGTCAGGGATGGTCTTGGGAAGATAGAGGAACTGGGATTAAGACCAGATGGCAAGCAGTTAGCAGGTAAAGGTGAGTGTTGAGAAGTGGAGGTCCAGAAATGCAGGCTGCCTTGAGAATTTTAATAAGGAAAGGAATAGGGATGGGCTATGGGGTGAGAACCAGAAAGAAGTAGGGTCAGGGAGGTGGGTGTTTTTAAATGGTAGAGGATGCTTGAGCAATGTTTGCAGTGGAGGAAGAAGTCAACGGAAAGCAAGAGACTGAAAATTCTTGGAAGAAAGAGAAGGGAAGTTGGGGCACAAGAGCCTGGGGAGAGTGAGGATCCAACAAACAGGGCTTGTTGAAGAGGTCCTCCTCATCCTTTACCTTGGGATGGGAAAAATGGGACACCCAAGGAGATCCTGATACATTGGGAAGGCTCAGAGAAGTCAGATAACTTGTCTAAGATCTGAACCATATTGTAAGGTCTAGAAGGTAGCACAGTGTTGGACGTATTGTTAGCTTAGTATCCAAGAGGAATACAATCCATAATGGGTTAAAATAAAGTCATGTACCAATGGAGGAGATAAGGGAGAAAGCTGCTAAACACAGATGCTGGGCTCAGGCAAGAGAGAGTGGAGATGTGCTGGGCCTTCCTGCTTCCTGCCTCTGCAGCAATGATGACCCTGACCCTCCATGGCCCAGACATCCCGCAATGCACTGGGCCCCGCTGAATCCCAAGCACCAACTTCACTTGAAAGTTCTACAGAAAGTGTGATTGCATAACATTCACGGTGGTTTCACCCCGGGCATCAAAGGCCCTCTTGCTGTCTGGGCAGGTATTGCCCTCAACCAAGCCCAGACCTGGATCACTCTCTGGGAGGTCTCCTACCTGGTCTGTGCCCTCACACAGAGATACTGAATGTGCAGCTCCTGGGGCACTCTTGCCCTGCCCCTCATCTGGGTTCTTCCCTGCCTTGAGGACAAACAGAATAAAGAGTTCATATTCACAGATCATCACATTGAGATTTACCGAGGTTTGGAACAGAGAAAAGGGCAACTGCGGGATCATGTGTAGACAGGTATGTGACACAGACTGACAAACTCCAAATTCACCCTGTCGCACAGGTTCCTGTGTGCAGGGACAGTGCCATCCATCTGCAGTCAGCAGGGCTCCAAAGGGGTTGATTATATACCCTCAGGTTTGCAGAAAGCTAGCCCTGGACCACCTCTAGCCACCTAGAGACCTACATTGACTCTGTGGCTGTAGGGTTAGGGTCAGAAAGATACTACTAACTCACAGAAGCCAGCTCCAACCTTGGGCTCTCTACTGCTCAGCTAGCCAGCCCACCTCTTGTGCCCTGTAAAATTGCCCCCAGCCCTGCTTCTCATCTGTAGATGCCCTGCCCCTGCCCCACATGGCCCATTTATACCCGTAGTCTAAGGCATCACACTTAATGTGAGGAAACTGAGGGTCAGGATCACTCAGCTGTGCAGCAAAGAATCAAGCCAAGAACCTAGACTGTTACTCAGGCTGTCCACCTTATCACATAAGTTGCTTCTGTCACAGGCACAGAATCTCACCACCCTGGAAAGGCCACAGGCACAAGAACACAGAGGCATACAGGCCACTGCCCTCACCCTGGGGCTGTCTGCAGGGCGTGAGTAACTTGGGGGACAAGAAACCAACATCTACCTAAAGCCACTGAAGCTGTCCCTTCCCCTAGCCATTCATTCGCTTTTGAGGCATGAGGCATTGAGTGGCCAGACTGTACCTCAGTAGCCTCTTGGACTTGGAGGGACCCCAGCACTTTATAAGGACAATATGCCTACAGCAGGAGCTGTCTGCTGTGTCCCTGTGCAGAACCAAGAACATGAGTCTGGGCTTCAGGATCCTGAACTCCCATCGATTCTCCACATTCTCTTGCTCTGCATGAGGATTGTTGAAGCTGTGACATCCTGGGGCTCTATGACTTTTAATGAGTGGCCTTTTTATCATCTTAACACTGTCCCTTACAGTAGCCACATATGGCTACTTACAGTTAAAGTTAATGAGAATTAAATAAAATGCCACAATAGCTACATTTCAAGTTCTGGGTGGCCACATGTGTCTAGTGACCACTGCATCGGACAGCACAGATATAGAAAACTTCCATCGTCACAGAAGTTCTGCCAGACGGAGCTGGATTCTGGATAGCCATAATCACAGGGGCCTTGTGGCTGAGGTTCCTGATTAGGCCACAGACAACTTGGGAAGAGAGAAAGGAGCACTCTCTGCAGACTGTTTTCTGAATTGCACAGTGAGAAATGGTGATTAGTGAGGTTCCTGAGACAGAACATGACAGTGGGCCACCCAGGCCTCACTATGGCAAACAGGGTCCTTCTCAGGAGGTGACAGAACACGAGCTGAGCCCAAGCTGACATTTTAGGAGCAGTTGGATCTCCATATTTCAGGACAAGGTGGAAACCTAAGAAGAGTCCTTTCCCTGCCCTGTCCAAGGCCACCAGGATACAGGGTCCAGCCCAGCTGTTTCTCAGAATCAGAGAAGCAAGCCATAGGATGTCCCTAGGACTTGGGAGGCATCACCACCCACCACCCCCAGGGCATCACCTCTGCTCCATGCTCCAGGTGTTAGTGGCCACAGTTGTACGTGGTGGCAGGCAGAGAGGTTACAGCAGTGTTGGACCTGGGCATTCCCAACTGGGCTCCTGGACAAGTGAGACCGTGGTGGGAGCCGACAGGTTGCTCCTGAGCCCAGACTAACCCTGGCCCTGCTCTCCCTCTCAGGAAAAGACAAGCGCTGGTACAGCGGCTCCAGTGGGCGTGGCAGCTGGGAACAGCAGAGTCCCCACTGGCTCTTCAGCCTGTCCTGACTGGTCAGGGCTTCTGGGGCAGAAGAGAAGGTCTGGGTCTCTAAAGGTGGTCATTGATCCCCTCTACTCACCTCCTCCCGGAAACCGTCGAGGTCTGGTGCTTCTGCATATGCATGGACCCTTAGCACTGAGGTTTACTCCTGCCAGCAGACAGCAACACAGGGCCCTACCTAGAATCTTTGGGATCTGTCTTGTCTGACCCAAGGGGAGGCACTATGCCTACTGAGGCCCACCTAGGAACTAGAACATGAAACTTCTTGGCTTTCGAGGATTCTGAACAAAGCATGAACTGAGCATTTTCTTGACTATCCATATGGCCATTGTCTGGAATAGCAATGAAAATAACCTCAGTACTCAGCATTTGATCCTGCAAAGCTTGAGCCGGCAGAGGTTGGGGTACAGTTCAGGGGACTATGTCGAGAATGACTCCCAGAGGCCTGCACCCCTTTGCCTTGCCTTCAGATAGCCACCTTCCCTCCAGAGATGATTATCTATCCTGAGAAAATCATCCACAACTCTCTCAAAATACAAAGGAGCTCGGATCATGTCCATAAGACAGCCTGAAGATAGAATGGTGGAACTCCTGTTTTCCAGTCCATCATATGAAGAATTTGCCACTTCTGCTCACACAAGAAAAAAATAAAAAATAAAAGCTAAACAAACTGAAAAATCAACAACTGAGATCTACAGAGAACTGAGGTCATAGGGCAAACCACTGCCTTCAAAATTAGAAAAATAAGAAAGAAAGAATTACAACTGGCCAGAGTAGAAGCCTCCATGGGAACAAGTATGGGAAGAGGAAAATCTAAATTGTAAATGGCAAATTGCTGAAGGCCCAGTGTGGACAAATTGTAGTCACCAACTCCAGGAGGACCCGTCATGGTACAGCTGGGGACACACTTTGTGAGTTTTATTTCCTGGAGTCCTACTAAAAATGCTCACAGTAAAAATCAAAAAAGGTCCCTTGTGCTTCTGGTGTGGTGAAGAAAGAAGTCACTCTGAAACACTCCCAGAGCCACCTTGTTCTTATTAAAACCTGTCTTCCAAAGAAAACATTTCACCAGAACATAACTAACTGAGGTCTTATCAGCAACTAATGGACTCAGAGAAAGGAAAATACTGAAATTCTAGCTCCCTCTAATTTTCTGTATTACCTAAAGAATGGGAGTAGATAAAGATGGTGGGACTGAGAAACATGTGTGAAGGTCACATCCCGGGGGTGCAGGCTCACAGACCTAGTCATATGGCTACAGGATGCCTCCTTTCCCCCACTGTCACCATCGCTAACCGCCTCGGCTCCTTTCCTTAAGAAATCATATCCAGCTTTCAGCAGAAAATAATGTAGCATGTTAAAAGACCAAACCCAACAAAAACATAGTTTTTGCTGAGGGATGCAATGGAGAAAGTAGACCAAATGCAAGAACAGATGGGTAATGTAAGCAGAGATGGAAATTGTAACAGACAACACCCCCCTCCCCTGCCCCGCCAAAAAAAAAGTGCTAAAAATAAAAACCACTGTAACAGAAATTAAGAATACCTTTGATGGGATCATTAGTAGACCCAACATGGCCCAGTAAAGAATCAGTGAGCTTAAAACAATATCAATGGGAACTTCTAAAACTGAACTATAAAGGTTAAAAATATTCTTATATGAAAAATATCCAGAATTTTAGTATGCTCGCAAAAGTTGTAACATAAACATAATAGGAATGTCAGAACTAGGGAAGAAAGAAATGGGAGAAATATATGAACCAAAAATGGCCAAGAATTTCTCAAGATTAATGTCAGACACCAAACCACAAATAGCAAGTTGAGAGAAAATCAAGCAATACTATACCCAGGCATATTGAATTCAAATTGCAGAAAAATCAGACAAAGAAAAAAAATATCTTAAAAGATGCCAGAGGGAAAAAGCACTTCATCTTCAGAAGAGCAAGAATAAGCATGATACTGGACTCCTCTTCAGAAACTATGCAATCAAGAAAAGAGTTGTTATTATTTGAATGTACCCCCTTCCAAACTCACTTTGAGGCTTCTTTTCTGATGTAATGGCATTGAAAAGCATTGGGACTTTCAAGAAATGGAGCATAGTGGGACGTAATTGGGTCGTGATTATTCTCATGAAGGGATTAATGCTGATCTCACAGGAGCAGAATAGTTCTACCTGTTGTTACAAAAGGGTGATCCTGGTCCCTCCCCACTCTCTGGCTTTCTTGCTCACACACATAATCCTACTGCACACAGTCAGTTCCTTTCCTGCTTCTCCACCTTGTTGTGTCACAGCCAGCAGTCCCACCAAACACCAGCACCACCTTGTGTGGACTTTCCAGCCACTTGACTCTTGAGCTAAATAAACTGTTCTTTATAAAAATACCATCGGGTGTTTTGTTATAGCAGTATAAAATGGACTAGGATAATATTTAAAGAGTTGAAGGGGGGAAAAATTCTGTTTCAGTTAACTTTTCATGGCTGTGACCAAAGCACCTGCCAAGAACAACTTCGAGGAGGAAAAGTTTATTTTGGCTCCTAGTTTCGGAGGTTCAGTTCATGGTCCTGACACCATAGCTCTGGGCCTAAGGTGAGGCGGAACATCATGGTGGAAGGGCAAGATGGAGGAAAGCAGCTCAGGACCCGACAGTCAGAAAGCAGAGGGAGAGTGCTGCACTCACCAGAGACAAAATAAAACCCCCAAAGGCCCCATGACTTCCTTCCTCCAGCTCACCTGCCTGCCTACAATTACCACCCTGTTAGTTAATCCCTATCAGTGGATTAACCTGCTCTTTAGGTTACAGTTCTTATAACCTAATCCATTTACCTCTGGACACTCTTGCATTTCCTCACATATGAGCTTATGGGGACACCTCACAGCTACACCTTAGGAGTATCCAGAGAAATTATCTCTCAAAAGTTAATAGAAATAAAGGCTTCATTAGATAAACAAAAATTGAGGTCAATTGTCACCATAGATTGTATCACTAACATCCCATGCAGGTAAGGAAATGGGTTTCCCTTTCTTTGGTGAGATGGGCTGGCTGAGAAATAAAAGCTAAGAAAAGCAGAACTGCGAAATGACCACAAAACACAGAAAGTTAGTCTCAAAGAGGGGGCAGAGATGGGCAAAGCCAACAGACAGGTCCAGCTTCTAACAAAGAAAGGAGTCCACTTTGCTTTATTTAAATTGGAAAACATCAAAGTCTTTTGATAGAAAGTTCTTTTCATCAGAAAAGAATCGAGGTGGGGGCAGGAAGGCTGCTCAGTTCCTAATGGGTTACACCCATCTCTGGTGCTGCACGGACCTTTTTGGTGGAGTGGAGGGGGAGTTCTCTTGCATCAGGAGGTCTATCCCAGTGGGACTGCCAAGGGAAGTTCCTAATGCCAGATCTACCCCCTCACTGGCTGCGATGCTGAAAAAAGCCCTCATGCATTTCACGGATGGCTACTTGCAGACCTGCCTTGCAAAAAATGTTAGTCTTTAAGGTAGTATGAAAATTATAGGGATCAGAAATTCATATCTTTAGAAAAGAAGAACATTAGAGAAGGAATAAATCAAGGTAAAATAATAAGAAAGTTACTTGATATGCTTTGAGAGAAGAGAAAATAAATAATATAATAATATAATAAATAAATAATATAAAATATATAAAGAACTCAATTAAAAACAGAGAAGGTTAAAAAAGAATGAAGACAATAAAATAAACAAAAGAATAACAATGAAGAATAAGGACAATAACAGTAAGAAAAATGGTGAATATTATTTTAATTGTTTAATAATTATTTTAAACATAAGTGGTATGAATACACTAATTAAAAGAGACTTACAGAGTAAATAAAAATATAAGACTCTATTATGTGTCTATAAGAAAGTCACCATGAATATATAAGAAAGTCACCTTGAATATAAAGACAAATCAGAAGTAAAGGGATGAAGAAAAATATAACACATTCAAAGCAAAAAGAAAGCTATAGTTTTAATTTGCATTTTTATAATTGCTAGAGATGTTGAACAATTTTTCATATATTTGTTGACAATTTGTATTTCTTATTCTGTGAGGTTTCATCTTACTCCAGTCAGAATAGCAATTATCAAGAATGCAAGGAAGAGTTAACATTGGCCAGCATTATACATTGCTGGTGGGACTGCAAATTGGTGCAACCACTATGGAAAATGGTACGGAGATTCCTCAGAAAACTAGGAATGGAATCACTATTTGATCCAGTTATCCCACTCCTCAGTATATATCCAAAGGACTTAAAATCAGCATACTGCCATGATGCAGCCACATCAATGTTTTTAGCCGCTTAATTCACAGTAGCTAAACTATGGAACCCACCTAGGTATCCTTCAGCAGATGAATGGATAAAGAAAATGTGGTACATAGGCACAATGGAATGTTACTCAGACATAAAGAAGAATGACTGTATAACATTTGCTACTAAATGGATGGATCTGGAGACTATCATGCTAAGTGAAATAAGCCGGTTCCAAAAAGCCAAAAGTTGCATGTTTTCTCTGATATGTGGAAACTAACCCACGATAAGCAGTAGGGAGAATAGAAGTTCAGTAGATTAGACAATCGGGAATAGAGGGAATGGAAGAGGAATAGAAAAAGGAACGACAGTGAAATGAGTCTGACACATTTTCCAATGTTCATATATGAAAACATCACAGTGAATCCCACCATCATGTACATCCACTAGAATGGGGTCCTAGCTAGAATAAGATCTATTCCATGCTTGTGTATCAAAATGGAGTCCACTATCATATACAATCAAAAAGAACCAATGAATAAATGAATAATTGAATAAATAAATTAAGGACAGCTGTAGTAGTGATATTAATCAGAAATAGCAAATTTTAGAGCAAGTAAAGCTATGAATGATAAAATTGGAGCATTTCATATAGATAAATAGGTTTTATTAGTATACTAAGTCTAACAATTCACCATTAACTGGTGACTTAAAGAAGACAAATTTATTTTCTCACAGTTCTGGAGGCTGAAAAGTCTAAGATTAAGTAAAGTTCTGGCCAATTTAGTTCCTGAGGGCTTTCTTCCTGACTTACAGATAGCCACCTTCTTGCTATGTCCTCACATGTTCTTTCTTCTTGTATGAATGTCGGGGGAGGATGACAAGGGGGGAGTGGCAGACACCAGAATATGTCCATCTGTAGTGTTTCTACATATACTATTGGATCAGGCCCCTACCTTATATTCATTTAACCCTAATTACCTTCTAAAGAGCTTATTTCCAAATACAATCACTTTGGGGAGTTAAATCTTGAAATATAAATTGGGGGGGGGGCAATGATTCAGTCCATAGCAGCAGTTGATTTTCCAAGAAGACATGGCCATCCTTAATTTATATGCATTTAAAAGCAGAGCATTTAAATACATGTGATAAAAACTGATAGGAACTGCAAGGAGAAACAGATAAATCCACTACTATATTTGGAAACTTTAATACTCATATATCAGTAATTGACAGAAAGAGCAAGAAAAATATCAATAAGAACATAGTTGAACTAAACCACTCAGTTAATCAACTGGGTCTAATCAATATTCATAGAATGTTTTATCCAGCAGCTCTAAATTACACATTCTTCCCAAGTTCACATGGAACATTCACCAAGATAAACCAAATTATGGGCTGCAAGACACATAACTAATCTGAAAGAATAGAAAAAATAAGAGAGTATTCTCTGAGATCATAATGCAACAAAACTAGAAATAAATAACAGAAGAATTGTTGGAAAAGCCACAAAATATTTGGAGATTAAAGAACACATCTATAAATAACACAAGGGTCAAAGAATAGGTCTTAAGAAAAATTTTTTAAATATTTCTAAATTAAAGTAAAAATTCAATATGTTATTAGTGGAATACAGCAAAAACAATGCTTAGAGGAATAGTTATAGCATTGAATGCATATAACAGAAGAGAAAAAAAATCTTAAATCAATAGTCTAAGCTAAGCTTCTGCTTTAGGAAGTAAGAAAAACAAGAGCAAATTACATCAAAGTAAATAGAAGAAATAAAACTACATCAGAAATCAATTAAATTGAAAATAAGAAATAGAGTAAATTAACAAAATCAAAAACTCATTCTTTGAAAAGATAAAAAATATGAATCTGTAGTTTGTCTAAATAAGAATAAAAAAGAGAGAAAACACCAGATCCTAATATCAGAAATGAAAGAGGGATCATCAATATAGATCCCAAGGACATTAAAGTAAATAAAGGAATATTATAAGCAATTTCATGCTCTGCTCACAAATTTGATAACCTAAGTGAACCTGACCAATATCTTTAAAAAACACACCCACTAAAACTCTCACAAGAAGTAGATTGTATCTGTTAAAGAAACTGAATCAATAATTAATAATGTTTCAAAAAGAAGGCACCAGGCCCAAATGGTTCATTGGTGATGTTTACCAACCATTAAGGAAGAAATTATACCAATTCCCAGTTTCTTCCAGAAAATAGAAGTTCAATTTCCTCCAGAAAATATAAGCAGAGAAAATACTTGCTAACTCATTATGTGAGGCTAGCATTACCCTAATACCAAAACAAACAATGACATGAAAAGAAAGGAAATCCACAATCCAGTTCTTCTCATAGACATCGGTGCAAACATCCTCAAGAGGATATTAGCAATCAAATTCAGTAATGCATAAAAAGGATTTCACACCATGACTATGCGGTTTAATCCAGGTATTGCAGGCTTTTACAATATTTGAAAATTGATGTAATGTTGGATTAATGTAATCCATCACATCAGAAAGGTCAAGAAGAGAGCTGAGCATACGCCTAGCATGCATGAAGAGAAAAAGAAAGTAAAGAAAAACCCATGTGATCAAAGCAATAGATACATTTTAAAAACCCCACAACAACATGTAACAAAACCCAATACCCATTCTCATAAAAACTCTCAGCAAAATAGAAACAGAGAGAAACGTCCTCAACTTGATAAAGAACACCTATGAAATCCTACAGTTAACATCCTATGTAATGAGAAGAAAGTATATGCTTTCCCACCAATATCAGGGACAAAGTAAAGATGTCCTGTGTCACTAATTTTATTCAACATCATACAGGAAGTCCTAATTAATGCAAGAAAGACAAGGTAAGAAAGGATATACAGATAGGAGAGAGAAGAAATAAAACTGTCTTTGCAGATTACATGATTATCTATGTAGAAAATCCCTAAGAATCAAAAACAAAACAGCAAAACTTGTGGAACTAATAAATGATTATAATAAGTTTGCATAATACAAGGCTAAAGTTAAAAAGTCAACTGCCTCCTTATATATCAATAATGAACAAGTGCTATTTGAAATTAAAAATGCAATACCATGGACAATAACACACACAGAAAAAGACAGAGAGAAACAGGTATAAATCTAGAAAAATATAACTAGATATATATGAGAAAAACTACAAAATGTCCAAAACAAATAAAATAAATCAAAGATCTAAATAAATGCAGAGATGATCTATGTTCATGGATGGGAAGACTCAATATTGTTAAGATGTCATTTATTCCCAACTCAATCTCTAGATTCATCACAATTCCAACCAGAATCCCAACAACTTACACTGTGGATATTAACAAACTGATTCAGAATTTTATGTGGAGAGGTAAAAGGCTCAGAATAGTTGATACAATATTAAAGAAGGATAAAGTCAGAGGACAGACACAAGCTGACTTCAGTATTTGGAACAGTGTGATATTGGTGAAATATAGAGGCCAGAAATAGATCCATATAAATGTGGCCAAGTGATCATATTAGCCCAAGTTGGGCTGATGGAGAACATGCTGTCTCTCCTTTCAATATGGTTGTAAGAGTACAACTGGATTTCCAAATGCAGAGGAAGGGAGGAAGGGAAAGAGAGGGGGGATATTTAGACACACACTTCATGTCTTTCACCAAAAAACAAGTAAAAACAGATCATTGACAAATATAAATTTAAAAAAACTGTAAAATGCCTAGAAAACAGCTTAGGAGAAAGTCTAGTTGGCCTTGGATTTGACAATAGCTTTTCAGATACAACACTAAAACTATCATAAACAAAATTTAAAAACTGTTAAGTTCAACTTTATTAAAATTTCTTTGTGAAAGAAAGATTGGGAACCAAGGACTGGGAGAAAAATCTTTGCAAAATACATATCCAAAAATGACTGTTATGCAAAACATGCAAAGAACTCTTAAAACAACCAAGATGTCCTTCAATGGGTGAATGAATAAACAAACTGTGGAATATCCTTACAATGGAATATTATTCAGGGCTAAAAATAAGTGAGCTGTCAAGCCATGGAAAGACATATTACCAAGTGAAAGGAGCCAAACTGAAAAGGCTACAAACTGTATGCTTCCAACTATATGACATTCAGGAAAGGCAAAAACATGGAGACAGTAAAAACATCAACAGCTGCTAGGTGTTTAGGGGGAGGAACAGATGAATAGGTGGACCACAACTACAGCACGTGAAACTATCACTTACTATAATGATGAATACATGACACTATACATTGGTCAAAACCCATAAAATGTACAACACAAAGAGTGAACCTACACTTCTAGGTGGAAATTATGTGTAACTATTTGTAACAAACATACCACACTGAGGTTAATTGTGGGGAAGGCTGGGAGGGGACATGGAGAGGCAGGGATATTTGAGAATATTGCTCTTTCCACTCAATTTTTCTGTGAACCTAAAACTGCTTTAAAAGTTTCTTAATCCTTTTTTTTTTTTTAAATCGGAAAGTTTTTGTTATGGTTTGGATCTTCAATGTCTTTCAAGAGCTCATGTTAAAGGCTTGATCCACAACTGATGGTGCTATTAGGAGCTGGTGGAAACTTTAGAAGGTAAGGCTTAGTGGAAGAAGTCAGGTCATTTAGGGCATGCCCTTGAAAGGCATACTGGGACCCCAGACTCTTCCTCTCCCTCTCCACACCCACCTCTCTCTGCTTCCCAGTTGCCATGAGCTGAGCAGCTTTGCTTAACCACACACTGACTGCCATGATGTTCTACTTCACCACATGCCCAAAGCAATAGAGCCAAGCAACCATAGACTAAAAACTCTGACACTGCAAGCCAAAATACATATTTCCTCCTTTTAAGTTGTTTGTCTCAGTTATTTTATCACAGCAACAGAATGCTGACTAACACAATTCTCTTTGGTCTTTTTTTTTTTTTTAATAGAGTTCTAGAAAAGATTTGGCTTGATATTTAGCACTTCAAACCTGTTGCAATATTTGGACTAGAGGACTGATGAGTCCACCTAAGGAGGCCAGATTGGATGTTTCTGAGCTGATTGGATATTTCTGTGCTCAGCAGAACTCAAGGTTATATACAACTCATTTTTAGTATTTGCAGTTATTATGCTCGCTGAAGTAGAGGTGAACACTGAATTAGTGAATATCATTTCTTCTAGGAGAAATGTGTATATATGTGTGTGTTGGAGAAGTATCAGCTCTAGGCTCTGGACCTGAGCATCCCAGCTCTCCTCTCTAAGGTCAGGAACCATGTGTGATGAACTGAATAAGAGGAGAAAGGAAATGAGGTGGGAGACCAGGAAGCATTATGCAGTCCCTGCATAGGTTGCTTCCCCTCTGCTGCCTTTGTAAAGCAAGAATTATTGGAAGTCAACAGGTCCAAACTTTTAAGTCCAACCAATCTAGGTTCAAATGCCTGCTAATTGACTTATGTGACTGTGAGCAAGTTAATTAACTTCTCGGAGTCTCGGTCTCCTCATCCCTATAAGAGCCACAATAATCTATATTTTGGAGGTGTTCATAAAGATGAAAAAATACAGAGTGAACAGCCAATTGTTTGTTGCTCTATAAATCCCAGGAACT
The DNA here is from genome assembly GCF_045843805.1 of Urocitellus parryii. Lineage (NCBI taxonomy): Eukaryota > Metazoa > Chordata > Mammalia > Rodentia > Sciuridae > Urocitellus > Urocitellus parryii. The sequence goes on from NC_135541.1 coordinate 107,816,325, forward strand.
AAGGAGCTGCAGATCAGGGCCACTTGCATGGGTAGGTAGATGACCCAGGAGCCTAAGTTCTGGGCTTTAATTTCATGTTGATATTTTAATGTTCATGCCTTGTTTTTCTTGGGAAGGCAGCCTTCCCAGGGCTCCCTAGGATGGAGACACAATGGCTCACACTGCAGGGTGGTTTCCTATCTACTCTTATTCTCCATATACAGCTATTATGGTTTGGATGTGAGGTGTCCCCCAAAAGCCCATGTGTGAGAATGCAAAAAGGTTTAGAGGAGAAAGGATTGGGTTATAAGAGCCTTAATTAGTGAAATAATCACCTGATGGGATTGAGAGGTAATTGGAGGCGGGTAGATGTGGCTGGAAGAGGTGGGCTATTGGGGGTGTGCCTTTGGGGTATCCATTTGTGAGCTGAACTTAGTTTCTCTCTCTGCTTCTGATCACCATGTGAGCTCTTCCCTCCACCACACTCTTCTGCCATGCTGATCGGCTTCACCTTGAGTCCCGAGGAATGGAGCTGGCTGTCCATGGAATGAGACCTCTGAAATTGTGAGCCCCCAAATAAACTTTTCCTCCTTGAAATTGTTCTTGTCAGTTCTTCTAGTCACAGCAGTGAAAAGGCTGATGGAAAGAGTAGCCATCCCTTTCACAGCCCCAGAGCACAGCCTGAGGCCCCTACAGTCTACTCTTTTGAGGATCTACCTTTCCTTTTGGGTTGTCAGATCGGACAGGTGGGCTCCCAAGTCTCTTGCTTGTACCCCTCATGTCACAGGCCCTCATGCTGATGGCTCAGTCTCTTGCTCACAAACATGGACATGTGGCACCAATGGACGACCACCACATGATGAACATATGTGCATCTTTCCATGTGTGCACACCAACATTTGCAATTGCCTACAACACAGGTATCAGTAAACATCTGGAGGTGGGAGACACATGCCACATGCACACTTGCTCCACACGTGCGGTCTGCCCTGAACAGACATGAACCAGCAAGTCCACAGACTGTCCACTTGGAGAACAGCCCAAGTGTTTCCAGTCCTGACTTGGCTTGCAGCCTGGTGGACCCAGGGCAAAAGACCCAGGCCCCTGCCAGAGCCTTGTAGGTAGAGGAGGGACCGGCTGGGAGAAAGAGCTGAGAGTCTGAGAGAATGTGGAGAGCAGGCTTATAGATCTCCGCTCCAAGGCAAGAAAAGTAAAGTACCAAGACTTAGAAGCCTACAAATCATACCGTGATGAAAGAGATCATCTCATTCTTGCCCTAACCTCTGTACTGGATCTTCCTAGAGTCAGGTATTGAGAGGAAAGCCATTGGGATCAGAAGACCTAAGAACGCTAGCTTTTCCCATTAATTTCTGTGCACTCTTGGGCAAATGATTTAACTTTTTTGACCCTGACTGTCTTCCTCAGTAAAATAGGTATAAGAAAACCTAATGTATGAAGGGGCCATCCTTCCTCACCTCCCAGAGCCTAGCAGATGTGCCTGTTTTCTGTTCTCATAGCATCTGCACATTCTCACTGAAGTTGAAATGATCCATTTACATGCTTAATTTATTTCTGACTCACCTAGGGGCCTGAGAACCCAACCCACCCCGCCAGGGCGCTGTGGAAATACCCTTATTGTAGCCCCAGCATCCTGGAGCATAGTAGGTACTCACAGGCTAGCAGAGTAACATACAATTTGGCACATAACACAAGACACATCTGGATGCAGGAGAGGTCATCGCTACTGTATTTACCATCATTAGAGATGTTGGCCTCCCACCCCCAAGGCTCCTCAGCCGTCTCTGCCTTGTGTCTTAGCTCTTCCTATGAGTAACCCAGATCTCCTCAGCAGCAAAGCTTGTCCATTTCCTTTTTTTTTTTTTAACCTTAAAGACAGATGAACATTTCCCATACCTTTTGACCTGAAAACCCTGCTGGAGTCCTCCCTGAGTCTCTTTATTTTTGTCCCCCAGAGACTAAAAACCTCCCAGACTCTTTGACCCTTTTGATTTCTCAGGAGCCATCCCCTCCCCTCTCTCTGGATGCCCAGAAGCCAAGGCCCTCAGACCACGGGAAATGTGAATTATTGGTCTCCCCAGCCACCCCTTTCCCAGAGCCAGGCTGCTCGGGTTTGGAGGCTCACATTCAATCTTGTCAGGTTCTAAAAGTAGGAGTGGTCTCAGCCCTGCGTGTCTTTCCCCTTTCAGGCATCTGGTATGACTAAACTAAGGGACAAGTTGAATACTGAATTTCCCTCATGACTCAATAAGCTCATTCCTTCCTGTACCCTCGGCTACTCCTCTGTTCTCACCTTTGCGAGGGCCTAGGTTTGGCCGCTGTGCTTCCGTAGATGGCTGGCAGCAGTTCTAGTCCACCCTGAGTCCACAAGCTCTGGGCTCAGAGGACCCCAGGGCACTCTCACTTCTGACCTGCTGGTTCCCAAGTACAGGCTTGGCTTCCCCGTGCCACCTCAGGTTGGATAATTCACTAGAGCAACTCATAGAACTCAGGATTTTTACCTACAACTGAGTTTTATTGTAGCGAAAGCAGACAAATCTGAACCAAAGGGACAGGCATATTGGGCAAGGTCAGGGAGGATCCCAAATGCAAAACTTTGGTGTCCCCAGTAGGAAAAGGGTCTCACATTTGACCCACTTTTTTTGAGGCCCCTGAAGATACCCACAGCTGACTCAAAATGACCTGTGCCTGGTTCCTATGGCTTCTTGGGGTTCCTCCTTTCTGCCTCTCATGAGGCCCACTGTTCCCCTGAACCACCCGTGACCAGGACCCAGGGCCCTTCAGGTACCTGCACAGCCCAACTTGGCCAGGCATGGACTCTCGTGGTACTGCCAGCATCTGACCCTGACCTCCGCTGCTGGACTGTACCTGTGAACACGCTCCTGCCCTCTGTTGCTAGGCTGTGAAACACAACCTACTCCTGTCACTTCTCCAGGCTCTGCACAAGCCCCCGGGGGAGAGGCAGAGATGGCTGGAGGTCAGACCAAGACATACCCATGCTCCTCTCAGAATCACCCCACTCTGTCCGAGGCTCCTTGTCTTTGAGTCTGGAACAGCAGCATCTTCTTTCCTCGGGCTTCTTCTTCTGAGGCTCTGACTCAGCTCCTCCCAGAGATCCTCTCTCCTCCCCCAGCCCTCCATGCTCTGTCTGGGCATGCCTGGACATCTGAACCCCAGGAGTATGCCATGTGGCCTTTCCTTCCTCTGGGCCAGTTGTCCAGAACCTTATACCAGGGACTTTGCCTCGTACATGCAGATTCCAAATAGGAGGAGGCTCACAACTTGCTTAGATGCCTGATGAATGCTCTTTTAACCCTTGAGGTTATATTTTCCATAAGATGCCCCAAAATATCTTTGCTTGTACAAATGGAAAAATGTGAAGCCAACATATTATTATTCTTGGTTATTTTCGGTTGTACTTTGATGGAAAAATAAGTTATTCCTTACATTAGGCCTTAACCTATAGCTATTCTGATTACATTTCTGGGAAACAGTGGTTTTTTTTAAAAAAAAAAAATTATGGACTCATCTCATATTTCCTCTTCTTTATCCTTGGATTAATATGATTATCATATACATTTTATGTGTAAAAGTTGTTTATGAGAACAGAAATTTTTCCAGGAAAAAATTACAAAATTCTTTATGATTTGACCCCACATTCACCAGCCCCTTCTGTTCACATAGCTCCCTCCCATCCCTCTAGTTACTTTCCCCGGGCTCCCTACCAGCGATCTGGTGTAGTGCTTCAGAACATGGAATCAGAGTAGAATGGAGTCAGGCTTAAATTCTGGTTCTGCCATTTCTTGGTCACATGACCTTGGGTGTGTTCCTGAACTTAAGTTACCTCATAGGAAAAAGTGCAGATAATAACAGCACCTATCTCACTACAGTGAGATGCTACTTCACACCCATTATGATGGCTACTGCTAATAATAATAACAATAACAGAAAATATCAGGTATCTGTGAGGATGTGCAAAGGCGGAACTCTTTGCTTTGCTGGTGGGAAAGTCAAATGGTTCAGCTGCTGTGAAAAACAGTAGGGCTGTTCCCCAAAACAACTAGAAATCTTGTCCAGATTTTCCCAGGTAAACTCAGAATTGATGTACAGCCAGCCATTCCCCTTCTGGGTATCAATCTAGAAAAATTTAAAGCAGGAATTTGAACAGGTAGTTGTACATCCACCTCATGGCAACATCATCCACAATAGCTAAAAGGCACAGGCAATCCAAACTGCCATCTATGGAGAAGAAGTGGATAAACACAGTGTGGTAGGTAGATACATGCAGGGGAGTATTATTTACCTATAAAAGAATGATATTCTGACATTGTATTGCATGGATGAACCTTGAAGGTACAAAAGGACAAATATATGATTCCACTTCTGTGAGGTACCTAGAGGGATCAAATCAAGATCATAGAGATAGAAAGTGGAATGGTGATTTCCAAGGACAGAGCGGGAGGAGGAATGGGAAGTTATTGTTTAACAGGAACAGTTTCAGTTTGGGAAGATAAACGAATGCTCGATGCAGATGGCAGGATGGGCTGTAGAATGATGAGAATGTACTTAATGCCACTGAACTGGCTTAAAATGATAAATTTTACATTTACTACAGTAAAATTATTTTAAGATAATAGTACCTATCTTAGAAGATCAGAGTGAAGACATAAATGTATGGATTTGCCATGACCCTGTCATATAGTAGATGCTCACAGAATGTCAGCCCCTCTTTCTAGAAAGCCATCAGAGTTGCTTCCACTCACCACCCAAACTTTCATGACATTGGGGGCCTATTCCAACCCTTTCTATTCACTTTGCCCTTTCACACTAAGCATCCACTTCCATTCTCCCATCCATTTGCTCCCAATACAGCACTGGCTCCTCTGCAGTGCATCCTTGATTTTCTTATCTAATTGTCCTACTAGACTCTGAGCTCCTTGAGGACAATGTGTGTGTCTACACCTCCCTTGTCTTAGTGCCTAGAGAGTTTAGAATGTTCATCATGAAAATGAAGAAATGATTGGGGGACTCCATCCTTCCTAAAGGGACCATCATTATTCATTGTTCTAATACAGAAGGCTCACATAAGTATAAGGACCTCCTTTCTAATGTCAAACACTTTCATGGACCTCTGTGTGAATAGTTTTTGAATTTTTAATATTTAAGGATAAAATTTTTATGTAACACTTTTTAAAAAAAATGCTCTGAACCAACTCACAAAGCTTAATGCATATAAAGTTTTGTAAGTCAGTGGCTACAACTTCTGGCCTACAGGGGGTCTGAGACCCTCATGTTGGCAACTGTGCTTCCAAGGAATGTGACATTTTCAGGGCAGGTTGATGAATTAAGATCACTTTAAATTTAAAAGATGCCAAAACATTTGAGGGTTTGTTTGCCCCACAGGCTGGCATGGAAAGAAAGTTTATTCTGGAGTCTTGGTGGAGGTCAGAAGAATTCTTGGAAACACATTCCCAGATTTGAAGGTCAGGTGCTAGAAGCCTTGCCTGTCAAGTTGGAGTTTTCTGAGAGTAAGAAAGCAAAAATTCATAGATTCCTTTGAGATCATGATGTCTGGGCTGAAGTATTCTTCCAGAATATGAGTGTCCTTATGGTAAAGAAGGTGGTCTTTTAGGAGATGATCAGTGCCCATGAAGAAAGTCCATTTGGGAAGCATTGTGTTTGTGTGGGTGGGTGGGGGGGCGATAGAGAGAGAGAGAGATAGATAGATATTAATTCCTGGAACTGTTGTAACAAAGAACTAGACACCAAGTGACTTAAAGAACCAAAATGTATTGCGCCAGAGCCTCAAGTCTACAAGATCAACATGGCAGCAGAATTGACTCCTTCTGAGAGCCAGGAGGGAGAAAATCTGTTTTAGGCCTCTCTTGTACCTTCTGGCAGTTTCTCTGCTATCTTCAGAATCTCTTGACTTACACAGGCATCACCCATTTCTGCCTCCATCTTTGTGTGGGCTTCTCACTGTGTACCTACAGCCCTTGCTCTTTATTTTATTTAATGATCTACTTTGTATCTTTACTTTTCTAAGAGTAATCTGGCAAACTTCAAATCACAAACAAAATAAACAAAAATAGACACCATGGAGAGTAGAATCAAACTTTGCCTTGACTACTAATAAATCCTGGTGGAAAGCAGTAGCGTTTCAGTGACATGGACTAGGAGTGGGGGTTGATGGTTTAGAAGTCTTAGTCAAAGCCAGGTTCAGCAAATTGTTTTCTATAAAAGGCCATATAGTAAATATTTCAGGCTATTAGGTTTTTGGTTTCTATTACAACTAGTGCAACTTTGCCATTGCCACATAAAAACAACCATAAACAATTAGTAAACAAACTGTTCTATTACTGTTCCAATAAAACTTTACTAGCAAAATCAGACAGCAGGCCAGACGTGATCCATAAGCATTGCTGGTCAAGACGATTCTCCACCCCACTGAATCCTTTCCCTTTATGCTGTTATTCTTTGCTTTATGTCATTCGCCACATCAAAGCTACCTCCTCTTACAGCTTCTCTCTCAAACTAACCCTCATGGCTTTCCTTCCCCTTTATGCAACTTATGAATGATCTTCTGCACCCATTACAACCTTCCCTCTTTGCAATATTTCACTTCCTTTCATCACTTCCCAAGTATGCAGCCTCACCATCTTTTCTTCTCCGTCCCAATTCTAACTCCGACACGAATTCATGCTCCCACCCTACCCCATGTCTCCAAAGGAGAAAGCATCAGCATTAGTGCAGGGCACTTGGATGCTGAGCTCAAGCGGTGCAGCGTATCTATAACCATATGTATGTCGTGAAAAATACTTTCAGGTCATCCACTTCAATTTATGAACCTCTTTTGGCAGCCTTTGTTCTACTCTCCAAGAAGCTCTGCCAAGTTTATAAATACTTCCTCTGAATGACAATAAATTTGTCCTCCCCTAATCTTTCACTCAATAGATAAAATCTCATTGAGGTTGCAATCTCACTGACACGTAAAGTTAACTGTTTTCTTGCTTGAGCTCAACACCCTAAGCGAATGTACTTTGAGGGCCTCCTATGCCTGGGTCACTGCTGCTTAACTCAAGGATTTCTGTCTATCCACGTCCTGGTGGTTGGAAGCCAGCGTGCTTGGATGACTGCCCCTCCTGCTGCTCGATTTCATGAAATCAAGTTGATTGGTAAAACCCAGACAGTTTACAGAGGGGCCTAGAGAAGGCCATTTCTCTGGACACTTGGCTGTACCTTCTCCGACAAGAGATGAATTCACCAGATGTGGCAGAAGATGAGGTCGCCCTTTGTTCGGATGAGCCCTGAAGAGCTTAGAGGTAAGGAAACATTGGCAATAGATCATTCCACGTCTGCTTTTACTCTTAACTCTTTCTTCCTCCTTGTCTTCGGGAACTGGTCAGTTGCGTAACACGGTACCAGATACACAGAGGACATATTTAAAGGGATTTTCTTGTCATCACGCGTGTCAACCTCACGGCACTGTCTCCTCTGCTCAGCTGCACATGACTCACTTGTCTGCTTTGTATTTCTTTTTTTTTTTTTTAGAAAGTAGTTAGTTCAGGCTACAATTCTGTTAATTTAATCTTGTTGCCTGCATTGATAATTCACTGATGGATAACTTTTTTTCCCAATGCAATGAAAATTACCACGCCGTTGAGAGGTTGACATGACACTGTGGAGGAAAAATATCACCTTTGAATTCCATTGTCTTTCCCTATTTATTGCCGAATATGTGTGTAGAGAGAATAGGTGTGACGTGTGACAAGACAAAAGAGAAATAGACAAGAACAGAGGCCCAGGGGCCAGGAAGAGCCCAGGTGGGAGCCCTGCGCAAATCTTTTTGTTCCTCCTTTTCCTTTTCTCTTCCTTCTTCTGTTTCCTCTTTATCTATCTTTTCTTTTCATCCTCCCAATTCAAAATAAATCCGGAAATGTAATCCTATGGTCATGCTTCTTTTTAAAAGACTCTCATTACCACCTAAGTCACGTGGGTCATTTTTATTTTGAGGGTTGTACCGTGAAGTTCCTAATTACTCATCATTTGAGAATAGGATTTGTCTCCTGGATCCTTAGCATCTAGCTTCCACACGCCTCAACAGGTACACGTCTAAAATGGAAAATAAAATATCTTCCTTGTCAGAACAGAAGACAGCAATGGTGATTTAGAGTGTTTGGTTCTTCCTCTTCCCTCCCCCTCCCTCGCTCTCCTTACTCATGCTCAGCTGTGTCATTCGGATGACCCATGAGCCAGGCATTCACCAAGGGTTCCTCCCAAGGGAAGTAATGACTCACACAGTCCACCTCCCTCCCGGGGAAGCCACCTGTGAGTTCCGCTGCTGAGAGATCAGGGCAGGGCTCTGAACCCGATAGAGTTGCCGCTCAGTACAGACTGCTGATTGACTGAGGGACCATCTGGCTTGTAGTCTGACCCTCAGGAATGGCACTGAGAAGATGACACCCACCAGGCCCAGAGACACACAGAGGAGGCTGAGTCAAACGGGAGCTTCCCCACTGTCAGGCTAGTGGACCTTGCAGACCTAGGGATCTGAATTTAAACCTTGGCTCCAGCTGTTGAACTTCTGAGCTGAGAGACCTTGTGCTTCTCACTTCATATGTCCGAATCTCATTATTTGCATCTATAAACTGGAGAGAACGCTGCCTGTCTCATAGGCTTCTTGTGAGCACCCATGAGATGGATATCCATAAGGCAGCTACCATAGAAGATGAGAAAACATGGAGAATGGAGGAAAGTGACAGACATATATGCAAGTTAGTTTAGGGGAGTGGAAGCCACGGGTGATGGGGTTAAGGTGGGGATCCAAACTAGCCCAGATATCAAGGCTCCAAAAGGAAAGCTGGGACTCTGTACTTTGGGTGCTGGGTAGATTCTGAACGTGCTAACTACACAGCACCACCTAGGGGCAGAGCCTGCTTCAGTCAAGGGGTGGTCTCAGCAAAGACCTTGGACCCAAGAGAACTCCCAGTCCCTGTTCACTAGTGCCCCCCTTGTTCTTGTCTCTGCTCCCTTCTTTCCCATCCCATGTCCTTTCCCACCCTGGGCTATTTCCCATTTTCCCTCTATCTCCTCTTCCGTGCCGTGTTTTTTACACTGGGGTCCTCAGGGCTTTGGACAAAATGAAGAATCTGTGGGAAGTCAGATAACAACCATTCCCAAGCAGTTCTGCCCCTCCTCCTGCCTTCATGTCACTGACTTCCTCTGGATGGCATTAGAAACTCTTGCATCGCCGCAGCCACACTGTCCCTGGACTGGAACAAGGGTCCATCATGGTGCTACTGACAAACAGCAAGGTTTCATGGTAGGTAGTGAGAAGACAGTGGTGAAGAGGGACACTCTCCCTCCACATCCCCGGGGTCCACTGACTCTATCAGGAATCCTGCTGTGAAGTTTTTCTTGTTCTCTAACCAGAATAAGGACCGTACCCAAAGAGTCACAAGCTAAAGCCAGTATTAGAGTTCTCATTTATGATGGGAAAAAAAAATTCTCAGAGAGTGAAGGACAATTTTGGCCAAGTCAGCTTCTTATGAGAATTGCCAATTTCTACTCTCTGTTCTAAAAAATCATGATTTTAAAACAATGCTGAACTCTTTCTTTCAAAATACATCTACAAAGGGATTTTGGATTTAGTTCAGCATTCTCTCTGCACCTCCTTAAATCCTTCTTCCCAAGAACCGATTTGCTTTCAAATTCCAACAAGTTGCTCTTGATGTGGCATTAAGTTTGTTCAATACAAAGTGCTTTTGAAAGCTTAATAGGAAACTTGTAACACGATAATGAACTTCCTGAAATTAAAAATTACCAGAATTAGAATTCTAGAATTCTAATTAGAATGCATCACTTCCATAAACTTACATGTTCCTGGATTTCTCAGCAAATTATTGAATACTAATTTAAGCAGGAAACAACAACAACAACAACAAAAATACAACTCATTGTATTTCTGTTTACTTATCTTTCCCCAAACCAAATGTTATTTAGTACACACTTCTGCTCTGATTGTGTCCATTAGTAAAATTTGTTTGAATTTTGCAAATTCCTAGTGCACATTAGGGGGCTAACTTTAGCAAATACTTTAGCAAATACTTTAAAATACCAAAAATTCGGATCAAGGCAAAGGTACATGGGGAAAGAATTACCTGTGGCAATTGAAGAGTAGTTAGAAACACATGCATTTCTTTCTCATTTTTCCCTTGCTGATAATCATCTGTTGTATGTATAATGGAACTATGGAATTCTCCCCTTACTCACAATTTCACTTTCCATGATTTCAGATACTTGTGGCTAACCTCAATCTGAAAACAATAAGTGGAAAATTCCAGAAACAAACAATGCATAAATTTTAAATTGTGCACCATTCTGAGTAATACGGTGAAATCTTTCACCACTCTAGTCTACCCTACTTGGGATATGAACCAACATATCCACATAGTATGCACTGCCCACCTCTTAGTCTCTTACAACCATATTGCTTTTCAGATCAACTCCCCAGTATTGTAGTGCTCGTGTTCAAGTATTCCTTATTTTACTTAATTGCCTCAAAGTACAAGAATAGCGATGCTGGTTAATTCACATATGTCAAAGTGAAACCAGAAAGTGCTTCTTTTAAGTATCATCTCACATTTTCACGAGAAAAGGAAGGGTGAGTATAACACAATAAAGATATTTTGGGAGAGACCACATTCACATTACCTTCATTGTAGTATATCGTTATGACTGCTCTATCTGGTTAGTAGTGACTGTTGCTAATCTCTTACTGTGCCTCGTTTATAAACAAAACTTTACCATAGGTATGAACGTGTGGGCAAAACACAGTAGAAGATTCAAGACAGCGGATCAGGTGAAGGCTGCACTTGGAGTTGCTCTGTGACTCAGGATTTAAGCAGAGGAGTACTGCTTCTTAATAAGTTGTAAAAAAGAGGGAATTCACTGAAATCCAACATTGGACAGTCAGAGACTCTTAAGGACATAGAAATTTTGGTGCATTGAACAATAGACTAGAGAGAGTACACGGAAGCCAAACCAGTAGTGGTAGCAGCAGTGTCAGCGGTGCCAATTCACTGCAGTGGGAGGGATATTACAAACACAGAGAGAAACACAACCAAATTATCATGGAAAAACTTGCAGGACAGCAAAGCTGTCCCAGAACTCAGCTGAACCAGTGAGCTGGTATTTGAAAAGTGCTCTGTATTTCTCAACTGGCATCTGGAGAGCCGAGGCTGCAGCATCTCGAGGCAGCCATGATGCAGCTTGCTGCTATGGAAACCCAGGAGACCACAGCAAATGTTGCCATACCGTCTCTGCAAGTGCCTACCATGTGGCCTGTGGTATACCAAGTAGGTGATCTAAACAGGGGCAGAGAAGGTTGCATACAGGGGAGTCAAGTCAGAGATATGGAGGGGAGCACAACTTACTTTCCCTTTAGTCTGATGCCTCATATGACTAGCTGTAGCGGGTTGGGGAACTGAACGTGTGAGAGCAGAACACTCAGGAACTGAGCCTTGGAAGGTCGTATTCATGGACAGTGATGTGTACGAGACCTGTGGAGGGTTTAGTCCCATGCCTCTAATTCTTGGAAGCAGGGGGTGACTACCAACATCATACACTTAGCAGAGATCAACATCTGCCTGGCCCTATGGATATGTTAATCTAATCTCCCCATAGCAGATATTACTTGACCAAGTCCCAAAGGCTTGATTAAAGCTAAATCCCAGCCACCAGAACTTCCTTTTTAAAAGTCTGTAGCAGCCCCAACTGGGAATGCGTGCATCTGGTCTAACCAGACAAAGCTCCTATTGACAGTACTTCTCATTCTGTCCTACTATATACAGAAAGGAAGCTGATCCCCGCAGCTAAGGAGGCTGCCGCGGGAGGACCATGAGTCCAAAGCCCACTTCAGCAGCTTAGTGAGGCCCTAAAAAACTCAGTGATACCCTGTCCCTCTATAAAATACAAAAAAAGAGCTGGGGATGTGGCTCAGGGGTTAAGTGTCCCTGGGTTCAATCCCCTATACCAAACCAAACCAACTTGATGATCAGAACAAAAAGAGGATGGACTTGACCACCTCCAGCCCTTGCTTTCTGCAAGCAGTACCTAATGAAGAAAAAATGGAAGGAAAGGCCATCTGGTGTAGGCAGTGAGTATTCACCTTTGCCAATAATTTTGCCCACCTCCGCAAAATCGATTTCTCATTTTTCTTTAAGAGTTTTTATTTTGGGGGGTCAGACAGAAAGATGATGGCATAGAGGAGGTCGCTTTCCAGGCTGCCTCATGGAATGAAACCAAGAAAGTGGGTAGGCAGCTTCTCAGTAAGGTGGGTGAAAAAAAAAACAGAAAGGATTTTACAGGAAATTAATACTGGACAATTCAAAGCAGCTCAGGGACTTGAGGACCAATTAGGAATCCTCAAAATGAAGGAACAAAATCAAGAAGAGATTCCCTGTACCACCCATGTTGGAGCAAAAGTGGAGGGAGAGAGGAATAAAGGGAACCCACATTTTGGGGAGGCTCGTGGTATATTTGGTACAGAGAGATCAGTGATCAAAGACGCTGCCAGACTGGCCCAGAAGGTGTGCTACACAATAGCCTCATGAAAGAAAAATACCGGGTCCCTCCCAGCACCCTGTGGAGAGTCAAGGAAGGAGCCATTTTGCAGTTTTACTGTGGAAGCAGCTGCTATGGGAGTTGAATCCTGGAAAATCCAAGCTGGGCCCAAAAAACAGGACTTCCAAATGCCCAACACACATCACAGAGTGTGTCTAGGAGACCAAGAGAATTTCAGATGTGGAGAGGGTTCTACACAGAGAAATAGAGGTCATGAAAACCCACCCACCTTCCTCCTCCCCTTTAAGTCCTGTGGCTCACAGGACAGGCAGAGGTTGGTGTGACCAAGCTTGGGGACAGAACCCAGGAGACCAGGAAAGATGGGGTATGCAGGTGGTGGAGGGGGTGAAGGATTGGCTTCTTCACCGTATGAATGGACCCCAGGCATGAGTCCAGCATGGATTGGAGCTGCTGGGCCCAGGAGGTGTGCTGATTTACAGTCTTCAGACCAACTGCCACTCAATGAAACATTTGGGGCCCACCTAGACCTAAACCCTGCCTTCAGGAGCTCCACCTCTGGGAGCCTCTCTCACAGAACTCTACAGCAACACCACCCTGAGGGTGGAGCAGACATCAGTCTCTAGATCACTCTACCCCACACCACCAAGAAGGGAAGCCAAGAATTTGTGAACCCCAACAGGCAACTGGATGAGCAACACAAAATCAGGAAGAATTTGACAGTCTATGGAAATGGAAAGAAAGACATTTAGGAATAGGAAACTAACATATATTCTCACTGAAAACTTTTGACCACTGCAATGGGCACGATTCCTTAACTCATCATCAGTATTTTTTTTTCTGTTAATTGTGAGCTGATTGGTGCATGGGCACTTGTACATATTGGTCTCTTTTTTTTTTCTCATTTTAGCATTTTTTGAAGGTAATTATTTCCCATGGCCCAGTCTTTTCAGGGCTAGGATATTTGATTAGTCTATGTATGTATATATATATATACATATATATATATATATGTATATATATTCCTTTTTACTTTTTTGTTTCCCAGGATTCTCTTTTTCTCTTTTGTTCTGCAAACAGCCAAACTCTGTTGTTCTCTGTCTCCCCTTAATTTTTAACTTCTATTTTCTCTTTCTCTCCCTTGTAATTATCACATTCTGCATCTCTTCTGTATTCTCCCTGTTTACCTTTTGAAACTGCAAATCTGTTTGCAAACTTACTGTTTTACTGTTGGCCCTAGCTGATATAATCATATTGTTTGTTTATTGTGACAACTAACATTGTAGATGTCAGAGTAGCAACTACTTGGTTTAATGCTGTATATTGTTTGCATTTTGTGTTTTTATTATTTGTCTCTCCCTAAACTATGAGATATTAGAAACCTTCAGAGACACTATAAGTCCACAGGGTATAAACTCTGCTTCCTTAGATCCAAACTGTTAGATGGGTAGACACACAAACAACATGAAAAAGCAAGGGGAAAAAAAAACCCATCCCAAACAAATCAATACCTCAAAACAAAACCGTTGACACCACACTGGAAGAAATGTCAGAGAGTGAATTTACAATGTTCATAGTTAAACTGATCCATGAGGTAAAAGACAATGTAAGGAGTGAAATCAGAGAAAAAAAATACAAGAAGTGAAAGATCACTTCAAAAACAAAATAGCAATTCTAAAGAAGAATCAATTAGAAATCCTCAAAATGAAGGAATCAATAAACCAAATTAAAAATTTAATGGAAAGCATCACCAGCAGACTAGAACACTCAGAAGACAGAGATTCAGGCAATGAAGACAAAATATATAATCTTGAAAATAAAGTTGACCATGGAGAAAAGATATGAAGAGATCATTCAAGAAATATGAGATAAAATGAAAAGACCAGATTTAAGATGTATCAGGATAGATGAAGCCTCAGAAATACACACCAAAAGAATGCACATTTTTTCCATGAAATAATATCAGAAAATTTCCCATACCTTAAGAATAAAATGTAAAAAATCAAATACAGGAGGCATACAGGACTCCAAACATATAAAACGACAAGACTCAAACCAAGGCACATTATTATGAAAATGCCTAAGGATTGAATTTTAAAGTCAGATAGAGAAAAATTACAGGTTGAATTTAGAGTAAACCAGTCTGGATTTCAGCTGATTTCTCAACCTAGCCCCTAAAATCTGGGATATCTTGGAATAATATATACCATGCTCTGAAAGAAAATAGATGTCAATCAAGAATATTTTACCCAGAAAAATTAAGCTTCAGACTTGAAGATAAAATAAAAACCTTCCACAATAAACAAATGTTAAAAGAACTTACACTTAGAAAGCCTGCATTACAGAACATAGTCAAATATTTCATGAAGAAGAAATGAAGAACAGAATTAACAACCAGCAAAGAGAGGAACTACACCAGAAGAAACAGTCAATCAAAGGAGAAATTAATACAAATTAAAAACCAGAAATAAATCCCAATGACAGGGAATAAAAATCAGTTCTCAATAATAACATTGAATGTAAATGGCCTAAACATATCAATCAAAAGACACGCAGACTGGCAGATTGAATTTAAAAATAAGCCTCCAAGAGACTCACCTCATAGGCAAAGACATCCACAGAACGAAGGTGAAAGGATGGGAAAAACAAATCATTCACTTAGATCTAATAAATAAGCAGAAGTTTCTTTTTAATGCACAATACTTTTAATTTATTATATTTACCATTCAGGGCAATATACTTCAAAGAAAAAAAATCCTCTTATCTAATTGAGGCTTTGTACCCACTGACTATATTCTACTCATTCCTTCCTGCTCCCAGTCTCTGTAACCACCATCCCATCTTCTCTTTCTTTTTATTTGATTGTTTTAGATTCCATATACAAGTGACAAAATGTATATTTATCTTTCTGTGCTGGAATATTTCACTTTTCCAATTCTATCCATCTTGTAATAAAGTGACAAAATCTCTTTTTTTATAATCCTGAATAGTATTCTATTTCCTTTATATCTTCCTCTGTTGATAGACACATAGATGGATTCCATAGCTTAACTATTATTAATAGTGCTGCAAGGAACATGGAAGCATAGATATCTTTAGGATTCCAATTCTAATTCCTTGGTATATATTCCCATAAATGAAATTTCTGGATTATATGGTAATTCTATCTTTGAGGAATCTCCACAGGCTTTTCTATAATTGCTGTCCTAATTTACAATCGGGAATTTCTATCCTCCTATAAGATAAAGTAGACTTCAAGCCAAAGTTAATTCAAAGGGACAAAGAAGGTCATTTCATAAGGCTTAATGGAATTATGCAACAACGAGAAATAACAATCATAAATATTTATGCCCCAAACATTTAAGCATCTACATACATCAAACAAACCCTTCTTAATATGAATGACCAAATAGACTACAACACAGTAATACAGGGTGACTTTAAAATGATTCTCTCATCACTGGATAGATTGTCCAAACAACAACTAAATAATGAAGCTATAGAACTAAAAAATATAATTAATAATTTAGACTTAACAGCTATACATAGAATATTCATCCACCAATGACTGGATACATTTTCTTCTAAGCAACACATGGATCATTTTCTAAAATAGACCATATCTTTGGACACAAAACAACTCTTAGCAAATAAAAAAAATTAAAAATAGAGATAATGCCTTGCATTGTATCAGATCATAATGAGATAAAATTAGGAATAAATGAAAAAATTAAAATAGAAGCTAATCTAACACCTGGAGACTAAATAATACACTATTGAAGTATATTATAGGTAAATGAGAATACACTATAAGTAAATGAGAATAGTGATACTAAATATGAAAATCTCTGGAATACTATGAAAGTGGTTCTAAGAGGAAACCTCATAGAATCTAAAGACCCTTGAAGAATAAGAGCAAATCAATATCAAAAGCAGAATACAGGAAATAAAATCAGAGTTAAAATCAATGAAATTGAAACAAAAACTTCAAAAAATCAACAAAACAAAGACATGATTCTTTGAATAATAAATAAAATTGATAAAACCTTAGCCAAACCAACCAAGAGAAAGGGGGGAAAATCCAAATTATTAAAATTCATGATGAAAAAAGAAATATCACCATTGACACTACTGAAACACAGACAATAATCAGAAACTATTTTGAAAATGTACACTTTTATAAAATAGAAAATCTTGAAGACATCAACAAATTTCTAGAGACATATGACCTACCCAAATTGAACCAGGAGGACATAGAAAATTTAAACAGACCAATTTTAAGCAATGAAATTGAAGATGACATCAAAAGCCTACCAACAAAGAAAAGCCAAGGACCAGATGGATTCTCAGCCAAGTTCTACCAGACCTTTAAAGAAGAACGAACCCCAGTCCTCCTCAAATTATTCCATGAAATAGAAAAGGAAATAATTGCTCCAAATTCATTCTATGAAGCTAGTATCATCCTGATAACAAAAAGCAGCCAGACACATCAAAGAAAGAGAAATTCAGACCAATATCCCTGATGAACATAGATGCAAAAATCATTAATAAAATGCTGACAAATTGCATACAAAAACATATTAAAAAGATAGTGCGCTATGATCAAGTGGGGTTCATCCCAGGGATGGCAGGTTGGTTCGACATATGGAAATCAATAAATGTAATTCAACACATCAATAGACTTAAAGACAAGAATCATGTGATTACCTCAATAGATGCAGAAAAAGATTAATGAAATAAAACATCCATTTGTGTTCAAAACACTAGAAAAACTACTACGAATACTAGAAACAAATCTCAACATTGTAAAAGCTATATCCATTAAACTCAAGGCCAACATTATTCTAAATTAAAACATTCCCTCTAAAAACTGGAACAAGACAGGGATTCCCTCTTTCACCACTTCCATACAACATAGTCCTTGAAACCAGCCAGAGAAATTAGGCAAAATAAAAAAATTAAAGGGATATGAATAGGAAAAGAAGAATTCAAACAATTCCTATTTATTTTACTTACAACACGATCCTATATGTAGAAGACCCCAAAAAACTTCACCAGAAAATTTGAACTCATAGGTGAATTTAACAAAGTAGCAGGATATAAAACTAACATCCATAAAATCAATTGTGTTACAATACACCAATGATGAACCAGCTAAAAGAGGAATTAGTTGAACTATCTCATTTACAGTAGCCTCAATAAATAAGTAAATAAATACTTGGAAATCAATCTAACATAAGAGGCCAAACACCTCTACATGAAAACTTCAGAATACTAAAGAAAGAAATTGAAGGAGAACTTAGAAGATGGAAATACCTCCCATGTTCTTGGATAGCAGAATAAAATTTCATTCCTATCTCTCACCCTGCACAAAACTCAACTCAAAGGGGATCAAAGACCTAGGCATTAGACCAGAAACCCTGCACTGACTAGAAGAACATGTAGGCCCAACACTTCATCATGTCATCTTACGAACTGAATTCCTCAAAAAGATTCCTAAAGTATCAAAAGTAAAATCAAGAAGCAATCCATGGGATGGCATCAAATTAAAAAGGTTCTCCACAGCAAAGGAAATAATCAAGAATGTGAAGAGAGAGCCTAAGGATGGGAGAAAATCTTTGCCACCTGCACCTCAGATACAGCATTAACTCCAGGATATATAAAGAACTCAAAAAACTTAATACCCCCCAAAATACAAGTAATCCAATCAAAATGGGCAAAGGATCTGAACAGACATTTCACAGAAGAAGAAATACAAATGGTCAACAAATATATGAAAAAAATGTTCAACATCTCTCGCAATTAGAGAAATGCAAATTAAAACTATACTGAGATTCCATCTTACTCTGGTCAGAATGGCAATTATCAAGAATATAAGCAACAACAAATGTTGGTGAGGGTGCAGGGGAAAAGGTACACTCATACATTGCTGGTAGCACTGAAAATTGATGCAAACATTATGGAAAGCAATATGGAGATTCCTTAGAAAACTTGGAATGGAACCACCTTTGACCCAGTTATACCATTCCTTGATTTATATAAAAAGAGTTAAAATCAGCACATTTCAGTGGCAAAGTGTTTATAGCAGCTCAATTCACAATAGCTAAGCTATGGAACCAACCTAGGTACCCTTTGACAGAAGAATGGATAAAGAAAATGTGGTACATGAACCCAATTAAATATTACTCAGCTATTTTTATGAAATTTGCTGATAAATGGGTGAGTCTGGAGACTATCATGCTAAAGGAAATAAGCCAATCCCACAAAACCAAAGGTTGAATGTTCTCTCTGACATGCAGATGCTAATACACAACAAGGTGCAGGGGAAATAGAAGTTCAGTGAATTAGACAAAGAGGAATGAATGGAAGGGAGGAGGATATGATTAGGAAAGAGAGTGGAATGAATCTAACATGACCTTTATATATACATACATGAGTATGCCTCAGTGAATCTCATGTACATCCCACATCCAAAAAAGTGGTATCCTAATTACCATAAGATATACTCCATGTTTGTATAAAAAAATGTCAAAATAAATTCTACTGTCATATATAACTAAAAAGAACAAACAAAAAAAATTTTTAAAGTTTTTTTTTTTTTTTAAATTTTGGGTGTTGCTGTGCTGATTGATTCATGGATACACACAGAGAGACACACATCCACATATGTTTCTTTTTATCTTGCTTTTGTAATATTGTAATTTTTTTAATTTTCTTTTTTTGTCTTTTGAGAGCTAAAGTGTTTTTCTTTGTTTATTTTGGTTTTGTTTTGCTTTTTTTTGTTTCTCTTGTTTCTTGCCTGTCTTCTCCCTCTTTTTCTTTATTTTGTTCTTTTATTTATTTTTCTCTTCCTTGTTTATAGCCATCACTTAATATACCTCTTCTGTTTTTCTCTGTTCTTGGTTTATATAATTCCTGTCCCCACTATTTATGTTGTTGTGTTTATTAATACTGTGAATGACATTGTTGATACTTGCTGTTTATTTTAATGCCAGATCTAGTTCACAGCTATTTGTTTATCTTGCTCTTGGCAATTTCCAAACCTGCTATTCTGGTTGTTGTGGTAATTAGTGCTCCAGATGTCTTGGTAAGTACTACGTATTTATTTTTTAATGCAATACATTATTCTCTGCTGTTGTTTGTTACCCCTTTTCTATGAGATGCTGGGAACTTACTGGGAAACTGAATTTACAGGGTAGAAACTCTGCTGGTGAGCTATCTATAACACAGCCAAGAGACAGTATGACTTTCTCCACATACAAACTAACCAAACTCAAACTTCAATGATACTTTTTTTAAAACAAATAATAGAGAAGATAAAAACTGCAAGCCAATGACTAGACCCCAAGTAGGAATATCTAGGGATCACTTATGGTCATCCATTCCTATAGCAAAAGCAGAATTAACACAAAACCTGTGGACATCACACCTATAAGGGGTCTCAATATAGAACAATACCACACCCCTTTAGAATATACAAAGTTTTTAAGTTGCAATCACAGAGGGTATACCCCACATACCCTGCTATATACCACACTATTGCCAGATCTACAAGAACACCATTCTTATGAACTCTATAGGGAAAGTGGAATTCTCAAGTTCTGACACAATACACACTGTATCAAAATACATTAATCATTACAAAAGGACTACAAGGGAAAATATATTGAAAAACCCACTTGGAAATATATTGAAAAGTTCACAACTTGATATCCCAGAACACTTTGCAAAGAGAAAACTGTATCCTAAAAAAGCCCATATATAAAAGAAGCACATCCCAACAGATGCACAAATCCCAATACAGGAATACAAGAAATATGAAAAACAGCATATCATAATACCTCCTAAATTTCAAAATTCACCAACATCAGACTCCAAAGCAACTGAAGTGGATAAAATACCAGAAAAATAATTCAAATTAATGATTATAAAATTATCCATGAATTCTAAAACACACACACACACACACACACACTCACACTGAATGCATTAAGGAAGTCAGTACAGGATATGAATGAGAAATTCAATGAGGAGATAGAGATATTAAAAATGAACTAAAAAGAAATCTTGGAAATAAAAGGTATAGTAAATCAAATTAAAAATTTAGTTGAAATCTCTCTAAAGAGATTTCTAAACCTGCTAAAACAGAATCTCAGAGCTGGCAGACCTCCATAAGTATTAAAGAAAAGAAAATAAGTAACCATGACCAAAATATACAAGAATTTAGGGACAACATTAAGAGACCAAATTTAAGAATCAAAGGAATTGAAGAGGGTTGTGAGATGTAAGCTAATGACATGGAAAACCCCTTCAGGGAAATAATAACAAAAATTTCCAAACTTGGGAAATCCCAAGTAGACATATAAAACCAAGATGCATTCAGAACTCCAAATAGATGAGATCAAAAGAGAACTTTCCTTAATACTTTATAGTTAAAATTCTTAACATACAGAAAAGGAATAAAATTTTAAAAGCCTCAACAGAGAAAGATCAGGTCATATTTAGAGTCAAGACAATCAGCATTATTCCCGATTTCTCAGTACAAACTCTAAAATCCAGGAGGTCTTGGAAGAGATATTTCAAGCCCTGAAAGAAAATAAATGTCAACAAGATTGTTATGTCCACTAAAGGTATCTATGTTCAGAAACCTTCCAAGATAAGCAGAAACTAAAAGAATTCATGACTATTAAGCTGGCAATAAAGAAAATATTTAAGGAACTATTACATACAGAAGAAATTAACAACAAACTCCAGAGCTCACAATTGGAATTTAAAGAATGTTAAACAAATGAGAAACAGGACCAAATTAAACTTTAGAAATAAATCAAGATGGCAGGAATTAATAAATATCTCTCTGTAATAACATAGAATGTAAATGGTCTGAACTTTTCAATGAAAAGGCATAACATAGGCTGGAAGAATGTATTAAAAACCAGATCAAATAATATATTATTTTCAAGAGACTTACCTTATAGGCAAAGGCAGTCATAGGCGGAAAGTAAAAAGATAGAAATTGATATATCATAAAAGTGGAACCTGAAAAACTGCAGGAATCGCTATTCTGAAATCCAAAAAAGCAGACTTCAAGTCAAAATTAATCAGAAGAATGAAGAAGGTCATTAGTACTGTTAAAGGCAACAATTCAACAAGAAGACATAATGATAGTAAATATCTATGCTCCAAACATTGGTGCACATAATTACTTTAAAGAAATTCTACTTGACTTAAATACTATCCAGATACAGATACCTCGAGGAAAGAAAACTACAGACCAATATGCTTGATGAATTTAGATGCAAAAATCCTTAAAATATTAGCAAATTATATTCAACAACATATTAAGAAGAACGTGCATCACAACCTAGTTGGTTTCCATCCAGGATTGCAAGGATGTTTTAACATATATGCAAATCTAAGAACGTAACTTACCACATAAATTAATAGAACTAATGACAAAAATCACATAGTAATCTTAATAGATCTGGAGAAAACCTTTGACAAAATTCAACACCTGTTCCTGATAAAAACATTGAAGAAACTAAAGATAGAAGGAACTTTACCTTAACATCATAAAGGCTATATATGACGGAACCCAAAGTCAACATCACAGTAAATGAGGGAAAAATTAAAATCGTTTTCTTTAAAATATGGAATAAGAGAAGGATGACTACTCACCACTCCTATTCAATATAGTCCCATTAATTCTAGCCCAATCAATTAGTCAAGAGGAGAAATAAAAGGGATAAAAACTAGAAAAGAATGAAGTCAAATTGTCACTATTTACAAATGATAAGATGGTATATCTAGAAGATCCAAAAAGCTGCACCAGAAGACTGCTAGAGCTAATAAACAAATTCAGCAACGTATCAGGCTACAAAATCAACATACAAAAGCCAATAGCTGCTGAGTATGGTGGCACATACTTGTATCCCCAGCCACTGGGGAAGATGAGGCAGGAGGATTACAAGTTCAAGGCTAGCCTCAGCAACTGAGAGAGATTCTGTCTGAAAATCGAAAATAAATCAGTGACGTAGAGAAAAGGGACCGGTGGGACTGAGAAGGAGAGACAAAGGGAAATATAGGAGAATGTTAATGACCAAATTACATTGTTAAATTGTGTGTATGTATGAATAGGTAACAACAAATTCTATCACTATGTATAATTATAATTCATAAATAAAAATATGAAAAAAATATTTAAAATTTTAAAATATAGAAGAAACATGAGGGAACTTCAAAACAAATAAACAAAATCCTATTATTTTGATATAAAAGAGTAATCCAGAATATGTAGGGTTCTTTAGTATCTGAGGGTTTTAGCATCCACTGGGAATATTTGAATATATTGTGTGGTCTGAGAAGCAAATGAAAGCAATACAGGAAGCAAATACAAAGAAAGATGATTCAGTCAGGTTCAAAGTTGTGAGTTAGACAAAAATACCTTTGTTGGTCTTAGAGCCCAGGAAATAAAATTTCTTTGAGTGGCTAGTGTTTATGGATTCTAATTCGACTTGAAATGAGGTAATGATATGACTCAAATCTGAGCTTGGAGCTATTGACCACTTTCTTCTTTAAATTATCAAGTGCTTGTTATAGATGTAAATCAGGGCTAGAACCACTTATAGCAGCACAGAAAGCAGGAACTTAGTAGAAAACTTACCAATATTTTATTAGGCCTTTAGAGACCCAAGCAACCTAAGATATCAATTTCCAAAAATTTCATGAGAAAGTAATCACCAAAATTTTGTAGAATAACAGAGCTGTTTCCTAGTGACAAGTATATTTCAACCCCAGAATGATTTAGCTTCAAGAATAGAATTCTTGAGAATTAGCAGGAGTAATACTTTGGGTTTATAAACTTGCTTATATTTATTTTAAGTATTTTAGGAGAATTGGTCTTTAAAATTTAAGTGGTCGGGAGCTAGGGATATAGCTCAATGGTAGAGTACTTGCCTAGCATGCTTGAGACCCTGTGTAAAATCTCCAGTAATGCAAAAAGAAAAAAAAAGAAAAGAAAAAAGAAAAAAATCAGTCTGTGATTTCAAAATAAAATGTATAATTAATTAGTTGTGATTTATGGCTGAAATGTTATGGTTTTGTGATTGGTTTGGTTTTTAAACATTGGAAGGACCTAAGCAGTGCCATATTTATTGTTTTAATTTATTAGAATTATAAGGAGTTTTTCAGACAATTGATTTATTTTTTAAAAATCAAGTACATGGAATTCATAAGTGTGGTTTAAAATTTTTGAAGGTGTTTACCTTCTTAGCAGGACTTGCTTTGCCACCCTTTTAAAAAATGCATCCCCTTCCATCTTTTCTGTTTCATTCATCTCATAGAAATTATCACCTTCCAACATAACATTTAATTCATTTCTTTATTTTGTTCATTTTCTGCCTTCCCCTGATTAGCATATAAGTTTCGGAGTGGGGCAAGATAGTTCAGTTCGTGTCCTTTTTTTTTTTTCCCTGATATATACTTAGCACCTGGACCTGAGGTTGGTAATATTTTTTATCTTTAACAGAATAAATGAATGAATAAAATTCATAAAATGAACTTAAAAACTTAAGCATGAACACAGATTGTGAATGTGGATTTTTAATAGACTATTTTTAAAAACAAGCTTCTGTGATATTGTCTTAGAACTCATAAGAATCCCTCAACTATACCTCAAAAGTCACATGTAACGTTTTGCAATATCTCTGAGTTTGGCTTAGGAGGCCAGTGCTAATGCGAGCATGTAGGTGCTTTCTGACAATTTTGTCCTCTCTCAGTGGCTGTTGTTGTGCTCAACAGCTGCTTGTTAGTGAAGCGATCACTCTCTTGGGCAAGGAAAGCAGAAAAAAACAAGATCCAGGAGTTCTACTGTTTCCATGTTGCTCCTTAATATTGTAGCTCCTTAATGTTGTAGCTCCTTAACGTTGTATGCTTTAACAGAAACATAAAAAATTTTAAACTTTCCTTCTTATTTTTCTCTTTACACTTCAGTGCATGTGAGGTTATTACTTTCCTGACACAGGATCATGTTGACATGTTGGGTTTAGCTCAATGGTACATTTGTACTGCTTTTCTAAAATCCATACTCAAAGGGAGTTACCTGGTACAGCTATACTGGCTTTGTAAGTCCTCTCTCATCTGATTCAGCTCAACTGCAGTCTCAGCATAGATATCAGAGGATCCAAACAGCTGATAGGCCAAGGGCACTGTGGCAGTCTTGAAAGACATTATTAACATATTATCTATCATCATAATGACGTATTACCAACAACTTGGAAACTCGGTGTATCAAACAATAATCAATATTGTCATAAATCCTTGGTTGACTGGACAGTTCAAGGTTTGACTGAGTTTGGCGGGGCTCGCTCAGTGGTCAGGTATAGGACAACTGTGTTGTTATTGATTCCAGCTAAACTCCCATTTGTGGGCAGTCTGCTGGGACGTGTGGGATAACTCAGCTCTGCTCTACGTGGTTTCTCATCCTCCAGGAGCCTAGCTAGCACTGGCTTGTTCTCATGGTGGAAACAGGGACCTAAGTCAGAGGGAGAAAGAAGTATGTAAGACTCTGAAGGCTTAGCTCCCACACTGATATTTTGCCACTTGCAAGGTGTTTTCTTGGTAAGAGAAGACAACGATGTCAACCCAGATTCAAAGGACGAAGCAGTAGATTCCATCCCTGATGGAAGGAGCTGCACAGAGGCCATTTCTGCAAAATAGATCTTCCAATAGCAAAATTGCTTATTTGGGTATTGACAACCACCACAGTCATCCAGAAAATCAGAGGAGACTCTAAGATCATTCCACAATATAAGCAGAAGGATTAATCTCTTGAGCACATGCAGTCAATACCCGAAAAAAAAAATCAGAACTACTTGAAAATTTGTGAACAGTGTTCATTTTCCTGAAAAATCAGAGACAACACAGCCTGGTTGTCAATGTTATTTTCACATCCTAGCTAGTGGACTTGAAAAAAATGGGTGGAATGGGAGGGTCTATAGCCAAGTATAACCCAGGACTCAGGTTGCACCACTAAACACACGTAGGTTGCTCTGTTCACATTTGGAACACTGGGCCACATCCTGGGACCTGACATGTTCCGGGGTTTTCTTTCTTGTGGTTCCTATGTAACAGGTTCTGATCTTTTTCAATAAACTACGTCTACTCTGTGTAGCATGATACTTAACCTCTGCAGGCTGAGCTGTCTAAGGAACTTCTGGTGAGTACAATGCATATTCAAGCTCCCCACCCTGAGCCTTGAACCTTCTCAGTCCTTGGCTCTCTGTCCCCTCCTGTTCTGTCTCATTTCCATCCGGTTGCCTCTGTTCTTTTGTTTGAGTAAGCAAATAAACTCAGAAAGTAATGTTTAAGAGGCAGAATTCTAAAAACAACCAAACAAACAGAAATCCAGCTGCTACAGTTTAAAGCTCATGAATGCTTCAGGGGGAAATTGCTGAGTATAAAATACATATCAGTAACAGTTTTGGAGGGAAATTTGGCAATATCCATCAACATTTAAAATTTGTATGCCCTTCCACTGCGAGGAATTGATTTTATAAGTCAACTTATACAGGTATGCAAGTATGCTTCCACTCATAGACACATCACTGTATCAAGAAGTTCTGATAGAAATATTATAATAGCAGGAATATGCAAGTGTCCAGCCAGAGGGCCTGTTTAAATAAACTAAGACAATCATATATTAGATGATCACAAAATCATTAAAAAGAATGAGGTAGGTCAATAAATACTGATTTAGAAAGATATCTATGATATATTGTTAATAAATTAAAATCAAGTTATAGAGGAGTATGTTCATTCTGAGCTTAAAAAATGAGGAAGTATGTCTATTATTAGGGTTTAGAAAACGATGTCCTAAAATATGGCAACTTGACATGTTGATTATTTTAAATTGAAGGCATTTGGACACCAGCAGATGCTCCATGAGTGTTTTTTTTTTTTTTAAGTAGATGAAATTCCCTTATAAAGACCAGATATACCAAAGAAGAGCACAAAGCCCTCAATATTCTTACAGAAACTTCATTTACCAAGAAAGAACACTCATAACCCAAATGAAGAGTAAAATCAAACATCAAACCTACAGTCCAAAGGAATTATGTTCCAGTCCACTGTCTGTCCATTCGGCCCATTCATCTCCCCTAAAAATCATGCATTACCCCTCTAAAATTGCCTACACTACCAATTATCCTCTCCCATATAAAGAGTATTTAACCTCAACCATCTGGTCCTGCTTTTAATTTCATATTTTGAATGGCTCCCATGCACCTGTGTGCATTAAGAAACTTGTATGCTTTTTCTCCTATTATCATTTTATTTCAGGACACTCAATGATTGAAACTTCAGAAAGTTTCAACTTCCTTACAATACAGGCACCAAAATTTTCAAGAAGAGTCTTACGTATAATTACCTCTATCGACATTGCTAAAATAGATTTTTAATTTTTTTGCCACACACATACAGATGATAAATTGGTGAGGTGACAGACATGTTAACTAGCTTGAATCATACCGTAAAGTATATATTAATATATTATATCCTAAAAATACATGGAATTATTTGTCAATTAAAAACTAATTTAAAAAAGTTATTATCTCTAGGGATCAAGCTAGAGAATTATGAGAGGAAACTTGTTTTTCACTTTATGTTTATTATTATTGTTTAGTCTGAATATTTTCACTCATGGGCATAATTTACATTTAAATTAAAAATGAATTTAAAAAATATGTAATCAATTCAGCAAAGTTGGGTAAAACATCTCCCTTGTCCCAAGTCATTTGTTTCAATAAAGGTGCTTAGTTACTGACAATAAAGTCCTCTCTTGTCAGTTTGAACAGAAATAATTTATGATAAGCTACTGTATAAATCACAGAATCCTTGGGAGGGCTGAAGCACTGAGTCCTAGACCAGACTTCCAGGAACAATCCCAGAGCTGAACAATTGGGATGAGGGAGCCATTTTCCTCAATCCCATCCCAAATCCACAGTGCCTCTGCAACTCATCAGGCTCAGTCTTGTGGAACTCATTCAAACCAAGTCATACTCAGGTAAATCTAGCCTATGGGAGCAAGGGAGACCAGAAAATACAAGGAGAAAAAGCAAAGTCATCTTTGAGAAAGCAGAATGCACAATGTGAAAAATACCAAACTGTGGAGAGATGTTTGAAAGATGGAGCAATTGTAAAGGACAGCGCCTACTTCAAAGTCTGTAGGTTCCCCCACTGGGATCCTATTCAACTGAACATATTTTATCAGGGGAAAAACCTATTCTAATAATAGTGGGCTTGTGTCAGATAGAAAATGAATAATAGCAGTGGTCTGGACTATCCCTTAGTTCATTTACCAATAAAATATGGACAACTTTTCTGGCAGAAAAAACTAGAATTTAAGAGTCCACTGAAACCCAAGCGAATTCTAGATTAGATGGTTTTCCTCTGATTACTAGGATAGTACTTATTGCTATCATTTCGTTGTACAATTAGGTACCAGGGGTTTTATTCATAAAATGTGTGATGGTTAATTTTATGTGTGAACCTAACTGGGCTAAGGGATGCCGAGATCACAGGTAAAACAACATTTCACAGTGTATGGTGAGGTTATTTCCCAAAGAGACTCTCATTTTAATCAGTAGACTCAGTAAAGATCATCCTCACCAAAGTAGGAGGCAACATCCAATCTTCTGAGGATGTGAATAGAACAAAAAGGCAGAGGGAGGGCAAATTCTCTCTTCCTTAGCTGGGACCTATGTCTCCTTCTGCCTCAGATATCAGAGATCCTAGTTCTCTGACCTTTGGATTCAGATTAGGGCTTATACCATTGGCTCCCCTGGCTCCCAGGTCATCCAACTTGGACTAAATTGTAAAATCAGCTTTCCTGGTCTACCCATTTGTATACAGTATATAGTAGGACTTCTCACTAAATCATGTGAGCCCATTCCCATAGTAAAGCTCCTCATTTATCTATACAGATACTATAGGTTTGTTTCTCTGGAGAACCCTAACACTAAAAGAAAAGAAGTACTGCTTTAATAAATATTACCACAGCCACCATCCCTACACTCTAGCATATTAGTAAGTGTTCACCGAGAGCAAACAGAACTAGTGGGAAGTAGAAACAAAATATTTATTTCAAGAAGTTCGCTTGTGCAGTTGTGGGGGCTCACTAAGTCAATATGAAGTCCACAGGGCAAGCCATCAGGAGAGCAGCCTGGGGCTCCTAGGCATGGACTGAAGCTACCTCCACAGGCAGAATTTTTTCCTTAGGGGGCCTCAGCTCTACTCTTTCAAATCATTGAGTCAGGCCTACCCTCCCTTACAAAGTCAACTGATTATGGACATTAATCACATCTGTTAAAATACCTCTATAGCAACATCTGTTCTAAAGCTTGAATAACTGGGGATTATAGCCAAGCTAACAATTAAAACTGACTTTCATACCTATCTACTACCAACTATCTAGAAAAAGATAGGGATCATTTTATTTTAGAAAGAAATTTTAACCAATTTCTTTAGTCATGCAAATAAGCTGTAAACTAGAGTGAATTCCATGGACACAAGAAAGCTTTGCATTTGTATAATTCACCCAATCCATTCTTCAACAAATAGTAAATAGTAAGGACCTTAATGTATGTCATCATTCTCGGTGACATATTAGGATATAAAACAGATCCAAATTCGTCCCCTTGTGAAATGTATGGTTTTTGTATAATAGAGTGGTGGCAATTTTCAATTCAAATTTTCTTTTAGTACAGGATCTAATAAAAAAAGCTGAGGAAGGCAGAGTTGGGAAGAGGATGGGTCCCAACATAGATGTAGGTTGGAATCAAGAAAACAGTGACCAGTGAGAAATCTCACTATGCTGTTCCCAGATGGATATTAAAACCATGATATCTAGTAGTCCCCTTTCTTACTCTGTTGTATTATCCTTCATTATTCCCAAAGTATCTATTAAAGTTAGTGGCTAAACCAGCCTCCAATGATTAAAGTGTGGTAGAGCCTCCTCCTAGTGCAAGATGCATATGGCAGCCATGGGAAACAAGTGGGCTGGCAAGGGTTGGGGGAAGGGGTTCAGTATTCAACAAAGACAGCCCATTTGACAGGGCTCTCCAAAGAAACAGCCAGTAGGAGATGTGCATTTATCTCTGTGTGTGTGTGTGTGTGTGTGTGAGAGAGAGAGAGAGAGAGAGAGAGAGAGAGAGAGAGAGAGAGAGAGAGAGAAAGAGAGAGAGTAAGAAGATATCAAGAAATTGGTTTCGGTGTTGGTGGGAGCTGAGAAGTCCAAAATCTATGGCGAAGGCCTCAGACTAAACTCTCCAGCAAGAATGAGTGCTGTGGTTTTAGACTTCCTTCTCCCTGTGGGGAATCTCATTTTTCCTCTCAAGACCTTAAGACCTCTGGCCTTTTATTTGTTCAGATTGCTTTACCATCAGTCAACTGATTGTAGACATTAACCACATTCTCAAAATACCTTCCTTGCAACACCTGACTAACTGGGTACTATCTGCGGGTCTGGTCATCTGGTCGTGTTGACTTAAAGATAACCACTGCAGGCAGAAAACTGGAGTGATGACCAGAAGAATTTAAGATGCCGGAGTCCTCTGAAAATTGAGAATGAAACTGGAATTTTTGTGATTAAAACTTGAGACCATTTATTTGTCTTTGAGAGTGTTAAGGAAAAAAGATCAACAATTTGGAAATAGGCAACAGGAGGGCCAAATGTCCTGCAAGTGTCATTCTGGAACACTACCTAACAGGTCCACCCAAGGATTAGCTCATTCTCTGGAGGCATGCATGGGTGTTTGACTCACTATTTACCACTAGCTTTTACAACTCTTGAAGGATGAATGTTAACTTGTTGAAAATGATTCTTATCTGACCACAATGCAATTATCTTTTATCCCATGGAAAGAAAAATATTTCCACCCATAGATAAGATAATCCCCAAAGGTTACAGTTTTGTTTTTTTTTTTTTTTTTTGCCCTGTAAACAGTTCTGTCATTTAAATTCCCTTATTTTAGCATTGTTACTTTCTTTGACTGTAAATATTTGTCTCTACTGGACTCTTTGAAGCAGTTTTACATTCTGCTGCTTCCTTCATTAAGGAGCACCCAGGTCTTTGACATGAGCACATTCTAAGCATAAGAGGCCTGGTTTTGACATTTGAAAATTATGCTTTGGCCAAAGGAAAGGGTGAAAGACCCCACAAAGCCGAATAACTTGGAGTTATTTGGGTAATACTTATTCTATATAATTTTTTACAAAAACACTGCAGCTTAATATTATTAATGCTATTTTAATAGAAGAAGAATCACAGATTCCACAAGGCTAAAATTATTCCCAGAACCACATTAACAATATGCGGCAGAGCTAGGATTAGCTGGAGCCCAGAACATACCACCTCAAAATATGACTGTAGGAGATCGGAATATGCCATTCCCAAGTACACTTCTTGGTGTTTTCCTGAGTAAGTTATTCTGAGAATCTGTGGACACAGTAGTAGATCTGAAAAATCTTCCCTTTGTTAAAGAAATGTATAAAGAAAACTTACATTAATAAGATAGCTACACTAGGGAGATCTCTGCTGCCAGACAACATTTATTATTTGAGAAGCTTCCTCTGCATACAAATAAAACTTCTATTCATCATTAACTTCCTCCCCTCCAGTTCCTCTAACTTATCTCCACCACCTCCCAGAAGCCTGGAGCTCCTACTTCTTTCTGTAGAGATCATGGTGCTCTAAGAGCTTCAACCATCTGGCCTTTGTGTGAGTCTCCTAATTTTTGTGTTGTGAATAGATGTAAATATTTATGGGTCTTGTCCTGCTAATCTCTTTTATGTCAAGTTACTTTACAGTCCAGCCAAAGAACCTAAGAGGCCAGGGGGAAGTCATTTTCCTTCCTTTACAGAGCAAACCTGGTCTGTACCTGCTCTTCACTGTGCCATGCCATCTTACAGCTGAAGTAGGGGGAAGACACTCTGGAAGGCTTCCCTTTTTTCCTGTACTGAGGATTGAATCCAGGGATCCTCTACCTCCAAGCTGCATGCCTAACCCTTCTGTTCTATTTTTAGACAGGATCTTGCCTAAGCTGGCCTAGAACTTGCAATCATCTTGCCTTAGCCTCCTGAGAAGGTGGGATTGCAAGATGTACCACCACACTAGGCTAGAAATCTAACTCTTTATACTCAAGCTGCATGCCCTCTATAAAACCTTGATAAATAGTTACTCTCTTCCATCTGATAGGGCCTTCATATTCATGTTCCTACAGTTTTTCTTTTTTTTTTTTTTTTTCGTGGCTCATCCTCAATATTCTTCCTGGAGGGGAGAGAGAACCTTCTCTTTTTCCTCTGGAAATTTGATGATTGATTCTGAGAAATAAACTGGCAATACACAGATTCATAGGAGAAAAAGTAGTACTTACTTATTATGTGCATGAGGGCATCACGGGAGAGGAGGTACTCAATAATCCAAAGAGAGTAAGAAATTTATGTACTCTCTTCCTAGGGGAGAGGCTAGTGGGGGATGTAGGCAATTTTTACAAGAAGAGTAAGTGATTTTTAGGGGAGGTAAATGAGCCCCGAGAATAGACAATAGCCTGAGACGTTTGCCTGGGCTCTGGATGCAATGTGAACTGTAGTCTTCTCTCCTGCTGGTTAATCTCCTGTGCTTGATGAGATTGTAGGGAAAGAATTCATCAAAGTGGAAAATCTGCTGAAGGGCCCGGCTTTCAGGTGGCTAAGGAAAGTTCCCAAGGGCCTGTGCAGAATCTTTAAAGCTATTCTTTTCCTTCTGAAATTTTGATCAATCTATGAAATAAACCGAGATTAGACAAATTAAGAGGGAAAAGCATAAGAAATGTTGTTGCATGTCTATCACAGATGGTATGGGACTCAAAGGAGGGATAAACAGTTGAATTTACATGAAGCTAAATAAAGGAGGGGGGGCTTAGGCTTCCAGGGGAGGGAGGTGGCATGGGCTGTGGAAGAGAGAAAGAGGTGTTGTCTACTCATGCAGGTTGAGACTCCCAGGTAACAGCCACCATGATAATCACCCTCTTCTTCCTGTGAAAAGATCTTTTCTAGGAGAAAGGGGTATATGAGATGAAAAGCCTCTGCTTGCACTTGCCCTTTACTTCATTAATGTAATTATAGATGTAAATTGCTTTTATAAAAGGGCCACTCTTTCAGAGTTCATCCCATGTCTGCAGAGGTCTACAGTTTCTCTGAATTGTCATCTTGAAATATGCCCAAGAAATATATTTTGAGGTGGCATATTTGGGGTTCTGTATTGCTCTTAGTTTGAAATACAAAGTGACATATTTTGGGGTATCATTTTCTGAGCACCAACATTACCCTTTCTAATACAGACTTTACTAGACCTTGATCAATTTGTGACAGTTATTCTTCAGGCATTGATTGCATTGAGCTTTTAAAATGAATACTAGAGAACTATCGCTCACCTTCCTTGTTAGAAAAAAGAATTTATCATTATTCAGCATAAGATCAAATTAGTTTTCTTGCTACTTTTAATAACTGGTGGGATATATGAATCTTGCAAGGAAACAAAGATATCCATGTCCTTTACATAGGTATTATTTGTTATTTGTTTATCACCACATTTGGTTTTCTCTTGTCTTTTTGGCTGAAATAAAACTGAAATATGTGGCCCAGATCTAAGGAATCCAGGAGAGGATGCAAGAAGCCCAGAAGAGACTTTGTATTTATTTCAATTTAAAGTAGCTAAGCTGAGGCAGCCAGCTGCAGAGGTTCCTAGAGGACAAAAGATAAGTGAAAAACAAAGATTGTGATTTGATTGGCATAGTCTCGGAAGTTTATTAATGCAGACAGTCATTTGAAAGTTTCAAAGTGAATTTCTCAAATGCCAAAATGAAATATTGCAGTGGCCCAAGAAATGAAGCTTTATTTTTCAAAACAAACAAACAAACCTGAATGTTTAAAATAAGTCACTTGAGTTTGGTTTTGAAAAGGAGTTTAATTACATGAGGAGCTACTTGTTTTAGCAGCTGGATGCTAATGATTGCATGAGGACAATGGTAACACATGTAAATGTGATAAAACTCATCTTCTTATACCAAGAATAGGATTAGCCTCACCTGAAACTGCTGAGTCTGGAGCATCAAAATGAGCCAGTTAGGATTCTTCTGGTTGCAGATCGCAAAAACATATTTAAACTTGCTTGACAGATGGAGGTTTCATATACCCACAGAAAGGGCCCCAGGGATGCTCATCAAGTCATCTCTACTTCTCTGCAAGTTGGGCATCTGTCTCTTCTGCGCAGTGGGTGGTATGGTTATCCACAAGCTCACCTGTCTGTTCCCAAAGGTCCAAGGATCTCAGAGTAACCCCAGAGAAGGGTTCTCATTGGCTTTTCTCAGACCTGGTTCAGGCTTATCTGAACAATCATCTCAGGTCAGAGAAAAGGGGTGATAAGACTGGATTGACGTGTGTTAGAGACCAACATCTGAGCCAATCACTATGGCCAATGAGGTGTTATCTAAAGGGAAATGGTAAATTCTGTTCAAAGCACATGGTTGTTCTGGAGAGAAGCAATCAGTTCTGAAGGTAGGAAAGTGCTACCTCTAGGTGTTCTGAACTAGGAATATTTGCCATACAGGGGTAATGAATAGTTTAAAATTTCCTTTTTATTCACAAGAACACACCAAATTGTTTTTATGTTAGAACAAAATCACTCTTTAAAATTATCATTCTATGTATTCTGTGTGCAAGATACCATGTTCCCTTTAAGGACCCGCAGTTATAGAGAGGACTCTCTGCTGCTTATGAGCACATATTTTCCCTTCACACCTCTAAGAGCTAGTGATTCTTGGCAACCCTCCATTAAATCTTTGGTTAAATTCAAGGTGACTAAACTGCTATACACTTCAGTCATGCTTTGGTTGGACTCATCCCCACCCCAATCCATTCCTTTGGTCCTTGCTTTATTGATTGACTCAACAACTGGCCTATTATGCCAGTTGTGTAGATATAACAGATATGGAGATATAAATGAAATATGGTCCCTGCCCTCTTAAGCTATATCAAAAAGACACATCAGTCAAATTAATAGGGTATTGTAATACCGTATGGTAAGCCCTGTGATTTTCCTATTCTACTTTCCACTAGCCTCTAGGCCACAGTGAAAAACGTTCCCCTGTGCATCTCAAAAGACTTGCTCATCCTACCCAC
This sequence comes from Urocitellus parryii, assembly GCF_045843805.1. Classification (NCBI taxonomy): domain Eukaryota; kingdom Metazoa; phylum Chordata; class Mammalia; order Rodentia; family Sciuridae; genus Urocitellus; species Urocitellus parryii. The sequence goes on from NC_135541.1 coordinate 107,851,116, forward strand.
CAGTATCTGTGAGATTTTTTTTCCCCAAGGAGGGACTAATTTCAATTCATAGATACAATAATGATTGAAATGCAAATGCCTCTGAAAACTAAGTGTTTAAGATTCATATTGAGATAAAATGACCCATCTTATATAATTTCTTGTAAGTAGGATGACCATACAGGTTAACTTTCACACTGGGTCATTTCTAACAGTAAAAGGGGGTCCTATTCCAACGAGACACCAGGAGAACAGGGATAAACTAGAACAATTCTGGGGAAAGTGGCACAAATGGTAACTGTGACCTTAATAAGAGAGATTTTGGGGGGAGATTCAAAATGGTGGGCCAGAAGGAGGCAGCATTCTGAGTCTCTCCTGGACCTGGGACTCAAATAGTGAGAATACTGCTTCTCTGCAAAGGATAGAGGACACCCCACAGCTGCTCCTGCACAGGAATCACGGCCACCATGCCCATGCAGGACTCCAGGACTCAGCATCAGAGTAGGTCTCCCAACTCCTCAACCACGCAGGATTACCGGGTGCCCAAGCAGGACCACTGGCATCAGCACATGGGCAAAACTTTTGGCCACCCACCCAAGCAGAAATCCTGGGCACCGCTCCCATGCAGGACACTGGGCAGCTACCCACGTGCAGGAACTCCAGCCACCACTCCCATGTGGACCCCTATCTACCAATGTGGGGCTCCCTTGGGCCTCCATCTCGGGACTCTGCAGCAATGGAGATATTCCCCTTCACAGGGTAGCCTGTTTGCACCTGGGAACATTGCAAAGGCTCTGAAGACAGCCAACAGCTACAGAGCTCATCTCTGAACTCCTTGTCCAATGCCATCGCCTGGCTCCCCTAAAATCAAGATACCACGTTATTAGAATCCATGGCCAGCACAGCAGAATAAATGACAGAGAAGGGGTTCAGGATATACATGATTAAAATGTCGTGTGAATTAAAGGATGATATAAGAGAACAAATACAGGCAGCAAAAGATCATTTTGATAAAGAGTTATATAAACCAATACAGGAAGCAAAAGATTACTTCAATAGAGAAATAGAGGTTCTAAAAAAATAACAACAGAAATCCTTGAGATGAAAGAAACAATAAACCAAATTAAAAGTTCAATTGAAAGCATCACCAACAGATTAGACCACTTGGAAGACAGTACCTCAGACAATGAAGACAAAATATGTAATCTTGAAAAGAATGTAAATGACACAGTGAAAATGGTAAGAAACCGTGAGCAGAAAATTCAAGACATATGGGACAGCATGAAAATACCAAGTTTAAGAGTTATTGGGATAAAGGAAGGTATAGAGTTCCAAAATAAAGGAATAAACAATCTAGTCAATGAAATAATATCAGAAAATTTTCCAAACATGAAGAATGAATTGGAAAACCAAATACAAGAGGCTTACAGAATGCCAAATTTACAAATCATAACAGATCTACACCAAGGCACGTTATAATGAAAATGCCTAACATACAGAATAAGTAAAGAATTCTAAAAGCCACAAGAGAAAGGAATCAGATTCATATAGGGGGAAACCAAGAATCTGATGAGCAGATTCTTCAACCCAGACACGGAAAGCTAGAAGATCATGAAACAACATATATCAAGCTCTGAAAGAAAATGGGTGCCAACCAAGAATCTTATATCCAGAAAAACTAAGGGTTAGATTTGATGGTTAAATAAAAACCTTCCATGATAAACAAAAGTTTAAAGAATTTACAGCTAGAAAACCTGCACTACAGAACATCCTTGGCAAAATATTCCATGAAGAGGAAATGAAAAATATTGATGAAAGTCAGCAGATGGAAGTATTACCCTAAAGGAAAAACTAGTCAAAGGAGAAACCAAGTCAAGTTAAATAACAAAAGTAAACAAAAATGTCTGGGAATATAAATCATGTCTCAGTAATAAGCCTGAATGTTAATGGCCTAAACTCACCAATCAAAAGACTAGCATATTGGATTAAAAAAAAAGACCCAACAATATGCTGCCTCCAAGAGACTCATCTCATAGGAAAAGATACCCACAGACTGAAGGTGAAAGGTTGGGAAAAAGCATACCACTCACATGGACTGTAGAAGCAAGCAGGGGTTTCCTTCCTTGTATCAAATAAAGTAGACTTCAAGCTAAAGTTAATTAAAAGAGATAAAGAATGACATTTCATTCTGCTCAAGAGAACCATACACCAACAAGACATTACAATTATAAATATATATGCCCCAAACAATGGAGCATCTATGTTCATCATAGAAACTCTTCTCAAGTTCAAGAGTCAAGTTGACCACAGAACAATATCTAGGTGACTTTAACACACATCTCTCTCACCACTGGATAGAGCCTCCAAACAAAAGCTGAACAAAGAAACTATAGAACTCAATAATACTATCAATAACTTAGACTTAACTGACATATATAGACTATTTCATCCTTCAATGAGGGAATACACTTTCTTCTCAGCAGCACATGGGTCCTTTTCTAAAATAGACCATATAATATGCCACAAAGCAACTCTTAGCAAATACAAAAGAGTAGAGATACCACCCTGCATTCTATCAGATCATAATGAAATGAAATTAGAAATCAATGATAAAATAAAAACTACTCCAACACCTGGAAACTAAATCATATTCTACTGAATGAACAATGGGTTGCAAAAGACATCAAGGAGAATATTTTAAAAATCTTAGAGGTAAATGAGAACATAGATACAACATACTGAAATCTCTGGGACACTATGAAGGCAGTACTAAGAGGAAAGTTAATTGCATGGAGTTCATTTCTTAAAAGAAGAAAAAGTCGACAAATAAATATTCTAACATTACATCTCAAAACCCTAGAAAAAGAAGAACAAATCAACACCAAAGCAGTAAAAGACAGGAAATAATTAAAATCAGAGCTGAAATCAATGAAATTGAAACAAAAGAAACAATTGACAAAATTTACAGAACAAAAAGTCGTTTCTTTCAAAAAATAAATAAAATTGACAAACTCTTAGCTATGCTAACTCAAGAGAAGGAGAGAGAAAACTCAAATCACTAACATACAATGATGAAAAAGGAAATATCACAACAGACACTACAGAAATACAAACGATAGTTAGAAATTATTTGAAAACTAGTACTCCAATAAAATAGAAAATATTGAAGTCATTGACAAATTTCTAGAGTCGTGTGATTTGCCCAAATTGAATCAGGATGATATACACAATTTTAACAGACCAATTTTAAGTAATGAAATAGGAGATGCCATCAGAAGCCTACCAACCAAGAAAAGCCCAGGACCAGATGGATACACAGCTGAGTTCTACAAGACCTTTAAGGAAGAACTATTACCAATACTCTTCAAATTATTTTGTGAAAGAGAAAAAGAGGAAGCACTTCCAAAATCATTCTATAAGGCCAATATCACCATGATTCCAAAACTAGGCAAAGACACATCAGAGAAAGAAAACTTCAGACCAATATCTCTCATGAACATAGATGCAAAAATTCTCAATAAAATTCTGGCAAATTGAATACAAAAACATATCAAAAAGATAGTGTACCACAATCAAGTGGGGTTCATCCCAGGGATACAAGGTTAGTTCAACATATGGAAATCAATAAATGTAACTCAGCACATCAATAGACTTAAAGATAAGAATCATATGCTCATCTCAATAGATGCAGAAAAAGCACTTGACAAAATATAGCACCCCTTCATGTTCAAAACATTAGAAAAACCAGGGATAACAGGATCATATTGTAATATCATAAAAGTTATTTAGGCTAAGCCCCAAGCCAGCATCATTCTAAATGGAGAAAAATTGAAAGCATTCACTCTGAAAACTGGAATAAGACAGGGATGCCCTCTTTCACCACTTCTATGTAACATATTTCTTATAACAATGGCCAGAGCAATTAGACAGATGAAAGAAATTAAAGGGATATGGATAGGAAAGAACTTAAATTAGCACTATTTGCCAATGATATGATTCTACACCTAGAAGACCCAAAAAATTCCACCAGAAAACTTCTAGAACTAGTAAATGAATTCAGCAAAGAAGCAGAATACAAAATCAAAACCCATAAATCAAAGGCATTTCTGTGTATCTGTGACAAATTCTCTGAAAGGGAAATGAGAAAAACTACCCCATTTACAATAGCCTCAAAAACAAAAATCAAACAAACTAACTAACTAAAAACTTGGGAATCAACCTAATGAAAGAGGTAAAAAACCTCTACAATGAAAACTACAGAACACTAAATAAAGAAATTAAAGAAGACCTTAGAAGATGGAAATATCTTCCTTGTTCTTGAATAGGCAGAATTAATATTGTCAAAATGACCATATTACTAAAAGCACTATACAGATTTAATGCAATTCCAATTAAAATCCCATTGACTTTCCTCATAGAAATAGAAAAAGCAGTCATGAAATTCATCTGGAAAAGTAAGAGACCCAGAATAGCTAAAGCAATCATTAGCAGGAAGAGTGAAGCAGGGGGCATCACTATACCAGACTTTAAACTATACTATAGAGCAATAGTAACAAAAACAACATGGTATTGGCACCAAAATAGACATGTAGACCAATGGTACAGAATAGAGGACACAGAGTCTAACACACATAATTACAGTTATCTTATATTAGACAAAGGCACCAAAAACATACATTGAAGAAAAAAATAGCCCTTCACCAAATGGTGCTGGGAAAACTGGAAATCCATAAGCAACAAAAGGAAATTAAACCCCTATCTCTCACCATGCACAAAGCTCAACTCAAAGTGGATCAAGGACCTAGGAATTAAATCAGAGACACTGCATCTAATAGAAGAAAAAATAGGCCTAAATCTCCATCATGTTGAATTACGCCATGACTTCCTTAATAAGACTCCTGTAGCGCAAGAATTAAAATCAAGAATCAATAAGTGGGAATGTATTCAAATGAAAAAGCTTCTTCTCAGCAAAAGAAACAATCAGTGAGGTGAAGAGAGAGCCTACCTTTTGGAACAAATTTTTACCACACGCACATCAGGTAGAGCACTAATCTCTAGGATATATAAAGAACTAAAAAAGTCTAAACACCAAAAACAAATAATCTAATCAATAAATAGGCCAAGGAACTGAACATACACTTCTTAGAAGATGATATAGAATCAATCAACAAATATGAGAAAAAATGTTCAACATCTCCTGTAATTAGAGAAATGCAAATCAAAAGTACTCTGATTTTATCTCACTCCAGTCAGAATGGCAGCTATTAAGAATACAAACAACAATGAGTGTTGGCGAGGCTGTGGGGAAAAAGGCACACTCATACATTGCTGGTGGGACTGCAAATTGGTGCAGCCAATATGGAAAGCAGTATGGAGATTCCTTGGAAAACTGGGAATGGAACCACCATTTGACCCAGCTATCCCTGTATTTGGTCTATACCCAAAGGACTTAAAAACAGCATACTACAGGGACACAGCCACATCAATGTTTATAGCAGCAAAATTCACAATAGCTAAACTGTGGAACCAACCTAGATGTTCTTTAGTTGTTAATGGATAATCAAAATGTGGTGTATGTATACACAATGAAAAATATTCAGCATTAAAAGAGAATAAAATCACGACATTTGCAGGTAAATGGAGTTGCAGAAGATAATGCTAAATGAAGTTAGACAATACCAATAAATCAAATGTCCAGTGTTTTCTCTGGAATAAGGAGGCTGATTCATAATGGGGTTGTGGGGGGACAACATGGGAGGATTAGATGAACTGTAGATAGGGTAAAGGGGTGGGAGGGGGAGGGAGAAGGCATGGGGGTACGAAAGATGGTGGAATGAGATGGACATCATTACTTTAAGTACATGTATGAAGACACGAATTGGTGTAACTCTACTTTGTGTACAATCAGAGATATGAAAAATTGGGCTCTCTATGTGTAATATAAATTGTAATGCATTCTGCTATCATACATAACAAATTAGAATTTAAAAAAAAAAAGAGAGAGAGTTTGGAATGGGACTATTTATAAGACCTGGGAGGAATAGAGTGTTGGGGAGAAGAATAAGTAAGAGAGGATCCAAAGGGGATCAGTCTAGTTCAGATGATCACCAAAGGCCAATAGTGGAGATGGAAAGATGACTGTCCACCTGCCTGAGAGCCGTTGAGCATCAAGAGGCTAAGGCTGGGATGATTTGGCAGTTAAGCCTAAAAAGGGGCTGGTGAAAGCCATCCTCAGCCACTGGCACCTAGAGCCTTGTCCCCAAGGAGTCTGGTAGACATCAGGCTGTGACAGGCTGTGAACCACTCAGGAGAAGCCCTGTTCCTGGGACTAGCAAGCCCATGTTTGTGAGTGGAGGCAGAGGGTGGAGGGAGAGAGCATGAAGGCCACAGGCCCACGGAAAGACAGTTTAAAGGATGACCTAATGGGAAGGTGAGGGGCTCTGCAAACGAACTTCACTGACTCCCCAATTTTATCTAAAGTAAGAACTCCACAGGAAAAGCACAGGGTTGTGAGGTGTGGGGGGTGAGAGGCATGATCAGAAATTCATCCACAGGGAAAAGAACAGCAGGTAGCTTGACAAGAAGAACTCGATGAAAAGTTCACAATATTCTGCTTTCTAGAAGGTAAGAAATTCAAGCTCTTTTCTGTCTAGCAAATGAGGAACTTGCAGTTGGTGCTCCTGCTCTTTCTGAATAAGGCAAAGACACTGGGTAGTGGGGGATCTCATCTGAGGCCATGATCCAGAGAATTCCTCACAGATGCTCCATTCCAGGAGCAGCAATGAGCTTTGATTCGTGAAGATAAATGACTGGGCTCAAGCTCGACTTAATGTGATTTCACAGGCTTTGTAAGTAGTCATGGAATACTCCTCATGGACCCACCTTCCAAATGAATTCAATATTCTATTGAGTCTCAGTGTGTGGTCTAGAGTCGGCACGTGGTAATTTCCGAAGGGAAGGAACTGTTTAGGACAACTCTCCTTTCCTGAAGTCAGAGTGCTCCTGAGGGTACTTCTCTTGCTGGCTGACCTCCTGTCACTCCCCACCTTGGCAATTGCTGTCTGCATGAAGTGACCCTGGGGGTTCTCTGAGAAATTATCCTGACCAGGCACCATGTTAATGCCTTGTTAAACATTTCATCCATCTTCCTCTGGGTAACAGCAATCACCGAGTTCTCCCTCGTTGGAAAGGAGAAGTAGCACATTTCATGCACTTGCTTTTATGAGTCCTTTGGCTCTTCCAGACCTCTCCTGCTTTAGCCCAGCCCACAAACCAAAGTGAGTATCTGTTAATATTTCCCCAGGCCACTCTTCCAGAAGGAACCACTTGCTGTTCATCCTGACAGCAGAACTGCATGATTGGCAGTCCTCTGTTCAGAAATCCTGAAGCAAAGATGCCTGAGGCCCACTACTGTTCAAACTCTGCAAAACCAAAAAAAAAAAAAAAAAAAAAAAACCAGCCTGAAGAGTTTGTTCGTAGTTTTTAGCAAGTCAAATCCCTAAAGATTCTGACTCAGTGGGTCTGGAATGGGACCTATCTGCAGTGTTAACCTGCCAGCTGTTTCTGGAGACAGTGATCTGAAAAACAAACTTCAAAAACCCTGAAATATAAGTCTTTTGATTCCATAGTACCTGGAGTGGATTCCTTCTTTCATTTCTTGGAGCACTCACCAAGGACTTACTGTATGCCTATCTTGATTTTCCACTCCTAAATATTTTTAATTTAAATTCCATTGTTAAGTTTCACTTTTCTTGGGAGAATCGCCAAGGGTGAGGCTCACAGGAGACAAAGGGAAATTGGCTGCAGGAATGGACACTCCAGCTGCAGGCCAGGAGGTGGGAGGGATGACATCCAGGCACTTGGAACCATCTGGTAGGAAGCACATCTGATGATTCCTTCACCTAAGGAACTTGACTGTTTGTCTAAATCTCCAGAAGGAGTGATCCCTGGCCCCATAGTGTGCCAGAGCAATTACTAGTGCTATGAGAGAATGGAGATTTCCACATGTGTGAGGGGGAGCTGAAGGAGATCTTTGTCTTGGTGGCGGCAGGCCTCCTTCTGCTTTCTCTATTGTAATGTGACTGACAATTGTTTGGTTTTGGGTGTGACTTGAAGATTGCCGTGATCCTTGTGAGACAACGTCTTGTAAATATTCCACGTGGATCCAGCTTCCACATACTCAGAACTCTTGAAGTATTTCTGGAGAATTCCAATTCCTCTGTTCAAACCACAATTTCCAATTTAGGGCTGAGCCCAAGGTAAAGAGTTGGATGTAGGCTCCTTCAGAGAAGGCTCAGCCACCCCACGGATGCAACTGAACTTTGGATTAGTTGCTTTCATTGTTTAGTTTTCATTTGGGTAGGGGAGGTTGGGAAAAGAAATGTTCCAGAAGGAAGAAGGATTTTAATCCCACATCACCTTCTGATCTTACTGACCCCAATTCCCACCTCCTTCAGCCACACCCTACCACTTCAGTTACCAGTTAATCCCTATCAGGGGATTAATTCACTGATTGTGTTAAGACTCTTACAATCCAATCATTTTTCCTCTGAACCTTCTTGCATTGTCTCACGTGTGAGATTTTGGGGGACACCTCACATCCAAACCATAACAAATACTGAGCAGAATCCAGCTCGGGGCTTGTCCTGGGGGTTGCAGAGAGAATTTTAGTTGAGGTATCTGTATGTGCAAAGCTTCTGGTGGATACAACATAACCCATTCAAGGAGGTGGGCAGAAGGATAGGGGAATGGGAATGATATAAGCCTGAAGAAGATAGGGTTTATATCCTACAAGGCCTATGAGGGCTTTGGCCTTTATCCTAGGATCAAGGGAAAGCCATTGGTGAGTTTTAAGCAAAGTGAGTGACAGAATCCAGATCAGAGTTTAAGAAGATCATACCGAGGGGCTGGGGATGTGGCTCAAGCGGTAGCGCGCTCGCCTGGCATGTGTGCGGCCCGGGTTCGATTCTCAGCACCACATACAAAGATGTTGTGTCTGCCGAGAACTAAAATAAATAAATAAATAAATAAATTCTCTCTCTCTCTCTCTCTCTCTCCCTCTCTCCTCTCTCTTAAAAAAAAATAAATGACATTAAAAAAAAAAAGAAGTAGGCAGAAGAGAGCAAGCCCAGAGAGGGCAGCCTCACAGTGGGCTACTTAGAGATCCAGAAGAGAAACAGTAGTGTTTGGGGGTGGTGATGGAGACAGAAAAAGTGTACAATTTAGTGGTTAGTATACTCACTAATTTAAGAGAGAATAAAGATGTAAAATCACAGGAGTTGGATGTGATTGGATGGAAGAAGTGAGAAAATTTCCATGAATTTGAATTCAGGTCTGTTCGTAATCAATTCTGCATGTTTAACATGGCTCCTTAAGCATTTGATTATCCAAGATTATATTCAGCTGGTATAACCAGAAACTCCAAATGTCAGTAGTTTAAAAAGAGGTATAAATTTACTTCCCAATCATAAGGAAGTCTGGAGGGAGTTATCTGTGATGAGTTTGGGGTTGTGTTAAAGATTCCAGGGATCTTTTCTTTCTGGCTCTGCCTTCCTAGTGCATGGCTTCTTCTATCTGGTACAAAATGGTAGCTGGAGCTCAACCACTACATCTGCATTCCAGCCAGCAAGAGAGGGGAAGAAAAGAAGGGCACATTTCCTCCCTTTGAGGGAATGTTTTGGAAATCACATTCCAAACTTCTGCTTGTACCTGATTTAGCATAACTTAGTCAATGACCATAATAACTGCATGGGAGACTGAGATATTCACCTTCATTTTGGGCAGGGAATTGCCCAACTCAAAATTAGGGGATCACTTAATAAGAAGGGAAGAATGGGTATCAGAATACACCTAGTGGGCTCACCTACAACCACTACACCTGAGCTTGCAATGTTAAGCCAAACACTAAATGATGAAAAGTAAAAAGCAGAGACTTAAATATAATGAAGCCAATTTGGGGGTTCTGAATTCTCTGCATATTTTGAAGTTTCATTTTTGCCAAGTTATTAGTAGACTGATTACCAAGCTAAATTGTTCATCTTGAATGCAAAATGGTATAGTCACTATGGAAAATAATTTGAAAGCTCCTCAGAACATTAAACCTAGAATGACCATGTAATGCAGCCATTCCACTCCTAGGTATATAGTTAAGAGAACAGGAATCATAGATGCATGCAAAAACATGTTCATAGCAGCCTCATTCATGGTAGTCAAAAAATAGAGAGAGTGCAAGTGCTCACCAACTGATGAATGAATGAGCAAGGCAGGGTCTGCCCACAGTGAAAAATGACTCAGCAGTAACAGACATGAAGAGGTGATATACACTAGGTCATGAACAGACCTTGAAAACATGCAGAATGAAAGAAGCCAGACGCAAGAAACCGCATACTGTATGATTCCACTGAGATGAAATGTCCAGAATAAGCAAATCTATACAGACAGAAAGTAGATTAGTGGTTGCCAAGGAATGGAGGGAGGGTGGAACAAGTATGGAGTTTCTTTTGGAGGAATTAAAATAAATAAGTGGTAATGGTTGCATAACATAGTGAGTATACTAACCACTAAACTGTACACTTCAAAATGTGTATTTCCTGTTATGTAAATTATATCTCAATTTTTTTTAAAAAAATCTTTGGGTCCAAGTGTACTTCTTTTTTTAAAAAAAAAAAAAAGGTCAAAATCCAATAAATAAATAAATATATGTATGTGCACATACACATAAGTGCACGCTTGATGAAACTGATGTTAATAAATAACACATTGATTGTTCCTTTTGATTCATGTCCTCAGGACCATATTTCAGACACAAGTAGCCAAACACTTAGTATGCTTTTGGCCTGAAATTGTTTTCTTCCTAAGAATGATTATTATGGACGTAATGCTTATATCCCCTCAAAACTCATGTTGAACTCCATTGCCCTAATGGGATGATATCAGGAGGTGAGGTCTCTTGGAGATTATTAGCATTAGATGACCTTATAGGGGTTGTCTTAGTCTGTTTTCTGTTGCTATAACAGACTATTTGAGACTGGAACATATATAAGGGAAAAAAATTATTTTGGCTCACAGTTTTTGAAGTCCAAGAGCATGATGCCAGCTTCTGGCAACGGTCACATGCTGCTCCACACATGGCAGAAAGCAGAACGTAAAGGAAGTGGGTGCATGAGGAAGCCAGGGAGGGGACAAAGGAGCCGACCTGCTTTATAGCCACCTACTTTCATGAGAACTAGTCCATCTGGTGAAAATAAATCCAGTCTCATGAAAAAGACACTAATCCCCACCCCCCAAGGCCACCCCATCGGGAACATTGCATTGAGTTTGGTTGAGGACAAACCACATCCAAACCATGCAAGGGTTGAGTCCTCATAGATGGGATTAGTGTCACTTTAAGTATCCCAAGACAGCTGGCTTCCTCCCCTGCTATGTGAGGACACAGCAGAAAGACGGCCATGTATGAACCTGGGAATAGGCCCTCTTTGGACCCTGAATCTGCTGGCCTTTCTCTTGGACTTCCCAGCAGTCAGACCTATTTATTGAAGCTACCCCCAACGGTGGCATTTGGTGACAACAGATCAAACTGACTACAACGGTGCCCACCCCACCCCCAAACACCATGGCAGTGCCAGGGCTCTGAGCTTGCCCGAGGTGAGGCAGAAGGTCATGGTGGAGGGGCATGGCTGAGAAAGCTGCCCACCTCCTGACATCCAGGAAGCAGAAGGAGAAAGAGCAAGGCACCAGAGACAAAATATGAACCCCAAACATATGACCCCCATGGCCTACTTCCCTTAGCTGCACATACCTGCCTAAGGTTCACCCAGTTTAGCCTTTTAAAATTATTATTCCATCAAATGGATTAATCCACTGATTAGACCACAGCCCTCATAACCTAATCATTTCACCTCTGAACATTCTTGCACTGTCTCACTCGTGAGCTTATGAAGGACACCTCAGATCTCAGCCATAACATGCAATCGGACCCCCTGATGCTGTGAGAGCATATTAGTCATCTGTTGTTATGGAACAAATGACCCCAAAACTCAGCAGCTTAAAACAGCAAGCATTTCCTATCTCACCATTTCTGAAAGTCAAGGTTCTGAGAGTGGCTCAGCTGGATGGTTCTGGCTCAGGGTCTCCCATGGGGTTTGGGTCCAGCTGTCCACTAGAGTTGCGGTCCTGAACATGTGTCGGGGCTCTAGGTTACGCTTCTCAGCGCCCCAGTCTGGCTACTGAGAGTCGATTTCAGCTCCTCATTCTGTGAGCAACTCCACGGGGCTGCTCACAACAAAACTTATTCACCAGAGGGAAGGCTCCAAGAGACACAGAGAAACCATGGTGCAAATTCCTCCATCTTTCACCTACTCTCAGAAGGGACATTCCACCCATCTACCATGTTCTGTTGGCCACACAGTCCCACCTTGGTACAACCTTAGAGAGAACTACACAGAGTAGGAGGACCAGGAAGCGGGATCACTGAAGGCTGCCTTGGAGCCTGGCACTCTAGGGACCTTGCAGAACTCAGGCTTGACACACCTGGAAACCCAAACTCACAGTGATGGTCCTCAACATGATGCTCTCAGCTGGAGGTCTAGCTTGGGTCCTGCAAAGTGAAGGACACATCTGCCCAGCTGGGTCAAACACCAGAGGTACAGCTGTTAGTGTTGCTCTGGAACGGAGGCCAAGGACGCACCCAGAGAGGGTCGAGAGGCATCCGTGGGCTGTGCGTGGACTGCCGTGCATCACAGCCTAATTGAATAGGGAAACCTGGTGTCTGGAAACTTCCAGTGGACATTTCCTCTGGCTGACTGCCCAGAGACATCGTGGGTCCTGTCCAAGCTCTGCCAGGTCCCACACTGCCCTTCTGAGTTGGGAGTGACCTGCCAAGATGCCAATCAATCTGTTGACTGCAAGACTTGGGGAAGCAAGACTCCACCCTTGAAACCTTACCCCTGCCTTTGATGTACCCATGAAATAAAACACCGGAGCCATTTTCTAGTTGTCTAGCTCCTGTGTGGGCTGGACCTATCAGGTGCTCCAAACCTTTAAAATTAATTCCGACTTTGTCTTTTGTTCTTCACTAATTATTCTAGACTTTAATTTCTTGGGTGGCTTACACCCTCCTTGGCAGGAAGAACCACCCTGTAAGGAGGTGCTGGCCGCCTCACCCTAAGAGAGTCCAGGGTGGCAGAGCCAGAAGGAAGCCTCTCTGAGACCACTGTGACCCTAACCCTAACCCTTCATGAGCCTGGACTCGTCTCTTTCCCTTTTCACACCTCTGCCCCCTCATTTGCAAAATGTGACCAGGCCAGTGTTTTTCAATCTGGGTTCTCTGAGATCCCAGGGATCTAGGGTGTGTGGCCAGGGGAAGCTGGTTTTGCTAGTTCTCCTTTTGAGAAATATATAAAAATAAAAGTGTGCCACTGATTAAAGGCTGTAAAGGAGGCTGGAGATGTGGCTCAGTGGTACAGCACTTGCCGAGCATGTGCTGAGGCCCTGGGTTCAATCCCCAGGGCTGAAAATAAAGAGTGAGCTGAGAGGCCACTGTACTCTGGTACTTCAGCTCCTTGTCAGTCTTCACTTTCGAATGCCCCGAGCTCAGTAAAGCAGGCGCTAGAGGATCACTCTCAGCCACGGCAAAGGAATGCAAAGAATCCGCACTTATGTTCCATCCTGTGGTTGCCCAACCACAGGGAAATTGCCTTGGATGAGATGCCGTGGTAATTGTCATCCAATCACTTCCTTGTTGCCTGGAAGGACAGTAATCATAACGGAAGGCTGGCGTTGGTATTGACATGGGGCCAGCATATCTGGATGGAAAGTGAGTGATCAGGCAGGCACCCCAGGCCCAGAGGCACCAGGGAAGAGCATGGGGTGGGGAGGGAGCGTGGGCTTAAGGAAGGGCTGTTCCAGGAGTCCTCTTGGTTCTACTTTTCTCACCTGTAATCACCTCCCATGGTGACTGACACAATCAAAGGAAATCAGGGCTCACTTGGAATAAGTGTAAGAAGAGGCTGTGTGGGGGGGGGGCGGGGGGGGGGACACGGTGCTTGGCACCTGAGGACCCAGGGAGGGAAAGTCCATGCAACCAGGGCTGCCTCTACCAAGCTCCCTCTGCCAAGTGCAGGTCCAGGATAGACACTGTGTTTTTGTTTGTTTGTTTGTGTGTTTTTAGTATAAGCCAGAAATGCAGGTTTTAATTTGAAATTTTTCAATTTTCAAAAAGCTGTGCAGGCAGAACAAAACATATTCCTGGGCCAGACCTGATCCATGGACCAACAGTTTGCAGCCCTTGACTTCCCAATGAATGATTCCATTTTTATCCAAACACTAAGAGAATTAGAAGAAAATTTCCACTCTCCTGAGTATTTTGGCCCCTGGAAGTAATTATTCATTGCACTGTCAAGAGCCCACTGGGAGCCAGGTGCAGAGAGGTTTCTAGAGTGTTTTCTTATCTACTCTCTGATCACAGGGCTCCTTTTCTCTCGTTTCAAGCATTAGGGGTTCCACCTATGGGAAAATGGAGAAGGGAAATAGAAGAAAGATATAGGCCTGGAATACAAGATGGGCAAGTGCCTCATTTCACAAGTGGAGGGTAAAATTATAGCCCACCTCCCTGGGCAAGGTACCATCTCTGAACCCTCAGGGAGCAGCACAGAGCTCATTGCAATGGAAAAGAGCATGCATCCACTGATGACCCGTGACGTGCCAGCTCCAGCAATGTCGTTATATTACTGGGCTGTGCATTGTATTCCTCAAAAGATTTGTATAACCCAGAAACTTCCTTTTATCACAGGAAGAAACGGAGGCCTAAAGAGCCTAAGTAACTCGCCCAAGTTCACAGAGCTCTTGAGTGTTGGGGCTAGGATAGGAATTCGGATGCGTCTGACTCCACAGCACACATCTGCAACTTCCAAGTCAAGGGATGGACAGACAAGCTGAGCGCCCATCCCGATCTACCTCATCCCATCCTCCGTCCCACCTCACCCACCCCCAATTCATGTGCTGTTTCTGAGACTTTAAGGCCCACGTTTATATTCTTTGTAGATTTCCCAGAAGAACCTTGGGACCATCACTCCTCTTGTGGCTCAAGGTGTTGCCATGGGCCCTGGGCGTCCAGGAGCCATCCGTGTGCAGACACCTGCTCAGCTCCCGTCCTGTCCGGCTGAGGCGCACTGCGTCATTTGCCTTTGACATGTGTTGAAGGAAGGAGGAAGATCCGAGAAAGGAGCCTGTTTTAGGGGTTATTTGCCAGTGTGCTAGTTTCTGTTATGTTCCCCTGTACCCTAGTGTATAATCAGAGCTCATAAAAGTGCTACTGTGTGGGAGGTCTACATTTCCTCCCTATTAAGTGTCCCCAGATGTTCACAGAGCCTTGGACTTCGTGCTCCCTGCCTGCTTCATTCGCCGTGTAGCCTCACTGCTCCCCTTAGCCTTGGCTGAGGAGCCCGGCACGTCCCACCCTGTGGTTGGCTAATCAGTCATCATTCCCCCCATGTTACAACTCCACGTCAGCCCGAAAGTCTGTTTCCTCCTTGATGTGGTTGAGCGTCTGCTGTCTGCTGTGATTCAGAAATCCCTCTTTCATGAGAATCAACTCCCAGAGGCAGATGGATTTCCCTGATGCTCCTGGAAGTCACTGATAGCATCCCCTTGATGCAATCAGAGAAGTCCCTGGGTGGCGCATGCTGACCC
This sequence comes from Urocitellus parryii, assembly GCF_045843805.1. Classification (NCBI taxonomy): domain Eukaryota; kingdom Metazoa; phylum Chordata; class Mammalia; order Rodentia; family Sciuridae; genus Urocitellus; species Urocitellus parryii. The sequence continues at coordinate 107,866,782 of NC_135541.1, forward strand.
CATGGCTAGACAGGACTTCATCAAATATTTTTAGGCACTGCAGATCGCAGACCTGCTATGATGAAAGCAGGAAACCCTGTGGTCCTGCAGGGAGATCCAATGATCCAGTTGTGTAAAATATCATTCCCAAAGGATACTCAGGAATGTCCAGGAAAGGCCCTCTTTGCTTTCCTCCCCAAACCTATCCAAGGACCAGCTCTCTCCCTGGGCTTATGGCTCTGGGCTGAAGGCTTTGACCTTTATTACCCAGAAAAGGACACTGCAGGGGTCCTAGAATGACCCGAGATGTAGAGTCTGCAGAATTGATTAGAATTCTCACTTTGCCATGTGCTAGTTCTGTGATCTAAAGAATTTGGACGCTTCATCTTCCCCACTCATAAAATGGGAATAATATGAACAAAAATGATCTCACAAAAATAATTGTCAGAATTAAATAAATTAGTGTGAATGTGTTTGGAACAGAATAAGCTCTTTGTCAAAGTTTAAATGAATTTCTGAAACAAAAGAATGAAGATGTTGCTTTTTGTTTCCCTGTACATCATTAAGATGAAAGAAATAGCATCGTCTCAGATGAACCTGTGAAGAGTCTCTATTGGCATAAAGGTGGGTTCAGCCCATCTTATTCCTGGGGGCTTTTCTCTACCTGGTCACAAAGTCTAGCATCACTTCTTAACTCTCTTCTTGTTATGTTTATATTTTTATTACACAAAATTTTAAACATATAGAATAGTAAAAGGAAGAGCAAGAATTACAACCTACCAGCTAGTGTCAAATGTTAGCACTCTGCCATATTGTATATGAACGTATGTGATATGTTTATGTATATGTCCACGTATTTGTGCAAATGAACATGCACATGCATGCACACACACATTTATTAAGCTATTACAAACACAGTGATTCTTTTCTGTAGTTTGGATCATGGATGACCTCCAAAGGGCAATTTGTTAAAGATTTGGTCCACAGCTTAACTCTATTGGGAGATGCTAGAAACTTTATGAGTTGGGACCTAATGAGAAATCTTCAGGTCATTGGGAGGTGTGCCCAGATTGTAGGACCCCATTGGTTTTTTTCATTTTATGCTTCCTGGATACCAGGTAGGCAGTTTTTTCCATCATGCACTTTCTAACATGACATGTTACCTCAACATAGTCCCAAAAGCAATATGGTCAATCAATCATAAACTGAAACCTCTAAAACTGTGAGCCAAAATAAACCTTTTCTCCTTATAAGTCGATTTTTCTCAGGTATTTGTTATAGTGACAGAAAACTAACACATTCGACATCCAAAATTTATTAGGCATCTACAAAGGATGTCATTCTTTCATACAACTATAATAGTGTTATACACTAACCAAATTAACAATTCCCTAGTATTATCTGTTATGTAGTCCATGTCAATATTTTCCCAATTATTTCCAAACCATTATCTCATACATTTTGGGAGAATAAGAATCCAATAAATTGTATGTGATTATTATGGCTGTAAAGTCTTTCAAAATCTAGGACAAATATTTCCCCACCCAGCCCCATTCCCAGCCTACCTGCAACATACACACAGTTTTTGTTCCCTTTAATGCATTGATCCTGGGACTAAGATGGGGATCCATCTTCCGACATTTGATCTGGCTCTTGAAGACTGGCTTGAACTGGTAGATGTGGAGGAGTGTATAAAGAATCCCAGCAAAAGGACAGCATGATCAAACACATAGAATCAGGAAAGCCTGGGACACATACAAGGAACAGTGAGCCGTTCAGTCTAACTACACAATGGGAACTCCCTGCTCACCCAAGCTACAGTGATGCGAAAGTGGTCTGTTCCTTGGCAGGACCCAGCACACGCTCAACCATGGATACACTTGGGGTCCAGAAATCAAAACAGACATTTCTTCACTGTTCCCCTTGGGTCACAACTAACTTTACCTAACAAAGGTGCCTGGGAGGGGCCCTTTGGTCTTCCTCCTTCCTGTTTCACTCCTTGGCCCGGAGCACCTTGCCTTCACCTCCTTGACCCCTACTTCACTTCTGCTGCCAAAACCCAGGTCTCCCAGATCCAGGCTAGACAGACCCAATGGCTAGACAGGACATCATCAAATATTTTATGCATTTCAGATCCACCCTTTAAAGAGCAGCTCCTGCAAGGTAACTAGTCTCTTCCTGCTAAATTGACTGCTTCTCGTAACTTTGATTCATTATCACACTAAAATGAACTAAAGATAAAGATGAGAAGCGGCCAGGTGGGTGAAAGAACAAAGAAGTCTTCCCCAATTGGTGAGACTGGCTGCATCTCCAGGTTGAACCTGGTCTTCAAGGATTCCTGATGGGAGTGATCTGATGGGAAGCCTTGGAATGCAGCAGGGTTGGAGGGGTGCAGGAAGTGGACCGGAGAGGAACAGCTGGTAGGTAGCAGGTGACTCTGAAAGCATGAATGCCACTGTCCAAAGAGAGAATGTTGAGCTCAAGGAGAACAGTGCCAAGGACAAGTCCTCAGGAGATACCCAAGGGCTGGGAAGTAAAAAGAAGTACCTGAGAAGAAGATGGAACAAAGTCATTCTGAGAGTCTGTTAGACCAGTCCTTCCCTGTATAACAAGCAAATGAAGAAATTTTCCACAAGAAAGAGTGTCAACTATATCTGATGCTGAACCACTGTTGCACAGATAAGAACCCAATGAGAGACTTGGGATGGCTGTCCCATTGACACTCCTCCAGCCCACCACTTGCTCAACTGCATCCAACTTCCTCTCCCGTGGTCCTCCCTGACACCCACAGTGCGTCTCTCCTCTGAACTCCAGATCCCATTCCCTCTGCTTCCTTTCTCTGTCCATTTCCCCTCCCCCTCTTCTTTAACCTCTCAGCCAATAAAGAGGCTCAGGACTCTTTTTTAATTACTTTTTTTTTTAATTTTGAGACAGGGTCTCATTAAGTTGCTGAGCCTGGCCTTGAACTTGGGATCTTCCTGCCTCAGCCTCCTGAGTCACTGGGATTACAGGCGTGCACTATTATACATGGTGAGGTTTAAGGCTTTTCTATCTTTAAAACATCAAAATAACCAGCCTCCCTCAATCCTACATCTACATCTAAATCTTGTCCTCATTCTCTATGATGCCACATTCAAGCTCTTTGGGGAAGTGATCTGGGTCCATTTTGTCTCCTTTTACACATTTTTTTGCTGCTGCCCCCTGCTCCAAAGCTGTCCTCATTAAGGTCGCCCATGAGCTCTATATGTTCAATCCACGGGCAATTTTCTTCACTGGGCTCTGCAAGTCATTTGGTATAAATGTTTTCTTTTTCTTAAAAATCTCCTCTGGCCTTGCTTCTAAAACACTGTTTGCTCCTGTTCTTTCCCATTCCTCTCTGCCTCCTCTGCCTAGAGATCTGTCCTCATCCCTTTGCTTTTATGCTGTGCAGCTCCCTTGGGCACAATTTTTATGCATGTGAGTCCCAGATCATTGTCCCTAGCCCCAGCCTTCCCTCTGAGTGTCTTCTGCTGACAATTCAGCTTCTGTTCAACATGCACTTACTTACCTTGTGTCAGGTCCTACTGAAGCACTAAATAAATCATCCACTTATTCACCATCCTGATTGTTATGGTTGGAATATTTGTCCCCTCCCAAAATGCTGTTGGAATTTCATTGCCATTGTAACCATATTCAAAGGTGGGACTTCAAAGAGGTGTCTAGTCCATAGGTGCTCTGTGCTCACAGACGGATTAATGTTATCAAGGAGGTGAGAGTTATTGCAGAAGTGGGCTCCTCTGAGAAGACTTGAGTTCAGCTTCCTCTTGCTCTCTAGCATGGTCTCTTTGTCCTTCTGCGATAGGATGATGCAGCAAGTCCTTTGTCATCTGCTGGCCTTGATCTTGGACTTCCCATGTCTGAACTGTGAACCAATACATTTCTATCCTGTCTATTACTCAGTCCTAGGTATTCTGTGGTGTCAGCACCACCAGACTGAAAAAGCCCAAACTGAAAAATCCTGTGACTGAAATTAAACTCTTCTTTCTAATCATCAAGTTTTTTTTCTCATTTTTCTGTGAGGCAGGTCATATAAAAAGTTCTCTGGTCCTGCATGTTCCCATCCTTCAGCCCTTCCACTCCATATACAGCTATCCCAAGACCTGCTCATCCCCTGCTTCATAAGCCCCTCCTATCCACCCCCCACCACCTCTGCCCGTCATCTTGTGTGACCTGGGTTCTCACAGAATCCTTCTGGAGTCTTCTACCTCTGGTGTGACCCCTGTCAAATCTGCCCTCCAGGATGCTTTCCAAGTACTTGCCCCTAATATACAGCCAGATCCTAGCCCCACCTGCCCTCTATGCCCTTCTGCTTAAAGCCCTGTCATTTCCCCCCCAAGATTTTAGGATGAGTAGGGAATTACATTGGAGGGTCCAGGTAGGCTCCAAGATGGCTAGCTGTCTCATTCTTCTAACATTCCACTAAGCCCTTCCCCTTTACTCTTTATAACTTCCGCAAACTCCTCCCTAATTGAAGTTTTCTCTTAGAAGCCTTTTTTATTCTGATTTAATTCCCCCTACCTCGGTGTTCTCATTGCACAAAGTGTATACATCTACCATTGCTGGTTTATTTGCAGCTCATCCACCAGCTGTAAACTTAAGAGGAGGGCTAAGTGCTACTAAGCTCTGACTTCTCAGTACTAAGTTTCTATTGAATGAATGGCAATAACTTCCTTATCATTGAATAATTGTCTACTGAAGCTCAAATTCCACTTTAATTGTCATCTACAAGATCTGTGACTCTGAACAATTTTCTTAATGCCCTGTGAATCAGTCTCCCTGTCTATATCATTAGGAATAATAAGAGAATCCCATGTGTTCAATGTGATAATTAAATAGTCTATATAAATCATAAATAAAGCATCTAGCACATAGTAAATGTTTAATAAATGTTTGGTAGCATTTTCATTTTTAAATTGGGAAATCAATTGCTTTGGGAAGGACTCCAAAAATGGAGATCCAGTAGTCTTCCAGAAAGATGTTATTAATTCCAGTATTTTTATGAATTGTTTTCATTGTTGTTAGTTTGCAAAGTCAAAACTTGATTTAGAGCTACGGAAAGTTCATTCCAGCTCCTGGCATAATTATCACAACTTCCAAAAAAGAAGGGACAGAAATAATGACATGATCTTCTCCTCTTGGAGGTCCCAGATTCAATGGCTGGAGGATATCATCTTTCATTCCAGGAACTAGGGGAGGAGATGGGAATGCCGCCACTTGCTTATGCTTAATGCCTTTTCCTGAATTAGAAGAAACTGGATGATTCTTCAAGGAAATTACCCACACCCCAGAGACTCACTAAATCTTTCCATCTCTGCTCCCCAGCACATTTCAGGGACAGAACTTTCTTTCATTAGTTGCAAAGGGCATAGAGATGCAAAGGTATTTTCATAGTTGTGCAAACACACCACAAATGCTTCAGACCTCTTAAACAAAGCAGAGTATGCTCTTAAGACTAAAGACAAATAATTTATGACTCAGCCACACATTCAGAATATTTAAATAAGGACCGCTTATCTTAGTCCATTTTATGTTGCTATGACAAAATATCTGAGGCTGAGTACTTTGTAAAGAGAAAAGGCTCATTTAGTTCCCAGTTTGGGAGGTAAAAAAAAGTCTAATATCATGCAGCCTCATCTGTTCAGTCTCTGAGAAGGACTCCCCTGGTTTCAATATAACCTGGCGGATGGCATCATGGTGGGAGAACATGAAGAGAGGGAGAGATCACACAGTGAGACTAGAAGCCAGGGTGATTGAAGAAGCAGGCTAGCTTATTCTTTTGTAACAACCTGCTATCTTGAGAACTAGCTGTCTCCTTGAGACCAGCATTAGTCCCTTCCAGGGCAATGCCCACCGTGGCTTAGTTAGCTCACACTAGACCCCAGCTCAACATTACTACCCTGGATACTGAGACACCAGCACATAATTCTCTGGAGGACAAACTTCATTTAAACCATGGCACTCTTCAGCATACAGGAAAACTGACTGTAGAATTCTGAAAGCCTGTCTTGGTCACTGAGAGCTCATTTCAACAGCTGATCAAACAGCAACACAAACTGTCTGACAAACCACTGATCATTTCAAATTCTATTAATACCCTCTTACCTGCACAAACATTTATGTTTGGACCCAATCCAGCTGTTGCTGCTACCAGATGGTTTATAGATGCATGCTAAGACACATCTGAGAGGTAACATCTGGAAATCTTAGAATCACATTCTTTTTGCTAAAATATGCCTGCAGGGGATGAGGGCCTCAAAAAGAGAAAAATCCAAACATTTAATGGTTATTGTGAAGGATGTGAGATATTAAAGTTTTTTGGTCTTAATTAAAACTTCCAGAGAACAAAAGAGAAGTTGATCTTACATTCTAATTGAAAAAAATACTAATTCCATAAAGGAGTGTCACCTTTTGAATTGTGTTATTTAGAAGTCATTCTTCATCTTTATGAAATTGAAGATTACATGGGCATCATCTTTAATAGAAGTTTATGAAAATCTCCAAGACTACTTACTTGTTAAATCTGCTTTCAAAAGCATCTATCTGCCCATCAGTGGTGACAGGTTAGCACTAACCAGGTTAGCATGTTTGCTCCAAGGCACCTGCAACAACAATAACAACAAAAACCTCCCTAGATTATTGCAATGTTTAATGAGATAATGTACATTAAAGAACTTTGGAAAATGTCATGAATGCTTTAGTTCCTGTTAAAGACAGACTGCGTGGCCAGAACTCACTTTACAGCAAATTGTCTTGAAGTAAAGCAAAGCAAAAAGGACTAGCTTAAGCCAGTACAATACACAATCATCATTTTCAGATCAGCACTCAGGGGTCAGCTTGCAGTACAGACCAAGGGAGGAGAAGAGACGTGGTTATATATATTTTTTCCAACTTGAAATTACTCTATGTAGACTATTATCCTAATTTGAAACTTTCTTCCCTACATGTGGGTTTCAGACTTTCTGGAGTCACAGAGATATCACAAAGGGCCCATGGATCCTTATGCAGAGTCAACTCTGAGGGAAGAGTAGACAATGTGCATTTACTAAGCCTTGGAAAAAATGTTAATGAATGAATGAATGAATGGTCCATTCATGTGCTCATTTTATGCTATACTTCAAGACATGTAAATGCCATTGCATTTCAGTTATATTTGCTATATAACAAACAACCCCCAAAATTAATGGATTAAAAAGATTCGTTATTTTCATGATTGTGCGCTAGTTGTGTGGCACTTCTGGGTTTACCTGGGATCATTTCTGGGTTGCATTCACATGGTAGCTCAGCTGGTGACTAGGCTGATAGCTCAGCTGACAGCTGGTCCTTTCTCTCAGGATATGATCTTTCATCCTCAGGAAATGAGGCCATCTTTCTCCCATGATGGCAGCTGGGTCCCAAGAAGGCCAACCCTAGTACGCAGGTACTTACCACCCTTTCAGCTCCACCTCTGAAAGTGGTCGCATCCATCTTGGAACACCCGCACTGCTATCTTGAGTCACCTCCACTATTGCTACTACCACCTGTTACTATAAAGGCAGTGCCAAGAGGAAAGTTCATTGCATTAAGCTCATTCATTAAATGAAGAAAAAGTCAACAAATAAATGACCTTGTCTTATATCTCAAAGCCCCAGAAAAAAGAAGAACAAACCAACCCCAAAAGTAGGAGAAGACACGAAATAATTAAAATAAGAGTGGAATGAAAGTGAAACAAAAGAAACAATATAAAATATTGACAAAACAAAAAAAAACCTGGTTCTTTGAAAAAAATAAATTAAATTAAAAAGAAGAACAAACCAAACCCAAAAGTAGGAGAAGACACGAAATAATTAAAATAAGAGTGGAATGAAAGTGAAACAAAAGAAACAATATAAAACACTGACAAAACAAAAAATACCTGGTTCTTTGAAAAAAATAAATTAAATGGACAAACCCTTAGCCACCCTAACGAAAAGAAGGAGGGAGCAAACTCAAATTACGAAAATTTGTTATGAAAAAGATAATATCATGACAGACATTACTGAAATACAAAAGATAATTAGAAACAATTTTGAAAACTTACACTCCAGTAAAATAGAAAACCTTGAAGACACCGACAAATATTTATAGGCATATGATCAACCTAAACTGAGTCAAGAGGACATACATAATTTAAACAGATCAATTTCAAGCAAGAAAATAGAAGATGCCATCAAAAGGCTACCAACCAAGAAAAATCTGGGACCAGACAGATTTACAGCTGAGTTCTATAAGACTTTCAAAAAGTCTAAATAAGGTAGGAGGTCGACTGTCCAGAATAATTAATAATACTCCTCATATTATCCCATGAAATAGAGAAGGAAGGACCCTTCCAAACTCATTATTCAAAGCTAGTATCATCCAGATACCAAGAACAACAAGGAAAGAAAATTTCAGACCAATATTCCTGATAAATATTGATGCAAAAAAGTCTCAATAAAATTCTGGCAAATCTCATACAAAAACATTTTTAAAATAGTGCACCATGATCAAGGGTGTTCATTCCAGGGATGCAAAGTTGGTTCAACATACAGATATCAATAAATATAATTCATCATATCAATAGACTTAAAAGATCATATGATTATATCAATTGGTGCAGAGAAAGCATTTGACAAAATACAGCACACCTTCATGTTCAAAACACTAGAAAAACTAGGGATAGTAGGAACATACCTCAACACTGTAAAAAGCTATTTATGCTAAACCCCAGGCCAACATCATTCTAAATGGAGAAACATTGGAAGAAAAACTGGAACAAAACAGGGATGCCCTCTTTCACCACTTCTATTAAACATAGTCTTTGAAACTCTAGTCAGAGCAATTAGATAGATGACAGAAGTTAAAGGGATATAAATTGGAAAAGAAGAACTCAAACTATCATTATTTGCTGACATGATTCTATATTTAGAGGATCCAAAAAACTCCACCAGAAAAATAATTAATTAATTAAACTAATGAATAAATTGAGAAAAGTAGCAAGATATAAAATTAATGCTCATAAATCAGATGCATTTTTATACATCATGATGAATCCTCTGAAAGAGAAATTAGAAAAACTACTGCATTCACAATAGCCTCAAAAAAAAAAAAAAAACTTGGGAATCAACTTAACAAAAGAGGTAAAAGACCTTTACAATGAAAACTACAGCACACTAAAGAAAGAAATTGAAGAAGACTTTAGAAGATGGAAAGATCTCCCATGCTTTTAGATATGCAAAATTAATATTGTCAACATGGCCATACTACCCAAAGTGTTATACAGATTCAATGTGATTCCAATTAAAATCCCATTGACATTTATTATAGAAAAGAAAACGCAATCATGAAATTCATTTGGAAAAAATAAGAGACCCAGAATAGCTAGAGTAATCCTTAGCAATAAGAGTGAAGCAGGAGGCATCACAATACCAGAACTTAAACTATTCTACAAAGCTTAGTAACAAAAATGGCATGGTATTGGTACCAAAATAGACATGGTAGACCAATGGTACAGAATAGAAGATACAAAAACAAACTCACATAAATACAGTTATCTCATACTAGACAAAGGTGCCAAAATCAGACATTGGAGAAAAGATATCCTCTTCAACAAATGGTGCTGGGAGAACTGGAAATCCATATGCAACAAAATGAAAATAAACCCCTATCTCTCACCATGCACAAAACTCAACTCAAAGTGGGTTAAGGACCTAGGAATTAGAACAGAGACCCTGTGCCTAATAGAGGAGAAAGTAGGCCCACATCTTCATTACGTTGGATTAGGCCCCAACTTCCTTAACAAGATTCCTAAAGTGCAAGAAATAAAATAAAAAATTAATAAATGGGATGGACTCAAACTAAAAAGCTTCTTCTCAGCAAAAGAAACAATCTATGAGGTGAAGAGAGCCTATGTTTGGGGAGCAAATTTTGCCACACACACGTCAGATAGAGCACTAATTTCCAGGATATATAAAGAACTCAAAAGTCTTAACACTAAACAAACAAACCAATCAATAAATGGGCCAAGGAGTTGAACAGACATTTCTCAGAAGAAGATATATATCTGATCAATAAATATATGAAAAAATGTTCAACATCTCTAGTAATTAAAGAAATGCAAATCAAAACTATTCTAAGATTTCATCTCATGCCAGTCAGAATAGCAGTTATCAAGAACCCAGACAACAATAAATGTTAGCGAGGATGTGGGGGAAAAGGCACTCTCATTCATTGCTGATGGGACTGCTAATTGGTGCAACCACTATGGAAAGCAGTATGGAGATTCCTTAAAAATCTTGGAATGGATCCACCATCTGACCCAGCTATCCTACTCCTCAGTCTATGCCAAAAGGACTTAAATCAGCATACTATAGTAATACAGCCACATCAATGTTTTAGCAGCTCAATTCACAATGGCTAAACTGTGGAAGCAACCTAGATGCACTTCAATAGATGAATGGATAAAGAAACTGTGGTATAAATATACAACAGAATATTACTCAGCAATAAAAGAAAATAAAATTATGGCATTTGCAGGTAAGTGGATGGAGTTGGAGAATATCATGCTAAGTGAAGCAAGTCAATCCCAAAAAACCAATTGTTCTCTCTGATAAGTGGATGCTAATTCATAATGGGGATGAAGGGACATGAGAAAAATGAAGGAACTTTTGCAACTTTGATGGGGCAAAGTGTAGGGAGCTGTAGGGAGGAAAGATGGTGGAATGAAATGGACATCATTACCCTAGATACATGTAAGACTACACATACGGTGCGATGCTACATTGTGTACAACCATGTAAAATGTAAAATTGTGCTGCGATTGTGTGCAATGAATCAAAATGGATTCTTCTGTCACATATACCTAATTAAAAATTTTAAAAAATATTTTTAGTTGTAGATGGATTCAATGCCTTTATTTATTTGTTTGTTTCTTTATTTTTTATGTGGTGCTGAGGATCAAACCCAGTGCCTCAAATGTGCTAGGAAAGCACTCTACCACTGAGCTACAGATCCATGTCAATATATTTCTAACAAACAGACCAGTTTTTTCAGTTCCTTCTCTGTGAATTAGCAATTCTCCTTGCTGTCCTTTTGATTCATAGTTATTTTCATTAATTTACTGAACATGTATCATATGGCAATGGTGTTCCAGGTCCTATTAGAGATATGCAGTGGAAATGGTGTTGGTTAAGGGGAAGAGATCACCAAATAGTCTCTCCTCAAATTAGGAAGAGATAAGTATCGAAGGATAAATCCCTGAATGGCCTTGTCCATCCTAGATCCTCTCCTTCATGCTTGTAGTTCTAAAGATAAATGTAGAATGTACCAAGAATGAAGTGTCCTGAGATAAGAAGGAATTGTTTGAAATGATCCAGGCTACATGTTCTTTCCTCCTAGAACAGGATGCTCCACAAAATGTGTGCTCAGTGATCCCAGTTCATCCAAGGTATGAACCCATGTTAGAGTGATTTCAGGGTCCCTCTGCTGTGTTGTGACATGGAGTACACACAGACGAGTCTCCTGGGCCACCTTCCTTGGCCTTAATTGACCAGTTTATCATACATTCTAGACTTCAGTGTGTCTTACTGCCTCTGTGAGTAATACATTTGCTTCGCATGACTTATTGTGCAAGTGTTCTGTCTCACTGGACTAGAACTAATAACTTTTGCAATAATAAAGATCAAGAGTGGTAGAAATGTCAAAGGTGATCAGAGGAAGGAACTCTTCTACTATTTTTCCATGTTCCATGACCACAGATTTCCAACTTCCTTGATGGCTGCATTTTCCTTTTTGCTAGGACTCACTTTTCAATCTATTCTCTTTTCGCTCACAAGACAATGCATCAATTCCTTAGCCTTGATATTTCGTGCACTTATAACCTTCTTCTTAATTCCCAACCTTCTTTTGACCAGTTACCTATTATTGTTGAAGGCACCTAGACCTTTTCTCATGCAGCTTCTCTAAACTGAACTAATTCTTATGGAACCTACTGACCCTTCTGTATTCCTGGACTCCAACAATGGCTAAAAGCTAGAAATCTTAGATGATCTTTTATGGTCCCTGTCTGGAATCCTGAATCTAATCCCTTCCCCAAAATTAATTGGTTTACCTTGTTTGTTTGTTTGTTTGTTTTCCTTTTTTACTAATACCTTGGTTTTGCCCCTGAAATATCTCGTCTTCTGGCTCTTTAATGATCCACTTATTCTTTCCCAAGACTATTACACAAATATTTTAACTGGACTCCCCTCCACCATCTTTTTATTCTCTAAGCTATCTGCTGACAACAGAGTAATTTTTTAAACATATAGTGATCATGTCAGTTCCCTGCTTTGGACCCTTCTGATTATAAAGTCTAGATTTGTAAGCCTGGTGTAGAAGGCTTTCATAAACTCGTCTCACTGTGTTCGTTCTCTCTCTCTCTCTCTCTCTCTCTCTCTCTCTTTCTCACACACACACACACACACACACACACACTCACACCCACTTCAACTCCACCCAAAACTCTTGTTTCTCAGAGGAAAAAAAAAACAGCTGAAGATTTGAAAATGAAGAAAAAGGATTACTAAGAGTTCCTTCCATGAAATATTGGCTTTTTCTAATAAAACTTTCAGGAATAATTTGACTTTATAGGTTGGCTGTGTGCTTATGATCGCTTTTGATTGATGAGGCCATTTTACAACTCTGTAGAATCAGGGGTTAAGTTTTTGAAAATTGATAGTTGTGAAAATGTTTTCTTCCACAGCAATGCAAATGATTTCTGTCTATACCTATGCAAATAATTTTTTCCATAAGACTATAAATCACTACAAGTCAAATCCTGATGAAGCTGATTTTAACATCTTACCAATTCCCTCATCATTTAAGGAGTTACATAAAATCTTTGATATATACTCATTATGAATTTCTATGACAGTCATGAACTAGCCATTTTGAAAAACGATATTTTAGCAGTTTGGAAGTCATCCACCAAGATGCTCCAGTGGGCTCTCCTGAGGGGTTGGGGTAACTAGCATTGCATGAGATGTGAGTCTCCTGGGATGCTTAAGTCCAAGAGCATCTTTTCTTAGCTTTTAGAGTGACTTAAATGTCAAAAAAAAAAAAATGCTAACTTCTTTGGCCAACAAACTTTTTATATCATCAGAAACTTTTGCATGTGTCAGCTTAAACATAATTGTGAAGAGGTTAAACTTAAAACTTGGAACTAATATTAAAGTGAGCCAAATGAAAGGAAAGAAAAAAATCAGATATAAACATTGATTACTAAAACTAATATTAATTGACTTAATTTTACATTTATTTTTATGTGCTATAGAGTGGCTATGTCTTTGAGGTTGTTGTTGCCACTTTAAGAAGCTATAAAAATATTAGGTAGGTGTAGAAAATTATGTGTTGTGTGTTCAAAAATCTTTGGTGATCTGCTAAAATGCTTTTATTTGACAGAAGTCAATCACCTATATCCCCCTTTTCTCTGTAAACCAGAAATTAATTACTTTGATTAAAAGTAACACTACTGGGTATAAAAGATTTTAGCAACAAAGAAAACTTCTCAAGGGAAAAAAATTGTTGTCCTAAACAACAACAATAAAAATTTTTTTAAAAAAGAAAGGCCTAGGCAACGCCTTGGCCCCATCTCTCAGCTGCAGCCATTAATTCAGGAAAGATTGGCAAGGGATGATGGGGGATTGAGAAAAGACAGACACACTTGGAGAGAAAAACCTGGAGCCAGGTGGGACATCACCCCTGATAGAGGATGAATGCCCCAGAGCTAGTACCAGAATATTTACTATATATGCTTCATCCAAAGGTTATTTGTGGGAGAGTTTAGCAAAGCAGGCAATCTGAAGGATGCAGGAATGGTGAGACATTAGGGTCATCTTGTTATGCTCAGAAATCTCTATCCCCAGGAGCTGGTGCCTGAGCTCAGTGTCCTGACCTCCATGCCATTGCACAGAGCCTCCTAGGGTTGGCGTCACCGTAGCAATTGGGCCATCTTGATTACACCTTTGCACAGGAAGTTCCCAGCACAATGCAGCCACAAGGCAGTCAGAGAGACCATGATTCAAATCACTGCTCTCCATGTCTCCCCCTTTGTTAAGTGTAATAAATGTATGTCCACTTTCAAGTGCTGGAACTGGGATCAGATAAGATTGCCATGGACTGTCCTTTGTTTTCCCTCTAAGTAAGGGAACCCTTAGTGCTGTAAGGGGAAATGGGCAATGACTGCTCTGGCTTCTTCAGGCTGAGAGGGGGCAATATATGGCAAGCAGTTTGTGTTTCTCTTTTAGAAAAGTTTTGGTCAGTTAAGGGGTCCATGGCAAAGTTCTGGTTTGGAAAGAACAGGTTGTAAAGTTATCTGGGAGGTGGGTGCTTCTATGAAAGAAACAAGAAGACATGAGTACTGGAATGAGATTATTAAAAAATAAATGAATATGATGATGATGATAGAGACCTGTGATTTTTTTCTCTTACCAGGAGGTGTAAGAACTAAGAAATTATCTGATAGATAGAGCAGATTAATGTTTTAAGAAACCCTGCCTCAGACACCACTGCTGCAGATGCCACTTCTGTGCCCAGAGGTTTCTTCTCTGGGCATGGCCTCCGCTGCCTCAGACACTACTTTCGACACTACCTCCATAGTCACTGCTGCTAAACTGGAGGTCTCCTGTCAATCAATTGCCACCGGCACTGCTACTACCATTGCTTCTGCTTCTGATTCTGCTGCTGCCAGCCTGAGGTCACCTGGAGGTCTTCTTCCTAGGTGCTGCTGCCCTTGCAGCTGCGACCATCTGCTGCTGCCTCAAAAAAACACCGCTGACCTGGATGCAACCTAAGCCAACACTGCTGCTGACCCCTGGAGACCTCCTGGTGATGCTGCCACTGCAGCCACCACTGCTGCTGACCCGCTGCCTGCTGTCAACAACCACTGCCACTACCACTGCTATCAAGGCCTAAAGGACTGCTGTGGGGGAGACTCCAGGCTTGATTGTATGTGACTGCACCTATTTTGGGACACCAGCCAGGGGCTGGGCCCAGATGCCAGCAGGTTTACCACCACAGGAGCCTCTGTCTGAGGACTCTGGCCAGGACCTGGAGTTCCAGTGTGGGGGTGTCTGTGGGTTTGAAGGAGCCTGGGGTCTTCCTGCTGAGAGTGTTGGTGGCCCTTGTCTTGCTGTTGCATCTCGGAGTTGTTCCTTTGCATGAGTGTATCCCTGGTGGTCTCTCTGCAAGTAGGAGCAGCATTGAGATCTTGGGACTGAAGCATGGCTAAGCCTGAGGTATATGAAGCCCAGATCAGTGGGATAGAGACTCAGTGTGTCAGGGAGGGCTGATCTGGGTTTGGCGATCCTGACAGATGTCAGAGATGGGGCTGAGAAAATGTTGAACACTGAAGAGACAGTTCGACTTTCCAGCAAGATTTATTTATTTTATTTTATTTTTTGGTTCACTAATATCTCTACCATATTTGGAACAGGATATTTTTTATGCATCAATGTGTGGAGGACAATGATATACAAATGGTGTTTTGCATTTTCGTTGTATTCTAATGTCTTTAATTTTTTCTCTTTGTTAGTATTCTTCCCCTCTCTCGTCTATTTTTTTTTTAATTTTCTTTCCAACATTTCTCCAACCAACAGCCAATCTCTGTTGGCTCCTCTTCCACTCTTCTTGTGAATTTTTACTTCTAGCTTCTCTCTTCTTCCCTCACAAATATTACATATTACCCTACCCCTGTTCTCTTATCCACCATTCAAAATTATAAACCAATTTAACAAATTTTCTGTTTATGCTATAGATAGCTATTGAACTCATCATTTTGGTTTAATGTGAGAAAGCAGTAGCTGCTATAGTGGGAGCTATTAGGTTTAAGACTATATATATTGTGTACACTGGGTGCTGTTGATATTGATCTCACCATTAAAGGTGAGGCACTGGGAACCATCAGGGACACTACAGGTTTACGGGATAAAATTTATGCTGCCTTAGATCCATACTTCTAGATGGGAAAACACACTAACAACATGAAAAAACAAGGGAATAAGGCTCCCAAAATAAACCAAGATGCTTCAACCACAGAAGCCACTGATAATACAGTAAAAGAAATGTCCATGAGGAGTTCAGCTTGTACATAGATAAATTGATCTGTAAAGTAAAAGATAGCATAAGGAGTGAAATCAAAGAAAAAAATACAGGAAGTGAAAGATCACTTCAATGAAGTGTTAGAGATCATGAAAAAAAACAAGCAGAAATCCTCAAACTGAAAGAATCAGTAAACTAAATTATAAATTCAATACAAAGCATCACCAACAGACTAGACCTCTTGGAAGACAGAATCTCAAACTATGAAGACAAAATATATAATCTTGAAAGTAGAATTGACCATGCAGAAAATATGGTAATAAACCATTAATAGAACATCTAAGAATTATGGGATAACATGAAAATACCAAATTAAGAGTCATTGGAATAGATGAAGGAGCAGAGATACAAAACAAAGGAATGCACAATCTGTTCAATGATATAGTAGCAGAAAACTTCTCAAACCTAAATAATGGAATGGAAAATCAAATGCAAGAGGCTTACAGGACCCCAAATGTACAAAATTACAGCAGACTCACACCAAGACACATTATAATGAGAATGACTAACACAGAGAATAAAGATAAAATTTTAAAGTCTGTGACAAAAAAAATTAAATTACATATATGGGGGAACCAATTCAAACCTCAATTGATTTTTCAACCCAAACCATCAAAGGAGGTCCTAGAATAATATATTTCAAGTTCCGAAAGAAAACAAATGCCAACCAAAAAATTTATATTCAGGAAAATTAAGTTTCAGATTTGAAGATGAAATTAAAACCTTTCATGATAAAAAAAATTAAAAGAATTCATAACTAGAAAGTCTATACTACAGAACATTCTCAACAAAATATTCCATGAGGATGAAGTAAAAAAAAAAAAAAGTGAAAACCAGCAGCAAAGGGAGGATATATACTAGAGTAACATTTAACCAAATGAGAAACTAAGACAAATCAAAAACCAGAAATAAATCAAAATGACAGGGAATACAAATCATATCTCAATAATAACCCTGAATGTTAATGGCCTAAACTCATTAATCAAAAGACATAGATTGGCAGAGGGGATTAAAAAGCAAGACCCAACAATATGCTGTCTTCAAGAGACTCACCACATGGGCAAAGACATCCACAGGCTGAAGGTGAAAGGATGGGAAAACACTCATCACTCATATGGATTGCGTAAACAAGCAGGGATTTTCATTCTCATCTCAGATAAAATAGACTTCAAACCAAAGTTAATCAGAAGAGACAAAGAAAGACATTTCACACTTCTTAAGGGAAGTATATATAAGCAGGACATAACAGTTATACATATTTATTCCCCAAACGATGGACCATCTAGGAACATGAAACAAATCCTTCTCAATTTCAAGAGTTAAATAGACCATAATACAATAACGCTGGGTGACTTCAACACAACTCTCTCACTACTGGACAGTTCTTCCAAACAAAAACTAAATAAGGAAACTACAGAACTAAATAATATAATCAATAATTTGGATTTAACAGACATATATAGAATATTTTATCCATCAACGAGCAAATATACTTTTTTCTCAGCAGTACATGGCTCCTTCTCTAAAATAGACCATATCTTACGCCACAAAGCAACTCTTAGTAAATAGAGAAAGACAGAATTAATACCCTACATTCTATCAGACCACAATGGAATGAAATTAGAAATCAATAATAAAATAAAAAGTACAAGCCACTGTAAAAAATGGAGACCAAATAATACACTATCGAATGATGAATGAATAGTTGAAGAAAGCAAGGACGAAATTGAAAAATTCTTAGAGGTAAATGAGAACACTGATACAATACATCAAAATCTCTGGGATGCTATAAAGGCAGTACTAAGAGGAAAGTTTATTTTATTGAATACATTCATCAAAGAATAAAAGTCAATAAATAAATGACCTAACACTACATCTCAAAGCCCTAGAAAAAGAAGAAAAAAACCAACAACAAAAGCAGTAGAAAACAGGAAATAATTAAAATCAGAGCTGAAATCAAAACAATTGAAAAAGTTGACAAAACAAAAAGTTGGTTCTTTGAAAAAAGTAAATAAAATAGATAAACCCCTGACCATCCTAATGAAGAAAAAACTCAAATTACCAAAATATAGAATATAGAATATAGAATATATAGAATATAGATATAGAATATCATATTTGCCCAATGTCCTATCTATACAATGGCTTACATATATAAAACCTACTCTATTTTCCTAGTGTTCTATTTATAGGACAATATGTACTTTCATTTTTAAAAGACAATACAGTAAATATAAGTTATAGATTATTATTTCTAATCAATTTTAATGTACCTGTGTCAATTTTGTTGAATTATTCACAGAATTGAAAATTTGATTTTAATGGATTTTTTCATCTATAATGTGAAAGGTTATATATGTGGATTAATGTTTTCATCTCTGTACTCTATCTAGAGAGTAAAGATTTCATGCCTAAAGAGAATAATTTTCTGTGCTTTGTTTTGGTTTCAAGATTATTTTTTATTATTGAAAAGATTTCTTCACTTGTGCAAACACTGTTTCTGTAGAATTATATTATTTTTCTATGTGTACATAAAAAATTCATTAGAATTAGATTAAGCAGGCAAGACTTGTTTCTCAGTCATCCAAGACCTTCCTAAATCAAGTGATCAAATCACCTCTGACAACCTTTTGAATGTTTTTCCATCCCAAGTTCAGGCCTTACATTTAGAAAAATTAAAATAATATTTCTAGAATATTATTTGCACCTAAAACTATTTGAGATAACCCAAAGAGCATAGGAAAAACATTGAAAGTTTGTTATTTTACCTTATAAATGTAAAGATGCTAGAAATATATATGCATATATTACTCATGCTCTATGTTTTTTATCTAGCTAGCTCAACATTTATTGTAGGACCTGCATAGAAAGATTTATCAAATCATAAAAATCACTTAGCCTTCCACAGATTAAATTTAAATAGATAAAACATTATTAACTATCATACTGTGCTCATAATCTATAATATGTTTTTACTCTCAGGGGAAAACTATGATCAAACACATATGATATAGTTGATGTATTGAACCCCAGGAAAGATTTTTTTTGTGTGTGGTACTGGGGATTTGAACCCAGGGCCTTGGTGCATGCAAGGCAAGCACTCTACCAACTGAGCTATATTCCCAGCCTGAGATTTTCATATGTTTCTACATTCTAATTATTATTGGTTACTATTACAATGGACCTCAGCCTTTGGTGTTTGTCATCTACAAGTGATGTTTGACTCTGAAGCATGCCTCAAGCTCTCTGATAAACTCCAAGGGGATTAGCAAGAGTTTTATGGGAAGGATTGCATCAGGGACTTTCAACAGGCTTCCAAGCTGACACTGCTCAAGCAACTTCTGGCCACACCAGTGTGCTGAGTGGGATTTCCAGGACCCATTTTAGTCTGAAAGTAACAACTTCTTATAGGCAAATTACTGATGGAAACCCCAGAAATAAAAATGAGTTAATTGCATTATTCCGTTAGTCTGAATAAATTTCATGAGTTTAATAGAAACTGTTTGCATAAAAAATATCCAGAGTTTTTTTTAAATGGATATATCTGGAAGCCCAAACTTCTTTTGGTTTAGTGGACTCTGCCTTTTTGTCTGAACCAAAACAAAGGCATCTAACTCTCACTGATACTCCTCTTCCCCTGCACCACCATCAGAAATTCTTATGGAGTTTCTTAACCTTTCTTGAACAACGTAGCTATTTGAATAGTTCAATAAAATCTGCCTTCTGTTTTTGCCAGGATATAATTGAAAATATTGATTGTCCAAGCAAGGCTATACACAGGAAAGTGCTATACACAGGAAAGATTCTTATTTAATCAGACACAAGAAAAGGAACATACATGGAGCCTACATATATGCATGCCCACAAAGCCCTCTGTCAGGGAAACCGTGCAAGACTTTGACAGAGGCAAGAAAGCTTAGGTGGGGTCCTCTCTAGCAAACTCTTCCTCTGGGTTACCTCTACCTTTCATTGTTTTTTTTTTTTAGCTGTTTAACAGATCTGTACATTATACAAATTAATACAGTAGATATGATTCTTATCTGTGTAAATGCAGGTTGTGTTTGGTGAAGATATAATTATCATCCTGTGGATATGGATTAGTCTCATGTAATTAAGCAAATGTACTTTGACATTCCTTACGTTCCACACACATAACACACACACCCCTACTCTGTTGCTATTTCTCCCTTAAAATGAATTAAATAAAATCTTTGTCATGTGTTCAATGTGTTTATGTGTTTATTTTACATTTCTGTGAATCGCTTTTGTATTTTTTGCTTAAAAAACATATTTTTTAATCATTTAGAGGTCATCTGAGTTACCCAATGAATTCCTCCAATAGAACCAAGTAAACCTCTTTGTGCATTGTCCGAGGAGTGAATTCATGGGGAACTTAAGCCCAAGTTTGTCTTCCCTTGGATCTTAGAGGTGAGTTCCAAGCAGGATTAATTGAAATTTAGCATTGCTAACTCTCCATTTCTTTAGTCTTTTTTATTTCCCCTTGGAAGTAAAGTTTTTGTTTTTTTACTTTTGTTTTGTTTTGCTTGTGCTGAATTATTCCACACTGGTGACAGCAATACCTGAGAACTGGTTTACTCCCTCACAGTTTGGTTCATTTCTCTAGAGGGATGATAGAAAGCTCTTCTTTGTGGGGAGAGATGTCAGACAATCCAGTTTGCCATTCTTACTTGTTTATCTGCCCACCTTTATCTCAAAGCTATTTAGTAGATACTGGAAGAATAGCTCTTTGATGTTTGCAATGATGAATTTTTTGCTACTGTGCTTATTCTTGACTGGTTGAAGTTGGAAACCTGAAACTATCAGCTCTCTATAGGTCTGTGTATAAATTTTCCTCTAATTCAGAAAGGACTTTATCTCTCTTTGTAAGAGTGTGAAATTATTTCTTATCTTTGGAAATGTTTTAGTGTGCTTTGTCATCACTGTGGCTGAAAGACCCGACAAAAACAACACAGAGGAGGAAAAGTTTATTTGGGCTCATGTTCAGGTTTAGTCCATGGTCAGCCAACTCCATGGCCCTGGGTCCAGATGAGTCAGAACATCATGGTGGAAGAAAGCAGCTCAGAACATGGCAATAGGAAGGAAGGGGGAGGGAGGGAGGGAGGGAGGGAGGGAGGGAGAGAGGGAGAGAGAGAGAGAGAGAGAGAGAGAGAGAGAGAGAGAGAGAGAGAGAGAGAGAGAGAGAGAGAGAGATCTGCTCATCGGGGACAAGATATAAGCTTCAATAGTATTCTCCCACTGACCAGCCTTCAGTTATAACCAGTGAATCCATATCAGTGGATTAATCCACTGATTAGGTTACAACCCTCATAATCCAATCATTTCATCATAAATGTTCTTGTATTGTCTTGCACATGAGCTTTTGGGGGACACCATATACTAAACCATAATAGGAAGGCTCAACATCTCTTATAAATAACATTGTAGTCAATTTGTTGACCAGCGCTGGAGTCTCACATGAAATTTCAGCAGGAGAAAAATTTGCTTCCAAGCTGACTCACATGGTTGTCCGAAGGATGAAGTTCATCATGGACTGGTAGGCATGGGTCTTTGGTTTCTCACTGGCTGTTGGCCAAATTCTCCCTCAGTTTCTTGTTACCTGGGCCTCTCACAGGGTAGTTCATAACATGGC
Organism: Urocitellus parryii; assembly: GCF_045843805.1. Lineage (NCBI taxonomy): Eukaryota > Metazoa > Chordata > Mammalia > Rodentia > Sciuridae > Urocitellus > Urocitellus parryii. Next base: position 107,888,581 of record NC_135541.1, read on the forward strand.
AGTTGACTTCCCTCAGAGTAAATGAGCCGGGGAGTCAGAGGGAGCTCTGAGAAAAGAGGTCTTAGTCTTCCTAAAACCAAGTATCTCAAGTGATATTTGTTTCTTCTGCCATATTTGTTTCTGTAGAAGCAAGTCAGTAAGGAGAATAGGTTATGCAAAGGTATGAATAATAGGAGGCAGGATCATTGCTGATCATCTTGCAGGCTGCATATCCTAGACCTTAAGGATGATTTTGTGTGCATGAGTTATAACTGACAATATTATCTATATTATAAATGATATTGAGAAATGTTTAATATTCTTATTGATTAACTCATTAAAGATAGGAATGATAAATGCATTTCATATTAATATCTCAGTATTATTATGAAAACAGTTTTGACCTTATAGATCCCCAATAGAGAATTCCTGTCCTTAAATATCAGTTTGCTTCAGAATATGAAAGAGCAAATGAAGGACAAAACTTGGAAAGCAAAATATCTGCCTTGGTTTTAATATATCTGTGTTTGAAAATAAAATTATAAAATACATTAAAATTATAGCAAAGATCATGCAATGTTGATGAGCTGATTGATCTCTTAATGCATTTATTTGACTATAATATGAAAGACAATTCTTTATCCTCTTGTAATCTACTCACATACTAGAAATTCTGGGTCTTATCAGAATAAGTCTCTAAACTGGATATTGGCGTTATCAAGTTTTTATTGTTTAAGAGAAAGTAAAACAAAGTTTCTTTACTTACAAAACAACTAAGGCTCTTCCCAATCCATGTCAACTACTATGTTTACTTTTAAATGTTTTATTGTCACTTTTATTAAATAAGTAACCATGAAGTGTTTCTCAATCACCCAGGATCCTGTCTTATTAGTGTCCTCTTATAACTTTTTCTTTTCCACTCAAAACTGGATATCAATACATCAAAAATAAATAAATTAATATTTTTTTAAAAGCTTTTAAAGTTTCTCTGCACCAAAAACTGTCTTTCCAGTCCCCTGGAAAACCACAACTCTTTGTTCTTTTATCTGTAAAAAGAGAAGTATTAGAAATAATTAAATCTATTTGATGTGCTTCTACTGTAACAGCTACATGGGGAAAGCTGTCAAGTCAGAAAAGATGCTCAACCCGCCCTAGGTGAGATTTGCAGAAGAAAAAAAATGATATTATTATAAATACTTTGGGAATTGTATGCTTCCTTGGAAGTTTCTGAATATTTCTCAATGCTCTTGCTGCTATAATATATTGGGTTTTTTTTAGAGGGGAAAAACACTTAAAAACAAATCTGATGAAATAGTTCTGCTTCATTTTCCTATATTTATCAGAATCTTAAGGTACATTGATATTGGGCAATAGCGGTTTAATGTTATCAGTAAGAATTTTGCACATTATTATTGAAATGTTTAAGTTGCCATGTTTTACTATAATTTACATAAAGCATCTTCTTAGTCAATGGGATGCACATCAGACTTATTGTTGGAGTTCTATAAAAATACAAATATCCAGGCATTGCTCTATATTTACTGAATCTGTTTACTTCACATTATTAGGAAAAAGAACTTCTATGTCAGGATTGCTGAATGTTAAATTTAAGAATTTCCTCATCTTTATTTTGTGGGTCAAACATCCCAATTTCCCCCATAGCTGTATTTTTTCATTTTATGAATTTTCATCAAACCTTTCACATTTGAAAATTATCAATTATAAAAGAATTACAGCCACTAGGCCTCTGCTGTGCCAATAAGTGAAGACAAATACAAACAAGCAAAGGTTATATATTCTGAGCTTTCTCTAGCAAAGGAGGCAGAATTCATTACTTTGTGTTTGGTGGAGAATCACTGACAGGCAGAGGAAAGGGAATTTGGCATCAAAAGAGTGGATAAGAGGAGAGCACCCCCCACTCTTCCTACCCACCCCCCGCGCCCACCTCTGCAGGTCATTGCCATGGGGAAGCTGTATGTGGCTAACCAGAAGCAGGGCATCCTCTATGATTAGTTAGAGGACCACATTTGGCTTTCTCAGGTTGGTCCTAAAATCAGTGGTGGTATTAGGACAAACTAGAGAAGTTGTCTTTCATTAATTAAGTCCTGGCCTTTTGGGACCAGTTGCTGCCAGGGTCACAGTTGGGCTTTCTTGAGCTGGTTGCTACAGTGTGGGTCAGTTCATTTGTACACACTGACTGCTGTCTGTCTCACCGCTGTTTACCAATCATTTTTGTTTCACTCAGATGCTGGCTTGAAGTCTCTGCTGTAAGATACAGACCAGCATTTGTCTTCACCAAAGGACAGTCACAGTGACTGGCTTGAGAGAAGGGACAGCACCAGGTACTACAAACTACTGACACTTCAAAGGGTAATCTTTCAATCCACATTTCTGTGCTGACATTGCTTAGAAAACATTCAGACTACAACAGTGGTCTGAATTTCTAGGTTAGGATTTCCAGGGCTCATTTTTAGTCTAGAGATAAATAGCTTCATGAAGGCAAACTTCTTACTCAAGATCTGGCAGAACAAGAATTTGCTGTCTGGCTGTGATGGTGTATGCTTGTAATCCTAGCAACTCAGGAGGTGGAGGCAGTAGGATTGCAAGTTCAAGGCCAGCCTCAGTAACTTAGTGAGGCCCTAAGCAATTTAACAAGACCCTCTCTCAAAATATAAACTAAAAAAATGCAGACTTAATGAACTGGCAAAGGGATATGTTTTAGAGGGTAATAGAGTAATTAGCTTTGATGGTGTTGATATTGTTTTACTGGTCTATCTTCCCTGCAAATATACAGGTGTTCCTCAATAGGATTCTGCCCTAACAAATCCTTTGTAAGCTGAAAATACTATAAGTCGAAAATGCATTTAATACACCTAGCCTACTGCACATCATAGCTTAGCAAAACAGCACACTACACAGTATTGGTTGCTTCCCCTCAGGATTACGTGTGATCCAGGATCACAGCAGAGCATTGTACCACATCATCTAGCCCAGAGAAAGATCAAAATTCCAAATTCCAACTATGGTTTCTACTGAATGCCTATTGCTTTCGAACCATCGTAAAGCAGAAAAATTGTAAGATGGACCATCATAAGTAGGAGATTGTCTCTGTTCCTAAGATTTCTGTAATGTAAAATAATTTAGTAAACTCTACATTTGTAAATTCAAATGAGACATGTAAGAGTGATATCTGATTATCCCTGAACCCCAAATTAGAAATTCTGAATTCTGGATCTCTTTTTTTTCTGTGCAATATAATTATTTGCTCAGATCTTAACTCAACAAATGGATTGTGCAACTGCGGCCTTAGCTAGAGTATCTCATTTGAAATGATCCTCATGTGGGCTGGGATTGTAGCTCAGCAGTAGCACGCTCACCTAGCATGGGAAGGACCCGGGTTTGCTCCTCAGCACCACATAAAAATAAAGGCATTGTGTTGTGTCCCTCTACAAAATAAATAAATAAATAAATAAATAAATAATCTCTCCCTCTCTTAAAAGAAAAAAAGAAAATGATCTTCATGTAATCCAGTATGGCCAGCCACTCTCAAGGAATAAGGGTTGACTTTACTTATGGAGCTTATGCCTCATTGGGAATATGATACTGTCTTACAGGAGTCCTATTCTTGAAACAGCAATTTAATGTAAATCTTATTCTCAAGCTCTTCGTCCCTGCCCTGTCCTTGTTTACTCCCCTTATATCAAAGGAGTCATTTGGTATTTGTTTTTTAAAGATTGACTAGCTTCACTTAGCATAATCTGCTCTAATGCCATCCATTTCCCTCCAAATTCTATGATTTTGTCGTTTCTTAACTATGTAATGTTATGAACGTCCAATAAAAAAAAAAAAAAAGAAACAGCAATTTAAAAAGATCACTTCCCGGAAAAAACAGGGTTCTTAGCAAATTAGAGGGATCTTCAGAAGAGAGGGATTTACTGAAATGTACAAGGACTGCAAATGAAGTCCTACAACATATATCTTCCAGGTTTTGTGCAAATTCAAATATATAGTGTGTAGGCACGTACTAAGTAAAGATTGCTGCTATCTGACTGTTTTTGATCTACAAAAACACCACTTTCATATAGTCCATAAGAAGTATTCAATTCACATTAGATACCGCACCTTTCTTTCCTTTCCCAATTCCCCTGCCTGTTTCTGTAACTTAGATGAAGGTAGGGAGTCTGGGAGACTAGAAGGCTAGGCCTCTATCCTTATACCCATTGACTTCATGTCTTGTTCCTCTAAGGGAACAAGCAGGTGTGTCTCGTCCCTCAGCCTCTCCAGGGAGATAGCAGAGTCTTCTCAGAACCATCTTCCCTATTTTCATAAGTAGGATAGAGGGGACCTGGTGCTGAGGGGACACTGGCTTCTCTTTCCCCTGTGTGGAGGGAAGAATGGGGACAATGAAGCCTGAAGTCTCCTTCTACATCTCCCTCAATCCAGGAGCAATGTCTGCTGTCCTAGAAAAGTGTCAAAGAGGAGCCTCTGCCCAGGGGAGGTGTTCACCAACCATTTGATAATGACTTCCTAAATACGCCTCTGGTGTTACAGTACTCCTCCTGGCCATGAGGAAAGATGTGTGCTCTGGCAAAGGGTCCCTCTCCTCGTCCTTCTCTCACTATGTGCCTGGGGATCCAGAGCTGCCCCCAGAGACTTTGTTGTTGTTATTAAAAGTACTACTGAAACATTTATAAATTGCCCTTTTTCTGGTTCCATTATAACATTTATCCATTTCTTTAAATGGAGCAGAAACTTCAAGAAACAGTGCACTGGGCCTTTCTCAGTTGGGAAAGACCCCACCCTAGAGGGTTGCAGTGGATCTAAGATGAAGTAGGCACTTGGTGTAGAAGCAGGCTTGCTCCCAGTTCTGCCCACCCTCCCCCTCTTCTCGAAGGGAGTGTCTCTTAGGAAAGCCCACAAAATAAATTCTAAGCTGACCAGAGACCTGGGGCTGCCCAGCCTTCCCTCCGCTTCCTCTAGGTGGGTGGGCCATCTCCTCTCCAGCACAGGGCTGAGCCTGAGGTCCACCCAGGAGGGGCCAGCCCTCCAGCCTAGCTTCTCCGGCCTTAGCAGCCAAAAATCACACATGGGGAATACACAGGAGATGCTGCAGAGATTTTCTCCAGGAACAAACTCCTAGCCTGGGTGCAGTCACCTGGGGCACCCAGAGCCTCTGAATCTCAGAAACACCCACACTCAGCTTGGGAAAGATCACCAATTGGGGCCCTGGCCTCTGGAGGCAACAGCCTTGGCCTGTAGATGCAGCCACCAAAGATTAAAAATGTGTGGAGGGGGAACAATTAGGTCAGCCAGCTTATTAACTTGCTAATATAATACAGGGAGAATCCTGAGGGAGGAAGAGGATAATAGTACAATAGCTACCATTTACCTTGTGCCAGTAAATGGGCTAAATGTTTTACAGACATTATCTGCTTGAATCCTAGCAGTTATCCTAGAATATAAATATTGTTTGTTTCACTCTGTAGAGAAGGAAATTTGAGAGCAAAGAAAGGTTTAGTAACTCTGAGTAAGGGAGGGAAGATGTCAGGCCAGATCTGCCTCCCAAGCACTTTTTTTTTTTTTTGGCCTTTATGTGACTTTATTTTATTTTATGAATATTTTTTAAATCAATAATGCTAGTGAGGTTAACATCAGGGATTCACATCGTTGCTTCTGGAATGGACTGGGACAGTCCTCACTGGCAGCACATCCCCAGAGTGCCAATGTGGCAAAGAGGTCATGAGGCAGGAGATGGATTATCGAAAGGCAGATAGAAATGGGGACCTCAGAGAATGGGATCCCACAACCCCAGAGCACAACCCTAGGCTAAACTTTGGGGGATCTTTCTGTTTGTTGGTTTTTTGGTTGGTGGGTGGGTGGATTTGGGGCTACCTGGCTGGAAGGCCCCACTGGAGCTCCAATACCTGTGTAATCTGTTTGTTACCCAGGCTTCCTTGAGTACCCTAACATTAATCAACCCCAAAGAGTTGTTTTGAATCCAAACCATTCTTTGGTTTTAGGGAATAAGTACAGGACGATCTCAGGCTAACAGAAACATTAAACCATCCCATTATAGCAATAAGAAATCCCAATTGTACCCTCTTGGTTGAGCCAAAAGAAGAAGAAAATCAAGGGAGACTCCCCAATGCAATGTTAGTTCCTCATCAAAACAGTATAAAGATCCCCAGACAAAGAGCCACTGACAGACCATCTTTGGGACCCCTCCCATGGGTAGGAGCTTTCCTTGTTTGCTTCGAATAAATCTGCTACTGAATTCTCTCCCTTGGTTATCTGCGGACTTCATTCTTCAGGTGCATTGGACATGAACTCTCCAGCGCTCACACAATCCTGTGTTACAGTGGAGGCATGTACTCCTACCATGCACTCCTTCAGGCCCAGCTGTCTCCTACAGTTATGGCTTTCCCACCAAATCCCAATGGCTGCCCTTTCCACTTGACCTGCATCTTAGGAATGGTACTACAGTGTGGATATGGTTTGAGTGCCACCCCCAAAGCTTCAAGTGCTGGTAGCATGGTCCCCAGTGTGGTGATGTCCAGGGGTGTTAGAACCTGTAGGAGGTAGGGTCTAGTGGGAGGTAATTAGTTCATGGGGCCAGCACCCTTGGGAGGGATCAATGCTGGTCTGATGAGTGGATTAGTGGCTGTTATAAAACAAGCTCAGCTGCCTTTCCTCTCTCTCCCTCTCTCACACCTTCAACCATGATGCTATCTGCCATATTGATGTAGCCAGAGGTCCTCAGGAGAGCCAAGCAGATGCTGGCATCAAGCTCTCGGACCTCACTAACTGTGAATTAAATAAATCTCTTTTCTATACCAAGTACCCAGCCTCCATTATTTTATTGTAGCTCAATAAAATGGACTCAAATAGACACAACTATGAATCATTATCTCTTGTTTTTTCTGATCCTGTTCATTCCCTGGTCTCTTGTTCTGCCATGAAACTTGTCTCAGTCGCCCTGTGTGGGAGTCCCCAGGGGTTTCTTGGCCTGATACACTGCCTAGTTCCTCCCTTTCTTAAGCTTGGGATATATCTGCCTTCTTGGTCCAGGGACACAGTGGCTCCCATGCCTCCTCTTTACTTCCCAGTCCCCTTCCACCAATGCTTCTCTGACCTGAGATGTTCCGACTCTTTAACACCAAATATACACGTTCTGAGTGCCAGGCTTATGGGAACGATTGTGCTTTAAGACGGAACAGCTGGATATGCAGGCAGAGAGGAGGTCAAGGAGACTGGGGTGGGGTGCAAGTCAATGCTATGGAAATGGCCCAAGAGTGAGACACAGGGGTGAGGGGGAAGGTAGGGGTGAGGGGGAAGGTAGGGGTGAGGGGGAAGGTAGGGGTGAGGGGGAAGGTAGGGGTGAGGGGGAAGGGGAGTTCCCAGTTTGTGAGAGGCTGAGGGTGGAGATGTGAGGGGCCCTGATGTTGGAGGAGGAGGAGGAACTTTGACTTGGAGCTGACTATAGCATCATCAGAGCTCCTAGGAAAGGCAGAGGGCAGAAGGGGGCACTGCTTCTGAGGAGGAGCATGCAGGAGTGCCTAGTTCAGAGGACGTGAAGGGGCAAGCCGGGACTATGCCTGACCCTGTTGGGTGCACACGGACAAACAGACCAGGAGCATGGGTGGTAGGGGAAGGGACCTGACCCTTAGGCTCTCCCCCATGCTCTTGGGAGAGTCTCTCCATTACTATCCAGGATTGCCAGCTGGATCCAAGGGTAGTTAAGGTAGTTGATCAGCAGAGAATTCTCTCCTGTTCTCTGCTAATCATTTCAGTCTCTTCCAGACAGACTTTTCTTAGGGTGACTGGTAAGTATCGGTGTCTACATTTTAGCCAGCCTGTTATCTTTGTCTTTTCTTCCCTGTCAGGAGTGGTGGACAGAAAGCCCTTTACCATTATGTCAAAGGAAGCTGCAAAACTGGAGGATTAGAATGCATGTGGCGCCATCTAGTGGTCAGAGGTCCAACTGCACCCCAGCAGACAGCTACCATCTGCAGGCAGTTTTAGCTCCTTACTTGGCAACCTTTCTTTCTCAGATTGAGCGTACATGAAAATCACCTGAGATGCTTCTTAAAAATGAATGCTCCTGTCTCCAGAGTCAAGAGTGGAATACAAGAATGTCTTTTTCTAACTAGAATCTCAGGTGTTTGTGAGGCAGCTTTCTGGACCACACTTTGAGAACCAGTCTCATGGACTGTATCTCCTAAGTATCGTGTTCTGCCTGTGTTATTATATAAACTTGCCTGGCTTTGAGGACCTACTAGCTATTTTTATTCTGTATCTTCAGGCAGAATCAGAATTTAGTTACTATTTTGAAACTCAAAAAAATTGCTGCACTGATTAACACGGTTGCCTGAGTCCTTAATCTCAGTACCGCATCCCCAATTCCCAAATGACCCTTCTCATAGTTCAAGAATCAACAGAATGTATATAGATACCGAAAGAACTTTATTGTAGGGAATCGACTTATGCAATTTTGGAGACTGAGAAGCCCCCCAAGGTTTGTCATTAGTAAGCTAAGGACTCAGGAGAATCGATGGTGTTAAGTTCTAGTCCAAAGGCTGGTAGGCTCAAGACCCAAGGAAAGCTGATATTTCCATTAGGATCTGAAGACAGGAAAAGTTCAGTGTCCAGTTCAAGCAACTCCAGCGGGAGTCGTTTCCTCTTACTTGTGGGAGGAACAGGGGTTTGCTCTATTCAGGCCTTCAACTGATCAGATAAAATCCACCCACATTAGGGAAGACAACCTGCTTTAACTCAGTCTTCCAATGACTCAAATGTGACTCTTCACCCAAAATACCACAATTTCACTCTTCTTGATATTCCTAAATATGACCTAAATACTATGATTAGAAAATCAATACTTAAATACTTTCTTATAAAATCAATACATCTTATGCTACATGATAAATGAAAAAAGAGATTGGAAAATAACAATATTCTATATATTCGCACATTTGTGTTCCTGTATTTCTCTCACAGCCCTCCTTCTCTACCCACATTCCCTTTGTTTTTAGCAAGCACCTCGTCTGACCATGGATCTTCACCTTATTCCTCCCATAAGACATCTTTCTGAATTGGGCCATTTGGCTTCTTCTTGATTTAATCACAGGCATGGCAATACCACAAGAGAGCCTGAGAAATCCCCTGCTCTCCAGATGTGCCCTTCCTGACCTCCACTGTCAGGAGCAGTAGCTCAGTCCCCCCTCAGTAGTCCAGATTGGTCACCCCACCAACACCCTAACTCCCTTCTTGTTGACTCAGAGGCATGAGGAGCCCAACAGAGTAGAGTGGCAGTCTCCACTTGCAGTTCAGTGGAATTACTGTGTCTCCTAGTGGAAGCTTTCCTTCCTCTGGAGTTGAGACCTCCTGAGCATAAGGTCACAAGAACAGGAAGCAAAAATGTTGCTAGTTGGGGTCACTAGAGGGCCCCATTTCCACCTCTTGATTCCAAGTCTGTGAATCCTGGGAAAACAGCACCACATACTGGATGCCCATGCACAGCACACACAGCCTTTTGGAAAGACTGCCCCAGCCCTGAGAGGCATTGCCCGCTAGCTAGCGCTGTAACTGAATCGCTGTGACTCAATCTCTGCAGAAGCCTTTTCATCCTCTATCAAACCAGCTGCTTCAGGGTGGTGGGGAACATGATGAGGCCAGTGAATTCCATGTCCAGGGGCCCTGGTCCTATTTCCTCCTTCCTGACTGCCTCTGAACTTGAACACCAGTGTTTTACTGACTTCAGATTCTGACATGCGGACTCTTCCTGACTCTCGAGCCTGCCAGTCTTTGGACTAGAACTATACCACAACTCTCGTGATTCTCCAGCTGGCTCTCTGCAGGTCTTGGGGTATGACAATTTCTGTAATTTCAAGAATCATATAAATAAATGAATGAATAAACTCCTAACAGTTCTGTTTCTGGGAGAACTCAGACTAATGTAGATCTGGGTACTGGGTAACATTTGACTAAATAACTGAGCAAACCATGGCCCAATCAAGTTGACACATAAAATTAACCATACAATCCTTTTTCCTTCTTTTAGGTACCAGCATATTTCCCATTACCAAGCCAGAAATCTGGTAATTATCCTTGAGTCTGTCTTCTTCCTTACTCCCTTATAGCTATTAAATGATGGTTTTATGATGAGTTTGTCTTATAAACTTATATCCTTGATCCAGGTGCGGTGGCTCATGTCTGTTATTCCAGCTCTTTGGGAGGCTGAGGCAGGAGGATTGCAAGTTCTATGTCCACCCCGGCAACACAGTTAGACCCTATTTCAAAATAAGAATTTTTAAAAGGCCAGAGACATAGCTCAGTGGTAGAGCACCCCTAGATTCAATCCCAAGTACTGCAAATGAATGAACAAATAAATGCTTTAACTAATTAATTAATTAAAAATAAACATTTGTCTTCTCCTCTCTATCTCTGCTACTATTCAAGTTCAGACCCTTATACACTCTTTCTCAATAACCTCCTAACACAGTAAATATCTTATGCTTTGCAAGCCATATGGTCTCAGTCACAACTACTCAGTTAGAACTATCAAAAGCAAGGTCCAAAATAGAAAAGTTCCCTGGATGGATTTAATAGAAAAATGGAGATGTCAGGGGAAAGAAACAGGAGACTTGAAGAAATGATCTACTCTTAAGAATAGAGAGCAAAATATTTTTTAAAGTAAATAGAGCCCTGTGAGTCACCAATATAAAAGTTCCAATATTTATTTCACTGGAGTGGAAGGATGTAAGGAATATGAAATTCAGTGCGGGAGATATCTCTCTCTCTCTCTCTCTCTCTCTCTCTCTCTCTCTCTCTCTCTCACACACACACACACACACACACACACACACACACACACACACACACTTCCCAATTTGATGAAAGACAAAACAAACTGGATAAACTCAAAGAAAACCATGTGGAGACACATTAGCAACTGCTGAAAACCAAAGATTAAAAAAATATATATTGAAAGTACCAGAGAAACACAACACATCATACACAGAAAAACAATGATTCTGGTTATGGATTTTTCATCGAAAATCATGGAGGCCAAAAGGCAGTGGTATAGCATCTGTATATTGAGAGAAGGGGATACAACCCAGAATGCTATGTCCAGGAAAATACCCTTGAGGGTATGTCTGCATAGACAGGCATTCTCAAGTGAAGGAAAACTAAAGGAATTTGTCACAAATCAACCTGCTCTTTTATAGGAAATGCTCAAAGAAGTTCTATGTGCTAAAGAGCAATGATACCAGAGTTAATCTGGAACTCTGGAATGAAGAAGGAAGAAAATAGTAAGTCTCTGGGTAAACACAATGAACTATTTTCTCTCTCTTAATTTCTTTTTTAAAAAATATTTTATTTTAGTTGTAGTTGAACACAATACCTTTATTTTATTTTTATGAGGTGCTGAGGATCGAACCCAGGGCCTCGCCCTGGTAGACAAGCACTCTACCACTGAGCCACAACCCCAGCCCCTTAATTTCTTTAACATGTACATTACTCTTGAAAGCAAAAGTCTAACATTGTCCGGTGGGTTTCCAATATATGTGGATGAAATATATTTGAAAATTAAAGAGTGGGAACAAAGACTTAAATGGTTGCAAGACTTGTACATTTTCCTTGAAGGGATAAAATATTCATTTTATATAGACTGTAGAAAGAGGAAAGGAAAAACAAAAAAGACTAAAATAAGAGGGCTAAATAAAACACAAATGATAAAATGGTAAGTCCAATGATAAAATATGATGTTTCATATAAATGGTCTAAATATATCAATGTTAAAATGAACATTTCCAGATTGGATTTTAAAAAATCGAGACCTAATTATTTCTGTCTTAAAAAGACCCACTTTAAATATAAAAGCACAGACAGATTAAAGGCTGAAGGACGTAAAAAGGCATGCCAAGCAAAAAAACAAATGAACAAAGTAATCATCAGAACAAGGAATATTACCAGGGATAATGAAAGTGATCACAATTGATTAAGGGGTTCATTAAGCAAAAATTCATAACTATCCTACATGTATATGCACCTAATGACTGAATTTTTTAAAAACAGTAAAAAAACTAATAGAGCTTAAAGGAGAAATCAATAGACCTATAATTGTAACTACAGATTTCAACACTCCCTTCTCAGTGATGATAGAAGAGAAGGAAAATCAGCAATGGATAGAAAACTGAGGAACACTTTTGAAACAATTTGACCTAATTGACAAATATAGAATACCCCACTCAATAACAGCATCATACACATTTTTCTCAAGTACACATGAAACTTGGACAGAGATCATTTTCTGGGCCTTAGTGAAATAAAAAAGTGAAATTATACAAAGTATATTCTCTGACAACAGTGTAGTCAAACTAGAAATTGATAACACAAAAATAATGGGAAAATCTTCAAGGATTTGTAAATTAATTTTTAAAATTCTACATAACTCATGCATAAACAAGGAAGTCAAAAGTAAAACTAGAAAATATTTTTAATTTAGTGAAAATAAAATTATAACATATTAAGATGTAAACAGTGCTCAGAAAGAAATTTATTGCATTCATGTTAATATTAGAAAGATTTTGAGTCGGTAATCTCAACTATCACCTCCAAAAATTAGAAAAAGACATGGTATAGTGATGCCACCTGCTTCACTTTTCTTGCTAAGGATTACTTTAGCTATTCTGGGTCTCCTATTTTTCCAGATGAATTTCATGATTGCTTTTTCTATTTCTATGAGGAATGTCATTGGAATTTTGATTGGAATTGCATTGAATCTGTATAGTGCTTTTGGAAGTATGGTCATTTTGATAATATTAATTTTTTCTATCCAAGAACAAGGTAGATCTTTCCATCTTTTAAAATCTTCTTTGGTTTCTTTCTTTAGGACTCTGTAATTATCTTTCTCCTCTTTTGTTGATTCCCAAATTTATTATTTTATTTCTATTGAAAATGGGGTAGTTTTTCTTGTTTCCTTTGCTGAGAATTTGTCACTAATATACAGAAATGCCTTTGATTTATGGGTGTTGATTTTATATCCTGCTACTTTGCTGAATTCATTTATTAGTTCTAGAAATTTTCTGGTGGAACTTTTAGGGTCTTCCAGGTATAGAATCATACCATCAGCAAATAGTGCCAATTTGAGTTCTTCTTTTCCTATGTGTATCCCTTTAATTTCTTTCGACTAATTGCTCTGGCCAGTGTTTCAAGAACTATGTTAAATAGAAGTGGTAAAAGAGGGCATCCCTGTCTTGTTCCAGTTTTTAGAGGGAATGCCTTCAATTTTCCTCCATTTAGAATGATGTTGACCTGGGGCTTAGCATAGATAGCCTTTATGATGTTGAGACATGGATTTAAAAACAGCATACTACAGGGTCACAGCTACATCAATGTTTATAGCAGCACAATTCACAATAGCTAAACTGTGGAACCAACCTAGATGCCCTTCAACACATAAATGGATAAAAAAAAATGTGGCATTTATACACAATGGAATATTACTCAGCAATAAAAGAGAATAAAATCATGGCATTTGCAGGTAAATGAATGGAGTTAGAGAAGATAATGGTAAGTGAAGTTAGCCAATTTCAAAAAACCAAAGGCCGAATGTTTTCTTTGATATAAGGAAGCTGATTCATAGTGGGATAGGGAGTGGGAGCATGGGAGGAATAGACAAACTCTAGATAGGGGAGAAGGGTTGGAGAGAAAGGGAGGGAACATGAGGTTATTAGTGACGGCGGAATGTGATGATCATTATTACTCAAAGTGAAGATACAAATTGGTGTAAATTTACTGTGTATACAACCAGAGATAGGAAAAATTGTGCTCTATATGTGTAATAAGAATTGTAATGCATCCACTGTCATATATAAATAAAAAAATAAAAATAAAAAAATAGAAAAAGAACAAATCAAACCCAAAGCAAGCAAAGAAAATAAAAAGCAGAAGATGCCAATTATGGATAATAGACATGAAAGAGAAGGTATCACTATAGATCCAACTTAAATTTAAAAGGATAACAAAGGAATATTACAAAAGACTTTAGGTCAATACATTCCATGAAATTTAGATAAACTGAATAAATTTCTTGATAGACATAATACCAAGGTGCACTCAAGAAACTGAAAAACCTGAACATTCCTATATTTATAAAGAAAACGTCAGGTCCAGACTTCCTTGACAGAAATCACAACTCTGTCACTTACTAGCTGTGTAACTATGAAGAAGTGACTGGATATTTCTGGGCTTCAGTTTTCTCCTATGTGAAGGTACTTCATAATACCTCCTAAGGTTGTTTCAAGATTTAAATGAGTTAATATATGCCCAGTGCTTAGACTCAACTGACACTGAGTAAAGAGCTAAGTGTTTACTAACTAAACTAAATAAAAATAAATCCACAAGAAGACTACAGAACACCAAAGGAAACATGGAAGCAAAGACAGATTAACCAAAACAAATGAACAAACAAACAAACAAAAAACTAAAATTAAGTAAGAAAAAATCCTTTAAATAAAAAGATGAAATAAATCTACTGGGGATGTAGCTCAATGGTAATGTATTTGCCTCGCATGCTTGAGGCCCGTGTTCTATTCCTGTGGTAGTAGGAGCAAATGTGACTCCATTTTGTTTTGTGACTCCATTCTGTGAAACAACCAGGCCAAGTAGAAGAGTCATGACTGGGGCAAGATGTTCTTTTCCTTTTGCTATAGAAACCTGTAAGAACAGGGAACTACCTAATGGGGCATTGTTTCTGTAACTAGGGTAACGGGGCTCTGTTTCTGTAACTGGGGTGACTGGGCTGTGATTGGTTAGGCTTCCCTCCACTTGACTGCATTGTCCCGCTTCTGTAACCTGGCTTGCTTGCATTGGCTAGACCCCAGAACATCCCTTTTGTGGTTTTCAGGCTTATAAGGAGCGCCCTTGCAACTGTTCGGAGCTGATCAGGGGAACAGCTTTATGTTCTGGTCAGCCGCCACTGGTGTGCTTCAATAAAGGCTTGATTCGATTATTCGTGAGTGGTCTGGAAGTCAGTTTATGAAACCCAGGGACAAAGCTTTAACTATAACATCCCCAGGACTTCAGAAGAAAAAGAAAAATTATCTTTGGATAACGAAAGCTGGAAGGTGGATCACAGAGGACTATCACTAAAAGAAATTCAAAAGGATATTCTGTAAAAAAAGAACAAAAATTGTTCCAGAAGACAGAGCTGGGACATAAAAAAAGAATGAGAAAATAAAACAGCAAAGATGTGAATAAATCTAAGTAGTGTTGAAGGAGTATTAACTTTATGATACAACAGTCACAGTGATGCCTTTTGAAATTTAAAAAGAGATAAACAGCATGACCACATCAGAATCTAAGACGGGAGGGGATGATCAGAGTTAGGGTTCTGAGCTTCTTCGGGAAGACAGTGAATAAGACGGATGGCCTGGGATCAGTACGTGTGTTACCATTTCTAGATAAACACTACGAGAAAAAGAGTGAATAGTTTCTAAACTAGCAAAGTGGGAAAATGGAATAAGAAAATGTATTTAAATTAATTTAAAAAGAAAAAATATATATCCAAAGGTGAAAAAATTAGAATGTAAAAAAAATAAAATGTTAGAAATGAGTCCATAGATCATGGTAATCATGGTACATAGGATTGGCTTAAAATTTCAAGTTAAAACACAAGGATTGTTAGAAATGAGGTTTTTTTTAACGTTCATCTATGTTCTGTTTAAAAGATACAAATAAAAAGTAGAGATACAGAAATATTGAATGCAAAAGCATGAAAAAAGAATATTCCAGGAAATGTTAACCAGTAGCAAGTAACACAGCAAGTCATTAAAACGAGCAAATTGGATTTTAAGGCATTATATATAGGATTAAATAGGATTAAAGAGATTACCACATTAAACTGAAAAATGTATTCTATCTGGAAAAAAAATATATATACATAGAAATTATGATGTACCCTGTGGCCCTATGAGAGGCAAAATTGAGAGACCTGCAGAGAAAAATATCATTCTATCATGATGGATTTCATCATAACTTTTCAGCAACCATAAGAATCAGTCCTGATGGGAAATCAGTAAGAATACCAAAGATCTGAACAACGCAATTACCTAATGGACATATGGGGAACTTTGCATCTAACAACCAGAGAGAATACACATTTTTCCTCAAGCAGGTACAAAATCAATTTTTAAAAACAATGGCCTTCAGAGTCCATATATTTGAAAATTGAGAAACATATTTCTTAATCATTCCTGGGTCAAAAAAATCTATACTGGAAAAAAAAAAGTGGGGAAACAACCCTGGGAGGCCCTTCTTGACTACCTCCTTCTTTCTCCCTGTGTATTAGTCAGGTTTTTTTGTTTGTTTGTTTTGGTTTGTTTGTTTGTTTGTTTGTTTGTTTTTTTGCTGTAACTGAAAGTCCTGACCAGAACAACTGTAGAGGAGAAAGTTCATTTAAGGGCTCACGATTTCAGAAGTCTCAGCCAATTCCATTCCCCATGGGCTCCAGGTGAGGCAGAACATCATGGTGGAGGGGTGTGGCAAAGGGAAGTGGCTCAGATGATGATCAGAAAGCACAGTCTCCACTCTCCAGATATAAAATACATACCCTGAAAGAACCATCAAAGCTTGCCATCCGAGAAAATGCCCGTTTATTAAGGAACAGCTCTGCATATTTATAGAGCCAGGGGCGGTTTGACAGTTGGCATGAGGTGCTTTTTGATTGGTGGGTAAGGATCAGGTGAGCCAGCAGGGCTAGTCTGATTGGTGGGTAAGGATCAGGTGAGCCAGCAGGGCTAGTCTGATTGGTGGGTAAGGATCAGATGAGCCAGCAGGGCTCACCATTGGACAGCAGAATCATGTGAGCCAGCAGGGCTCACCAGTGGACGGCTCTTCTTGGGGGATGGGGAAGTTAGTCTTTGCAGCCCGTTGACTCCCAACATACCCCATAGCCACGCCCCCGATGAGCTACTTCCTCCAGCCACACCCCACCTGCCTCCAGTTACTACTCATTTAATCCCATCAGGGATTAATTCGTTGGTTAGTTTAAGGCTATAGCCCAATCATTTCTCCTCCAAACCTTGCATTGTCTCACACACGAGCCTTTGCAGGACACTTTGCATCTAAACCATAACAACCTCCATTAGAAGTCTCCCCACTGGCTGCTCTGTGCTTGGGCTTCAGTGAAAGACCAGACTGTGGGGTGTGGGGTCTTTCCTCCTACACAGCCACTGAAGGAGGGCTGATGAGCCGTCCTGGAAGTAGAGGATAATGAATTTCCTATGGCCTGAATATCAAATTATGGGAAGTGGGAGATGAAAGGTACCTGAGAAAATAAAAGTCCCCCCTCCCTCCTTCCTCCTGCGTTTGACTCTGAGGGGAGGGCCCTCCTTGCAACTTCTCCGGAGAAATTCAACCCACTGAGTGAACACAACTGCTGAGACTCAGCTGCCTTTTCATGGCTCCTTGTGAATAGCATGGAGCACAGTTAGGCACTGCATCACATTCCATCCTGTGGTCCCTGGCCTCACCTCTTTTATTCTCACCTTGGCTGCCCTGGGATTGTACATTCCAGACACGATGATAACATCTTAATTACTGCTCCAGGCTGTGCCTTCTAAAGGAGCAACTTACAAAGCAAGAAGAAATCAGACACATAAAAACTTTAGAAGGCACCTAGAACTATCTAAGAAGAAGCTTATGCTTTAAATATTTATTTTTAAAAAGAAGATGGAAAGTGAGGGCATTAACTATCCAATTAGGAAGTTAGAGAAGGAACAATAGGAGAAATCCAGAGAAAAAAGAGAAAAGCAAGCGATAAAGTGCTACGTTTAGATAGGAGATGCCCCCAAAAGCCATGTGTAAAACAATACAAGAATTTTCAGAGGTGAAATGACTATATTATGAGAAGTGTAACCTAATCGGTGTATTAATCCACTTGTGTGGATTAACTGGGCAGTAACTTTAGGCAAGTAGGGTATGGCTGGAGGAAGCAGGTCACAAGGGGGTGTACCTTAGGGGTTTACATTTTGTCCATGGTGAGCAGAACTCTCCTCTGCTTCCTAGTTGGTCAGAATGTCCTGAACTGCTTTCCGCTGCCATGCCCTTCCACCACGATGTTCCACTTCACTTTGGACCCAGAGTTTCAGAATGGGTCTCCGTGGACTGACCCTCTGAGACCATGTGCAAAAATAAACTTGTCCTCCTCTACCTTGTTCTTGTTGGCCGTTTTGGTTGCAGCATCAAAAAACTAACTAAAACAAAATGATGAGAAGGAGTTAATAAAATGAAAAGCAAAGATACAGATCAGTAAACCCAAACACAAGTTCTTTCAAAATATAAATACTTTAGCAAAAAAAAAAATGTGATACAATGATCACGAAAAATTAGAAAAGGCACACATAACCAGATTCATAATGAAAAGTGGAACTCTATGATAGTTTAGATTTAAAATACAGTAATCAAATATTTTAAGTCAATTTTATCAATAAATTTGAAAGCCTCAGGAAAAAGGACTATTTTCTAGTTATTTGTTCAAAACTGACTTGGGAAGAAATAGGAAACTAGAATAAAGTTGAATCAGGACTCCCCCCCCCCAATTTTCTTTTAGTTGTAGATGGACACAAAACCTTTATTTTATGTATTTATTTTTATGCGTTGCTGAGGATAAACCCAGTGCCTCACGTGCTAGGCAAGCGCTGTGCCACTGAGCTACAACCCCAGCTCTGAATGAGGACTTTGGATTTCCACAGGATAACTGGCAGCCACCTAAAAGAAGTGCTGCAGACGTCCTTTAAAACCTGTGCAGGACAATAAGAAGAGCAAGTAAGATTTCTTTTAAGCCACATCTGTACTGAAAGGCAATTCACACATAAGTGCAGAATAAATCTCTATAAGGAGCACAGCCAGCTTTACAACACTTCCTGGAGTGGAGAAACAAGAGTCAAGCAAGGATTTTGTGCAAGAGAAGGACAGCACCCTGTAGTAGCGGAAAATAAATAACGTCCCCCAGAGAGCTGCATTCCAGATGGAAGGAGAACATTCTATCCTGGATGGAGAGATACTGATGATAAATTTAAGACTAAGTGGATCTGAGCAAAATAAAGAAACTTAGAAAGTGTGTGAACCTTAAGGACATGGGGGTGGGGTGGGGTGGAGATAACTTGGAAGAAGGAGCCATCCTGTAGAGGCTTGACGTTAAAAAAAAGAATAAGAAATAAATGTTTGAATTAAAATTAAAATCAGAAACAGTTTCACAAAATCCGACTCATGCTATTTATAATATAGAAACGCAAGCCAGAGCGAGCAGGGATACGCACCATCCATCAAAGAAACTGAACTTCATTATGCTAACAGAAGAGGGCACTGTTGAATTAAGAAACCTAGTGGCTGGGAGCCGGGTTGCCCGCCTGGAATCCCAGGCACTTAGGAGGCTGAGGCTGGAGATAACACAGCTCAAAGCAAAGGCTTGTATGCAGATTGGGCTCAAGCTCTCTGCAAACCTACTGTGGAGCCCTGGAGAAGGCAGCGCTGTCTGCCTTAGAGATACAAGAGGGGAGTATTCAACAGTACTGGTTCCCTCCTTCATTGGTGCAGGTGCAGGCCTGAAATTGTTCTGCTGGGATCTCCCTTCAAGAAAGAAGGGTGTGACAGCTGCAAGGAGTGCCCTTAGCCAAATGCCTCCATCCCAGTGCCTTCAAGATCTGCCTCAGCTTTTGAGCCTAAATTATGCTTTTCTGGGGCAGCACCTATTAATGGGTGAGCAGGCAATGGGGCCTTGCCATTTGTGACCAATATGGACAGTTTTTGTTTCAGAGTTCCATGTTGAGCTAAGACTTTGTAGATCTCCTTCATCATTTGGAGATCTCCCTGACCAAGCCTTCTTCCTTTTCCCGGGTGTCTGACCTGCAGGGCAGTCAGAGCTTTTCCTGTCTCTTTCTGCTTTTCCCATACACACCCTTTTAATTGTCGTTAAAAGGGAGTTAAAATCTAAACAATTTGCACTTCTAGTTTCATCTCAGGATCTGCTTTCTGGTAGACTCAGCTGATATAATCGAGGATTTCCCCGGGGGGTGTAAACTTCCTCAAACTTCCAGGTTTGCATATACTTCAGAGTGGCTGAGTGGACTCATGTAGGCATATCACATGGCAAAACCACAGAAACCCCAGGGGAGAGATTCGCAAGCTGGGCATTCAAAGCTAGGCATGTGCAATGCAGCTGTAGCCAGGTGCTGTCCATTTAGACCTACGCCCAGCTGGTTGCCTTAACAATGAGTAGGTGAGCTGAAAGGATGTGAAGGTAGACACGAGAGGTCGGGTACAACAACCAGCTTTTGCACCACTCAGATTCAAGCCTAACACAAGTCCAAGCTATTTCAGAGCCTTTCACGTGTGGTCTGACTTCACATAGGATGCAGTGCGGGCTGCTGCACCTGGTGGCCAAGCTGTGCTTCCTATTCCTCATGCTTCTCCGCTACTCTTATGTCTCCCCTGAGCTCTGCCTGTGCTTCATTTGGTCCATGTTGCCTGGAGTGGTGCTTCAGCGCTTCTTCTCAGAGGGATCAGGGCACCTGATGGTCCATGAAAAGGACATCTCCTGGTTCCAGATGTGCTTCCAATGTGTCCCAGCAACCCTCTCCCTTCATGGTAACTAGGGCCAATCACCTATCAATATTGCAGCTTTTTTCTTTGCCTGCTGCCCCACTGGCATGAGGAGCCTGAAATGACCAAGTAGGAGTTATGGCCACACTTTAAGTAAAGCCCTTACCACGTCCCCTAGGGAAGCGCCTATAACCCTCCCAGTCCCAGCACCTTCTCAATGAAAAAAATATCAGTCGCTCCTCTTTGCATGTAAAGTACTTGCCACTCATTTTCTAAGAATGACCTTCTTTGGATTCTTCATATCTGACTTTACAGTAAGTTATGGCCCCACAGAGGGAAGAGGAGTAGCAACTGTGGCATATCCCACTCCTGTTGGTTCACTTGTAGGATCGCCTTCCTTCTTCACTGATCCACTGCTTTTTTTTTTTTTTCCTTTCTTTTTTGTAGACCCAAAGTGGATGGGAACCTCTGAACCAGTTTGGCCACCTCTTAGTGCCAGGATGGATTCAATCTTTTATTTAGAAGGAGCTAGTATTTTTTCATCTACTGTTTTTTTTTTTTTTTAATTCTGAGCCTTCAGCAGAAATCCTGAGATGACAAGAAATGTTCAGTTCAAAATGAGAATATTCAACCTCTATGAATCATAGAAACAATAAAATATCACTTTTTGACCTACAGGATTGGAAGAAATTAATAAGAGCAATAACAATCCATACCTGGAGCAATTCTGCCAGGGGCTCATGAGAATATAATTGTAATTGTTTTCTTTTGCCATATGGGAAACGGTGGCTTTCATACCTGTCAGGTATCAATTACTCTTTATTTTTCAAATCTAATACACAATATATAAAAGTTTTAATTTTTAAAACCTTTCTTAAGCCTTTTTTTTCTTAAGCCTTTATATCCAAACTACAAATCATCTTGTTCTACTTAAAAAGATAGCAATTAAAAAAGATTCTAAAAATTATTTCTACTCGTTCTTTGATCAATGACCAGCTAACTTAAGGTTAACATACTAAATCCTTCCTAAATGTTTACTCCACTTATTTTTTAATTAATCATATTTCCTGAGACATTTGAAACTATAGTACAAATTTAATGTATCAGATTCTTCCATACAATTGAAATTTCTGTTATGGTAAGGTTAAAAAGCAAAATAATTCTCAGCAGTTCTGCACTTTGGTTAATTAATAAATTGATCTTGAAAATGTGGTAAATCAAAGTCTCTTATTTCAGACATTCTAAAAACAGAAAAGCAAACAAAGCATATACAAAGTCACAAAATGATTTAATAGTTTTAAGGCTTGTTACCAATCCCATGTAAGTACAACCCAATGGAAAGAATTCTGAATCCATTTTCTTTCATTATTTCTGTACTTATTTATATACGCACCCGGGGCTATAAATTGCTCTCACAACCAAAGGGAAAACCCACAATCTCATCAGAATGAACCTCTGCTAGATGGAGGTTGGAAGGGTGCCAACTCTGTCTGAGGCAGGTCTGCATCTTCTCTCCACATTTCCTGCTTACTTTGTCTTCTCCACGGTACTGTGTTGACATATGTTGGGGTGATGAGGCCACATGGGGTAGTCATATGAGCTAGCCAGGCCTCCTTCATAACCGTGGTCTGGTGGATTACACATCTTGAATTCAGAGTTAGAGTCTAACCCTCTTCTATACCAAAGACGTAAGGGAAAATGATATGCTAGCCTACCCTCCAGGGCACATCTGCTCACATACAGGAACGTACTTCCAGTGACAGGCTTTCTTCTTCATACAGTTTCACTTGTGGTTCCAAAACAATGATTTTATACCCAGCCAGAGAGTACCAGGGTAATGATAATATTAGAGAGTCGTTAGTAATGAGCAATGAAATGAAAACCAGTAGCATGGTAGGATCACGGGGTTTCTGCAAATTGCTTTTAAGGCAAATAAATAATTGAGTAACTTATAGAAAAATAACAGTGCATGAACCCTGAGAATAAACAGGGAGAGACAAAGGGAGCCAATTAAGAAAGATCAATGGGGCTAACTCCTGACAGGGTCTACGGAGATATTGTAAAGTTAGAGTTTCTCAATGTATTTTAAAAGAGAAATTTCTTTAGTAGTGCACATACATTAAGGTAAAATTTGTCCAGCCACTGACCCCCGTATCTACATTAACATAGGACTGACTTGTAGATAAAGCCCCCCTGGAATAGGATGGCCATCCTGAGAGTTCTCGAGGGGACCCAATAGGTTTGAAAGCTCACTCTCCTGATGTGAAGGAAGTATTAAGATCTGACTGGTGAAGAATGCAGAAAGGAGACCCCAGCCCTCAAGGCAACCATAAAATAGCAATAAGTTTAGAGACAGCACTGTTTTCTTTGTTGGTCTCTGTTTGGAGATGACCCATTCTCTCTCTTGACAATGTTCTCTGCTTGATCCTTACTATTGCCTTGCTTGATTTTTTTTATGTCTGACTTTAAAATTTCTTTTTTTGTTGTTTTTTTCTGTTTTTAAATTTACTTGCATTGGAATACAAGAAGTTAGCTTTGGACAATAACACTCCTGTTAATGAATCCTCTGGAAACAAAGCCCTTTTGTGTCAGTTATCCATGGTTGAAATGTGCACACACTTCACAAATTATGTTGACATATCATATAACTTAGGGTGTTACCTTATCATATAGTTTAGAAGTAGAATTCTCTGCTTCTGCTGCCCCGTTCATCCTAAATGGAGTCCTAGATATCCTCCTCCTGCCTCTACCTCTTCTAGTTCCTCCAATGTCCTGTCTGCCCGTTGGAAGCCCTTGATTACATTTTGTAGGACCCAATACTTGGACTGGGTTAGCAACCTGATCCTTCTGCTGCCTTGGCTGGCCTGACTGAAGTTCTAGGCTTTAGTGTCTGCTGTCAGTAAAGCACTTCCCTAGAATTAAAACCTTCCCCAAACCCCCAGCCTCCTTGACTGAGACCTTTCCCTCTTAATACCAGTGTTTCTTCAAGGGTGGTCTATGATCACTCAAAACAGAATCACCTGAGGTGCTTGGTAAAATGCAGAATCCTAGGTCACATCCTAGACATGCTGAATCTGGGGATGAATATAGCAATCTGTAGTTTTAAAAGGTGATTCTTACACAAACAAGAGTCTGAGAACCATACCCTTAATAATTCTTATTTTTACCTTCCCTTGGAGCAACACAGGTGACACACAATTTCTTGCTGTAAATGAATTTTTAGAATTCATTTTGGGTATCACCTATTTCTGTGTAACTCACAGTGAGCAACCTATAGGGTATAATTCTTAACCATTTTTACTGAAATCCCAGCGTGCCCTATAGCCACGGCTTGCTTTAGATTCTTGTTTAATTTGATTTGCCTGCATTTAGTTATTCTTTAGGTGTTCCCTTTTGACAATTTGAAATTCTAGTGGCATTCTTTTCTTTCTTTCTTGGCCAAATGAAGTTGATACCTCATTGGAAAACTGAATTGCTCAGGGTTCTCAGAAAAAAACAGAATCAATGATATATACATAGAGGTTTAAGAGATTTATTATGAGAATTTCTTCCTGTAAATACAGAGGCCAGAAAGTCCTGTCATGTACTATCTGCATACTGGAGAAGCGGAAAAGCCAGAGATGTGCTTCAAACTAAATCTGAAGGCCTGAGGTCTGGGGGAAAATGTTGGTAAGTGGGATAGAGAAGAAGGAATGGAAAAAGGCGGATGGATGGGAATGGGTAGGGGTTAAATTCTGGAATCTGAAGGCTAAAATGACAATACCTCTAATGTCCAAGGGCAGGAGATGGATGCCTCAGCTAAAAAAGAGAGAGAGAATTTTGCCTTCCTCTTCCTTTTTGTTCAATTGATGCTCTCAAGGAATTGGATGAGGGTGAACTTTATTCAGTCGACTGATTCAAAGGCTAATATTTTCTGGAAATACTCTCAAAGGAAAATAAAAACAGAAATAATGTCTTACTAGCTATCTGGGCATCTCTTAGCCCAATCAAGTTGATAGACAAAGGTAACCATATTATGGTTACTGTCTAAGGGGCTTCCAACCAGATTGCTGGGTTTCTGGCCAAAGAGCTATTTTCCTCAATTAGTCACAGAAATGCAAGCCTATACTGAATCCTGAAATTTTGGATGTGATGGACATCCATGTTGGGATATAGCTCCCATTAGAAAAGGCAGTAAATTCTCTTAGGAATATAGAGCTCTTAGCTTTGAGCTGATAAATTAATTAGCTCCACATCTGGGATGACCAAACTCTCACAGAGCCAGGCTGGGAAGCTGCTTCTCAGAGCAATCCTGGGAAACCCATCTTTTGCCCCCTTCCATTCAGAAGAGTATGTCCCACATCCTCCCAGACAGGCCCTCACACACCCCACTTTACCTTTGTGAGTTCTAACTCCCAGGGTCTTCCCCATGCTTCTCCATGTGGGACAACTGATTAACAAATTCACAGAAGTCATTGCTAGTTTGATGTGTTGCCTCTTCTTCAAAGTGTATCTGAATCTTCATGAGATTCCCACGGAACTATACTATGTCTGACCTTAGATAATCTTGTCCAACCCCTTCTTTGTGGAAAAAGAAATGAACCCAAAGTAGGGGAGTCACCAAATAGAGCCTGATGTGAAAAACAGAGTTCACAGCCCTGCCCCTCATTTCTGACAGCCTTCTGTGTACTCCCTAAAATTAGATGTAAATGGGAAAATATATAGTTCCTCAAATACTGTTCTACCTGACCTACCCATTTTTAGTTGCAATCTCTCCCTCTAACCTGCATGGGGGACTCATCCATCTGTCTACATGGTGGTTCCTTTTGGGTGTCAAGCCTAAGAACCAAAATGAACAAGAATCTCAACCCTCCCCAAACTGGCTCCTCTCAAAGTCTTCTTTGCTGAAGTAGAGGACAAATTAGTCCTGCTAGTTGCTCAAGCCAAATTTCCTAGAGTCATCCTTTTTCTTTCACACACACACACATCTCTATGGGCAGATAATTCTGCCCATCAGCACCTCTGTTAGCTCCACTTTCTATCCCAAATCTGATCTCTTCTCATTGCCTGATAACCATCGTTTCCTTTATTGCTATCAACTTCCTAAGTGGTTTCCCTGCTTTTATACCAAACACGCCCTCCCTGCCCTTGTCCTCTGTCTCTGCAGCCTGGCCCCTTGCATGCTTCCCTTCACACAGCTGTCTCCTAAGAACATTCCTCCCCTGTACATCAGATGCATTCTGAGGCAATGAGAAGAGCACCGGATTTGCATTCAGAACACCTGAATTCAAGTTCTTGTCTACGGCATACACACAGAGACAAGATATGACACTCCTTTGAGCCCAACCTTGCTTGGTCCATTTCATAGGAGAGTGATGAGGCTCAAAAGAGCACACCTGGGCAAATACTTTGCCAAATGTTATCCCCGTGTGTGTTGTCACTCTTTCCCTGCTGTGATAATTCTGTCTGGCTGATAGCGAGACACTTGCATCTTACCTGAAACATCAGTGCTGATGGATGAGATGCCTCTCTCCAGGGCTGCTCTAACATTGCAGTAAAATTAGCAGTTCAGTTGTGTTTGGCTCTCCTCTCCTTTGAGTGACCTCTAACCCTGCTACTCACACCTTTCCAATTCTTTCACTTCATACACATAATGCACACAAATGAGTGCACACATGCACACACCACACACACACACACACACACACACACATTTTTTCCTCCATCCTTAGCTTTGGGAAGGCAGAACTTTCCAGAGAGGGTAGCCTTGTGAGAGTAGGGCAGAGCAACTTCATTGAGAAAATACCTCAAAGAAAGTCATCCAAGGCAGGAGAGAGAGGCATATGTTCAGAGAATGGCTAGGAGCCCAGGGTGTGTGCATTGTGGATGGTGGGGTAAAGCAGGTCCAGGAAGTGCTGGGCACACACCGCTGTGTAGGTAGGGAGGGCAGCTAGTAGCCATCCTTGATCCTAAAAGCCCTGGAGTTGTGTGGATGATCTCTGCAGTCATCCTGCAATTGTCCTTCCCCACCCTGTCTGCGGCAATTCCTGATTAGTGATGTCTTAAAAAACCTCCCAGGCAGGCTCTTTGTTCTTGGTGGTTTCTGCATTAGTACTCTGAGAGAGGTGTGAATTCTTGTGATCCCCACCCCACCCCAAGTCTCTGTCTTCCCCTCCTACATCCCAGTGAAGGCCTCACAGATCCTTAGGAGCCCAGCTTCACCACCTCATCACAGTCAAGGAAAATAACTTCTCAGAGAGCTTAGTTTTTCCTGCATGTAAAATGGGAAACCTGGTCTCTTCCAGTCATTGAGAAAAAAAGAATCCAGCGTTAAGAAAATACAGTCCTCCTCTCAGGGTGAAGAAAGTTGGAAAGAATGTTGTCCCCACCCTAAAAAATGAGGAAAACTGGATACATGATAAAATTCGACATTTTGTGGAGCCCCTGGGAGAGCTGAGGTCACAAGGCTACCATGTGAACTAAACTGCAAGGAGGGACAGTGCCCTCAAAGGCTGGGTTGGACACAGGCAATGTGTCTCCTCTGGCAGGGCATGGGAGAAAGACAAAGCCACCAAATAAGTGAGGAGAGTGAAGTGAGCTCATCTGTCAACAAATCCTAGAGGCTGAGGGCAGATCAGCTTGTCAGTTTGGAGTAACTGAGGGCCCCAGACACAGGAGAATTTTGCTCACTGGCAAGCTCTTCTTCATGAACCTCAAAAACTTAGGACAGGGAGGGAAACCCAAGAGAGTCACCTTGCTGGCACAGGAGAGAAGAAGGTACTGGATGCTGGGGGTGTGGTCGGGGGACATTGTCCATCCAGAATATAGTTAGAATAAATTAAATGCCATTTAAATAACGCCTACAAATAAAGGCACGATAATGACTTCTTCAGACAAACCAAATCTCAGAAAATAAATTTTGGGTAGAACTGTTTTATAAGAAAAGTTCAAATTTAAGTTCTTCATGTAAAAGGAGTATGATACCAAATAGAAACTTGAATATAATCAAGGAATAGGAAAGCACATAAAAGCAAAATATTAAGACATAGTACATAAAAGCTAAATATTAAACACAGTATTCTACTTATTCTGAATTATGCGACTAAAAGAAAAAATTTACTATGCAATTTGTAAAATATATTAAAGTAAAATATATAACAATTTTTTAAAAGACTGGAGGAAGAGAGTATAAGTATATTCTACGTTTCTTATGCTGTATGTGAACTGGTATAATACAATTCTAAGATGAATATAAGATAAAGATCTGTATTGCTGAAAAAATTAAGGGGTATAATTAAAGAACTAATAATAGGTTAAAAAATAAATTGCAAAGGAATAATTAATATAATATTTTTAGAGAGAGAGAGAGAGAAAGAGAGAGAGAGAGAGAGAGAGGGAGAATTTTTTAATATTTATTTTTCAGTTTTTGGCAGACACAACATCTTTGTATGTGGTGCTGAGGATTGAACCCGGGCCTCACACATGCCAGGCGAGCGTGCTACCGCTTGAGCCACATCCCCAGCCCAGAATAATTAATATAAATGAAGGCAAAAAAGAACAGTCAAACAGAAAATAATAGCAACATGACAGATATAAAGCAAATCACCTCAACAATTAAATTAAATGTAAATGCTTTAGAACTTCTGCTTTTAACCAAGAGAGAATAATAGGGACCAGATTTACCTTTCTGCTTAAAACCAAGAAACTGGACAAAATACACAGTGTGATGGTTTTCATGATGCTGAGTATGAGGCCCCAGAGGAGAGTGATCCCTGAGAGATAAGGGAAAGACATGGTGAGACTTAGGAGTGATTGCCCAGGCTTACAGGTTTGGGAAAGTAAATCTAGGAAAACCTTAAAAGACATCTGCTGAGTAGACACAGCTCAAGGCCCAGGGAAACTAAGAGAGCCAGAGTTTCAGTAGAAAACCTCATAATCCATGGCCCACTGGGTAGAGCACTCAGAAAGTCACCATCGGTGTCTAGAAGTAATTAGTCCTAGACTAAATACTACTCATGTCTCTTTTAACATGTCTTAAAAACAATCCCTATAAGGATCAAATTGTTGCCAAGTAACTTAACCCTATCCCAAAACAAAGCCCAGGAATATTTAGAGAAATAATAATAAGAAGAAAAAAGTCCAGCATCTAACAAGGTAAAATTCACAATGTTTAGCATGCAATAAAACATCACCATGCAAAAACACAGGAAAACCTGATCTACAACAAGAGAAAAAAATTTTTTGAAAATGACACAGAATTGATGCAGATGTTTGATTTAGCGGACAAGGACATTAAAATAGTTATTATGACTGCAACCAGTGTTTTCAAATATCTAAGTAGAAAAATGGATGATACAAAAGAGACCCAAATAAAACTTCAAGGATGGAAACTACAATGTATGAAATGGAAAAATGCACTGAAAGAGCCCAGTCAAGGAGGTAGTTGTAGTGTGGGTTCAGGACGGCCAATTAGTCATTGCAAAAGAGAAGATTAGTGAACCTCCTGGTGACTAATTCTTTCATATTGGGAAGGTCTGAAAACTTCTATATTTCATCTTCATTTTTTAAAGATATTTTTATTTGATATAAAAATATATCATTGTATCAAATCATAAGTTAACATTTTTTTCTTTTAGTAACTAAATTTAAAGATTGTTCCATTGTTTTCACTGTCTCTGATGATAAATTTGCTGTTATTCTTATCTTCCTTCTTCTGTGGGTAATGTATGTCTTTTTTCCTTGTCTTTTTCCTTTGTTACTGGTCTTGAGCAGTTTGATTTTGATGGGTCTCAGCATCACTTTCATTGTGTTTCTTGTAGTTTATTAAACTCCATGGATCTGCTAGTGCATGTTTTTCACCATATTTGGGATTTTAGAAGCTATTATTTCTTCATTTATTTCCGTGTCCCTCTCCTGTGGTAACTGCCAATACATGGATCTTACACCACTGCAAGTTGTCCATGGCTTACTGAAGCTCTGTTTACTTTTTATTTTGATTCTTTTTTCTCTTTTGTGTTTCATTTTGCATAAGTCTCGTTGCTAAACCTTCAAACCTCACTAATCTTTTTTTTGGGGGGGGAGGAAGGGTCTTGTTTGTTCAATCTGGTGTGACTTTTATTTCAGAAATTGTAAATTTCACCTTTAGGAGCTCAATTTTCTTTTATATCTCCCATTTCTCCACTTATCATGTTTAATATTTCCTCCGGCATCTTGAACATCTGAAACACAATTAAAATGATCAGTTTAATGTGTTTTTCTACTAATTCTATCACCTGTGTCAGTTCTGGTGAGTTACAACTGATATATTTTCCTCTTCATGACGGGTCACGTTCTTCTGCTTCTTTACATGCTTGGTAATTTTTCCCATAAGATTCCATTCGGTGTACATTTACTTTGTTGAATGCCGTATTCCATAAATACTCTGAAATATTGTTCTGTGATACAAAGTACTTGGAAAACTTTTGCCGCTTTCAGGTCTTGCTTCTAGCTGCATTTGGCACAACCAGAGCAGCATTTAATCTGGGGCTTTTTTGCCCCACTACTGAGGCAAGACCTTTCTGATTACATCAGCTCAATGCCCCATGGATTATGAGGGTTTTCAACCTGGCTGATTATCGTCACTAAGTATTATTTAATTTCCTGTGTGAGTTTCAAGGTATTTTTCTCTCTTGTCCATTCAGGGGATACTTTCCTCTCACTAGTAGTGCTTAGTTGAATTCTTGAGGGGAGCTCTGTAGGTTTCTAGAGTTCTCATCCCCTGTAGCTTTCTTCCCTGTCATCCAGCCTCCTTGGAGCCCTCACCCCACCTCTTCAATGCAGGGGGACTACCAGGCTCTGCTTGGGTGGGTGTGCCCTCCCTGCGCCTCAGCCTGAAAACCTCAGGAGCAAGCTTTAAAGGCTTTTATAATCAAAAGAAGCAATTTTGTTATTTCTTGGAATTTATGGTTTATATTTATTTGTATTTCAGATTCCCCTCTCCCTCCCGGAGGGGCACACATAGCTTTGCAAAAGGATGATATTTTTTTTGAAGAAAGAAAGGTAGAAGGAAAGAAAGAAGAGGTGGTGGGGCAGGGTAGGATAGGCAGTGATTCCTGATTAGGAAAGAAAGAAGAAATACACAACAAAAACTAACTGATCTGTGTTGGTTATCTATAACCTGCGTGGCAGGAAAGTTCTGGGCTGGGAATCAGAAGACCTGAGAGTTCAGCCTCAGTCCTGTAACCCTAGGAAAGTCATGACCTATTCAAGATTTTGTAAAATAATTACTTGATAGTGTTATTATCAAAATGGATAATAGATAAAAGATGGTCATCACACTGCCTGAAATATTGGAAGAACAACAACAACAAAAAACTATTAACCTCTTCTCTCTGTCCAATGGTAGAGTCCACAAACCAGCAAAGATCTGATAGAAATCCCATTTTAAAATGTACATGTTTTAATTTCCTGAAATGGGGAAGCCAACAGATCAGGAGACAATGCCATTGAATTGATAATTCCCAAGAAGAGGAGACATGCCACACCTTGAGGGCCACGCAGGGGAAGCCCCAGAATGTGGGCAAGCAGCTGTACTGTGGTATCTGTGGGAAGGGTCGGGTTAGGCAGTGTAGGACCTGCTAGTTGGAATAATTTCTGCAGGCTCTGGGGGAAGATACTGTGTCTACTTGTCTGGCACCTGGCCCTGGGGTGATTAAGACAGGGGGACAGTGTGGTCTAAAGTGCATGAGCCCCATAAGAGCCCAGTCAAGGAGGTAGTTGTAGTGTGGGTTCAGGACGGCACATGGGAATTATGCTCACCTGGGAGTGTTTAATATCTGCAGGAATTAGCTAGCCCTGGGAGGGGCAGTGCCTCTGGATCAGCACGGTCCTGATGTCAAAGCATCAGAAATATGGAAAATAAAAAGGCAGGATGAATACCAACCCTCATTGCTAAGATGAGCTAATAGTGTTGACCTACCATGTCCAGACTCAGCTGTCTCCTCCTGCAGCTCCCACAGAGACCATCTGTGACTCAGGCAAGAGACTGGACCTGCTGGTGGGCAGGGGCCTAGGCCTTCCTTCCATGCCTGCTTCTGCTCCCCAGCTAGGAGTCTGAACCCGGGCCAGCAGCTCCAGAGGCTGATTCACCCTTGGAAAACGATGCCACCTGGTGTTAGTCCAAATAGTTAGTTTAGCACCATATGTGGTGTGCTATTCAAGTGTTTCTCATAAATAGTTAATGAATTACTGGTGATGATGCCACAGACTAAAAAACAACATTAAAGGAGAAACATCCAGGTCCCCAAAGGTATCATTAGCCTAGTACAGCTCTGCCCACTATTAGCTCTGAGTACTCTCCTTTGCACTCCCAGGCAAAGGGAATCATTTTGGGATTCCCTAGCAGCCCCAGGTCATGTGCACTGACTGGTGTCTTTATTGGGCCCTCTGCCTGGCAGCTTAGCTTATATTCCTTTCACTGATAACAAGGCTGCCCAAGTGCAGGGCTTGATTGGAGGTTTGGCACCATCCTGAGATCTGAGCTCTCTACCTGCCTGCCTGCCTGCCTGTCCCGGCCTGCAGAAAATTGTGGGGGAACCCTAGGGACTGGCCCGTCCTGAGAATTAATGCACTTGGTCCATAGTCTATGACTACTATTTAGGCCTCCAGAAGCCTGGTGATTTTATATGGAACACACTTGTGTCCTGTCCCCAGACTGTACATCCAAGTCCAGGTGGAGCTATTTAATAGAAAATAAGACCATTTCAACTGCTTTTTAAAGTTTCCACTTGGATATCCCACCTTTATCCCAACTCACAGAAGAAAAGAGTTCTTAGTCATAGGAGATACTTCAGAGAGCACCGTGCCTGGAATCCTTGCGAGGTCTTTGATCCCATTCAAATTGCTTGCAAAAAAAAGATGGCAAATGTGTAGTTCTCCATGGTTTCCATCCCATTGGCAATCAGATTCTCAAAGACCCCCCACCCCCACCCCGAGGAGCCACTGGACACATTTCTCACCTGGCCTGACTCCATCTCCTGGCCTCCTGGTTCCATTAGATCCTCTTGCCTCCTATTACACAGAAAATGCTGAGGCTCCCTGACCTGCTGGCTAGTGGGCTTCACCTGTGCAATTCTAGACCTTCCTTCCACCTGTGCTCTTGATCACATGCCCCCTGCGTCCTCCATATTACTCCTTC
Source organism: Urocitellus parryii (assembly GCF_045843805.1). Taxonomy (NCBI): domain Eukaryota; kingdom Metazoa; phylum Chordata; class Mammalia; order Rodentia; family Sciuridae; genus Urocitellus; species Urocitellus parryii. The sequence goes on from NC_135541.1 coordinate 107,921,321, forward strand.
TTTTTAAAACGTTGGACCTTTCTCCGGTTATTTCTCCCTGGTCTATAAGAAGGCTTAGGACTTCCTCTCTTGAAACAAAATGACAACTGCCTCACCTCTGCCAAGTCCCTACCTTTTTTCTCTGCTTCATAGAGTCGCTGTTTGTCTCCTCTCCTCTTTTCTCCAGGGCATTCCCGGCTACGAGGACTATCCGAAACCTAGATTCTCGACCATTAGCCTATCTTGTCCTGAGTTCTAAACCCACGGCCAGAAAGCAGAACAGCTTATGAATTAAACAGGAGCAATCCGTGGTCACTTAACCTGGGTTCAAAGCCTGGTGCCACCAGATAGCAGTGTGTGATCTCAGGCAAATAACTGAAAACTTTTCTTCTCTGTAGAAAGTAGATGATATGATACCTACTTAATGGTTGTGCTGAGAAATAAATTTGACCCGTCATATACTTAACATGGGCCTGACAGGTTACAAATGCTCACTACATGTAAAATACTATTTTTACAACTGCAGAGGTACTTGACACTCCACATGCTTCAGACAGAACTTACCTTTTCTCCTTGAACCTCTTCCTCTTCCTGGTTCCCCATTTGTGACTGATGTTTGCCTGCCATGGCTGCATGAGCTCAGGCCCACTCATCACCTTGGGCCTCCTAGATCTCACCAGAACTCCCCTGCTTCACTTATCCCTCCCACCAAACTGCCCTCCTAAGATAAGCTGAGTCAAGTCAGCTCCTCTTATTCCTCTTCATCCACACCCAATGGCTTCAATAGCTCCCCACTGCCTACTACATGAAATTGACACTTAGGGCTCCCTGAGCTCTGGTCTCTGCCTCTCTCTTTCAGACTCTGCCCACCCTCTCACCCGTCCTAGCCCTGCTTCCTCTATGTTCTCCCCAGGCCAGACAGAGGTCTTAAGGAGCCCTCCCACTTCACCACCTGGTGTCTCCTTTGCCTCCCCCCCCCCCAAACATCAGTATTTCCAGCATCTGCCCCTCCAAACCTGCAGTTCTCCAGCAGCCTCAAGGGGAATGCCCCTGCCCCTGCCCTTTACCAGCTCATCACTACTGCACACGGCCGTCAGTGAACCTGGGCATTTGTTGTCACGGGTCTGTGCGTTTGCCAGAATGCCCCCTTCCTCTTTATCTGCCAAATACTCATAGTCTCATGGTCCCAGCCAGAAGCCATACCACTTCTGCAGGCTGAGCTGGGTCCTCCGTCTCTCTGCTCCCGTGATGTTCCTATCCTGCCCCTGGCTTCTGTCACAGCACTATCATATTCTACTACAAGTCTCTGTTTACACAGCAGCCTCTCCCAGGAATGCCTGAGCTCCTCCAGGAGCGGGTTGCACACACCCTTACTGCCCCCTCTCCTGCGGTCTTTTCTGCTTTCTCCTTAGCCCTCATGCTGCGAGGGAGGACATGTTTATACTGCTCATCTATCCATCTCTCCCCACTAGAATGTGAACTCTATGAGTGTAAAAGCTTTTGTTCGTTTTGATGTGTCTCCAGAGTCTACAGTAGTGACTGGTACATAGTAAGTGCCCAACAAATATTTGCTGAATAAAGTGTTGGATCACTGATCAATGTTACTTTACCTAACTTTATCTCTAGCAGCTTAAATTTTGCTTGGCACATAGTAAATACTAAGCATGGATGTTCCTTGATGTACCTTGAGGTGACAGCCTGATAAACCCATTATATGCTGAAAATATGGGAGGCTCAAAATGTACTTAATACACCTAAAATGCCAGACACCATAGCTTAGCTGGGTTTACCTTAAATATGCTCAGAACACTTAAGTTATTCTACAGTTGGGAAAAAGCATCTAACAAAAAATCCATTTTAGAGTATTGGCTATTATTAGATATATGTATCAAAAAAAAACCCCAAACAAACCTGTGGCCACATAGTACACTGCTCAGCTGTTCACTCTCTTGATCATGGGGCTCACTGAGGGTCCCCATAGACTGCCAGCCCAGGAAAAGTTCAAAATCCCAAATTCCAAGTATGATTTCTATGAAATGTGTATCGCTTTTGCACCACTGCAAAGTTGAAAAATTGCAAGTAGATCTTAAGTCAAGTTAAAATCCTCTGTCTGTATCTGTTCTTAGATGAATGAATACTTTATCATTTTGCTAGCCTGTTTTAAAAAGTTCAAACACTCATACTTTCTAATCCTAGTCACTCAATTTTGATGACTCTGTGTCTCAGGATAAGCCCTTATCTTGATTCTGACTGCCCTGCTCCCTGCCCTGGGGTATATCCCAAACATTTCTCTCTCCCCACCCTCACCCACACTTCACAGAAATACTGCTGACCCATTGACTCAACATGAAGACACTGAGTGCTTGGGTTAGACCCGTTGCTCTTCCAGTGCCCATCTTCCATCGATGAATATTTCATTTCTCTCTTTTCTTAAGGTGAAGACAAACTGACTCTCCTCTAGAAATCTTTCCCTAACCATTCTGGCCTGTGTGAACCTCTTTGGGCACTCATGACCCATATGGTAGCATCTCATCACTACTTTATTTAACCACTAAATGGACATTACATATATGTAGATTTTATAGACAATGGCTCTTTAAAGAATCATCGATTTTTAACATGTCAAGCATTTGCATGGAAATCTTTCTAATGTTTGCTTCACTGCTTTCCTGTCTTCTTAAACGTAATACTGCATAGAGAGCATCCCTCTAGGCTTTTACAATGCAGGCTCGCTCCTGGTAGACTGAATGTTTTCCTGTGGTATGGTCTTGTGTCAGGAGGAATACCTGGTAAAAGGAAGGCCGTGAGCATTGGAATCAAATGATCCTCATAACGACCCCCTTTGCAGTTGCTGGTGTCCCTCTGAGATCACCTCTGACTCCCTTCATTTTTATTTTTATTTTTTGGTACCAGGGATTGAACCCGGGGCACTTAACCACTGAGCCACATCCTCAGCCTTTTTATATTCAATTTAGAGACAGGATTTCACTAAAGTGCTTAGGGACTCACTAAGTTGCTGACGCTGACCTTGAACTTGAGATCCTCCTGCCTCAGCTTTCCAAACCACTGGGATTACAGGCGTGAAACACTGCCACCAGCTTCTGACTTTCTCTGAATGTGTTTCTAATCTATAAGGGACTTAGGAATTAGATAATGAAGGTTATTAGAATTGTCTGCAAACTCAGTGTACAAGTATTTAAATGTAGGTAAGAATCTTCTATTGATAAGTCTATCTGCTTTAAAACATAGACTTCTGTAAGTTAATTTGTTGATCAGAGGTTTTTTTTTCTCACTGAACTCCCATTTGGGGGCTTTATTCAGAATTCTCAAGGTTGGATGTCTAACTTTTCAAAAAGTATGATTTTATTTTATTTTATTTTTTTTTTTATTATTTTTTTTTATTGGTCGTTCATAACATTACATAGTTCTTAATACATCATATTACACGGTTTGATTCACGTGGATAATGAACTCCCCCTTTTACCCCGTATACAAATTGCTGTATCACATCAGTTTCCCTTCCATTGATTGACATATTGTCTTTCTAGTGTCTGATGTGATTTTAGAGCATTCAGCCTTTATATGTTTCCTCTTGTTAGCTATCTTATGTGCAGATGTCAGGATTTTTCAACTAGATCATTCCCCGGTTAGGTTATGAGTTTCCCAAGGGCAAGAAGTCTTGGATAGTCATTCGTTCCTTTGCTAAGTATATTTTAAAGCAGCTACTATGTGGAAAGATCTGTAATACAAAAAAGGGGGTGGCAAATAAGACATGATATTTACATATTATTGAAGAGATAAGATGCAAATAGCCAACACAAGGTTAGAAAGTAGGCAGAAAAAATCAGAGAGTTTTGAGAATTTAAATGGAAGAAGAGACTATTCTGTTTGGGAGAACTGGGGAAGGTTTTGTGTAACAGGTGACATTTGATTTGGATCTTGGCAATGTGAAGAATTTTAGTAGGTAGCATTCTAGACTTCGGGAAAACTATGAGAATGGCAAAGAGGATGAAATATTCACATACAAGCGTGGGATGCAGCCATGCTGAAGACGTGAGAGCACCCACTACACAGGATCTCTCCTCCCCAATTGAGTTTCCAGTAAATGGATGAGTGAGACAAAGGAGTGGCAGACGGTGCCCACAATATTACCTTTATTATTGATTTAGCCTAAGTTGGAGGACTCACCTTTAGGGGAGAGCCAACTATGTCTGAAAACTGCCACAGGCAGTTTCTCTAGGTGATACTGAAGCTAGATTCAAAGATAGGTAGTTAGTGTAGTTAGGAAAATCAGGTCTAACATGGAGTAAAATAAAGAAAATGGAGGCCGTTATAGAGAATGGAGTCCAGGAAACCAGAGCAGCACTTGGGGAAATTGAAATGTTAATGTTCCCAAGGTCCTTAGAACCCATTCTAAGGAACTGTTAATGAAACAGCTCCTAGCTGTCTCCCACCTTTTGGACCTTCCCACCTGCATTCTATCGCTGAAAGATAAAGGGAAACAAAAGACCTGAGTGTGGGAAAGCTGAAAGAAGACCTAAGCTATAAAAAAAGGGAAGACCTCCCCCTTCCACGCATTCCGCCTTTTGGGTCCCCTCCTTCCTCCTGGGAGAAGTCCTCTCTGCTGTCCTTTAATAAACCTTCTACTTTCCACTCTACACTTGCCTCGGCAGCATCTCTGGTGTTATACTTCAGCATTGGCGGAAGCAAGGACTCCTCACCAGTCAACAGCGGTAACAATATCACTCAGTGCCCCAGAATTTTCCAGTGCTAACCTTCTCAACTTTAAAATCCAAGATTGTTGGATAAAAACAAATAGTAAATAGTATTTAAAAGTGAATTTAATATTTTAAAATAATTTGAGATTATACTTCTTTCCCACAAAAACATTGTATGGTGCCTAGAGGTAATAACCGAAATAAACTCAAATTACTTTCCATGAAAATTCACTGAGGACTCTATTTTACAGCAGCATCACAACTTGAGTAAAACAAAACAAAACAAAAAAACCTGCTTAATTTTAAAGATTCTTAATGTCAAAATCAGATACTTTTGGCAAAGCTCCACAGTTTTACACCCAGTCATGGTGGACAGTCAACTGGTCTTACCTGGGGGAATCTAGCTGTACTGGAGTCTGCAGCATCTTCTTCAGGAGCCCAGAGAGGTCAGGTGTGGGGGTGCAAATGGTCTGGGGTACCAAGGGGGGCAGTGGATCCTGATCCTGGGAGTGGTGAAAATCAGTAAAGTTGAACATCTGGGTTTCCCCTTAGGATGTGTAATATATAAGGGAGAAATGAGTGCAAGAGGGGATAAGAGAGAAGTGTTGGGGGATTAAGGGTTGATTGGGGCTAAAGGTCTCTAAGACAGTTCAGGATGTGATGAGTTTCACAGCCCAAATGTTCACAATACTCCTGTAGACAACTAGACAACGCTTGCAAATTCAGCACTTCATTATACACTGCCTCCACTAGAAAATTTTGTCATGGCAGCAACTCTGGGTCCAGCTAGATCTGACATACGTAATCTGGATCCCTAACCCTAACAACACCAGGCAACTAAGAATGCAAATATTCACGAAAATAGTTGCCCACTGCTCCTCGCCTGTTGGGCATTTCCACTTTCGATAAACCTCATCACAATCCTGCAAGGTCCACATTAGCATCCTTGTCATTTTTCAGACAGGGAAACAAAGGTGCAGAAAAAAAAGTATATGAGGTTGAATCAGCACAGAACCTTGGACTACCTGTCATCAGAAATGTACTCATTCAGCAATTTCTAGGAGACTTGGAGTGGGGAATGCCTGCTCTGTTAGGGAAGGAGTAGTGACAGCCTGTAGTAGTGTGAGTATGTATGGCTATTTATTTGTGGAGTCATTTCTTGGAGGTACTGGTGCGTTTCAGTGTGAATACTATGTGGATTGAGACTTGGGTGTATATGAATATTTGTGGGTCAGTTATTGTAATATGTGTAACTGAGAGTGTGTCTTGGGGGGGTGGAAGTTAGTTCCCGAGCCTTGTGAATATGTGGGCCTTATGTGAAAGCCAACGATTTGGATTTTGTGCATAATTCTAATTATGCGTGCATCTGTGTATGTGCATGAGCTTGGGAGTGCAAGCCTGTTGGAGACCTGGGGTGGAGGGTAAATCCCTCCTGGGTCATGTATTCGTGATGCATGTGAGTGTATACTCCCCAAAAGAGTGGGTTGCTGGATGTCTGTCCGTGTTTGAGTGTGAGTGTGTACATGAAGGTGAATGTATGTAAGGGGGGGGTGTCGTCCCCGGGCCCCTGTGTTAGCGAGTGTGACTGCGCTCCAGTCGGCCCCGCCCCCCGCTGCAGGTGGGCCGGCCCGCCGCGGGGCCCGCAGCGCTCGCAGCTCTTGGCTCGCGGCCGCGCTGGGCTTGCAGGGCTGGGCTGGGGCTGCGGGGCGGCGCCGGGACAGGAAGCGGAAAGCAGCAGTGCAGCGGCGGCGGTGGTGGGGCTCTGCCTCTACAAGAGCCCAGCACAGGCCGCAGGGACGCGGCCGCTGTGAGCCGAGACCACGGGCCGCTGAGCCCAGCCGGCCAGCGCGGAGGTGAGTCCCGGGGGAGGCCGTGCGCGGCGAGGCGGCGGCCTACGGGCGGACCTCGGGTGGGGAGATGCCCCGTCCGGACTCGGCGCGCCCCTGCGCCCTCCTCCCGCACTCTCCCCGCCGGACTCCGATCGCGGTTCGCGGCCCTCTCTTCTCTGGCCGGTGGCTCCCTTGGCTTCCTCCAGACCGCTCCCGGATCGTGCTTCCCGGGACCCCACTCCTCCCATCCCTGCACGGGGCGCCTTCCCGCCCCTGCCCTGCGCTCTCCATTGCACCCGACTCCAGGGCGTATCTTGGACGCCCCCCTTTACCCCTGACTGGCCTTTGGGGTGCGCCACTTGGGTGCGCGTGCCGGCCGCTAGGGAGTGCAGAGCATCGATGGGGGCAGTTATCTGGGCCAAAAGGGGTGGGGACTCAGCGGCTCTGCGCTCCCCAGAATTCGGGCGCGCACCGGGGTTCCCACCCGGCTACTGGACTGGACTCGTGCAATCGCCAGCGCCCGGGTGCCACCTGGCCAATCGCCAGGTACCGGGACAGAGCTGGCCTGTGTTTCACACCTCCCTTGCAAAATTGAGCCAGCCCGGAGGCCTTGGGGGGGCGCGTCCGGTGGCGCATCGGAGAGCGCAACAGGCAGGTAGGAGTTTACTTTCAAAAAAGCCGGGGTGGAGCAGAGTCGTGCCGGCCAGTCTCTGCCGAGATGTTCCTACCCTGGGAAGTCTCGCTGCGCTAGGGTAATGTTCGCCACGGGCAGGACCTCATTTCCTCTTGCAGCCTTTGAACTGCCCCAAGCAACGCGCCCAGAAAAGTGTGAAGCTTTATAAAAATTTAAACGCGTCGGTGGTGGAGGTAGAAGTGGGGCGGAGCCGCGGCCTGGCGGCTGGCGAGAAGCTGGTGAGACTTGCAGCCCAAGAAATCTGTTGCTCAGCTTTTACACTTCCAAACCAGGTATAATGCCCACGCCGTGAAAGGGCTCCGTGCCATGCTCATGGGGTGGTGTTAGGGCGGGGTACGATTGTGTGGCTAGTACGTGCAGTTCGTTAAAACCCTTTTTTGAGGGGGCTGTGGTTAGAAAGGGATGTATTCTTAAAGACTTATTCCAAAAGCTAGCAAGCTGTAGAGAATCTGGTGTTTTCACTGACATGTTTATAAATTTTACAGGGTTGCTGAAAAATATTACAACTTGTGTCACCAATCAACAATGCTAATTAGCATTCTCTTTCCTGTGGGTGGGTTGTTTGATTACACAGCTCCCAGCCTCTTTAAGGGAGATGGCAGAAACTGTCTGAATCCAGGGAGACATAATTAGCTATTTTATGTAACCACTAATTAGAGTTTTTTGAATTAAATCACTGTGATATGGTTGGGGCTTTGATTTGTTGGGAGGAAACTGTTCTATTCTGCAGTTCAAAGAAATAACACCCTTCACCTATCGGTGAGCGTTTAGCACTTCCAAATGTTGGTGACTCTTAATATGATTGGTGAAAACACCCAGTGTGAAATTTGCACTGTTACAGTGTTGGCAGCCTGACTTGGTTGCAACTTAATTTGTAAGTAAAATAGGAGAAGAATTCTGAGAGTGGCATATTTGCAAGGGCTGCATGCCAGACAGTGCATTTTATTGTTTTATGTGTTGAGCAATAGGCAAAAACCATAAAGGAAATTTAAAGTTTCCTTATGAAGCAACAATTCCAATGTCATCCTTGTCTATTGAAAAATTAATAAATGCTGAATGAGGAAAGTACCGTCTCTTTTATCCTCCTAATACATACACATACCCTGTTAGCTACCCTAGACTTCATCTGCTGCTTGGCTTTGATGGGCCTTCATCGGGTTGGATTTTAGTTGGAGGTCTCTGTCTTTGGGTTTGGGACCCTTAAGAACTAGAACTATTTGAGATTCATTTCTTTTCTACTGAACTACCCCCCTACCCCGCCCCCGACTAACACCCTTGCAATGCTTAGTTAGGACACTGAAGCTGTGAATAGGAGTTGAAATTGCAAATTCTTTGTGAGGTTATAATGTGGTTTGGAACAATTTATGATTGTTGCCTACCCTCCTCTATGTAAATAAACAGATCTGGTAATTGCTACATTGCTATAAATTTTCCATAGCAAAGAACACACGTTCTGGAATTAGTCTCCCAAAGTTCAAGCCCTAGTTGGAGCACATATCAGGTGTGTGACCTTGGTTTCCTTAACTGTGCCATGAAATTAATGTTTTATCTCCCTTAAAGGCTTGTTATGAAAATTAAGTGAGATACTGCATGCAAATAATTTCTGAGAGTCTAACATATAGTAAGCACTTGATAAATGTAAGCTGTTGGACTATAATTGCCATCATCTCTCTGTGAACTGGGGGCATGGCTGTATGTGGCAGGAGACTGGGGCATGGTGCTCGGTTATTCTTCATAGGTGGCTTGCTTGCGAGGCTGTGTTTCTACAAGCAGTCTTGGTCTCAGTGAAACCTGCTGAAAAGGAGTCTGCATGTTCTGCTACTGTCTGTTCCTGCCCGAGTTTTCCTGAGTCCCAGCTATTGCACAGTTGTCATTGGACCTGGCGCCATAGAACTCACAGAAGAGCTAGTTCTCATGAAATTGTGTTTCTTTTTTCTGTTGTTATTGCCTCTGAAGCTTAAAAGTCTAGCAGGGGTAGGGGGTTGCTTACAAACAAATATCCATTGTAGAGCCTCAAATGCATTTACCTTTCACAGCTCTTAGAAATCTATATGCAGCAGCTGAAGGCATTTCAGAAGTAATTAATGATTTAAGCCAGGAAAAGTTATTCTGGGAAGGTGAGTTGAAGTCATTGTCAAGACAGGTAAAAGGAGGTTGATATTTTCTCTCCATGTGAATAGTGGCCCAGAACCATTCATTTATAAGACTTCTGTTGCCATAAAAGGATTATTAGGTATGTCACAAGTGTCATAGGCCCTGTAGATCCTCATGCCGGTGACCTGGACAGTATTTTATGATTTATAGAACACAGGTTCAGAAAAATGTTTTCTAGTTCTTGTCATCCTTCTCTGAATTTCCACTCAACCTTGTGGTCCTCCAGCTACACCCACACCATGTTCTCTAATGTCTCTGACATTCACTTCCAACCTGAGGAAGCTTGCAAGGGGCAGAGTAGAAATTATTAAATTACTTAGCCACAGTTAATAATAGTTGTTCAAAGTGGACAATCAAACCAAAACGATACACGTAAAAATTCAATGAAAATGGTATGTTAAGTCATATGCCACCCAAAGGTATTCTTCCTAACCCAGGAATTTCACTTTACTGAATAATCATAGTTGATGGTTATGCTTACCCTGTGCTTGGTAGTGTTATAAATGATTTTTTTTGGAATCATTTCATTTAATACCCACAGTAAGCTTATAAGGTAAGTGAAAAATGTAATTCTGTTATCACAGTCGAGAAACTGAGGAATGGAAAAGTAGCTTGCTCTGAGATCACCCAGCTAAAGAGTACCCTGAGCCAGGATTTGAATGGCCATGGTCTAACTCCAGAACCTGGGCTCGTAAGCTAGTCTTCTGTAGAGGAAAAGTTGGCTCTAAGCAAAATTATTTAAATTGTTATTTTCCCCTTGAGGATCATATAATTAAAAGTGTGTGCTTGGAGCAAAATATTCACTTCAAAATATAAACAATAAATCATGGAGTGAACCCTTAGAATTCTATGTGTGGTAAAAATAAAATATTCCAAGTAATGCACATAGTATATATAAACACAGTTGATACATAAACTGTGCTTTATGCTTTCCCTTGGAAACCCATCCACCTCTGGGAGAGCAGGCTGACTCTTGAAGTTCCATGTACATCTCTGTACCTCTTGCACAGTTTATGTTCTACCCTCCCAACCAAAGCCCCCTTAATTACTTAATAGCTCTAGGCAAAGCTGTTGATGTTTTTATAATTTGCTTTTCATGAAGATTAGCTTATGTTTACCACTGTCATTACCATAACCTATTATTTCCCTCATGATTTTCTGAGCACTGTTTTTCTTTCAAGTCAGAAGTCAGGTGTATTTTACGTGAGTGAACATGACTTTAGGGGAAGATTCTGTTTGAGGCCACTGACCTTCACTTGCTCTGAATAAAGGGTGGTGAAAGAGGTCCTTTGGGCCTTTTTGCCTGGGAATTCCAGAATTCAAGGCACTTCCACTAAGAAAAAATCACCCTGTGCACCTGTCTAAACGGTGTTCCTCTTGCTGGCATGCGTTGTAGCTTGAAGAGTTCCCTTCCTGTCCGGATGTGGGCTTCCACCCTTACCAAGCAGTGCCTGTAGCTTCTAAGGGGTGGGTGACAGGAGGGTCAGGATGCATCTGGAATATGAACTCTGGTGTGAGCCAGTGGTGTGGCTACAACTCTCAGTAGTTCTGACACCACTGCTGTATCTACTTCTGCAAGGTTTTTTTTTCCACAGTGAATGTATGCCTCTGTGTCCTGAGATCTGCTGCAGAACCCAGTATTCATTTAGCAAAGGTTGATTGGATACTGGTTATATTCTAGGAACTGGAGAGAGAGTACTGGAAGTGGTTCCTGCCCTGTGAAGCTCATAATCCATACAGGAGCCCGACACTGAATAACCATACAATCAAAAGTAGGTTGGAAATTGGGATAGGAAGAGTGCTGGGTGCTGGGAAGGGCCTGATTTAGATTGGAAGATCCGAGAGGCCCCTTGGAAAAAGCTGTATTTAAATTCAGAAGAATTGGGAAAAACTGGGCATGTGAAAAGTGAATACCAGCAGATACACTGCATTCTGCCAAAGACAGGAGGCTGGAAAGAGCCCGTGCCTTAGAGGAACCTGGTGGGCAGGACATTGCAGATCAAATGGAAGATTTTGTATTTTATTCAAAATTTAGGGGGAGACCATGGAGTTGTTTTAAACAGGGGAGTGATGTCTGCATTGTAATTTTAAAGGTCACTCTGGCCTCTGACTGCTGCCCAGTCTGGGCCAAACAAAATAGGTCATGTGAGGGGTAAGATAAGGAGGCAGTTCCAGATTTTAGGGTCCAAATTTTCTCCTTTGAATGACTCCATGCATTCAGGCTGGTGCAGCAGCCTGTAAACTTATTACCCAGGGAAACTGATTCCTTTTTATACTTTAGAATCTTCCCTGATAAGGGGTCCCTTCTAACCTTGTGTGAGTGCTGTCAATTCCTGGTGCATACAGGGAACTGTCTCATAAATATGTCTTTGCAGGGATCAGCTTTAGGATACGCTTCTTCTTCTTTTTTTTTTTTTTTAAACTGGATCGAAGCTCTTAACCTGAGCTCAAACCCTCTTTTAAAATGAGTGCACTGTGGATTTTATTAGTTTGTTACCTGTTGCTTCTCCTTAATCCTCACTCAGATCTTAGAACAAGAATTGGTAACCACAGTCTTAACAGTCTGACTTAGAAGAAGAGCCAGGCTCCTCACTGACTGGATTAGCTGAGGAAACCCAGAGGTCTTGCTAAGGTTGGCGTAGTGTTGCTGCGAACCAGCAGCATGAGGGCAGGACCCCGGACCAGCAGAGCTTAACAGTGGTCGGAGGTGTGGGATAAAGGGAAGATGAATAGGATGATGGTATCACTGCAGCAGAGGAAATTAGAAAGATTAGGCCAAGACTTGAGAGAGCAGTAGTGGGTGGTGATAATCCCAGATGGAACAAGAAATATCCAAGCAGGAAATATTCATCTGGGCTTTGTCCTTCAGGCATTATTTGTTGGGGACCTATATGATCAAAGTATGGCACAGCCTCCAAGGAGCCTGTACCATAGTAAATTCACAGATGGAGAAGAAGAATGGTGCATGTTTTGAGGGTCAAGGGATGACCTCATGGGAGAAGGGAGGACCGTTTGGAGAGGTAGTAGAGGTACAAGTGCCATTGAATCGGAAGACAGCCAGCAGCAGAGTCCCAAAGGACAGCAGTGTGCCTCTGTCATTGCTATACCCCTATCCTTGCTGAGAGTATTCTCTCATGGCTACTCTTTCAATATAGAGGTGAATAAATGGATCACCTGGGTAAGAAGGACTTGGAGAAGGAGCACAAGGTTTGATCTTTGGATTCGGCTCACAACAGTCTCTGGGCAGCTCCAGTGAGTTGCTTCCCTGGAGAGGGGAGGATGGAGGATTTGGTGGTGACCAGGGAGCGACAGCATGTACAGATCCCCCTTGGGCAAGTATGGTCAGGAAGCGTGGGAGAGAAACTGGGCATGGGGGTTGGTAGAGTTAGGAAAAGCCTTTCCCCAGAGGGCACTTGGGGGCTGTGATTGCCTTTGAGAGGCGTGCCTGAAGTTGCCCTAATGGATAGTCAAGGTTTTAACGAGAATAAAGAATGATGACCTTTGGCAGAGCGGAGGAAGGGAATGAAACTTGGGTTCTCTGAGCTGGAGGCTCCCCACCATTTAATCCTTACCAACGGCCCTTGAAAGAGAGTATTAAATAAACCTCATTTTATTTGGGGACCTTGGTGGATGGGTGGAACTTTGAAAGCTCAGAGAGGTCCACATCTAACCTGTGGTGTCACGGTTGGGAAGCATGGAGACAGGATCATGTCTCCGTGACTGGTGTGCAGAGCCTGGGCTGCCTGCCTCTTAGATACCCCTCAGCATTTAGCAAGGAAACATTCGATATTAGGGTAGAACAAGGAATTAAGGATTATGGTTTGAAAGGCAGAAACGAGTGTAGGAGTTATGCCCGGTTAATTATGAATCTGAAAAAGGGTGGTCAGTTTTCTGAATAAAGGATCCAAACCTTGGCACATGCAGGTCAACAGGGAATGGGCCGTGGGCTCTCGGGAAAAGAGACTCAGTTCATTCCAGGCTGCACATATTGGCTGTATCTCCCAAGGCTGGTGTCTGTCATGTATGAAGCTGGTGAAAAAGCACCAAAACCTGGAGCAGAAAGGAAGTCAGACTGTAAGATGCTCAGAGCTCCCTGGAATGCCTAGTGATAATGGTAGGAGATGGAGCAGGGAGAGAAAGAGGTGCTCTTGAAGTTCCCAGAAAGGTGGATGTTAGTCCAGGAGCCAAACTAACATTCTCTTAAATGCCTGTTGTATTTCACATTTAATCTTTACAGTTACCCCCACCCCGCCAAAGGGGGTCTGGTGTGGGAAACCTATGGCTCCAAGGTTAAGCTCAAGTGCAAAACTGGTTAGTAAGTGGTGGACTGCAGGTGAGCCTCAGGGTGGGAAGCCTCCCACGCAGGCTCTTCCCCCACGGCTCCTTCCCAAGCTTTTTTCTCACTGAGGACAAGGAGAACTTGGAGTTTGGAACCATTGAAGGGAGTGTTGATGGCCTCCAATTTTCATTCACCCCATGCCTGGCCATATTGGCTCATTACAGCCATCCTGCCATTTGCAAGTTCAGAGGTTTAATCATTTCACTGAGGTCTTGTAGCTAGGAAGAGAGTCAAGTACGGGGTTGCAACCAGCTCTGGATATTACAGTATCTGCTTGGGTCTTCATGTTAGCCCTGTGAGGGTGGTGGCTAGTTGATTTATCCCTGTTTAGCAAAACAAGGCTCAAGAAGGCTAGTGGCTTATCCCAGGTTGTGAGACATGGTGGCTGAGCTTGGGCCCGAACCTAGGCTTCCTCAGGGCTTGCCTTCGACTTCACAGCCAGGGAGAAGTGAAATGATGAGTCAGGATACCCTGGGTAGAGGAGGCTTACCCTGGGTAACAGACAGACCTTGCACAATTAGTCAGGACAGTCTCATCCTCATCAGTATTCGAAGCCCTGGGGAGTGGGTTGGTGTGTGGTGATGTGACATGCAGGCCCAATTCATGCCCCAACCTGCCCGGATTCCCTTCAGACACTTGTTGCTAGCTGGGTCAGGGAGACTGGGCCTCTTCCCAGTAGGGGTAGGGGTATGGCATTTGCCACTCCTTTGTGTTTTCTTCACACTTATCTCACTGGCTCTGTTTGCAGTTTCAGCTTCCAGGGGCGCTGGAAGGAGGAGCCCTGTTGGGCGGAGTCCAGCTCTGGAGGGGTGCTGGGAGAGACAGAATTTCCTAGAAGTAAAGCTTTAGCAAGTGGGAACTCAGGAATGTACTTGGAAATGTTTCCAATTTATTTTTATTGCAAAGCAATACCTAATGAAAGTGTGCGGAAGGACCCAGGAGCCTGCCATCAATCAATCATGGTCTTTCATTTTCTGATGTCCCCCTTTAATTCTTTTTCTTACATAAACTCTTTTATGTGATTGTAACTGTAATGTTTAGACTCAGTGTGCATCTACAATCCTGTATCCTGCTTTGTGAATTTGTCATTCATCATAAAAGTCTCCATTCTTTATCATTATCACTTTGTACAGATATGTGATATTTCTTTGGTGAGATGAACCATGAGTTTCCTTACTGATTCCTTTGTTTTTTTTGGGGGGAGGGGGAGGAAGGTCATTTAGATTGTTTTTGGCTTTTTAGTATTAGAGACAGGGAATAATTATTCTTCTTTAAGAATTAGCTCTTTAAGGTGAATTTTTATGTGTTTGGATTCTTGAATTTAAGAGACAGAATTTGTTTTTAAATTGACATTTGGAGATTATGACCCCAAAGCTCCTTCCCTAGGTATTGTTTATTTATTCAACTAACTGGCAGTGGGGGGCTGGGCATTCTGTCTAGCATTGGTGTGAGAAGTCACTTCCTGCAGCTAAAGCCAGTGAGGGCGAGGCTGTGCTCAGGAAATGGACCACTGCCCTGGCTCTCCCACCACCCATCTTCCTGCTGCTGGGATAGGATTTGGTTCAATTGACGCCCATCCTAGGCACCTGGGAAGAGATGACTATTGTCCATTGTCCTTCAGCCCCGTGAAGATTGGCTTTGGAGATTGATCCCTCTTTCTTTCCTCTTTCCCAGAATTCGTTCCTGGCGAAGAGAAGCTCCTCCTCTGGTTCCCAGACCCCTTGAGGCTTTAGGAACCAGTAGGTGAACTTACCTGCCTTGAAGGAGAAACAGCGCCTGCTCCTTCATCAAGAGGAAGCCGTTCATTGCTATGGATACCGAATCCACATATTCTGGATATTCATACTATTCAAGCCATTCAAAAAAATCTCACAGACAAGGGTATGTAAGCTGTCAAATGTTCCACTTTTCTGTTTGGGGAAAACTGCAGGCTGCTGGAGCTTTCTAGACTCAGTTTTCAAACCGCTTGCTTGCAGGGCTGTTCATGCTGGAGATTCAGTCCTCCGGTGCATGAGAAGCTGAACACGGTTGACATGTGTTGGGAGTCGCCATGCCACCAATTTACATTTTATAGCCACCATTACCGTCGATGACCTCAATTTCTCACAATTGGTTTTCAATTAAAGTTTCCCCGGCAGTGGGGATGTTCTTCATTTCTAGGTACTTCTAGATGTCAGTTCTCCCAAAGCTTTACCGATCATGCAAATGAAAAGTTTAAAAACTTGTGCTGATCTGTGGGTGTCACCCCAGGCTGCTGACTCATTGTCCATGATGCCTTGCCATGAGGCTCACACGCAAACCCGCGTGATTGGCCAGGCCCCTTATTTCTCTTTGACTAATCTTCCAAGTAAAGCCTGGGTTTTGAAAGCACTGTCCGGGGTGATGGGGCCAGTTTCTCCCTCCTCTACAAAGTGACGGCAGGTCTGCACTGGTATTCACAGGGCCTGCGTGTTACTGACCCACAGAGTACTTGCTGAGTGGAGGATGAGTGAATGATGGCAGAAATAAATTAATATATAGTGGACGCTGTGCTGGTTGAGAGTAGAGCTGATGAAATTGTAGTGCTGCCATTTACCCTGTTCTCCTGATTTGTGATATGGGTACAGCGATCCCCTCCTTACAGCATTCTAAGAAGATTAAACAAGATTTAATCTTAATTTATGTAAAGCATTGAAACTAGCACTGTAGTTGGAGGTTGCTAACCAGTGCCTTGTCATGGCACCACGGTGTTAAGGTACCCACTGATCCCAGCCCCAGGGCCCACCATGGCCACAGTTCTGCACTCGCGTGGGAACGGTGGCTCCTGGTGTTTGTTTCCCTTGCTGAGCTCTCCGCACAAGCAACTGTTGCAGAGTGAGCTTTTGTTTTGTGCATCTCAAATTTGCTAATTTATTTATGAGCCTGGGTAGATCTACACACACAGAAAGAGATCTGTGAGCATATTCTCCAAGCTGCCAAGAGTAGCCGTTCCCAGGGAAGGGGGTCAGCCACAGATGGTGACTGATGGGACCTTCAATTATACTGTCTTTTTGTAGTTGTTCAATTTTTTTTTATAAGTGTGTCTTTTGTGATTAAAAAAAATGAATAAGAAAGTACAAAGGAAAGGTTTTCAAAGATTATTTGAGGATATGAGAAAAATGTCACGAGATGGTGTTATTAAAAAAATGGAAAAAAAAAATGGGATTCAAAACATTGTGTCTTATAATAGTTCTATCGACACCTAATAAGATCAGTATTAACCAAGCCTGTCTCTGAGTATAGGATTATGGGTGGCTAACTTTCTTTTTAAACTTTCATCAATTTCTGAGTTTTTATACATGGCTCTTATAATCATACCTATTTGACCCTTTGCACTGGAGCCCAGGTTGGCCTTTCCAATCAGAAAAGAAAGCAGACGTGCTCAAGTGTGGCTGCTGCAGGGCTGGGGCGAGGGAGCCTGCAGTCACATGCCAGAGCCCAGGTCCTGAGAGAGCTAGAAACCTCAGGTGATAAAAATCCAATCACAAATTCCCACCAGCGGGTGAACTTACCAGATGAGTTATGACACACCAGAAGCGGCTGTTTTGAAATATCAACTCTGGGAGCTAAGCGGGAAAAGCCACTCCCTCTTCAATATTCCGGGCTCTCCTCTTTCACGCCACAGTGATGGAAGTAGGGATTTGGGGTGCTTTTGAAATTTGGGGATGAAGAGGGGTGACAGCTTGCAGGATCGGAACCAGCTCTGGCCCCTTTGGTCTACACTTGTATTCTGACTTCTACGCTTTGGGACCTTTTGCTGCTCTCTGCCTCTTGGAGGCCCCAGAAACTGATAGCCCAGTTCAGTGGTGGGAACTTCCAGGAACTATAACTTTGTATTAAAACAACACGCAGAACTCTCAGTGCCTTCTTGGACCTATGTGGAAAGTGCTTGGCAAATGTTAATACAAGCCGAGGCTTCTGATCAGCTCCGAGAGGAGCTCTAAGTGGAGCCATGTGAGCACAAGGGGTCTGGAGGTGCATTTCATGGTTCTTTACAAAACACCATTATCCTTGGGGGTGAATTGTCTGACTGTAGGCAAAGCCGGGTACAGAAACTGGTGGGGAGTTGTGATCTATAGATAATGGGTGCTATGGAGTGCTTTGCTAGGGCATAAAGAATGTTAAGCAGTAATTGTACCTTCCACAGGCATGAGAGCAGGCCTGAGACACAGCCAAGGACATCTATTTTGTCCCGGGAGTTTCCCTGGGCAGGTGGCTCTCCTCCGTGCCCTGTCAGGTGTTTGAATGGAAGAGCAAGAAAGTGGAGGGCCTTGTCTATTGGGTAATTTTAGTACGATTTCAACGCAGGAATAATGAAGTGCACCAAACATGGTATGCTTGATGACATCATGATCATCTTGGAGAGCTGACAGGTGACTCTTATAGCAAAGAGGCTGTTGGCCTGGTTTGGTGATGCCTGTGGTCTCCAGAGATTGTCCAGTTAACTTCAGCCCACCTCACCTAAACCCCGGGGGGGTTCAGAGCGTAAGTTTCCCAATTTAAACACAGAGCTGCCAATAATATGGACAACCACTTTGGGAGTCCCTGCTGGCTCCTCCCATGGTCACAGCCATCCTAGGAGGGTGGGAGGTGGTAGCCCATGTTACAGATGATGAAACCAAGGCTCTGAGACAGCGTTGTTGCCTGAAGTTATAAGGTTTGTTGAAGCACCCTACAGATTTCAGGCTCATGATCCTTCAGAAAGGAAATGTCACTTTTGCAAGGGAAGTGAAGGGCAGCTGGTGTGACTGATGTATTAACGTGCATCATCCCAAAGAGGGCTGCCTGGGCAGTGGAGAAATTGGTTCTTTTGTTCTGAGGCCATTTCAGTTCCAGTTTGCCCAGTGCTCAGCCCTCCTACCCCAGACAGGGCCCAGAGGAAGCAGCCAGCCAGACCCAGCAGTCAGTAGAGAGAGAACAGGTAGTGGGTGGTGGTAGAGAAGGAAAGGGAGGAGTAACCGGTGGGGCTGGCTTTCCCCAAATAGAAATAGACAAACAACAGAAACAAGAGTAAATAATCTTCCCAGGAAATCCCGAGTGTAAGTGGAAACAGTATGGGAATCAGAGGATTCTGGCTACATACTGAGGGGGTTGGTTACAGCAGCCCCCAAGAGCTCAGCTCCAGAATTGGCCTAAATAGATGCATTTATACACACACAAAGGTGCAGACATTTGTAGGTGCCTCCTACACACTGCTGCTTGTTCTTCCCACCATCTAATGCACACGTACACACACACACACACACACACACACACACACATACTTATCTTTGCTTATCTGGGCAGAGAGTGTGTGGGGATAGATTTAGAGATGAAGATATGAAGATTCCCTTAGATGATACAGCTGCTCATCAAAGGCACATAGGTGATCCAACCAATTAGGCCAAGTTGGAAAAGTCTATCCTAAGTATGTATTTATTTGTAAGACCTCATTCATTGGTTTGGTAAACTGTTGACTCCTCTGACCTCCTATTGCCATACTCATAGACACGTGGACCCATTGTCTCCATGAATGGGGAATACTTTCCCAGAGGAAACTTGGAAGCCTTAGAGATTCCTTGGAGTGATACCATCGAGAGCATTTGGGCCCCTGCTGCCAGGAGGTGGCCACTTGCAGTTCTGCAGACTGGAAAGCACTGGATGGATGGCCATATTTTTGTTGGAAGTCACTCTTAAATCCTACCCTGACTTAGTACCTGGAGCAGTCATGCAGGAGTCGTGATTCCTGTGAAAGCTGTATGGCGGGTTGTGTGCTTCCTTCATAACAAGACCAATACAAAGAGCCGACCCCCGGCACAATGTTGGTGCAGTGATAGGACCTGCTCTATGTTCCCCACAATCGACCTATGTGTTATCAGTTTTGTGTCACTGTGACCAGAATACCTGACAAGAACAACTTAAGGGGGCAGAGATTATTTTGGCTCCTGGTTTCAGAGATTTAGTATATGGTTGGCAAACCCCACTGCTCTGGGCCCAAGGTGAGGCAGAATATCATGGCAGAAGGACATGGTGAGGGAAGCTGCTTAGGGAAGGGTGGCTGGGAAGGGGAGAGAGAGAGAGAGAGAGAGAGAGAGAGAGAGAGAGAGAGAGAGAGAGAGAGAGAGAGGGGCAGGCCAGGAAGGGGCCACAGAGAAGGTGCACCCCTCCAGGGCATGTCCCTAGTGACCCACCTCCTCCAGCCATGCCCCACCTGCCACATTAAACCATTAGTCCATTCGAACTAGGATGGACTGATTGGGTTACAGCTCTCGAAACCCAATCATTTCACCTCTGGCTATTCTTGCCTTAACACAGGAGCTTTGTAGGGAGCACTTCATGTCCAAACCATAACACCCTGCGTGGAAAGTTCTCAGCTCTGGGCAGCCTTCATTCCCGGCTGCACACTGTCCTTCACCTACTTAGCACTATTTTAATAAGGAAGCACTGTGCGTTGTGTCATGGTGCAGCTGAGCATAGGTTCGTGGCTCCCATTATGTAGCCTCTGCTGTGTGCAAGGCATACTCTGTCACTCCAGCAGCCCCCTGCCCAGGGCCAGTTGGGTTGGAGAATCTTGGGGGAAATTTCTTAGACTGCCTACATCCTGCACACCTGGGAAGCTGGTGGAAAATATGGATTCCTATCACCTCCCTTCCAGATAAATCCCTTGATGGTGGAGCCTGCCAGTCTACCTATATCTGTGCTCCAAGTGGATTCTCTGCACACTGGGGTTTGCGAGGCACTGGTTTCTGGCTCTGGAGGATGGAAAACTCCCCTCACGTTATCAGATTAAGGGTTCTTATCTGGTTCTCCTCAGATGTTAGCAGGGTAGTTGTTAGACAGTCGTTCCCTGTCTGGGTCCTCTTGGTTTCTGTAGGAGCCAGGCTGGGTGGGTTGGGGGTTGGGAGAGAGCAGAGAGTCTGTTTCCAGCCCTGGGTGGTTCCCCCACCTGCTCTCTGCCCTGCTAGTTAGTGTGCAGGATCGGGGAATTGGCACTCAGTGAAAGATTTTGATTTCCAGTGGAATTTGTGCTGTCACAGGATTTGACCCATGGGGCTTGTGAATAGAGAGATGGGTTAGGGAAGCATATGACTTGGCTGATGGCCGAGGCAATGATAAATGTGGCAGCAGTAAGAGTAAGAAGGGAATCTGTCTGGCTGCAGGTACGACCTACCAGAGAGACAGTTCTGGCCCTTGTCTGACGACTCATTCTGAAAACTAGCCATGCATGGGCGAATCTCTCCCACGCTGTTTATTGCTTCTCACATGGAGTTCCTTTTTAAATGATTGTATTAGACAACAGAGAGTGTGGGGCACACAACTTTGTGCTATCTAAGGTCACAGGGCAATCAGGACTCCTAGTAGTATCTTTAAGGCGTAATTCATGGCTCTTGTAGCTTTGACAAATATGAGGGTGAGCATCAGGAATTTTATGCTGTAAAATCTTCCAAATTGTTTTTCAAAACACTGTAGCATCGTGGGTTTGAATGGAGATAGTGGCAACAGACCTGGATTCGGATACTACTCTGCCACTTCCTGCACCTTTGGGAAGTCACTTAAATTCTGTGAACCTCAATTTTCTCATCTGTAAAATGGGAACAATAATACTAACCTCAGAGGATTATAGCTAGGATTGAGTGAAACTATCAAGCACGTAGCAAAGTGCTTTGAAATTGAAATGGGACAAAGATGATTAACGTTGCGTTGTAATATCTTTGGGTGAACAAATTCTCCACTTATATGACTTTTTTCCTAGTTGCCTGGTTGAAATAAAGAGTTAACCAGAATCTGTCTATTCCTAGTTCTATTCTAGGGATAGAACTGTTGTCATTGAAAGATCTTCTGCAGCCATGGGTGCCTCTTGGCTCTTAGAAAGAATTATCCAATGCTTATGATAAGGTACACGTTTAACATGAAACCTGCACATGACAGTTTTTGCTTTTTGGGTTTTTGTTGTGGTTGTTTTGCTAAATGGTGGGTTAATAGAAGACCTGTGTGTGGAAAGGAAGGGAGTTTGATGATGTGTTGATGGTTCTGTTTACATCTCTTTCTCCGAGGTAACAAACTCTGCTTCACAAAGTCAGGAAACCATTCTTGGTCTTTAATAATAGTAGTGATACCATTATAACAGTAAGCCACAATGGCTACTGTGTACTGGTCCTATGTACATTATCTATTTTTATTGTTCCCCGTTTCCTATATGAGGAGATGGAGGTTTTAGAGGTTGTGCAAGGTCGAACATCTGGTGGGGACAGATCAAGATTGGACTCTTTGCACAACCTTTATGTGCAATGCTTTCCCTGACTTGGGAATGAGGGCAAGTGGTCATAGGAAGGAGGACTGATGTCAGGTGGCCTACGGGGACAAGAGGCTAAGGGAACTTACTGACTGTTGACCACTGAGGGGCTGGCTCTGTTGCTGGGTCACTCCTGAATTCACCATTGGCAGCTGGAGGCTAGAGTGCTACTTTCCATAGGTGGTTATTGACCAGATTGTGACCTCTGGGCTTGGCCACCGTGATTGATTGATTTGTAACTTCAATATTGACCCCCCACAGTGGGGTGCCCTTTCAGTCAGCATGGGAGACCACCCAGAAAAGTTCATCTGGGTTGAAAGTATGCCGCAGTCTGCTCTCCTTAGGAGGCCTGAACACACACACACACACACACACACACACACACACACACATACACACCACACACACACACACCTGGGTGTCATTTGTCCTAGCTTTGTTTGTTTCTGTGGGTGTCTTTGAGTTCACCTAGAACCTATGGGAATGACTTTTAGTTTGGAATTCGTAAGAATTAGGAGAAAATGATTCTCTGTCCTGGTTTAGAGTTTCCTTTCTTCTCTTGTCCAAAAGTATAGGGTGACAGTGTGTCCCAGATTTTTGGGGGGTAGAACGAAGCTTAGATATTCTACAATGATGGCCCAATAAAATCCTAGAAAATTAACTCGGGCAAATTATAACCAAGTCAAGTGAGTAATTATTACCATAAAATGTGCCTCCAATTCAGGAATTGAAAAATTTGAGGCTCTGAAAAATTAAGACCACTGTTGATAGAGGAGGAGTGACAGTCTTTGTGTCAGGTCTTGGAATGGCAGAAAGAAAATACTAAGTAAGGAATAAAGGTCACTTTACTCTTTGCAGGGGGTGGAGATGGGTGAGTATTGGTGCTGTGTGTGTATACAATTTTCCTAAATTCAGAATGAAACATATAATGCATTTTGATGAACCAGAGAGTTAATTACTGTGACATGAAATGTGCTCGCTGTTATCATTTTTTTTCCTCCAGGGAGAGAACTAGAGAGAGACACAAATCACCCCGAAATAAAGATGGCAGAGGGTCAGAAAAATCTGTCACCATTCAGGCTCCCACCGGAGAGCCCCTGTTGGCAAACGATTCTACTCGGACAGAGGAAGTTCAGGTAAGGCTCACAGGTGGTCGGTAAGTATACTGCTGCCCCTTGACCACGTCTCTTTTCTGTAAATGTTTTCCTAAGTCCTGTTGCAATAGGTTCTCTTGGGTTTTTAACCTTTATTTTTCTAGCATGTTAATTAGTTTATCTATGTCCTGTGGTTTCTTGTTGGTCTAAGGACAGCCTGTTCTGCCATTGGATAGCTTGGGGATTCTCCTGAGGTGTGATTGGTTGGCCTGCGTTGAATGGTGTTGGACAGAAGCCAGGGCTGCTGACGACAGGGCAGGGCAGGGCAGGGAAAAGTTATAGGCTGCAGTCTCCGGAGACTCCTTCCAAAATGGAAGAGTGTTAGGGAAGGAATCTCTGTCTCCAACAAGCCTAAGTAGTGTTGGGAAGATGAGGAAAGAATTTAGGACAGCTCAGATGTACTCCTGGACATGTGAAACAAACCAGGGCTGGACACGCAGCCTGGTAGGGAAACAGGATGAATGAGGTACCCCTTGGATCAAAGAGAAGGGACAGGAATATATCAAGCAAGCTTTGGGTGGTAATGGCCTCTGTGATCCCTCAGCATGAAGACCTTGGGATGGAGAGAAGGATCTATGACGAACCGGAGAAGGTGTTTCTTCTGCTAAGGGACAGCAGCTCCGTCAGCTCCAGAGACTTCCTGCTGCTTGGAAATGCAAGGACTAAGTGCTGATGGGTCTTGCAGTGTTTAAGACAAGTCAGGGGGCTGGGGTTATGGCTCAGCAGTAGAGCGCTCACCTACCAGGTGCAAAGCCCTGGGTTCAATCCTCAGCACCACATAAAAAATAAATAAATAAAATAACAAGTATTGTGTCCAACTATTTCTAAAAACTAAATATTAAAAAAGAAAGAAAGAAAAGAAAAGAAAAGGCAGGCATTAGGGTGATTAGGAAACCACCCAATTTTGAAATATGGTCAGTTGTATTTCTTTATTGAAAATATCACTTGGGTACTTCTCAGGGCCCCTGCCTGGCAGCCTGTGGACTTAAATCAACATCTGAGCTAGACTCAGAAGCATGCTTGCACAACCTCTGCACCTCCTGAAACACATGCGTGTCCAGCCTTGCCTCACACAAACAAAGCCAAGTGTGCATACACAGCTGTAAAGATAGAGGGCTGCAGATAAGCCTGTATCTGAATACAACTGTAGGTACACAGAGATAGGCGCTTAGAGTCACATCCACGGACAGGACTGGCAGTTCCTCAGAGCACACATGCAAAATGCAGGCGTGGGTTGAATGTGGGGTTTGTTCAGTGATGAGCAAATGCCTTTAGAACTGTCACACTGCTTGCCTTGGCTCTGAGGAGATGGGTGGATGGATGGATGGACAGATGAACAGATGGACCAATGGGGCCAGTCCTAGGACTGGACCTTCCTTAAGTGCTTTAGGACTCAGCTTTCTTCTGTGAGTGGATGCTAAATGCCATAAAGACATTTCTTTGTTGGTAGCTTCTCTCCACCACCATGTACTCACTGGGAAGCTGTTGATGTTTACTGCAGGGTGATGCGGTGGGGAAAGCATTCAGAGGTTGTGTACCTCAATAGCTGTATTACCTTGGGCAATCAAGTGGAGTGGGCTTCTGCTGGCCTCATTGACAATCTGGAGGATTGGATTAGAGGAGTTCATTCCTTTTTGTTCAAAAATCCTCAGGCTTTGGAGAAACATTTGTATATGTACATTTTGTTTTAGGCACAGATGTGCACAAATTCTTAAACTGGACAGGAGGTTTAGTAACTCTTTGGCAAAAAAAAAAAAAAAAGATGAACAGCTACATCAGAACAATGTAGTTGGCAAGAAAATGATCACAAGGTACTAATAATTACTTCAGCATTGATTTGCAACTTTTTCCTAGCCCTGATACAAATCTGGAAGCCAGTGTTTGCCTTTATGAAAAAGGTTACAAAGTAAATTGTTTCCTGTAGACTGTGAACTCACCTGTTATTAAGCAAAATTTGTTTGTCTTTGAATTTGTATCTTTCTCCCTGGCTGATGTATTTTTTTTTCCTTTAAAAAATTGACCTAAACTTATACACAGAGAAATAAAACAGATCTTAAACATTTCAGTGAGTCTTCATAGATGAATTCACCTCTACCACCCACACTCTTCACCACAGATTCTCCCAGGCCTTTCCTGGTCAATCCCTATCCCCATTCCTACCTCTCCAAGGCAACCACTGTTTTGATTTCTATCTCTGTTGGATTAGTTTTGTCTGTTTTAGAATTTAATGTAATTGGAATCATATGATTTTTTTCCTCACTCAGCATGATTTTGACATTTATCCATGGTTTGATATGTTTCAACAGTTCATTCTTTTTCATTTTTTGCTGAGTAGTATTCTATTGTATGAATTTACTGCAATTTTTTTATCCGTTCTCCTGGTGGTTGGACATTGGAGTTGCACCACTTTGGCTGTTCACAAACAAAGCACTTAAGAACATTCTTGTACAAATCTTCTGTGGACATATGTTCTAATTAATTGGGGGTAAAGCTTAGGCGAAGCTTATTGCTGGGTCACCTAGTTAAGGGTATATTCAGATTTCTGTGAAACTGCCAGGCCAGTTCTCCAAAAGTCTTTTATCGACTTAACACGTCCACCAGTGATGTCCAAGAGCCTTGGGAGCTTCTGGCTGTTCATAGGAATGGCCTTTATATTCTGTGGTACTTCTCATTTTCCAAGATGAAGGTCTTTTGTTCATCGGTTGGGACCTTTACCACTACTGCCACCTCTAAACCTAGCCTGTCCATTTTATAAGTCACGGGTCATTTTGTTTTGTTTTTTTAATTATTACTAGATTTGGAGTTATTTGGTTATGAGAGATCTGTGTAACTGAGTAGATTTCTTTAAGTTGATGTCCTCGTTTTACCCATCTTGCTGCTGTGACTCAGTGTGTGTGTGTGTGTGTGTGTGTGTGTGTGTGTGAGAGAGAGAGAGAGAGAGAAAGAGTTAAATCATATGCACAAATCTCTGAGGCAAAACTTCTTTGGACTTCATAGCTTTTTGGTCCCTTCTTGCTTTATTGTGCTTTGGAATGAAGTCACAGCTGCTAGGGAGATAGCAGGCATGTTTGAGACCCTAACAACGGGGTCTTGTTAAATGAATAGACTAATTGCTCCAGCTAGCAACTACCTAGAAATTTAAAAAAGAGAGAGAGAGAAAGCAAGAGAGTAAAACTACAGGATCATAATGCTGGTTATTTGTATGCTCTAGGTGTTTAGTTTGCCCTGAACATGTGTTTTGGAAAGAATTTCTGAGCTGTCCTGGCATAAATAGATTCTTGAATTTGCTTAGTTTGGTCAGTGAAAACTGCTGTCAGCAAGTGCTTTATATTGCTACTTCCTGAGAGGGTCTTACAGACATCACACAGAGCTTTAAAAAAAAAAAAAATGCAAGTACCAGCCACAGGTGAGCTTAGATTTCTATAGTGATGTAAGTTCCCTTTCTGTGCCACAGAGCTATTGCTCCACAGAGCTATTGGAGTGTGTAGTAATGTTCCCCACTTCCAGAATTTGGACTTTGTAAGCTTTTAGAGCTCAGCATGCATTAGGAGGAAAACACAGGGGGGCTTCTTCTATAAGGGATCTCTCTCAAGGTTAATCTAACAGCTGGGTCTTTATTGCAGGACAAATAGCCCCAGGCCCAGAGCTTCTTGAGACTTGTCAATGCCAGGGATCGTAATCAGAGTTATGCTAATGAATCACCCAAACAATACAAAGATTTAATTATGTTTTTCTCTGTTTGAAAAGGTAAATACAAGCCAGCAGAGCTAGGGAAGCTAAGGCTGAGGATCACAGGTTCAAAGCCCTCCTCCCTAACTTGGAGAAGACCCTATCTCAAAATACAAAATAAAAAGGGCTGGGGATGTGGCTTAAGTGCCCCTGGGTTCAATCCCTGGTACCAGAAAAATAAATTAAATAAATAAATGGTATAAATTTTTTTTTAAAAAAGGTAAATACATAATACATGTGGAAGATCTCAGTGAAAATTGTTAAGGTTTAAAATTCTTCTATTACATGTTTATTCAGTTCCCATTTTCTAGAAAGCCCAGCATGCAGAGTTGGGTAAATAGGGTGCATTCTCCACATACACTGTGTCTTCTGGTGGCTTTTACAAGTGACCTGCTTCTTTGGGCTCATCATCCTCACTGTCGCCTCTCCCATCAGGATGACAACTGGGGAGAGACCACCACAGCCATCACGGGCACCTCGGAGCACAGCATATCCCAAGAGGACATTGCCAGGATCAGCAAGGACATGGAGGACAGCGTGGGGCTGGATTGTAAACGTTACCTGGGCCTCACCATCGCCTCGTTTCTGGGACTCCTAGTTTTCCTCACCCCCATTGCCTTCATCCTGTTACCCCCGATCCTGTGGAGGGATGAGCTGGAACCTTGTGGCACCATCTGCGAGGGACTCTTTATCTCCGTGTCGTTCAAACTCCTCATTCTGCTCATCGGAACCTGGGCCCTTTTCTTCCGCAAGCAGAGAGCCGACGTGCCCCGGGTGTTTGTGTTCCGAGCCCTGTTACTGGTCCTCATCTTCCTCTTTGTGGTTTCCTATTGGCTTTTTTATGGAGTCCGTATTTTGGACTCTCGGGACCGAAACTACCAGGGCATTGTGCAATACGCGGTCTCCCTCGTGGATGCCCTCCTCTTCATCCATTACCTGGCCATCGTCCTGTTGGAGCTCCGGCAGCTGCAGCCCATGTTCACGCTGCAGGTGGTCCGCTCCACTGATGGAGAGTCCCGGTTCTACAGCTTGGGACACCTGAGGTAAGGGCAGGGGGCGTTCAGGAGGCAGAAAGGCCAACTGGTATCCCTGGAAGATAGCTGGTTGTCAGTGTGACAGATGCACGTGCCAGGGCCAGGGCTGGATTCCTTTCTGGTTTGGGGGAGGAGCTGTGTGCATGAACCTCTGTGTAGGTAGTAGGGGTGTCTATGTGCATCGGTTAGCTGGACTTTTGGATGGGACCAGCCAAGTCAGGTTTTGTTTTAGTTGACTTTTTCACTGTTGCAACTAAAATATCCAACCAGAATGATTTTAAAGGAGTAAGTTTATTTGTGGGAGGGGGGGGGGGCTCACGGTTTCAGAGGTCTCAGTCCATAGACAGCTGGCTCCATTCCTTGGGACTCAAGGTGAGACAGAACATCATGATGGAAGAGGCTAGTGGAGAGAAGCAGCTTACACGATGATCCGGAAGCAGAGAGAGACTCCATGCCCGCAGTCAGCCATTTCCTCCAGCCATACACCACTTGCCTCCAGTTACCACTCAGTTAATTTCTATTAGGGGATTAATTCACTGATTGGTTTAAGGTTCTCATAACCCACTCATTTCCCCTCTGAATATTCTTTCATTGTCTCACACATGAATTTCTTTGGGGACACCTCACATCCAAACCCTATCAGGTTTTGTCAGGACTATTCTCAAATCTTGTTGCCAGCTTCCTAAAGTGGTGCAGAAAGGGTGTACCTAGTGATGACTGCCTGCCTTGACCGTGAAATCGTCTTCTGGGCAGTGCATGAAGTGACTATTAATTCCATTTTGCCCCGAATGGTTCATCTGATTTACTGTGGTATTCCAGTGGAATTATTAATCATTCTTCCCTCCTTTTTTTTTTTTTTAAACTCTCAGAGATATCCTGGTTTGGGCAGTAAATTATATGGTCACACTACTGATCCTCTAATAAAGAATCAAATACAGGTTAAAGTCTCCCAGATGTGTACGGGTTGAGTGTTTTGAAAATATATTCATGAGAAAAAGTTAGAAATCAAGTGGGGTGTCATAGTTTAAGTCTCTGCATAAAAATCCCATTATTTGGGGTTAGCTGCAAGAGTGAGAATCATCATTTATTTTATAGATAAATAAAGGTAAGCACTTCATATAAATTTAGTCTTCACAGAACCTGTGATACAGGTATTGTCAATCCCATGGTTGCAGATAAACTGAGGTTTAGGAAATTTAAGTAATTTGTACAAAATAATATGGCTAGTCTTGTTTAGAATTCACTCAGATGTCACGGCTGAGTTCATGTCCCATTGTGGCATCTCTCACTTGGTGTTAGGAGCTTATTTTTCCTCCACAATGAACTCTCTGAGGACAGGACCTGGTTCTTACTCTCCTGGGGTCTTCAGTGCCCAGCGTGGAGCATGGCACATGCTCAGATGGTCCCTGGGATGTTTGACTTGAAGCTTCTCACTCCTCAGGCCCTTCTGACTCCTGGACAGAATGTGCTGATGTGTGTGACCTGCAGTAGTGAAGCTGGCCAAGTGGCCAAGGTCAGCAAGGGCATCTTGGTGAGAAACAGAACAATTGGCTTTGTTTTGGCTAGAGTTTTGGCTAGAGCCCAGGCGGGTGGCTCAGCCCCTGTTTGGAGTCAGGTCACACTTAAGCCATTGAGTTGGCAGTCACCTCTTTCATTCCTTTGGTTCTGCTCCTACCACCCGGAGGACTGGGTGACTTAGTGTTCAAGGTTACTTGCCACCCTAATGGATCCTCAGAGGGAATTGGTGTCTGATTCACATGCTCTGTACACCACATATGGTGTTTTGAGGGTTTTGAAGATGACTGTGTGGCTCTGAAGGCAAATAAGTCACTGCTATATATTAATCTCAGTTTTCTTTCCATTTTGGAAAATGACCCAAAGATTTGTGTTAAGTACTTCTGTGTGCAGAGCCCAGAACCTGGGTGACTGCCTGCTTTGTATCAGGACTCTTGGGGTTTGCAGTCATTTGGAGAGAGACCAATAATACTGCTCTGTGGCAGATAGTTGATGAAATAGGCCTATAGACAGGTGACGGGGACAATGGATAGGAGATCTCAGACAGTGGCAGTGACCAAGACCAGCAGGGAACAGTACGTCCCAGGACAGGATTTAGAGAAGTTAAGGCAAATGGTGAGACATCCAGCTGTGGGCACAGTGGAGATAGGTAGTATTTGGAACTGCTTGTGAATGTGAGCAGCCAGTGCACTGGCCAGGAGTGGGACCTACCAGGGTTTGGGTTTTGGGCCTTCATCGCTCGTTGGTGCCAATCTTATCTGTGATAGGAAGAGTGATAACTTTCTCACACCCAGGGTACTTTGTCTGACTTCCCCTCTATCAACTCTCACTCCCTGTAAGTCTGGTCAATCTGATCTGCACTTCCCATCTGAGTAGAATCGAGGGGAACAAATCAAATAGCCCCCCCAAATGTCATAACCGGTGGCAGTCCTGGCATCTCACACACAGCTGTACTGGTCAGAACGAGGAGGAGAAGCCACATCAGTGGTGCTGCAGGGCCCGCAGGCTTGCTGCAAACCTCAGTCTGCTCTCACTGTGACCAAGTACTGCCTGTCTTTACTTTCTAAAGTGAAGCCAGACACCCCAGCTCCCCAGGGAGACTTAGGCGTTGGCTAATGTCCAGCCGCTGAGGTGGGGAGAACGTTTGGAATGATTCTCGGTATCTTCTTTTTGGTCCTTCTTCTTCTTCCTGCCCTGTGTCCAGCCCCCTTTGTCCTTCCTGTGGAGACCCTGAATTATGAGGTGGAAAAATCGGCTGGGGAAGGAGAGATGTCTTTCCTCCCAATTAGAGCCCTCAGCGGGGTTGGATGACCTGTGACAGGCAGTCTGCAAGGGCTGGAGCAGAGTTGGCATTTCTCCTGGCACCGTGTGGGCCTGGTCACCCGCCGATCCTTGGGCTAAATCCGATCCAAACCCAGCAGTGGCTGAAAGAGTCACTGGGCTGGAAATATAACTTCTAAGCCTTTTTTGTAAAGTGTAGAGACAGGAGGAAAGGCACATGGGAACGCACAAAAGCCAGCCTCAGACATCAGAATAGCAGGTCTTCATCAGACCTGACCAGAATGACAGGCCGTTCCATTTTCCCTTTATGCAAAGCCGTCGCTGCACCAGCGACCTACTGGGCTTAGGTGCAGAGTGATGGGGAGTTCTTTTTTCCCGTTTTCAAAGATGGTTTCATTGAATGCACTGAGCTATTTTTGAAAGTTGTCAAAAGAATGCCTACTCTTTAGTTTTTTTTTTTTTTTTTTAAGGAAAATAGGCTTCTTGTTAGTTCTCATAAAAAGCACTTGCTGTGGCCTAGCTTGTTGGCAAGAATAGAATTTGGGGCTTATTTGAAAACTTTTTTAAAAATGCAAAAGGTTATTGTTATAGGATATATAATGCCACAAATAGATCAAGAGACTTCCTAACCTTCCCCCGGTGCCTTAGAAGTTACAGGAGCTTTTCATACCTTTGGTCTTAATTTACCCCACCTCAGGAGTCAGAGCAAGTTGGGTATAGTGTCTCCCTATTGCAATTGAGAACCTGATCTCCAGATTAAGGGACCTGCACAAGGTCACAAGGAGCCAGCGCCTTGCTGGGCATCACACCCCCCGGACTTTCTAGAGGACTCTGAGCTCTTGGCGTCGTTGGTTCACAATTCTCCGCACACATCCCACAGGTCTTGCGCCATTCTCACAATCGTTTGCTAACTTTTCTGCCATTTCAAGAGGGACGAGTGAATTTCGATCTGACTGTATTTGAAGAGAAACCCGGATGAATAGAGAAAAGAGATTAAAAATGATGTGTAATTATACTTACTAAGAATTTCTCAGTTTTGAAATCTTTCAAGGAAAGTACTGTGAACGTTGGAATGTGGACACTGGTGTCATTGCTTGAACGTGAGGTGAAGAACCACAGAGACAAAGAAAACCTCAACAGTGACTGACCACATGGTTCTGACTCTGCCAGGAGGCTTCTCCGCTCCTAACACACAACTCGATCTTCACAACAATCCCGAGGGGGAGGCACTGTTATCTTCATTTTTAATGAGGAAACTGAGGCATGGAGAGTTAAGCGAGGAGCCAGATTTTGAGCCCTCGGTGATCTGGCTGCAGAATGATCTTAAGCGCTCACCATTCTGCCTCTGAATGGAGGGCTCATCTTCACACCATGGCACGTGAGCAAGCTCTGTAGCACTGTTGGTGAGCACGTGGTAGCACTGTTGGAGTGTTACCGTGTCCCAAGCTGGGTACTAGCTGTTGGACACATTTTCTTTTTTTCATTCAACTTTTAGCTTCAGGGCTGGAGTGGACAGAATGAAGAGATCGGGCATTTTTTTTTAATAGTTGTAGGTGGACAGAATGCCTTTATTTGTTTTTAATTTTATGTGATGCTGAGGATTGAACCCAGTGCCTCCCATGGGCCAGGCAAGCATTGTGCCACTGAGCGACAACCCCAGCCCTGGCCAGACCTTTTTGCACTCTCTGCTTCACATTGTCTCAGGAAGACATCTTACCCTTTGCTATGTAACAACTACCTCACAATGGAGTAGCTTAAACCAACCACGGTTTTATTATTTCTCGTGTTCTGCAATGTGGATTGGGCTCAGCCAGGAGGCTCTTCTGTGGTTGTCTTTGCTGGTGGTCCCTGTGTAGTTGAGTCAGCTGGGCCGGGCTTCTTTTCCTATCCTTGTATTCTGAGGGGCTTTCCTCTCCCTATAGCCTCTCTTTGTTGTTTCTATATTAGGATATTCACACTTCTTAAAGGGCAGCTCGGGGTTCTCACTAGCATAATTCAGAAGCTTCCAGGCCCCTTAAGTCTGAGGCCTAGAATTGGCTGTGTTTTACTGCTATGACATTCTCTTGGTTAGAGCCAGCCCCAGCCTACTGCAGATTTAAGGATTGGTAACTACACAGGTGGGGACTAAATCTAGGAAGCCTGCTTCAATGTAGCAGACACCCACCACCTTGAGCTGCCATTCCCCAACTATTTATTCTTTGTTTGCACATAATTCTAACAGATTTAATCATTGGATTCTATGCCTTAGAAATGCCAGAAGTAACATGGAGGGAGTAGAATCTGCTTTCAGGAGACACATAGACACCAATGAAAAGGGATTACCAATAGTGATCAGCAAGAAAAGGCAGAGAACCCACAGAAGTAGACACAATGTGCTGTACTCTGGGGAACGCCTATTCACGATGACCTACTCTTTAGGGTTTTCATATTGCTAAGTTTCATTGTAACTAATTTAGCAGGAGATGTTAACTGTTTGTGGTTGTTGAGTTTTAGGGGAGTTGCTGGGGATAGAACCCAGGGCCTTGCACATGCTAAGCAAGCATTCTACCACCGAGCTACATTCCCAGCCCCAATAAATGCTCCGTTCATTGAGACCAGGAGTATCTCATAAATTGGCCTTGAACATGAACCTCTTTATCAAAGCTCTAGTAACTAGTCCTAGAACCTTCTGCGCTTTGGACTGATTCTAGGAGTGCTTTCAAACTGTGGAAGTTTCTGATTATGCATGATTGTTTTATTACTCTGCATAAAGGACTAAATATGTCCCCCACCCCCAAATTTATATGAGCTCTAACCTCCAATGTAGCTGTATTTGGAGATGGGAGTATATGAGATTAAATGAGGTCATAGAATGAGAACCTGATTTGATAGATTAGTGTCCTTGTATCAAAGAGACACCAGAGAGCTTGCTCTGTTTCCATATACCACTGTTCCCCCCAAACACACACACAAAAGAAAAGGCCACATGAGGTCATAGAAAGAGGTGGCCATTTGAAAGCCAGGAAGGGAGCTCTCGCCAGGAGCCAAATGGCTTGACCTTGATCTTGGCCTTCAAGCCCTCAAAACTGTGAGAAAATAAATTTCTGTTGTGTAAACCACCCCGTCTTGTATATTTTGTTAGGACAGCTCAGGCTAAAACAGGAATATTTGAACACCCGTGGTTTTGGACCCTGGAGCCCCCAAATCAGTGCAGCTCAGCCCTGATGATACAGCCCCTCTTGTTCTTTCTCCAGCTGGTATCCACATCCTCCCAGCTTGAGCGGGGGGCCTTGCTTCTCAGGCTTGCACTTTGGTTTTCTAGTTAAAAACGAAGAAGGGCAGGTCTCCCAGGGAAGTTAAAGTTACTGCAGTAATTCCAGGACATTCCAGCTCCCCGTGAAATCTTATGTTTATGATTCTATGTGGAGTAGTATCCAAGCCGGCGATCACATGGTTGATCAGACCTGACCTACTGTAACACTGGGCCAGGCCCCTCCCTCCTGTGTTGGGACTGGCACCAACAGTCAGGGAGGGATCTCAGAGGCCCCAGAGCCATTGGCTGTGACAGTAGGGAGTGTTTTAAAATGACCATCAGAGGTTCTGGCTCCTGTTACTGTGAACCCGGTTTCATGTACAATGTTATTTTTAGAAATGTGGGTCTTTTTTTTTTTTTTTTTACTTTTGTAACTACTTTTCAATAAGGATAAATTCAGCAGTCAGCAATCATTGCCCCCACTCCTTAAAAAAAAAAAAAAAAAAAGCAGAAGGATAAAAAATGAACACAAGCTTAAAGATGCAGTGTGAAGGTTTCTGCTCAGATTCTTTGGCTCGGGGGAGGAGGGTTTGAAAGGCGGGAACGGAGCTGCCGTTTGTGGTCTGTGCTGTGGTGCCTGTTTGAAAGTGGCTTTAATGAGTCTGTAAGATGCCGGACACTGAAGCCCTGTGTTTATACAGCTGCCTCCTGGCAGCAGTGGCCACAGCTGGATGGTTTGTCACACTCCTGGAGTCTGCTCCCTGCTGCACACTGAGGCTCAGAGGACTCACCTCCATGGAGCACAGCTTCCCTACCCACGTGGATCTGGGAGGTGCTCTTAGTCCCTATCTAGATGGACTTGTTAGAGCACCCTCCGCAGACGCTTGTCTTTGATCCTTGGATGTCTGCTGTTTATCTTGGTGTGATTCAGCTCTGTAATTTAAGACACAGGAGAAAGCAGAGTTCCCATCCCAGGCAGGAGGCGTGGCCCAGACTGGACCATGCAGGGAGGTGACAATGTGGTGGTATCTGTGCTGAGGCCTGCCAACCAGCCTGCCAAGCAGACCAAAGCACAGCCAAGCCTGCCACCGAGGGGGATGTGTCTCCTAGGTACTAAGTGGGACAGGGCTCTGTCGTCTCTATTCTGTGGGGAAGAAATAACTAGAGCTATTCAGGAGGAGGCTGTCGGCTCAACAGGGCTGTCCCCTCACTCCGAGCCCATGGTAGGATCATGACAGCTTTGTGTTGTTTCACTCCTGAGACCCACAGAAGCACGTCTGGATGTCACAGACTGCTCCCACTGTGGAGAGAGTGGTCGCCTCTGCACGTGCTTTGGGTGTTATTTTAGTAGTATTAAAGTGGGTGTTTCCCAAGGCTATAGTATATCATTAGAAAGTTAACATGGGGGAAAATAAGGAACTTGAAGAAGTGCTGTGGGTGTCCCCCAGCCTGCACTGGGAGGCCATTCCATGATGACTAAGTCCTGTTGATTCTGTGCCCTTCAAGCTCTGGGATGAGATCTCTCAGGCTTCCACTCCGCTTGCTCGTCTTTTGGAGTGGATGCCCTGCAAGGCTGGTCCATAGCCTCATATTCAAAGCAGAGACCTGCACACTTTCCAGCTTGCCGTGATCAGTTCAAAGGACCTGGGAAGCCAGCAAGCCGGGGCACTTATAAATCCAGGTAACCAGGGTAGGGGACTTCCTGCAGGCCTTGACTGCAGGACAGAGCCATTAGTGTGCACCCTTTCTCAGGATAGTCATTGTGCCTGCTGTCTCAAGACCTTAAGCAGTGTGTCCTGCTGGATGTGTCCTGACAGAGTCCAGAAAACTTAACCTTTCTGCCAGGTCAGTAAATGAGCCAATTGCAGTTGGTCCCCTCAGGTTCTAAGGTGATCGTTGCCTGTTATCTGTGTGAGACTGGGGTATGCCAACTTCCCAGATGCAACTGCAAGACGAACATTTTAATTAAAAGGCAGAGGGTCGGGAGACGTAAACACGCATGTGTCTGGTTGTCAGTACAGACAGCAGCGTTCAGGGGCTAATTATATTTGCTTCTCTGGGACTTGCAGGAACATTGCTGCAAGGAGTCCCAACTGACTGTCCGTTTTACTTCAGGTCTGGGGAGCAGTGAAGCCCCCCCCCCACACACACACAGGTAGACTCGGCTCTCATAGACTTTTCTGGGGGAGAAGTGGCAGTGAGGTAAACATAGTCACCTGCTCACACTCCGTCCCACTGTCTCGTGCCTCATCCTTTCTCACCTTTGCGTTGTGCAGAGCCTCAGTTGGCAGTGACTGAGCCCTGCCTTGCCCTCTCCTGCTCCCATTCCTTTTCCCCTAAATATACATGTGTTGGCTTCTTAGGGCTCCTGTAATATATGACCACAAATGGGTCCCTAAAAGCAGTTTCCTCTCTCAGTTTCTCAGAAATGTGAAACCTAGGTGTTGGCCAGTCCACGATCCCTGGGAGGGTTCTCAGGAAGAATCCTGGCTGGCTTCTTCCCAGCTCCTGGTGTCTGCTGACAACCCTGGCATTGCTGACCTGCAGCTACCTCACTGCAGTCTCTGCCTCCTCCATCCCCGTGTGTCCCCTGGTCCTCTAACCACACCAGTGTGACCCTACTTTAACTATAACAACACCTGTCAGGACTCTGTTGCCAAACAAGGTCACATTCTAAGGCTCGGGGTGGATATAGATTTCATGAGACACTTTCAATGGGATGGGTTTCTCAAAGCTGTCCTTTGACTGGATGCTGACCCCTGCTCCCATATTTGTAGATATTCAGGCTGTTTAACCCTGTATCTGCTTGCTTTCTTTGCCTGGAATTTGCCTGATAGCCTGTAGTCCACACAGGAGGATCATCATTCATCTTTTCAGACTTAACTGAGAAACTCTACCCTCCCTCCTTCATGGACGTCAGCTAACCCCCCCCCACATGTCCTGCCACTGCCTCTGAATCTCTTGATTGTACTTGCTGCTTGGGTGGCTGTCACCACTGATTGGAGTGGAAACCTTTTGGAAGGTCTGACTCACATCCGTATCTCTGCACTTGGGACCTAGCAGGTGCTCATAATTCATAATTGCTTGGGATGGAGCAGGAGAGGCTGGTTATTAGGGTTTCTCTTGAGTGTCAGCATCCTTCGTCGGCTCACAGGGTAATGACTACGTACTCTGAAAGGAAGTCTTTCTGGATTTTACTGTGTGATGAGAAAACTGTTCAGTGCTTTTCCTGTCAGCACCTACCTAGGTAATCAGAATCGTGGCCTGGCCTTGATGTGGAGCCTTAGTGTGCAACTTAGCGTGCAAGATGGGTTTTCACATTTTCCACATGTGAAGAGAGCTATTTTTAATAGAGTTAAGGGGGATCCAGTTAATGTTTAAGAAGTGGTTACAACTTGAAAGGGGCTTTTTCCAGGGCCACTTGGCTATGTCCTCTTCTCTCCTCCTTGCTCTATAAGAAGTGAGGACTTGAGCCTGGATGAACTCCAAAGCTCAGGGCTAATTTCTGACTTTAATAATGTGTACTAGTTTGATGGCAGAAGCCACATTAAAGTCCAGGGAAAAGTGAACAAATAGGATGTAGTTCACAGGAACCCTGTGGGTGTGGGCGTGTCTGTGTGTGTGTGTCTACTCACACTGGTCCTAGGCCTCAGTGCCTTTATATGCAAAATAAAGAGGTTAAAAGGAGATGGCTTATGGGGCTGGGGCTGGGGCTCAGTGGTAGAGCACTTGCCTAGCATGTGTGAGGCACTAAGTTCAATTCTTAGCATAGCATATAAATAAAATAAAGGTTCATTGACAACTAAAAAAAAAAATATATATATATATATATATTATTTTTTTAAAAGGAGATGGTTTATGGCCACGGTTGTTTCCTTCAAGTATCTGATGTACTTTAACAAGAAAGAGGGACTTGGGCCCAGAGGAAGTTGTGGGTAGGCCAGGAGAAGAAAGATTACTTTAATTCCATGTGAGAGAGAACTTTCTTCTCAGTCCGAGGCTGGAGATCGGTCAAGGTATTATCAGTAGGCTTGGTGTCTGGATGGATTAGGAGATTAAGCCCAGTGGACTCCAGTTTTCTCAATTCTTGAATCTCTGGGTGAACTAAGATTCCCTCCATTTCTAGAATTCTGAGACCCAACGCCTGAGATAATCAACTTATTAGGAGGAAAGGTCGATTTGGGCTCACAGTTTCACTCCAGGGTCCCTGGGTCCCATTCCTTTGGACCCAAGGTGAGGTGGAACATGGCAGGGAGCACAGGGCAGACAGAGCAAAGCGGCTCACCTCATGGCAGCCAGGAAACAAAGTCAGATAGGAAGGGGCTGGTGTCCCCAGGTGCCCAGCAGGGGTATGCTCCAGTGACCTAACTGCCTTCCACCAGACCACTCCTCTTACAGGTTTCACAGTGACATCCCATGGCCTTCGGGGTCCACTTACGATCCAAACCATAACAGTGATTCCAAATAGGTGGAAGTTGGATTGTGCTTTTTATGCCCAGGCCCTGCATGAATCCTCCAGCCACCAACCAGCCCCATCCCTGTTCCAAGGTGCTCATGCCCATCCTTAGCCACAGGATTCATTTTTTATTTGTAGAATGCTTTGTGAAGTTACAAAATGCTTTCCCTGGCATGATTTCATTTGCTCTTTTCAGCAACCACATGCAGTGGTGGGGATTCTCTCTCCATCACCCTCCAAGAAAGGGAAATGATTTATAGAGGGTTCTAGAGTTGCAAGATCGGGTCTGGAATCCAGACCTTCGGACACTAAGGTGCGTGCCGTTTCAACCTTGTGCACTGTAACCTAACTTTACGGTCCCACGCAAAGGGACCCACCATGGCTCATGTCCTGTGGCAACACCCTTGCAGTGAGGCTTTGGTGGGGAGGTGGACGCAGGTGCATATGGGAAACAGACTGGCCTCCGTAACTTACGTCGACTGGTGAGCTGGTGATGGTTTCCACTCATGAGGTATTTCCTTTGAGCCAAGCACTTTAAAATATATTATCTTACTTCATGTTTAGAACAAACCTAAATCAGGCCAGCAGCTCCTCTTTAGGAAGCAGGAAAATAGATGGTGAACTCCCCAGGCTCCAGTATTTTTCCTGCTTTAAATGCCAATTAAATTTGAAGTCTTGGAAAGTACTAGAACTCAGAATTTCCCAGGAATAATTAAGCTCATGAACAATTGCCACATGCCGATGCAGCCTTAACCCCTGTATCTGTTATATTTGGATCCCGTCATCTCTTACTAGAATGTGCCATAGTGCCATGTCCCCATCATTTCTGTAGATTCAGGAATATACTTTATACCAGTGAGTATTTTGGATCCCATTTACCATGTTGTAACAAGGCATTCAGGGTCGCTGTTCCTATCCTGCAGATGAAGAATCTGAGGTTTGGAGAAATTAATAACTTTTTTATGATCCAAGAAAAGGTGAGAGAGTCTGGCTGCATGTCATCGGCACCATTTCTGCTGTGATGCTGCCTTTCATTGTCTCTGTACCAGCTTTCAGGTGGGCACAGAGCTTGGGGGAGGCAGGGGAAGGTACAGGTATGTAGAACATTTTGGGGCGGAAGGGTTTGTGTTCTTGTTTTCTTAGTTTATCTTTCACAGACAGATCTTTCAGATTTTCTGAACCACAATTTGGACTATCTTTCCAGGTTTGGTACAAAGGTGAGCCCCCCTCTTCCCTGTTGCCACTGTGGTCTGTGGAGTTGTCAACACTGGAAGTGTTGTGGTTGTGTAAACACAAAAGACCACATCCTTTCATATTCCATCTTCTCTGTCCTTCAAATAAAATAGGCCATTTATCAGCAAATGCCATAATTTCATTCTTCTTTATGGCTGAGTAATATTCCGTTGTGTGTGTGTACATACACATATAAATATACATGTACACACACATATCTATATCTATATCACATTTTCTTTATTCATTCATCTGTTGAAGGGCACCCAATCCCGAAAAGCCAGTTCTTTCTGATGCATGTTCTTTCTGATATGTGGATGCTAACTCACAATGATGGAGGGAGGGGGAAGAATAGATGTACTTTGGATTAGACAAACGGGAATGAAGGGAAGGAGGGGGAATGGGAATAGGAAAGACAGTAGAATGAATCAGACATTACTATCTTCTGTGCATGCATATATGATTACATGACCAATGTAATTCTACATCATGTACAACCAGAAGAATGAGAAGTTATACTCCATATATGTATAATATGTCAGAATACATTCTACTGTCATGTATAACTAATAATAGCAAATTTTTTTTTAAAAAAAGAAAATAGTCCAGTAAGGCAAGCTGGTCAACAACGGGTTTTAAGTGAAGACGTAGCTGTCAGATTCCTTCAGCATTTGTGCTGACCCCTTGCTCCCTCTTCCTTCCCCTGGGTTCCGGTTGGGCCCAAGCCCAACAGAGGAGCTTCTTTTCCACTGATGACATCACCATCCTCTTGGTCCGTGTTGTCTTCATGCGTGTATCTGGGGTTCCTGTGTTTCTGCTTTTACATGTAGATGTTGAATGAATTTCTTTTGGTATGACCAGGCGTATCTCTGCATGCTGTTCTCCACGAATCTGTGTGTTCTGGGAAGGTATATGTCCTTGGAGAATGGTAGAGGAGAATATATTGGCATGTGATATTGATTGAGCTCAGGCTTCTCCATGTTTGAGCTCAGGGTTCTCTATCGTGGGAGAAGGCTTCTTGCCGTGGGCTTTGATGGAACCATCTCCATAGTCTGGTTTCCCCTGACTGTGGTTCAGGTCTGCGTGGGGACTGTTGAGCCAGGTCACTGCCTTTGCTCTCGGAACATAATCATAGTAAGAGCAGTGGCAGTTTCTCACCAACTTGATTTTTCTCACCTCCCTCCTTCCCCAGAGATGACCTGGTCTAGAGATTGGGATTAGTGGAAGGGTTTGCTTTGGTTTGAAGGGCATCTGGGTTGGTTCCACAGTCTAGCTATTGTGAATTGTGCTGCTCTAAACATTGATGTGGCTGTGTCCCTGTAGTATGCTGTTTTTAGGTCTTTTGGGTGTAGTCCGAGAAGAGGAATAGCAGGGTCAAATGGTGGTTCCATTCCCAGCTTTCCAAGGAATTTCCATACTGCTCTCCAAATTGGCTGCACTTATTTCCAGTCTCACCAGCAATGTATGAGTGTACCTTTTTCCCCGCATCCTCGCCAACACTTGTTGTTGTTTGTCTTCATCATGGCTGCCATTCTTACTGGGGTGAGATGGTATCTTAGAGTAGTTTTGATTTGCATTTCTCTGACTGCTAGAGATGATGAGCATTTTTTTTTTTTTTGTATATTGTTGATTGTATATCCTCTTCTGAGAAGTGTCTGTTCAGGTCCTTGACCCATTTATTGATTGGATTAGTTCTTTTTTTTTTTGGGGGGGGGTGCTTATCTTAAAGAGTTCTTTATATACCCTAGAGATAAGTGCTCTATCTGATGTGTGAGGGGGTAAAAATTTGTTCCCAGGATATAGGCTCCCTGTTCACCTCAGATTATTTCTTTTGCTGAGAAAAAACTTTTTAGTTTGAATCCGTCCCATTTGTTGATTCTTGGTTTTAATTCATGTGCTATAGGTGTCTTATTAAGGAAGCTGGCGCCTAATCCCACATGATGAAGGTAAGGGCCTACTTTTTCCTCTGTGAAACGTAGAGTCTCTGGTTTAATTCCTAGGTCCTTGATCCATTTTGAGTTAACTTTTGTGCATGGTGAGAGATAGGGGTTCAGTTTTATTTTGTTGCCTATGAATTTCCAGTTTTCCCAGCACCATTTGTTGAAGATGATGTCCAAAAGATCACAACTGTTTGTTGTTGTTGTTGTTTGTTTGTTTGTTTGTTTAATCAGGCATATTGGTGAAGGATTATCTGGGTCCTGTGGAAATTCTCATTCCCCAGTATTGCTAGATGTGTTGAGTGTCAGACCATTCTCTGTAGGTGAGAGTGTGCACAGCTCTTGGAGGCATTTATAAAAGACGCTGAGAGTCCTTCAGCGCCAGTCTTAGCTTGTCAGTTGGGCGGCCAGCCAGGTCCCCTGCTGCCTCTGAGTCATTCTGAGGAGGTGCTGGACGAGAGGAGGATGCCTGCACTTCTTCCCTGGCGTGGTTTTTCAGAGCAGTAGGTCTCAGGCCTTCAGGAGACTGAGACCTCTACTTTAACAGGTCTCTGTCCAGTGGTACCTGTCCCAACCCTGTGCACTTTCCAGGGGATGCCTAGGCTTTGCTCTAGGGTCAGATGCCAGGGACAGTAGACTTGCCCCAGTTTGGAGGGTATCTGCTGGAAGTCAGCAGGATGGGAGTCCCGCTGGGACAGAGCCCCTTCTCCAGGCAGCACAGGGTACTTGTGGGTGGTCGGTGGTCATGGGCTGGCCGTGTTGCAGATGGCAGTTATTTCCTCACTGATGGACTTTGTGGGATCCCTGGGCCCCTCCTTGTGGCCTTGCTGAGTAGAAATGCAAAACCTACAACCGCAGGAGAGTTTTACTTTGAAACTGGGCCTGAGGAGAACCTTTAAAATTGCCTTTTCATTTTAAAGTTTTGATCAGGGAAATGATTTTCTGCTGGAATCCAGGCACCCAGGGACAGTCTAGGTCAGTGTAGGGCGAGGGATGAAGCAGTGTGGTCCCCAGTGTCTGTCTGTGTGGCTGAGGCTCATGTCTGCAGAGGAGCTCCCTGTCCCACAAAGGCCCAAAGACTCTGGAAAATCAGCCTGGGACAGGGCCAGGAGTGAAGTGTGCAAGGACACATGCGCGTGCCCCACCCAGAGCGGGGCCCAGGCAAGCCTCTGGGTGCAGTAGGCATGGAGAAGGACCCGCCCCCCTGGGGCACAGGCAGAGGGTGAGGGAGAAGGTTGGGAGCTCAGTGAACTGGAGGGCCACCAAGCCCTCAGGACAAGCAGGGTGGGCGTCTGCACAGAAGTCCACGGTGACACAAAACGCGGCTCAAGGGCCACCTCCCCAGGAAAGCTGTTCTTGCACCCTCATCAGCTCTTCTGTGTGCTTGTGCAGTCCCCGTGTATTCTGGAATAAGAGCATGCTCATTGTCACATGGCCACATTCCATGCACCTGGCTATCCTTCCTCTGTCCTTATAGTCCCCAGTGCTGGCGGATGCAGGTCCCTAAGTATGAGAATGGTGACTGAGCTGGGTACAGTGACACATGCCTGAATCCTAGTGACTCGGGAGGCTGAGGCAGGAGGATCTCAAATTTGAGGACAGCCTTAGCAATTTAGTGAGGCTCTAAACAGCCTCAGTGGTTGAGCACCCCTGGGTTCAGCCCCCAGGACCCCTACTCCCCTCAAAAAAAAAATGGTGAGTGAGTCACTGAATGATGAGATGACTAGGACTTTCAAAATAGGAATTGGCTTTTAGGAATCTTAGATTCCCATTACACAAAGTTGATCCTCACCAAATTTCCCCTGACAGTGTTCCTTTGGTTTACATGACTCTGTGTGTGTGTGTGTGTGTGTGTGTGTGTGTGTGTTATTATGCAAATCACTAATTGAGGCTGCTCTCTCAAGGAGATTAGCTGACTGACTTCTAGATTGTCTTTGGACTCTGTGTTAAACTCTTAAAGCAGAGCCCTAAGGGGACAGGGCAGTTTCTCTGCTGTCCAGCTGGTAGGCCAGGGGCCTCATTGTCTTGGTGTGAAGTGGAGATCCCTGGGCTACCGTGAGAGTGTTGGAATGCAGCATGGTCATCCAGGAACCAAAGACACT
The DNA here is from genome assembly GCF_045843805.1 of Urocitellus parryii. Classification (NCBI taxonomy): domain Eukaryota; kingdom Metazoa; phylum Chordata; class Mammalia; order Rodentia; family Sciuridae; genus Urocitellus; species Urocitellus parryii. The sequence goes on from NC_135541.1 coordinate 107,964,997, forward strand.
GCCCTCCCCCACCCGCCGTGTGCTCCAGCTATTGTAAATCATCCAAGACTCAGCAGAGTACTAGGAATGAGAATCAAAAGGGCAAGATAAAAACAGAGTTACGGTATTTAGTACCCTGATGGCTGGTGAAGAGCTTGAAGATCTACAGATATTAGGATACACTCATACTTAGGGGCTCCATCTTATAGCAGAAAGAGCCCAGGTAGGAGGTTTGGGAGTCTGCATCCGAATCCCAGCTCTCCTGTGTGTCTGACCCAACATTGTTGAGCCTCAGTGTTCTTACCTTGAATGATTGTATGGGCCAAGAGAGATGGGGTATGTAAAACTCTTGGTCTTATTGTAGCAAACTCCTCTTTGAGGTCATGTGTATCCTGCATCTGGCACCAGGAGTGTGTTCCTGTGTCACCCCCTGCTCATTCCTGAGTACGGGTGCCCTCCCCCATGTACACGCCTCCCTGTGGACGTTACTTGTCCTCTGCTTCCCCATGGATCACCCATGGTTCTAGCAGATGAAAGCTTGGAGACCTTGAGCTGGGAGAGAGAGGTGGCCACTCTCTGCATACATCCTGCTGAGAGCCAGTCCAGGGGTCCGAGGCCTTGTGGACCATGAAGCTCAAGTGATCTCAGCTGTCGCCTTTTTTTAAGGACTCTGCCCTTATGTGACTGCCATTGTGCTGCTGATGTATATAGACCTAAGCCCCAGGATTCCTTACTCCCGGGGGCAGGGTGACATATGACACAGAGCACTCAACAAGGTCCTTGGAAACCTGAGTCTCTTGTTCTTTCGCTCATGAGCTCTGTGACCATCTTTAAGTGTCTTGCCCTTTCTGGCATCCTCAATTTTCTCTTTTGTAAACCAAGGAAAAATAGGAAAATCTCTATGCAACCTATATCTAAATGTGCATTACAGTTTGTCACTTCTTCCTCTTCCAACTGTTGGCCGGATGAAATACAGCTAATCACGGAGCCCAGAGAAAGACAGGGAAGCCATATGTCAGTGAGACTCAGTGTGGTCTTTCAGTTCTCATCCTGGTGACACAGGGTGTGTGGAGCTCAGCCGACTTTGGAGGGAAATTATCCTTATATTTTGTTACGTAGCCTGACTCCGAGGATTTTTCACTGAGGACCTACTTATCCCTTGAAAAAGCCTTTCTATTAATCTCACCTTCTTTCTGCAGTATCCAACGAGCAGCTTTGGTGGTTCTGGAAAATTACTACAAAGATTTCACCATCTATAACCCGAACCTCCTCACAGCCTCCAAATTCCGAGCAGCCAAGCACATGGCCGGGCTGAAAGTCTACAACGTAGACGGTATGTACCTGGAAACCGTGTCCGGTGTGTGCAGGGGCACGTTGGAGTGATGGTGTAGTTTAAATGTCATGGTATATTGGATTCTACCTTCTCTTTGTGCTTACCTTGTGTACTTTCTCATTCCAGAACAATTTCTTTCTCCTTTTTTTTTTTTTTTGAATGTAGGCAAATATTTGCAGAGGAATGTTGACTATGTGGGAAGTTTATTCATTTGGGGATTTTTATGATTGAAGACAACAGTGGGTGTGTTTCCTGCCTCCTGCTGGGAATCCCATATATTGAAAGCTGTTAGGAAAGGGCAACTTTTGAAAATTTGAAAAAGTTATCAAAAGACTCAGAAAGCTACCCAGATCCATTCAGATTAGAAATTTCCGGTGGTTCGGGCACCCGGTGAAATGCTTCGGAGACATTTCTCAGTCCTGGTTAGGAGGTAGATGGCAGGAGGTTGGTGGCCAGGCCGGGGAAGTCCAAGTTGTGTTTCAGGGTGTCAGATGGTAAAGTGCAAGAAACAAGACCCCGGTGTCACTCTTGCAGGGCACCTTGGGTCAGGGTAAGAGCTTTGCAACTCTAGAAGAGGATTATGCTGTCCACAAGTCGATCTATTTATGCCCATTTCTGGTGGCAATATCCTTCCTGCCCTTTCGGGGCAGTGAACAAGGTGAGAGCTTCCTGGTAGATCCTGAAGGTCTGGTAAATTCCACCTGTGATCTAAAAACTCAGGTAGATTCTCCCTAGTGAAATCAACAAGTCACCAGCCAAGTAAGCCACCCATTGTTAGAAAGCCTGAAATCTGCCGCATCTTTCGGATAAGAGGGTCAGCAGTGATAGAACAAGGTGGTTTGAATTAACAGATGGGCCATTTTGCATGTCCTTAAAGCATTGGTATTTTCTGTAAACGTGGTGGCTGCCGTGACGTTCCAGCCTAGCTTGTCTTCCTGTGTGTGACCAGTGTCTCATGTCCCTTGACTTTCTTTTTTCTCTGTCTGTCCTTGTTCTCCCATCCCTGCTCATTCTCTCTCATTGTTTGCTGACATGTGATGTCCCAGCTGCCCTTATGGCCAAACTGAAACTTTGTGTAACAGATGGTAAGTGACATCTTCAGCACACTCTGGGTGTTGTTTTTTGGCCCGTGTTTTTAAGTGTTGAGCATTCTGAGATCCTTCTCTATTTCCCCTCATCAGATTGGGGTTAGATGTCCTTGCTCTCGTTGCCTTGGTCATAGGGAAAGTGGAGCCGGGGTCCTGTTCCCCCTCCTGGGAAGTTACTTGTAGGGACTGTCTGTGGCTTCTTGGGTGCTGGGTGGACCATGCTGATGGACTGCGATTCTAGTTATCTGCTGTTTCCCCAAAGGCCCCAGTAACAATGCCACAGGTCAGTCCCGGGCCATGATCGCTGCGGCCGCCCGGCGCAGGGACTCCAGCCACAATGAATTGTATTACGAAGAGGCTGAGCATGAACGGCGGGTCAAGAAGCGGAGGGCAAGGTATGTGGGCCTCCCCACACCACGCCCCTTTGTTGTGGATTTATTTCCTCTTTCTTTCTATGCTGCCCAAATGAAGATTCTATTTGCAAACCATCTGCCTGAGCCCTCGGAGTGTACTTGGCTCCTGTGTTTCCCAGACTTTATAGCAGCACCAGGAGGGCTTGTGAACACAGGTCACGGGGTCAGGGCATCTCTATGCACTCAGTAGGTCTGGGATGAGGCCCGGAAATCTGCATTTCTAACAGATTTCCAGGTGATGCCTGACCTGCCTTGAAGTGGTCCTGCTCTACGCCCTCAGTCCTTGCTGGCTTTCCAGATCTGCTTCTGTTGACTGTAGGGGACAAAGGTGATGGCCCTCATGTGTGGGTGGTGTGCCTCTTCCTTCCCTTTTCCCGTGGCTACAGGGTGGGTGGCTGGATGAAAGGGACAAAACTCTGGTACTTTGAAAGCTGCTTCTGCCCAACAGCTACCTCTCGGTGTGTGCTGGTGTCTTTTCAGCCAGCCTTTGAGGGGCTTTACAACTCTTTTTATCTAAACCTTCATCACAGAGATGGAAAAATGGATCAAAGTAAGTTTCCCAAGCTCCATCGGTAGCAAAATGGAGAACAGAGTTCATATCCCAGGCCCAGTGCCTGCCTCCCACATCTAATTTTTTTGCTGTTAACTTTCTTTTTTCTCCCTCTCCCTCAACCCTCTGGAGAACAGCTAGGGGTGCAAGCTGTGTGACCGAGCCTGGCCGAGTTGGTGGTGGCCAGGCTCCTGTCGGTGGGACAGGTGGCCCTCCCAGGTCCTGGGGGACGGTTCTGAAGCCTGCAGTGGGTGCTGCCCTGACGACTGTGTCCCATCCCTTTCCAGGCTGGTGGTGGCAGTGGAAGAGGCCTTCATCCACATCCAGCGTCTCCAGGCTGAGGAGCAGCAGAAAGCCCCAGGGGAGGTGATGGATCCCCGGGAGGCGGCGCAGGCCATCTTCCCCTCCATGGCCAGGGCGCTGCAGAAGTATCTGCGCACCACTCGGCAGCAGCACTACCACAGCATGGAGAGCATCCTGCAGCACCTGGCCTTCTGCATCACCAACAGCATGACGCCCAAGGTGCGCTCCTCTGCCGGCCCGCTTCATCACCAGACATGACCAGTCGGGATTCAGGGGGTTATTAGTTTGAGTATCCCTTCTCTAAAATGCTTGGAACCAGAAATGTTTCACATCTGGGCTCCCCTCACCCAAATTTTGGGACATTCACATGAGCCTAATCAGATATCTTGGGCATAAGATCCAAGTCTAACGAGGAAAGTCATTTATGCTTTATAAACACCTGATACACATAGCTTGGAGGTGATTTTATGTAGAATTTTAAATTATTTTGTGCATGAAGCAGAGTTTCTGGACATTGGCTGTCAGGCTGTGGCATCACGACAGTGCTCAGAAAGTTTTGGGTTTTGGACCATTTTAGGTTTTGGATCTTTGGATTTAGAGATGCTCAGCCTAATCCAGGTGGTAAAAGGGATGACAAAATGAAAACCTTCTCTAAAACACCAAGGAATAAGAATTAGTGATTCTTATTCATTGTCTATTACCTTAGTACCATTGTTTTCTAAATCTGCTTTTCATTCTAGGAGAGGAAAGAATTTCTACCTAGAAATAGGAGAGATTGGTGGTCAGGGCTGCTCTGTGGGTGCTAGAGCTGAATTGACTTATTCTAATCTGGCTCCTCCTCCTCCAACTAGCTGTGCAGCCTGGGGCAAATACCACATGTCTCTGTGTCTCAGTTTTCTAACCTGAAAACTGGCGATAATAGTAATGCCTACCTCACTTGGTCACTATGAGAGATGAAAGAGTTAATTTATATGAAGTGCTTAAGATAGCACCTGTCATGATAAGGACAATGAAAGAGCCATTGCTATTGATCAAAATCATGCCATCACTTTGTTGGGAGTTTTCAATATTGTAGAATTCATTTTCCTGAATGGTCTTTTGGATTATGAATCAATACACTTTTAGGGATATTAAAGAACATCCATATAATAATAGAGAGTTGTGGCCAAGGAGGCAAAGTAGAGTCAGAGTAGCATATGCCATCTCTTTAGACAGTGGTGGATTCAAATTCTGGTCCCACCTACCACATTGGTTTGTGGCTGTGCACAAGTTATCCTACACTTGTGGCTTGTTTTATAAAATAGGGATAATATCTATACCTCATTGGATTGTTAAGAATGATATCAAGTATGGTGATATGTAAATGTAGATCACATGGTACAAGTGAATGAGCTTGGCATCGTGCATATGTAACATTTGGAAGCTATTTATACATAGGAGCATATTACACCATATGAGGATCCTGCTGGTTCTATTATCAGTCCTACAGCCTTTAGGAAAGAAACACTGAAATATTCAGTAAGAAATAAGGTTTTCCATATGAGACTCACTAATCCCTTTCCTAGGAAAGATATTCAGCACAATCTGATAAGCGATCAGCTCTCCATATTTGTGAGTTCCACACCTATAAATTCTATATACATGAAAAATATTCAGGAAAAAGAATTGCATCTTTACACGCACACAGTTTTTTTTCTTATCATCATTCCCAGAACAATACAGAATAACAACTATCTGAATAGCACTTACATTGTATTGGATATTGTAAGTAATCTAGTGGTAAATTCAAAGAATAAAGAACTTAGGAGGGTGTGTGACTTATATACAAATACTACTTACTTTTATGAGGGACTTGAGCTTACTCTGATTTTGGTATCTGAAGAGGAACTGGGACTGGAACCTGTCCTTCCGTGGATACGCAGGGATGATTATACACAAGAATATACATGAAGGTTCTATTTATTTATTTATTTATTTTGCAAAATAACCTGTCATAACTCAAAACTGGAAATAATTTAAAAACAGAACAGTGATTGACAGATTATGGCATATTACCTGTTGAAATGTGGGGGAAAATTTTTGTTAAGAGTATAAAGTCACAAAAATGCAGAATACAATAAAGTACCTACACTGGTTGCAAATGAAGAAGATTAAGTCTGCAGTGCGCAGAGCCTTGGCTTGTATCCTGTAGAACAAACAGTTGTTCTCCTTTTTTCAAGATTTTTTTAGTTTCCTGTTTGCTTCCTGTTTCGTTTAAAATATTTTTAACTTCTCTGAGTTAAAAATAATAGGTATTTTTAGCATAAAAATCCAAATACTAAGGAAAAGTCTAGTAGAATAATTGCCATTTTCATCTCCCACCTCCAACAGTTCTTTCTGTTAAGTTGGTGTGTATTCATTCAGGTATAGGTGTGGGTGTGTGTGTGTGTGTGTGTGTGTGTGTGTGTGTATGTGTATGTACACGCGAAATTGAAAATCAGAAATGGAATCACACTCCATGTATATATTTTGGAAACCTGCTTTTTTCATGTAAAGCTCTATGGTTTTTTTCTTCCCAGGTACCATGATTTGTTTAACTGATTGCCTATTGATGCACATTTGGATTAAGAGGTTCATTATTCAAAGCCAGAGGCTGCCTGTTCTTGTGAATCACATTGTATAGGATGGAGCTACACCCTTTCTGGACATACCACTGTGGCTGCTTTTGCTCTATCAGCGGAGGAGTTAGGATAGAGTGTTGCTGGAAAAGCTGCAACTGTTGGCATTTGTAGAGAAGTCTCTCCACCTCTGGCCTAATGGGCTGAAGTGAGAGACTTTTTTTGCATATGTATCTCTGTCAGTATTTCATATCTGAAGGATATATTTCTAGTAGAGAAACAGCAGGATCAAAGTTACAGATTCTGCCAAATTATGTTCTCAGGGGGGGTTTCTTTTCCTGCATTTGCCTTTGGCGTCTGCGAATTTGTATTTTCCCACATTCTTGGCAGCATGAGGCATTATCATGCTTTTTAATCATTGACCATCTGAGAGGAGGAAATGTTTTGTTATTATAGATTTCTTTAGTTATTAATGTGATAGCAAAATTTTCATGTTATTTTCCATCAGTGATAATTCTTCTATAGGTTATTAGCATCATTTCTCTAATTATGAGTTATTTCTTTTTCTTATGATTCATAAGAGCTACTTTTATATTAGAAGTGAGAAAGTAAGCTGGACCCCCACTTTCTGCCTTAGAAAAGATGCCGCACCACAGATCAGAAATAATGTCCCTGGCAGTAGCAGAGAGGTATGGATGGAAGGGGAAACCACTTAAAAAATGTCCTTGATCTCTATTTAAGACTAGATGGATATATCCCAGTATTTTTCCTATATGTATTTCTGCCTGCTTCTTAGTTTCTTCTCATAGATAAATCAGTGTCTGCATTTGATTTCATATATCTGCTATGGCACTCCTAGTCTATGCCACACACATTGGAAATTTAAATGTGAAAAAAAAAAAAAAAGAAAAGGAAACAGGTCTTGCTCTCCGATACAGTGAAGTCTACTGTGGGGAGGAGACAAGCAAGTCATCAATAATTAATTGTCCAGAAAATAAATGTCACATGGGACCATGCCAGTGATTCTAGGAGCTTTGAAAAGGGCATGTGAATCCATTTGAGAGATTCAGAGACATGGTTTGAGAAGATTTGGAAGACATGGAGGAATTTGCTGGAAACAGCAGTGTTTAGCAGGAGGAATAATACTTAGGAAGATGGAGTTCAGCCAGAATACTCCAGGGAGTTAGGTATCATGGAGCAAGAGCCCACGAGAGGGAAGGGGAACATTGGCTGGCTAAGTAGGCACTCAGTTCAACGTGCAGTAACCAGTGTTCACAGTGATCGAGCTCACTGCACGCCAGGCAGGGCTCTGAGTACTTTCCGAGAACTAACCCTCCCCTCTTCCTGGAAGCCCTGTTATGTCCCCCTAAGGAGAAGGGAAATATCTGGAGCAAGGTCATGCTATCAGTAAGTCATAAAGCACGCACTTTGGTCCATGCTAGAATGTTGATCTACTTTTTCAGTCTACTATTCATATCTATCAAGTACTTCTCTGAGCCTGCTGTTTGCCCTGACCCTAAGGCATGCTTGGTTTAGTTGGAAGAGGTAGAGGAGTATAAGCGGTGAGGTCCAGCCCTTGGAGTCACAATGACTTCCAAGTAACCGTGGCTGCCAGCCACCCCACATTCCCACGTCTGTGGGAACCACCACCTCACCTTCTGGTTGGAGATTGGCACAAGGGAATGAGGAAGTCCAAGAAGTCTCCCCTCCTCAGTAATGACTCAACTGGGAGGATCTGGTGGGAATTTGCTGTGGCCAGAAAAGCACCGCTCTGAGGTCTTGTTGAACTTGGAAAACATATTCCTAGGTGTGCAGAGGGCTGCTGGCAGGACTCCCCTCGGATTATATTTCCTCCATCACCATCTTTCTCTCCTTTCAGGCCTTCTTAGAACGATACCTCAGCGCGGGACCCACCTTGCAGTATGACAAGGAGCGTTGGCTGTCTACGCAGTGGAGACTGATTAGTGACGAGGCGGTGACGAACGGGTTACGGGATGGAATCGTTTTCGTCCTTAAATGCTTGGACTTCAGCCTCGTAGTCAATGTGAAGAAAATTCCATTCATCGTCCTCTCCGAAGAGTTCATAGACCCCAAATCTCACAAATTCGTTCTTCGCCTACAATCTGAGACATCAGTTTAAAAGTCCTATATTTGTGTCTTTATATAAAAAGAAGAATATATAGAGAGATATATATGTCCAGAGGGGTGTCTTTTTTAAAAAAAAAAAAAAAAGTTTTTTTATTCTTCATCGATGACTGAAACTGGCAGATGATAGACCAGTATCCTTTGACCATCTGCACTTTATTCGTAAGGAAGCAGGGGATAGCCATCCTGACAAAAAGTGACCGGTGGCCCCTGACTTTCATAGAGGGGACTTCTCAAAAAGCCGTTCTCTGGAGTCTGCGACGGCTGTAAACCAAAGCGGAGCTGCTGCGTCCTCGGGAGCCTCGCCTTACAACTCGTCCCTGCCTCTCGTCCAGATCCAGGACCACATCCCCTGTTGCTTCTGGTCAACCTCTTCCTGGATTCTAGGGGACCCATCTGATTCTGTGTCACCAGACACTGCACATCCGTGTGGGAATCACGGGCAGTTTCAGAGACTCCTAGCCTTCATCTTTGTTCTTTGTTGCCTTAGATGCCTCAGAGAAAGATCTCCCCTACACACACACACACACACACACACACACAAAATGTGCACTATCAGGTTACAGCTATTAAGTGATTTACTTTTTGTTTTTTTTTCAAAGAGAAAACCTTCCTGCTCTGTTTCTGATCCCATTCCTCGGCTCATTCAACCAGGGAGCCCTTTCCTGTCCCTGGGATCGCCCAGCTGGACTTCACTCCATCCCACCCTCTGTAGCATACACACATACCATGGCCCTACCTGACGGGCAACCCTGGCTAGGCAAGCCCAGCTCTCCAAAGATCTCCACGTGTGCCCACAGGCTCTTTGTTTCCACAGGGAAGAATGGCCTACCAGGTAGAACCCAGTAGAGCGGACCTACTGGCACGCCCTCCTAGGCTGCAGCAGGAGCTGCACTCCACCCTACCCCGTCCTTCTCCCCACAGATCCATACCAACCAGGGGAGACTAACATTGTGACTCTGGGGTGGGCAGGTGCCATTTGAAGCCATCTGATTTCCTAGGGCAATAAGTTCTCATGCAACTCAACCTGCCCTGCCAAGGGGGACCAAACAATGCCGTTCACACTGGCAACTATTGCTGGCCAGTCCCTGTGTTTTCTGACCACAGTCACTGTGCAACTTATCACCTCAGCCACTTGCTTGGGGGCTTGCTTGGTTCCTGATATTGTTCAATTGTTGGTCAGGTGGAGAGAGGAAAAGTGGAGGAGGCTACAGAGTGTGGGGCAAGGAGATTAGGGAGCCAATCTTCTAGTTCAAAATGGTTCTTCTGTGATCTCTTTCTTAAAGGCAGCTGGCTTCCGAGGGCTCTCCCCAAGCTGCACAAACTGTGGGCAGGGGAACTGTCTTGGGCAAAATCCTGCTGCAGGGGAGTGTCTTCAGGAGCCACATCTAGATACCTTTCAGTGGTTTGTGCTTCTGTTTACCCTCCTTTATCTGCAGCAAACCTATTAAAAGTAATCATTCTTCCCTTTCCCCAATATTTAGGGTGACCAGTTATCTCGTCTTAGTGGAGGATGGCAGCGTTGAAATGTCTGTTGTTCAATGTGTCTGCGTACGCACTTGCCATTCCATGCATTTGGCAAGCGGCATGGTATTTTGTGGATCCTTTTAAAAATTAAAATTGGCTTTGGATATCTGTAACTACAACTGTACCTGAAATCAAGTTAACATTGTTCTTGATTCAACAGCCTTCAGCTCAAAAAGATGGGCTGGAGAAGAAAGGAGGAGAAAGCCGTGGGCGTGGCGTGGAGCCAGGATGTGCGATTCAACAGCATGGTTCTGTTTATGAAAAACACATACCATGTAACCATGGTGCTTTTTGTTCTCCGTTTTTGCCTCTGGGTCCCTTCAAACTGGAAGTTCCTTATGATGTCTTTCTCAGGAAATATTTCTTTGGTAGGATAAGAGAGGGTGAATAGATGTGAGATTTGGGCCACGTAAAGAGAACATCTCAGACCAGTCGCTGTGCCATGAATTCAGTGCAGTTGGGAAGTGCCGTGAACGTGTGTACCTAGAGTCATTAATGATACTGTTCATTAGCATTTTAAAATACTGGGCTTCCAACCGTATCTTGAATTACCAGTCTGGAAGGAGTTAATTTGGATTCATTCACTTTGGCATGTACATTCCCAGCAGGGTGAAGAAAGGTTTAAATTAAGGAATTTATTTTCTCTCTCCTCCTCTCCCCATCATCTCCCTCTTCCACTCTTTGTACAGGAGAATGTCAGACTTTCTGAAATTATTGTTTCTGTTTTAAATTGAATATCGATTTTTTTTTTTACACAAACTTTGTATTGAGTCCTTCTTGAAAGAGTAACAAAATCAAATACAGGAGGATCCTTATAAAGCCTTGGTACTTTCAACATCTTAATAGCTAGAGTTACTGGTGCATTGGGAACTATGTAGATGGCATTAAAAAATGTAAGGTTGCAGAAAGCTGCATCGCACAATTGAACACAATAAATTTTTATTTCAGTTCTTGGAAACAGCGGGCTGTTCTTTCTAATGGGGCAAAACGGTGCCCCAAGGCTAGTAGAGTGTATGTTCCTATGAGAGGAGATAGGATTTCATTTACCTTAAATGTTTATAGATTTTCTATAACTTTCAACCTAAGTTATTAAAATCTAACATTAAATGTGAAAGAAGAACTTAATGAGGAGTATAGGTCTCAGATTGCTGGCTTCCCTGGTGAAGTTTTAACCAATAGGGAACTTTTGGTCATAATAAGTATGTACTTTCAAAAAAATATGACAGTTTTTAATAGTCCATGTACTCAATGTTAGATTTTGTAAAAGCCTGCCTTCTGGGAGTTGGAAAAGAGAAAATTAGAGAGTTATCCATTCTTTGTACTATCATGTACTATGAAATCAAAATGCAGCATCGTTTTGCTGAAGTTCATAAAGTAAGCCGTAGAGAAAATGCTTGACCACCCATTTGGGGCTGAACTATTATTATCTGCCTTTCTTCCTCTGTCCTCTTGAAATCTACAAAGATGACCAGTTCTTAATAGCACAAGGTGAGAGCCAGGTGGCCCTGGTGTGTTGGCTGTATCGCTGTTCATTGCTGGGAGCTAGGGGCTCCCTTTTCGAGACCAGCCTTGTAGCATGTGTTGGAGAGGAATGAGGTGCTCACCCTGTCCCTTCTGGGGGCAGTCAGTGGTGGTGGCCTGTTTCCTTATTTACACAGTTTGTAGCTCTGGTATCCCACCAGCACCTTGGATGATAGGAATTGATTGCCTGCTTCTCCTCACCACCACCCTGTGGACCGAGTGAATGTTCCAGACACACAGTGAAACCAGCAAAGTCAAGCCCTTGGTTTACCTTTTTCCACCTGATCTCTGCTGTGAAAGGCCCCTACATGGTGTGTGTGTGTATATATATATATGTATGTGTGTGTGTGTGTGTATACACAAGGTGTGTATGTATACACACACACACGCGTGGATGTTTTTTTCCCCATAGATGTGAGCATTTCTCTGCATAACAGGCAGATGGCATGTGTGTGTACATAGCCATCTTAACTTCCGTCTTACCTGTAGCAGGTGGGTGTATGTCTCAGCGGATACTTGTGAATGTGTGTATGGCTGGGTGCCCTATTTGAGAGATTTCCTAGCAGCTAGATTCTTGCATTGGGATCCTATAACCTGAAAACGGCAAGAAACAAAGAAAGGTCAAGCTCTAAGAGAATTACTACTCAAATTTCACTACCCTGGAAGCCTTACTATCTATTTCTTAATATAACTTACCAAAAGAAAGAAAGAAAAAAAATAACCAGTAATTGGTCACTAAAAGTAGCACAGAAAGATTAGTATATTTATTTAAATCAGCCTGCAGCAGAGACCCTGCTAGAATAAAGTGATGTTAAGTATTTCTGAGTAGTGTTTTTGCTTTATGGATCTTGTTACATACAGAGAATAAATCACTACTGTGAATTTACGACTATGTCACCATGTCATATTCCATTATAAATAAAATGTGGATTGTTCTTGAGCCCCTAGTGCAGTTCTTGAATGGTTAGATCCTCCATCAGAACCACTGTTCTTAGCTTTAATCACACAGATGCCCAGAATATTAGATTTTGGGTCACTTTTTGACAAAATGTGTGTTGGTCACAGAAGAAAAGGAAGCACACTGACACATATTTATCGGGTATTTATTGTATATCAGATCCTGCTCTGCACAGCCTTGCAATCCCCACATTCTTTTGAGATAAGAATTACTCAGTTTTGCAGGTGAGAGAAAAGGAAGGTCACACAGGAAGGGACTTGCCCAAGGACCCATGGCCAGTAGGTGGAATTTCAAAGAGGTGTTTGATACCAGTCCCCCTCTGTCCGCTATACCCCAAAGCATGACCCAAGTGGCTTGGCATTTCTGAATGTGGAGGAGGGACCTGGAGACATACCTTGCATCAGAACCTGCAGTGGGGCATTGCTTGGGAGCCAAGATCACTTCTTTCAACTTGGGGTTTGCACTATATAGTCCCTTCGATTTTCTCCCTTAGGCCGGAAGGTTTCCTGGGGTAGTCCATGGAAAGAACTCAAAAAGGCCCCTTCTTGCTGGAGAGCCTGCCAGACAGCCAGTGTTGCAGCTGCTGCCAGACACAAGAGTGCTGTGGGTCCCAGCAGCCACCTGGAGTTTTGCCTCCCCACCTTCCTCCCCTCCCTGCTGGCTTGGGCAGAATCCATCTGGGCCTTGGGTGCAGAATGGGCATCTGGGCCTTCGGTGCACCTGGCCTGGCCTCTTCTTGGTGCAAGGACACCATTATGCTCAGCCCTGGTGGGAGAGAGGCTGTCTGCAGGGCAGCCTGGGAGGTCTGGAGTCTGGGGAACTTGGCACGGCTCCTTGACATGAGTGTTCTCAGCAAGCAATTTGCATCCCACTACTTCCCCACACCTGCCCTCAGGACTTGACAAAACAGATAGAAAATAGGGCTCGGGTGGGGAACTGTTTTTAAGTTTTGGATTCAGTTGTGCGTCAACCATTTTCTGCCCAGCTGCTTGTTTCAGTGGGAGGCAGGAGAGGGAGGGTGTCGTGTTCATCCCTCAGGGTCGCTTCTCCTACAGAATGAAGACGAGCTTTCCAAGGGTGGGTAAGAAATGTAAAACTACTGAATAAAATCAGACTTTAGGACTCTGTGAGTCCTTTTGGCGAGGTCCTGTCCCGTTTCTTCCTAGGTAACCCAGTTTGTTTCACCTGTGAAATAAATCTCTTTAATGCATTGTTAGAGTCTCCCCAAGATTCCTAAAGCCTGAGGCAGCACAGAAGAGTTTGCTTTCAATATGGCACGACCAGCCTCCCAGTTATGTCTCCCTCAGAAACATCAGTGTTTTTAACTTAGAATAAAAGACTTCTCTTATCCCCGGGGACAAAGGCAACAAGCCCCCAAGCTATTATCTGAACTGTGTCTTAGGTACTTCTTTTGGCACTGGATTTGGATGTGGACCACAATATTTGAATGTACAGCCGCCTGGACTTACATGTGTTTCTATTTATCCGAAATTTCACTTGTGGCCAGAAGCCTTCATTTGTGAAGTTGCTCATCCTTTAGGAGTTTTTAAACCCTAAGAAATCTAGGAAAGGTTCATCTGAGAGGACAAGGAACTATGGCTCAGGGAATTAGTTATGGGACCTGGGCATCTGATCTGCAGGTGACAAGTCTAGTCCAACTTATTGTGGGAGATTTAGATAGATGCGCATTCATCACTGTTCTAGGGACCAGGAAGAAAGAGGTGGCCATGGCTTTCGTGTGCAAGTGCCCCTCAGTTCCAGAAATACAGAAATATTCAGACATACACAGAAAATTGAAGTATTATATCTTAGTATTTGGGTACTAAGTGCTTAGTACTAAGTACTTAGTATTATGTCAGTACTAGTACTTATGTGTTAGTACTTAGGGGGAACATAAGAAAAACTAAACTTTAATGATAATTCCTTATTTTATTATGAATTTACTCTGGGACCCCTAAATTTTGACGTGTTTAACCAGATTTTATTTCTAAGCTGTCATTTATATATACAACTATTGCACAGAGGGCAGAACACCAGCAAGGATGATGTAGGACATATACTGACTCCCGGGGGTAGTTGACTCACTTTGTGGTTGTCACATCCTCGACAACGGTGCTAATGAGAGGCCCAGAGAGGCCTGGGCCAGGGATTATTTGAGAAGAGATTAATTGACGATTGCTTTTGTTAGCAGGACTCCCCATTTCTGAATTTCTACTCCAGCATCAACCAGAAAGTTCAGTGATACAATCATTCTATCTATTTCTGATGGAGTCAATTGCAAAAAATGTGGCCAGTGACCTTTTATGTTCTTTCCAATTAGTTCTGTACTTTGTAACTGGGAGGGACAGTTTTGCAAACTGGCTTTGCTGAAGGTCACTGGTCACTCTATGTATAAGACAGCCTGAGTGTGGGCTGCTGCATTAACTGGGTGGTGGGCTCTATTGGGACATTCCTAAATGTGCAAAGGAATGAATTAGACACCAGCAACCATCTATGCAAGTCCATTTACATCTCCAAGTTTATGCTACAAAGCCTCTTCTCATTATGATGTTAGTAGCAGTGCTAGCATCTGTCGTGGTCACGGTATACCTGGTCTCCAAGTTACTTTGTTCCCTTTTGGCTCCTCCAGTGATAGCCCTCCCCCATCTCAATTAACTATAAAACATTTTACACGTTACATTTTTTTATTCTGTAAACATGGAAAATAAACTGAAATCCCAAATTGTATATTGTTTCTTTCTTTTGTGTGATGATTTCAATCTAAAAAGTTTTTTTTTTTTTTTTTTTTGGTAAGGGAACATTTTCACTCTTGCATAAATTTGATTTCCTCTTAAAGACAACCATTTTAGTCAGCATTTTTCGCTGCTGTGACCAAAGAACCTGAGCAGAACAATTGTAGAGGAGGAAGAGTTTATTTAAGGGCTCACAGTTTCAGAGGTTTCAGTCCGTAGACAATTGGCTCCATTCCTTGGGGCTGGAGGTGAGGCTGAACCTCATGGCGGAAGAGTCTGGCAGAGGGAAGCAGCTCACATGATGGTCAGGCAGCAGAGAGAGACAGACTCCACTCACCAAATACAAAATATGCACCCCAAAGGTGTGCCCCCAAGGACCCAACTCCTCCAGCCACACCCTACCTGCCTCTAGTCACCACTCAAGTTAATCCCATTAGATAATTAATTCACTGATTGGGTTCAGGCTTTCCTAACCCAACCATTTCTCCTCTAAACCTTCTTGCCATCGTCTCACACATGAGCTTTTGGGGGACACCTCACATCCAAACCAAAACAACAACCTGTCATGTTTTTATGAAAACCAAGACAGTTTAATAGATTTTGAAAGTAGAATTACTATTGTAGCAAAAACTACTGGTTGCTTTTTATGATCATTTTATGGTGAAGAAAATGTTTTGAATGAATGGATAACTAAAAATGAAAACCTTAGGCCCTAACACTTGGAGATGAAGCAGGCCTTTTGATTTTGAGTAAATCAACTGAAAAAGATAATGAGTCAATTAACGAGGAAAAGTGCCAGACCCTGGATTGGGGTAAGGGGTGAGTACTGGATTGTTTTTGTGAGTGGCTTGCTTGGCAATTCAATTTAAATTACTTATTTTAGGTAGGTCTGTTTAAAGAGAACTTGATTATTTGACAGAGAAATGTTGATAATTACCTACTGCTAAACTCAGATATCCTTTACCTACATGGAATGTTGATAGTACACGATTATATTCTTATCAGTTGCATGGTCAAAGATCAAAGAAAGCAACTGACTTGAAGATATTCATTGTGCAGATTGTTGATAAGCTTTTTCTTTGGGCCATCGGCCAAGATGTGCACAGTTCATAACTGTGTATGCAAACCCTGCTAGAGAAAAGACTGAAGCCTTATGCAGATAGAAACCAAAGGCTCTTCTTTTCATTCGGTACCCATGACGTAGCTATAGAATTTGGAGGCATTTTAAGAATCTCAGATGACACACCATCAGATCATGGAAGTGGAGTGAGGGAGATTGGGATGGCACCAGGTACAGCAAGAGCCAGAGAAAACCCCCCAAGTAGGAGAGTGTGCATGGGTGGGATCCCTGCTGTAGGAGACATGAGGCGATTCTCCATTGGTCTTCCTGAAAGTATTCTCTAATCACACAGGCTCACATAGGGGCATGGACAATCCAAAATCATCATTGACTTTTGGGTACGCACTCTGTGTTCACATCTGCATGTGCTTCTGTGATCTGAGACTTTACAATGTCTTGGGCAAAATGAAGATGCATCTGCAGAACAGACACAGGTGCCTCAAACATTCTTTTCCCTTTCTAGCTTTCTGATCAATTCTTCCATTCACCCCCACATTTTTGCCTTCAGTCACCTGCACATGGTTAGATTTAAGGATCCATTCTTTTATTTTATTTTTTTCTCTCTTTTGAATTTGTTCTTTTTAGATAGACATGACAATAGAGAATATTCTGACCTATTATACATACATGGAGTATATCTTATTCTAATATCTGTCGAATTTTTCAATGAGCAAATGTTTATTCAAATGAGAACATGATAGTATGCTTAATGCCAAAACTACTAGCTACAATCTAACTGTATATGATTTGGGGGGAATTATTAGAGTTTTATGAGGTCCCAAGATTATCATTAAGAATTCTAGTCATCATTGCTCCAAAGGGTTCAGATTGTTAAATTGTCATATTAATCCCCAAAGAAACTGTTAATTCACCTTGCAAACATTTGAGTCTGTGGATGCATTAAGTAGATGGCTGCAGCCAGCCCCATTCCCGGAGTGTGGGGCTTGGTGCTTCTCCTCTCCCCGGCCACCCCAGTCTGCTTTACTTCTCATGATGGCTGTTTTGAAAGACTTCACTTCAGAAAAATAAGACTATCCCACACTAGAAATCGTCTCACTCACTAAACCAAGGAGATTCTCTGTTCCCACTTATGTAGCGAAATTTATGTAGCAATTAGCTATCCTAAGAAAATCTAAATAGATGATGGTGTGTGGCCAAAAATCTTTTTCTGATAAGATTTACCTTCAATAATCACTAGATTTTGGGTTTTTTTTGCATATTCTTATTAGAGATAATCGTTATAAAATTCACTTCGAATCGTGATTAAAGAGTATTTAGACAGATAAGATTTGTTAAGTACCTATCAAAACGTAGGCACTGAAGATGTAACCAAATCAGCCTGTCTTTTCCCTAAGGTTAATTTCAAACTAACAAGTGAGAAACTCATGCTGGGGAATGAATGGTCAATCCGTGGTAGATTCCATGAGAGAAGGCTACGTAGGGTGAAGTGAGGATTCAGTGGAGGAAATGGCCATCTTGTCTGAGGCATGACTGAAAAAGGGTCATGGTATTAAGACAGCCAGGAATTTGCTGGGGCAGGACAGGCATTCCAACAGACAGAAGGGCATGAACCACAAGGCTTGGAGGTTTTAAGCAACCAGGCGGCTTCCACCAACTTCAGGTTCTAAGATTAGAGGGTTAGGGAGTGGGAGACGGCATGAGGATGTGACGGGAAGCAGCTCATATTGATCTTAGAAGTCCTACAGAGGAAATTGACTTTTGCCCATGACAAAGCTAGACCTATCCCCCTATCTTTTGCCAGTGGTGCTAACTTGACTTCTGCTAAACGAACAAGTGGGTGCCATAATCCTGAACTAGGTAGTTGGATGCCATGATCCCAAGATGAACACTCCATGTAGGATCCATGTCTATGGTGGAGGTCACCCCAGCTAGTCCAGTGCTTCTCTAACCTGTGAGCCTGGTATCACTAGACTCAGTGCCACTCAGACTTGGCTCTTCTCCTAGGGAGGAAAGACACTTGGAGGACTTTGGGTTTTTACAAGACATGCTTGTATCTCCTCCCCAACCTCAGACCCCATATCCTAGACTCCACATTTGGCAGTCAAAATGTTTCCATTCAGAGTTTACTGTTTGGCCTCTTAGGCTAAAAAAATAATGTTTAAACATCTATCGGGATGGCATAGCATATCAAGAATAGAGTGCCATTAAAAAATGTCAAGCATGAGCATGGCGTAATCAATTTTCTGTTGTGGAATGATCCCTTGATTTCAGTACACAGTCTGGACTGGAGCAGAGAGGCCGGTTGGAACCTTGAAGGAATCCAGATGAGAGAAAAAAAGTCCTGTCCATGTAGTAATGGTGGTGGAAGAGAGGAGGGCAGGGCTTGCTCTCCAGGAGACGCAGGAGTGAGAGGCACTGAAGGGCCCTAGGGCTTCTGGCTTGAACACTGTCAGAGGGAGATGCCCCTTCCCACCACCCTGCTTTATGAAGATGAACCTTTTCCAAAATGCTGCCGGGCTTTTTTTCTAGCCCTGATTATTGTCCTGGTTCGTAGGTAACTACCTCTTGTTCAAGTTTCTAAGGGTGAAGTTCCCAGGTGGGGGTCTAGCCTTTCGATCCTCCTTAGGCACGCTCACTTGGGGGCAGGAAACTGGGAAGCGCCTTTTCTTAAACTCTAGTCTCCTAAGTTCTGCTTTTCCATAATAACGGTGATATTTCGGAATGTGCTCGACTTTTTGACCTAATTTTTCAATTGGTAAATATCTTCGAAAGAGAGCTACCTTTTAAGGAAATCGCTTTAGAGCCCCAAAGCTGTGTTGATCCCAGATGCCCACGGGACAGGGGCAGTGGACTCAGGGCTTAAACGCAGAGAGGTCAGGCCACAGAGACAGGAAGTGGGAAACCCACAGGTGGGATCAGATGACCCAATCAAGTGGGAAGTCAGGTGGTCTCCAACCTTGGCTTGGGTCAGTCGTCCCCCGTGACTAGGGAGATGTTCAGTACCCAGCTTTGGGGATGGCATGGACATAGCTCTGGGCTGGTGAGAGGTGTCTGCGTTTTCTAAAAAAAAAAAAAAACTTGAGTGTGATCCTGATGCTCACTTCACAGGGCTGCAAAACCCTGGAACTTAACCTGGGAATGTTGAGTTTTCAGACAAAGCCTCAGGAACCGCATTTAAGAGGAATCTGGGTTGTCGGGGTCTGTGGATCAAAAACCATTTGATAATGACTTATAATGAATAATAGTAACATGATGGGATTCCCAAGGACCTGAATAGCACACCAGCTTGTTACCGAAGAGACAAGTTCATTTCAAGTTCTGGGATTTTTTTTTTAAAACAGTAATACATTAAAAATGTTCATTCTGGATAACATAATGAATCTGATCTCTTTTTTTTTTATCTTTTTCCGACAGCATGGCCAGATCTTGTGTTTCTAATTAGTCCACATTTCAGATGTTATTTAAGTTGATGATGGTCTCAGAATGAAAGAAAAAGGGGCATTTGGTTCTAGCAATAAAAAATATTATGGGAAATTCACTGAGTCCATCTTTGCACAGTATCTAAGAAAAATAAGCAATCCTTTGATCTTTAAGGAATCAATTTAATTTAAATCCTTGTAAACAAAAAAAAATGGGGTTGCATTTACATTCCTTCAAAGTGTTTGTGTGATCATGGGAAAACTACTTGAGTCCTTTGTCTTAGTTTCCTCATCTGTAAAATAAGGACAATAGCAAGATGTGTCTCATAAACCTCTGAGGATTAAATGAGAATGAGATAACACATGTGAAGCACTTAACATAGTACTCTAGGTACATAACAAATGTTCCATGACTGACAACCTAAAATGTTAAGACTAAAAGGCCCTAGCACTTACAGACAGGACTGGCTTAACTCTTTGTGATTCTAATGTGGGAGCACCATAACAAGATTTTAACTTAATGCACATTTCTCAGGCCTCTGAGAACAAGGAAATTTTCTCTGTGAAATAGAGACCACATTCGTTATGGACCACACTCCTTGGCTGCATGAACGATTAGCATCATGGACTGCTTTGTAAAGTTCCTTCTCTAAGAGCTTATTTAGGGTGACTGGGCCTGGGTGGATAGCAACACAGTACAGCTTAAAGAGCATCTCCCTGATTTTGTGTGAGAGGAGAAATACATACATAATGAGGCCCTGTGTTGTAGACCAAAGTGTGCTCCCCCAATTTATGTTCAAGCCTTAACCCCCAATGTGACTATATTGGGCTTTAAGGAGGAAATCAAAGGTAAATAAAGTCATAGGGATGGGGCCCAATCTGATAGGACAGGTATCCTCATAAGAGGAGAAAGAGACATCAGAACTTGCCTGTGCACCCTCTCTCTGTCTCTGTCTCTGCTGAGGAAAGGTCTTACCAGGACATAGATGCCAGGAAGAGAGCTTTTACCAGGAACCAACCCTGTTGGCAACTTCATCTTGGACTTCTGACCTCTGGAACTGTGAGAAAATTTTCTGTTGTGTAAGCCACTGGATCTGTGGTCTTCTGTTATAGCATCCCAAGCTGCCTAATACACTCTATAAGCTCCATTATCCAGTAGTGCTGGGGAATTATAGCTCTACAATTATTAGCTCCATAGAGGAGCACCTACTTTGTGATGAGCAAAGTACTAAGTATTGGAGAGTCAAAGATAAGTAAATTTCTTGCTTCTAGGGAGCCTGCAATTTAGTGAAAGGACAGATGCTCAAGAATAGGTGATAAATTAAAATGATAAATGCCATGACTGAGAGCATGCACAAAATGCCATGGAAGCAGACGGGAACAGGGTGCACAGACAACGGTAGAGATGACCACACTGGGACTCCATGAGGAGGAGGAGAAGTTGTTTCAAGTGGACGATAATAACTACATGTTGTGTTGTGTTGAGTTTGAAGTGTGCGAAGTGCATTGGAACCAAGATGACCAGAGGCAGTTGAGCAAGTGGATCTAAAACTAAGGCAAGAAAGAAATCAAGGTTAGAGAGCTATATTGGAAAGGAGTAGCACATAGGTGGTAGTTGATGTGCAAGGGTGAAATTGCTATGGAAGAGTGGACAGAGTGCAGAGACAGTGAAAAAAACACCAACAAAACAGAGAAGAAATAGAAAGGAAGGACTGGACCAAAGGAGAATGAATGGAATCCGAAAAGCCAAGACAGGATTTTCAGGATAGTCTCAACATTTTCAAAATACGAGTTTAATGACCATTAGTTACTACTATTCCACAAAAAGATTGCCCTAATTTCAAAAAATTTGCGTACTATCTTATATTTGTTAACAGATTGAGAAAATAAATTAGAAATTGTACTGCACACTGAATACTAAACCTATCAAGCATAACGTAACTTTCAGACAGTTCAGAAGGCACTTTGGGTCTTGTTTTTTTCTTTCCACCCGTTTCCCCATGGCCTCAGGGCATCATTATGAACTCCAATTATTTTATTGCCCTGGTCAACTGTGGGAGTGCTGATAAATTGACCACTGGATAAAGCGACCTTTACATGGGGAGGCTCACTAGCAGCACAGAGAAGGGGTATTCAATGCCCTGCTCAGACTAAGGGGCCAACTGATCCACGCAAAGACATGAGCCCAATCCCAGGAGAAAAATAAAGAGCCTCTGAGCCTTCGGTCTCTTCCCTTCTCCCCCACTGCTGGTGAATACGTGAGACTTGTCACCTGGTAGGAAGTTCAGAGAGCAAAGCAACCTCCCGCCCCAGCATCCGAACAGCCTAGAAATGACAGTGACACCCAAACAGAAGTCCCGAGGCCTCTCAATAGCCATCCAAGGGCTCCAGTCAGAGTCCACCGTTGTTCTAGGTCTGAGAGCTGAATTGATAAATAGTGTGCCCTCCCTGGGCTCTGATGACAAGGTCACACCGTGCTTGTGAATTAGCCAACGGTCATGTCTGTTACCGGCACAGTCAAAGGTGACAAGTAAACTTAAGGAGAGGTGTTAGGAGATGGTTCTGCCCAGACTGCCAGATTCAGGCATGGCTGAGACCCTGGATGGTCTAGGAAAGAACCAGAACTGTTGTGTGACAGTCAGGACAGGTCAACATGGAACATGCCTCTCCTGTCACCTGCTGAGTTGGACTGCTGGATTTGAAAAGGCGTCTGCTGAACTGTACTGCTCCTGATGGTGTGGGAGACATTGTTGGGAAAAGGAACAGAGTCGGCTAGGTGTGAGGCGGGGCTGCTCTCGGCCACCCTGGCCATCATGTGGTTGGAGGTGGCTGGGATTTTTGTCTTCATCCAGAATCACTTGGAGTCGGAGCTATTCATCATCGTCATCATCACTGTCATCATTCTCCTCTTCATCAGAATCATCATCGTCATCCTCATCGTCCTCCTCGTCATTGTTGTTATCATCGTCATCATCTTCGTCTTCGTTGTCATCATCTTCAGTGTTGATCTTTCCAGAAAGCACATCCTCAATCCAGTCTTCCAGCTCCTCCGCTGTGGGCAGGTCATCATCGTCTGGAATCTCCATCCAGACACTGTCCGCCTGCAGCAAGGGACACAATGAACCAGTGAGCAGGTGCATGAGGGCAGGGCCAGACCAGAAGGTTCCAAGCAGCTATGTTGACGTGGCCCACCATATGTCTTACACCTATCAGGAATATGTACACATTGTTAAATGCCAAGGTGCAGAATGGTATGTGCAGTGCCCTGTTCGTGTCACATAAATTGAAATGTGCATCCCACTGCCCAATGGCTGTACATGTATGTGAAATTTCTGATAGGATACTCATGCAGCAACCAGCAGGCCTGGTAGTGCATGCCTATACTCCTAGCTCCTGGCAGGGTGAAGGTGGGGGCTGAGGCAGAAGGATTGCAAGTTCAAAGCCAGCCTCAGCAACTGAGCGCAGATCTAAGCAACTTAGCAAGATCCTATCTTAAAATTAAAAATCAAAAGGACTGGACATATGGCTCAGTGGTAAAGTGCCCCTGGGTTCAATCCCCAGTACTGCAGAAACAAAACAGAACAGAACAAAATAACAACGAACCCAATGTAACAAGAACCAATGATTTGTCAAGGAATGGGACTAGGGATGAAGTTAAGGCAATGAGAGGGGAAAAAAAACAAACCACTTTTCCTTTTCATTTATTATCCTACTATTTCATTTTTATCATTTATATCACCTACTTCATTTATACCCCCCTATTTTATTTAAATTGTTTTAACTTGAACATATATTCATTTATTTATATTTAGGTACTGGGGATTGAACCACTGAGTTACATCCCCAGACTTTTTTATCTTTTACGATAAGACAGGGTCTCACTAATTGCTGAAGCTGGCATCCAACTTGCAATCTTCCTGCATCAGCCTCTCAAGTCTCTGGGATTACAGACATGCACCACCAAGCCCAGAAAGCATATTTTTAAGATTATTTTTTATTATTACTAATTCTAAAAGTAGTTTACAAAGTAAATGAATGTAGAGCTCCCTGGGTGATTGAACAACTAACAACAGGGCGAGAGGACATTGCTAATGGACCCTGTTCACAAGATGGTCGACTTCAATTACTATGGCTCTAATGCGGGCTCTGGTGATCATCGTTTCTGTCTGCTGTTTGCCTGGTTGAATCTGTCCTCACTTGTTATGGTGGAATTGCATCAGAGTCTGGGCTGAGGTCTGAAATTCCTCACACTCTGCCAGTCCAGCTCACTGGTTCTTCTCACCTTAGTTCACCAGCACCTGAACTGTGAGAAGAATCCCCTTAACTGTGTAGGATTTTCTTCCTTCTCTTCATGGCCTGCTCTCCAGCTGTGGGGTAGTTGCATGCATGAGCTTCTGCACCACAACTACCCCTCGTTGAGGATACAATGACCTCTCCAGGTGTGGGCTCCCTTATGTGAACAGACCTTGTTGTCTGGCATTGGGAAGGAGAATTTTCTTGGGTGGAAGGTTATAGATTGATGAGTTGGACCAGGCTGGTCTCAAGCAAGGGAATGTACCCAGGGAGCAAAGCCATGGAACTGTAGCTTAAGACTGGCTTCAAAGACCAGGTTTGGCCACAGTGGAAAGTTTCCTGAGCTCTGGCAGGGCCAAGGGTTCTGCCCGTCTCTAAAGCAGCTGATGATCTCACAGTCTGGGCCACAGAGCAGCAAACCATGCCTGAGGGTGCCTGAGCAAACCTTCATGAAGGATACTCACGTCTGTCACATTCACCACCCCAATCTGTGGCTTGAATAGATCAATCTTGAAAGTCTTCTCCCAGTAAGCAACAAGCTGCAACAACAACAACAAAAAAAATCAGATTAGACAGCAAGCAGAAGGTGATCCCTGTTAAAGCCACTCTTTGTGGCTGGACTCACCTGCCATTCTACCATAGTAACTGGGTCACCATGGATTCAAGGTCTTCCGCACACTTGTGGGTACTTAGGAAATTGAAGACTTGGCCCCAGCCCTCAGGCACTTTAAATAAGCACTTAATAAAAGATGTCATAGCCCAAACTACGAAAACATATAATATAAAAGCTTCTACAGCTGTAAGGAAGAAAATTACAGAGATGGTCCAACACTGATTCCCAAATTACTTGTGGCTCTTTTTATAGTTCAAGGTGATGAAAGAGCTGTTTCCCTCCATCTCTCTCTCAGTGTTCCATTCGAAAAAATCCCTCATCTTGGGCCACTTTGCTATAAGAAATGGCCAAAAAAAAAAAAAAAAGCAGTGATCTACCATAAGTTGGCATAAAAAATAAATAAGAGGAAGATTTCTTCATTCAGCCAGGCTTGGGCTCCAAGTGGACAAATATCTGGAACAGGACTGCAGGAGCCAGAGGCCATCGGGCTGAGAAAATAGAGACACCCATTGGTAAAAAGTGTCCCAGGGAAATATAGGGACTGATGAGCACTGGGATTTTCAGGAATCTGGAAATCACAATAGTGTGAAGCTTACTCCTTTGCAAAAACCAAGGCAAACACACAGAAGTGACCAAGAGCATTGCAGATTAACTACAAGCTTACATAACAAAATAGTAAGACAAACAAGAAATACAACCAGGCAGAAGCAAATTAAAAAAAAAAAAAAAAAGCTGTGCTCTGTTCAGTCATATATGGCCAGGACTTTCTAGAATGACTCAGAATTATAACATTGGCTTCAAGTGTCATAGAAGTCCCTGCCTTTGATTCACAGGATTGGGATTCTTGGGAGATAAAGTTTTCATTTACTGAGTGATAACTTATACTTATTACGTGCAGTTAGCTCTACTGGAAATGATCACCATAGACCTAGGTTGGCATATCTCTTCAGCTGTCATTCTTTTCATCTGTCTGATAGAGATCATGATAGCACCTGTGACACAGGGTTGTTGAGGGGAGGACTTGTGATGGTGCACGGACAGAACTCCATGTAGTTGCAGATACCCAGTAGAGGGCATTATCTAAATTCATAACCATTACTACCGGATTCACGTACCATACAAATTCTCTTTATTCTTTTTAAAGCCAAGCATAATGAAAGCTTCCTTGATCATTGACACTGGTTAGTGTTCGGACTCTAAGGTTCTTGCACCTTTAATACATGTTACATACTCCCCAGCTCCTGGGGGACGCACCATGGATGAGGTAGGCATGGTCTCTGCCCTCTAAGAGGTCTCTCCACCAAGTTCTTAACTCTTCAAAAAAATATATTAATCTATGGATTTTATTATGTAGTCATTCAAGTTGCTTCAAAATGATGGTTCCTGCTGGCCAGAGCAGTGCACGCCTGTAATCCCAGCAGCTCAGGAGGCGGAGGCAAGAGGATCCCAAGTTCAAAGCCAGCCTCGGCAATGGTGAGTCACTAAGCAACTCAGTAAGACCCTGACTCTAAATAAAATACAAAATAGGGCTGGGGATGTGGCTCAGTGGTTGAGTGCCCCTCAGTTCGATCCCCGGTACCCCCTTCCCACAAAAATGATGGTCCTCACCCAGAAAATGAAAGGTGATACAGGGAGGGACAGTGGTGGTCGAGGGGCATCGATGGAGAATGGCAGAAGGAATCCACCCTGCTCACTTGGGTGGGTCTCTCTGACAGTCTCCAACTCCTATCTCTGGGTTATGAGAACCGTAGTAAGTCTGGCCATTTCAGTGACCGCACCAGGCCCCAAGTTCAATGCTCTCCCATGAGCCAGGATCTCCCACACCACAAGGGGTGGCCCCTGGGCTTCTTTAAGTGCCCTGACTTATTTTATCTCCTCCCTCATGCTTGAGAGCCTCATGCTACACACAAACATGAGACTGAAGGTGACCAGAAATGGGGCCCTGGCCCGAGCCACTTACCAAAGGAAAGTCATCTGGGTCGATCCACACGATGCTCAGGTCAGGGTTGTCAGTGTTGTCCCGGGCCACCTGTTTCAGGATCTCCAGGAACTCATAGCCATCTGAAGTAGGATTCAAGAAGGTTGAGTCACCCCTGCACACACATGGCTTCCCACACGGAGAGCGGAGAGCTCATCTTTCCATGAGGGTGTCTTAGGCCATTTGGTGTGTACCCTCAATTATAGGATGAGTCTATAAAATGAGTCATATGAGGGTTCCAGCTACAAAGCATCTTATAGGAAGGAAACTCTAAAAGTTTTCAATAAAGAAATTAAAAGCTCACACAGAACTGACCAGTTTCTAACCTAAAGCCAGGTCCCATTTTTTTTCACTTGCATAGCCTTAGTGAACAAGCTTAGTGCCCAAGCAGATGACCCTTGCCTGTCCCCAGTGACCCTGAGCCATCTCTTACAGCATGTGCTATCCATCAGAGTTTCCCCACATCTGCTCTCTGGGTCAAGGGCATTTAAGTCTTCCCTTGGTTCTGTACAACCTGGAATTCCTAAAATCTTCCAACATAGTGTGCTCCTCATCCACAGTCAAATGGGGCTTCCCACTCCCTCCTTCACCAGTTCTGTTTGTACTCTGCCCTCCCTCTGTTCAGTCAGCAGTATTCACTGCCCTCAGGGAGGGATGATTCATATAGGAAAAGCAGAGACAAGGCTTCTAACCTTCAAGAAACAAACTTTCAAAAGCCTAAACCTTAAAGAGCTGGTGCATAAAATCTTCACTCTAAGCAAAAATCCTAGAAGAGCTCTTTGGTAAGAGATGGCATACTATAAACCCTCAGTGCCACTCTTCTATCCCTAGCTAGAACAGATAAGAGTTTAAATTCTGGCAGGTCCCTGAGAATAAACAGTGTGTGTGTGTGTGTGTGTGTGTAAATGTGTGTGTGTAAGTGTGTGCAGGAACCCGAGCTGTGTGTGCATATGTGTCCACCTGTAGAATCTCCATAAGGTCAGGGAATCCAAAAGTAGAGAGGACTCACACTTTGCTTCAGAATAAAACTCAGGCAAATGGAAGTCCCCAGAGTGTTTTAGAGAAGCCCTTAGCACGAGGGCAGAAGGAGTCAGGAGGCGTCACGGAGCTGTCTGTGCTTCTGAGGAACATGATGAGAGTCAAGATGGAGGCAGACCTGATGATTTACTACCGTTAAATAGTAAGGGACTGCGCCAGTGGTGACCTGCTTAGAACAAGGGCCACAGGGCAGACGGAATGACAGACTTCTCTGAAGAAGCCCATGTGGACAGATGATGATGACCCCACCAGCTATGCCTGGGAACCAGCAAGACCCCAGTCCTCAGGATGGTTGGGTGGGGTTGAGGGACAATGAATTCGGTGGTACACAACTCCAAGTAGACATTGAGGTTCAGCTCTCAACGATTCAGTTACTTTCTCGCATAGCTGAATTTATGGCCTGAAGTTTAGACGTTTTATATAAACAGCTCACCGACTGCTTGAGAATTCAGTCCAGCAACTTCCCTTTCTTTGAAAAGCATCTTCCTTCCTCCCAACTTCCCACCCATGCCCCCTGGCCTCAGTTTAACAAAACTCCCTCTCCAGCAACTGGCCTCTGTTTGGCTATTTCAGCCCTTTGGCCAAAGTGTTGCTTACAATTCTTCTCTAATATATTCCAGATATAACGCATACTATTAGCAGCTCTGCTTTGGGTGGGTGTAGTCTCTTTAAATATTACTAACTCCTACTGAGGAGTCCCACTGGTGCTCTTAGGCATTATTACCTGGAAATCAAAGTGACAGCTAATGGAGAAGAGGGTCTTTATGGCCTGCAGTCTCTTCCTGCAGAGATGACTGTGTTGGCCTAAGTGGTTTGTCAATCTCTGCTCATCCTTATATTGCAAATGAGATTATATGGCAGTCACCTGAGATTGACAGGTCCTGTGCTTTAGAGTTCGTGCATCTATCACCTCGGGGATGAGGACAGGGATAGAGGAGGCAGGGGTGGGGTTCTGCTCCTGCTTCCTGTAGGTGTGACTGAGAAGGTCAAGCCCCTCCAGAATGTCACCAGCTATTCTATGTGGTGACTGTGGCTCTCCTCCAGGCACATGCCCATGTCATAGGAGAAGGAAATAAGGAAATGCACAGAGCATCTGTGGATTTATGGATCATAATGCACAGACAGCTAGAAGGAAGCCCCCCCACCAAAAAAAATCTACAGTTACTGTTTTCAGCAGCAGAGAAGAAAAGGAAGAATAATTGAGGTGACATTGCCTATTTTCTGGAAGATGAGATTCTAATGTTAAAGTGACCTTGACGGATCTACAACAACACAGACCCAAAGACAAGTAGAGAGTAAACCCAAGGTGCAACCTGAGACTGATTTACATAAAGAACAGGAGAGAACTGAGGCCACAGAGAGGAGCTCAAGTTCTCCAGAAGCCAAGCTTAGAGACGCAGAGGGCACTGTCTGTAGTCAGAACTACAGGCTGCATGACAACAGAGCACTGGAGTTTTCTGATGGAAAAAATTCACATAATGTTAGGGTTCATCAAAAGGAATGTTCCATGCAAGAACCAACAGCACATTTCTATTCTATATTTTATAGCAGGTTCAGATATTAAAAACAATAGAAGAATAAAAATTGAGTTGTAGAAGAAAAAATAAAATGGATTAGAATTTTGACATCAATAAAATAATTCAAAAGTGGGGGTTTAAAGCCTGTTTTTAAGAATATGAATGGTGTTTGTGAAGAGAACATTCTTCATGTCTACAAAGGAGCAAGGAAAGCTCAAAAGCCATTCAAGGAAAAAATAAATAAGATTGGCATTAAAGCAGAGAAGTTTCATTGAGATCCAAGGGCAGCCCTTTTTTGGGGGGGGGGGGTACCAGGTATTTTACTCAGGAGCCCTCAGCCACTGAGCCACATCCCCAGCCCTATGTTGTATTTTATTTAGAGAAGAGATCTCACTGAGTTGCTTCGAGCCTTGCTTTTGCTGAGGCTGGCTTTGGATTCACGATCCTCCTGCCTTAGCCTCTCAAGCCACTGGGAATACAGGCGTGCACCAGTGTGTCCAGCAAGGGCAGCCCATTCACCTGTGGGGTGAGAGATGCCATAATGGGAAGTCATCAATGGCCCCGGATATTTTCAATAACAGAATAGCCCATTCTTCAAGGAGGTAGCCATCACAACACTGAAACACATGGGTTCTGGGGCCAAATGACCTTGTCTAAATCAGTGTGTGATTCAGGCCACATTATTTAATGTCTTGTTTCCTTGTGGGTAAAATGGGGCAATGATGATACTACCTACTTCATGGGGGTGATGGTATGTTAAATGAGTATCTCTGAGGCACTTAAGACAGTGCCTGGCATGCATTATTTTTCTTCAATGATCCAACATTTTTCTGAATGCAAGGAAGCCGAAGAGCCCCCATAAGCCTAGCCATTCATCTGTGTATTCTATACATATGTACTAAGAGCAATGACCTGGGTGCCAGGAGAAGGTTAGGAACAGTCTTGGACCCATAAGACAGTGTGTCCAGGGGTGGTTCTTTGTGGCTCCTGTTGCTGATTCTGTGAATGAAGAGTTTTGGGGCATCTGTATCAGCTGGTTGACGGAGAACCTTGCCTTCATAATTGAATTAGAGCCAGTTTAACTGCTTTGTTTGTAAGGCATTAGCTCACTTGAATCTTCCTGATTCAAGGGGTGCAAGCCTCCAAGGTTGTCCCCTCTTCAGTCCCCAGCCCGGAGTAGAGCTGTTGGAATGGCTTCTCATCAGGCTGGGAAACCTAAATTAGGGCAGCTCACCTGGTGTCATATGTATTCCATTGCTAAAATCCTAAGTTTTAACTTCCTTTTTCTGCTCTGGAGAGCTTCGGTTTCTTGGTAAAACTGGCAGGTACCCTGGACAAGGAAAATAGCCACTGGGGCGCCCCCTCAGGCCAGGACGGCGGCTGCAGAAAGCCTATTTCGCTTCTGTAATTAGACATGAAGCACAGGACTAGAGCGCAGCTGGAATTGCGAGAGTGGACCAGTGCGTTTGAAGAAAATAAATGTTTCCTTTATCAGTGATGGGCCTGACTTCAAGGTCTTTTTAGATGGTGACCAGCTAGCTTTCAGAAGGAATAGCCCATAATTCAAAAACTACGTGTAGAGAAAAGCGGGGAGGGGATGCTATTCAGACTGAAAGCCCCCTAGATTTGGCAGCTAGAGGACTATTCCCTGAGGCTATTAGAGAAGCACCAATTTCCAGAGCCACAGAAAATCCCCAACATCCTGAACACCAGGCAGGTGCACAGCCCCCTGTCTTTTGCTTTGAATATCTGCAGGGTTAAAATCCTTTGACCCTCCTAAAGGCCAAAAATGAGATGGATAATCCTTAACAGTCAAGAATGTCTTCTTTGCACCCAACTCCTTGTGAAATCTCCTTCTTCACCAGAAGTTCATTTCCACATTTCTTCCTTTATAGACACAGGACTTTGTTCTTTGTATGCAGAAAGTCCATCATCATGCTGCCCCGACATTTACTTATTGAGCACTTACTGAGCACAGAGTACTTTTTGCATTTAGTCTGGTCTTGATGGTCTTATCTTCATTTCACAAAGAAAAGGAAGCAAGATACAGGGAGAGCAAGTGACTTGTTCAGACACATCTGAGCAAGTGGAAGATCCAGGAGTCTAACTCAGATCTTTAGTCTGTTTGTCTGGAGCTGTTTCCACCATTCATCTTCCCTCTCAGGTCTCAGCCCTCTTCACAGTAATGCTGCCATCTTCCTTCCTTCCTCAAATTTGTGCCCCCAAGAACCTCAAACCCTGAGTCACAGCTTCAACATCAGGGAGGCAGGGGCCAGGTCACAGAGGGACCAGTCCGTGTGGCACTGGTGGGCTGCGCCTGCCTTTCCCGTGTTGCAGGGTAGTCCCTCCCTACCTCTGATCACACTTCTGAGCCCTGTCCTCCCCACAGCCACAGTGAGACGGGTGGGTCAGCCTGGCGATGATGTTGAATACCACGACGAGAATCTCAGATAGGGACCAAAGTCAAGAGGACGGCCCTGTGAACTCCAATTCCTTTCCAGCCACTTGGGCTTTGGTCCCCAGAGTCCAGGACCCAGGACTGAGGGATGCATGCTGAGCCAGAAGGTTTCCCACGGCAAGCCAGTGGCCTCTGGGAATCATATCTTTGTGGGAAGAGAAACCGGTGATTATCCTTTCCTGATTCCCTGGCAGAGGCTGGTGGGAATGAGCCGGTACCAAGCCCTTGGGGACTAGCTCCAGGCTGGGAGCAGCCATGATGGGAGCCAAGGCCCCATCTGGCAGAGGCACATGTCTTAGTCAAAGCCATGGTCCAGGAGCAGACAGGCCTGCCGTGCTGCCCCCCCTGCCCCTACCTCTGTCCTGTGAGCTAATCCTGGGGAACTGGCTGTGCTTGACCTACTAGGCACTGGAAGGACCCCTCCCCCGACTCCACATCCTGGAGAGTTGTAGCCTGAGGGTCTCTGCCCAGGCACAGAGGCTGAGGGTTGGGACAGCCATGTGACAGGTACACAAATAAGTAGGCCAGGAGCCAGCCCGTCCTGCAGCTTAGAGGTTGTGTCTGGAGAGGACATTAGGTCTGAAGTTGGGGGACCTCACACAGGTTCCTTAACCCCTCTGGGTCCTCCGTTTCTCCCTCTGAAAATGGAGCAAAGAGTTGCCTTGTCACTCCACAGGCTTGTTGATAATGAGGAGATGCTATCGTCATCACGTAAAGATGGTGTGGTATTCGTCCTGGGCCTTCTTCCTTTCCCTCTTATACCCATATCAACCTTTTATTCATTTGAAGTTTTTTCTCACTACTTTCATTTTTCATGGATGGGAAGGTTGTTTTTTTTTTTTTTTTCTTTTGCCTTAGGAAGGTCTATTTTGAGTCTTCACCATGTTCCAGGCCCAGGGCCAGGTGCTGGGACACACAGGCAGATAACCACACCCGCAGGTCTTCTCTCAGAAAGGCTCCGGGGGTCCTCAGGCCAAAGCCTACTTGGTAGGTATGGAATTCTCCAACAGCAGAATTCTGTGAGCCTGTGCCCTAGAGGGAGCCTCAGAAGGACAGACAAGGTTGGCAGTTCTCCCTGACAAAACACAGTCACCCAGAAGCCACATGTGAGAGCAAGATGTCTACTTAGAACAGGGAACATGGTGTGGGCCTTGTATTTTTGAGATGGTGCCTGAGACATAGGACTCGGCCGTTCCTTACTTAGACTTATTTCTATGTTGTGCCTTCTCCTAATCCTTGAACCCCAGAATTGGGGAGGCAGATGCATTTTCATGATGGAGAGAAGCATAAGGTGGTGGTTACAGAGCCCAGACTTGGGGCTGGATTGCTGGGTTTGAATCCCATTTCTGCCTGTTACTTGGCATATGACTGTGGGATACTACTTAACTTCTCTGTACCTGTGCATCCTCCTCTGTACCCTGGGGAAGATGAAATAACAGCCCTTACCCAGAGAATTAGCGTGAAGATGACGGGCACTGATGTTTGGAATGACGTTTAGCACCTAAGCTAGTAAGAATCAAATATCAAACTTGCTAAACCAACTTTAAATTTAAAAAAAAAAAAAAACTCAAAGAAGCATTTAGTATTCCCGTTTGAGACCATTGGTCTCAAGAATCATTTTTACAAGAACCTGAGGCAGTGGAAGCTCAGGTGCAACAGGGCTTGGAGACTTGCTTCTAGGGCCTGTCACTAATCCTGTTCCACTCCTCAAGACAGCAGCCTGTCCTTGCCTTTCCAGCTTGTTAGTGCTAATATTCCTGGTGCCCTTGGAGGATATCCATCCAGCACGCGCTCATGTAGAAACGCTGCTTTGCAAACCTTTCATCAAGTGTTATAAAGAAGATGTCAGACTGATGCAGATGCATCTGGGGGGAGGCAGGAAAGAAAGTCCTTCATTTTCAAACCTGTCAAACAAGCAGCTCTGGGCTGGCACTTGAGTGCTGCTGTGGGAGAGAAGGTTTGGGTGGAGGTACTTGGGCTGCTGTGGGTCCCCAGCAAGACAACAGAACCCAGCAATGTCCTTCCCAGCCAGGTCTCCCTGCCAGCACTGGGATGGGATCTTACTGCAAGGAGAAACCTGACGGTGAAGCTCCAGGGTCAGGGCAGAGGGCACTGCCTTCTCCCAGGAGGCCTGCCTATCCCCAGCTTTCTGTGGAGGGCCACCATACCCATGTGAAGGTCAGAACTGCCACAAAAGTCCTTGTGGATCCAGGCCACAGGGAGAGATATGAGTGGTGGATGCTGCTTTATAATCTCAGATTCCAAATCCCGGAACATCCGTGAGCAGCAAAGAAAGTGGGATTCGTCTTCATTAACTGGGCGCTCAAGCTCCCGGATGGCTCTGCTCTCTTCTCGCCTCCCTGCCCTCCTCCTGCTCACACAGCCCTTGCCCTTTCTCCCTACACTGCAGCAGCACTGGGCATGCTCAGAGCCCGAGGCCTGCCGGTTGGCAGGGGCACTGTTGGAGAGGTGGTGTGATAGGGTGGACTTTTTCCCAGAAGAAGCCCTCAGGAAGTCTAAGCTCACATTTCTGTGGTCCCATAGCCCCGTGATCTTGAGCATGCTTCTGAGCTTGTTGGGTTTCCATTTTCTTGTCCTTCAAATACTGGAGGTGGAGGGGGTGGTGAAAGACAGAGGAGAAGGGAGAAGGTGCACTGAAGGGTAGGACTCAGAATGGCATATACATAAATGTCTGCAGCATGTCTCCCCATAAGGGTGTGGGTGGGGAGCCAAACAGCCCTCAGCTTAATGCCACTGCTTCCCAGCAAGTTAACCTCTCTCAGCCTCAGCTTCTTCCACTCCTAAAATGGGTATAAAAATAGAACCTCCCTTGTGGGATTATGTCATATAAGCACACAGTGAATGACCATGATCACCACCTTCATCATAATCACGATACCTAATCCTGATGCTCTAGAGAGCCTGCTAGAATGTGAACTTTAATTTAGGTGCTGTGGGTGCTACAGGCAAGTTACTTAATCTCTTAGACTCCTTTTCCTCATCTGTCACTGGAATAATAATTAAATCACCATCTACACATCACCGAATGACTTTAGGACTAAATGAAATCATCTACAGAAAACTCCCAGCTCAGTTCTTCAATACTGTTAGCTCTTTAAGAAGAGTCGTGCTGCTTTCCTGGATGTATACCCTTCCTCCTTTGGCAGGGCAGGTAGCAGTCTGGTCAGGCAATAGGTCCTGCGCGACTTGTTAGCAAGAGCAAAGTTATCCAAGGAACTGTCCTGGGCAGACTTAATCCTGTAGCCAGGCCTATGGGCCCAGGTTACACATGGATGCCCTGCAGGTAAATCACTGACTAACCACAAAGTCAAAGTCAGGGATGAGAATGGAAAAGCCCTTCATTTTTCCAGTCTGATTGGCAAGGTCCTCCCTCTGCTGAAAGATGATGCTTCCAGAGCTCCTCCCCTCCCCTCAGTGTAGTACTTCAGCTCCTGAGAAACAAGCCCCAGCTTGGTCTCCTTGGGAGAAAGGCAGAGCTTTCAGGCCCAGGGATATTTGTGTAGGGAGGAGGTAGAAGAAGTTTCAGGAGCTTGATTCATGACAGCAGCAATCTCGGTCAAACAGGTTTCTGCAATTCAGGGAGGGCTCTTTGTTCCATTGTTGCAGAGAGCCAGACAGGCCTCCCCACCATCCTGGAAGGGGGAAGTGGGTTGGAGAAGGAAGTTCCCTGGAGCCTTGCCAGCAGGCAGCTGCCAGTAGCAACTTCATCTCAGTTCACACAACACCAGGGATCCGATTCTGTTTGATTATTGCTTGTAAACCTTAGGCAACTGGCTTCCTTTGGTATTTTTCTCCCCCAGGGATAGAGGATGGTCAGAAACTGTGAAAAGAAGTTGAAACTATTCTGGCTTTTATTTATTTACTCACTTATTTATGGACAAGGCCACCATCTCCTGGAAGAGGTTTTCCAACTGTGAAAATTTTATAATAAGAAATCTGGCACATTAATAGATATTCAAAAAAAATGAACAGGAGAGGTAGAAGAAGCTCTCAGGTGATCTGGAGTATAAATTTGGTTTTGATGTAATGGAATATTATTTGATCCTAAAAAATGAATGAAATACTGGTACCCGCTGTATCACGGGTCCACCCTGAAAACATCATGCAGCATGAAAACGTTATAGAATTAAGTAGTATCACAAAGTTGCGCAACTTGGTGAAATCCAAAACCCCACTGAACTGTGCATTTTAAAAGGGTAATGATTATGTGGATGATATTTTCATTTTTTTTTAATTGTAAAAAAATTCGGGTTGCAGTCAATCTGACCATCTGTCCCACAAATATTTTGGGGGTACCTGCCATGTGTCAAGGCATTTTGAAGAATTAGGTACACTGAAAGACATCTGAT
Organism: Urocitellus parryii; assembly: GCF_045843805.1. NCBI lineage: Eukaryota > Metazoa > Chordata > Mammalia > Rodentia > Sciuridae > Urocitellus > Urocitellus parryii. The sequence goes on from NC_135541.1 coordinate 108,000,910, forward strand.
GCTCCTTCATGATGATCCACTAAGTGTGTTTCTTGGATAACTAGTAAAATTTCTCTGAGCCGGTTGGAGGTCACCTCTCGATGTCTCCCTCTGAGAGTAGCTAAGGTCCTGACAAACACCTTTCGAGTCTACATTTCCTAGAGCAGTGCTTCCTAAGTCTGATGGTGCATACAACTTGGCTAAGGTCTGTTGTCTCAGGTAGCTCAAGGGATCTTTGGTACTTTGTAGTCTGGACACTGTCAGGTTTTAGAATCCTGCCCAGGGACCTCATGGCCCAAGGCCTGGCTGCTAAGCCATTCATGATGGAGTTCCTTGCATCCTAGGTTGCATTCTGGATGGTTCCAGGTCTCTAAAAGAACACAGAATCTCTATTTTCACTTTCTTCTGGGGACCACTGTATCTCACAGAGCATCGCCCTAGGGAACCAGCATTTCACTTCCTGCAAAATTCAATTTTTCTGCACTTCCCTAGGGAAAAGTTGTGAAAGTTGCAATAAAAAGAATTACTTATTCAGTTATAGAGTCAGTCTTGCACTGTGTAAAATAAGCTGCTTGGTTTGCTTAGTTCTCAAAGTTTAGGGAAATATGTTTTATTCTGTTGAAGGATACATGTGTTATTATATTAACATAAGACGTGATTTATGTAGGCTAGATCATGAAATTGGTGACTAAATATTTAAAGTGAACCAAAGTTCATACACACATGTCCTGTCGAGCTTGCATATTCTAGTGCTCTCGCCAGTGCCCAACACTCCTCCTGTTGGGGCCGCTAAGCAGAATGTCTAAAGTTCTAATTTGTCCACACCTTCTCCTCTTCCCTTAGCTGTGTGCACAACTGAAGACAGATTCACACCTAACAGGTGACCACCAGGGGGTGCCCAATATCTTGCGGTTGCTGCATAGAAAGGATGTGAGGGAGGAGAAGGTGAGGGCTGACAAGGTGAGACAGTTTCTGCTAACAGCTAAGCAGATGGGGGGTGTCTTACCTGGGTCACTCCTCTCTGCAAAGGCCACGATGTGGATCCCATTCAAGTCATCCTCCTGAAGGAGAAAAGAAACCAAGGTCACACTCTCGGATGGAGGAGTGAGCCAGGGACAGGGACACAGAGGTTTGGACTGGAAATGGGGGGTGGGTGGAGGTTTGCAGGATGTGGAAGGGGAACGGATATGGAGGTACAGAGGAACAGAGCAGGGCATAGATTAAGGAAGGGGACAGAGATGAGCAGCGGGCAGGAATGCATAGAATTTTGATCAGGGATTTGGATAAATGGGTTTTCTAGATGGGAGAACATCAGCTACACATACCAAGACATTAGCACTACATGGATCTCACTCCTGGGTTTGGTCAGTCCAGAAGAGCAGCAGTAAAAAGTAAAATGAGGAAGAATGTAAGTCTGGTTTATCAGGAGCTTCCAGGGCAGCAAGCATGCAGAGGCCCCTCAGTGACTGTGGCTACCAGTCTGTTTCAAGAATTTGCCACCAGGAGGGGAGACCCAATATGGGGGCCGGAGAGGAGGCAGCACTTTCAGTACCTCCACATTAACGGGATCAGAGAGACGCATTAATACGCTTAGATTCTACCTGCTGAGAAACTTCTAGCAAAATTCCGCTGAAAGGAGACCTTCCGGGAATTAGTAAGTTTATTGGAGGTGACAATCTGCCCCAGATGAGTGAATCTTGGCCACGCGGCACAGAGGTCCAGCCCCGCCGGCCGCCACCTGCCCCTTGCGGCGAACGTTCGAACGGCTGCTGCCTGCCCGGCTCTGCAAACGGCCCCCGCCCAATCGGAGAACGGCCCTCGCCCGCCCGGCTCAGGAGGCGACTTGAAGGGACTCTAACCAAGCCTTTATGAAATATCGAACCGGGAACTAAACCCAGAGATTGAGTCAGACCAGAGACGAACCAGTCCCACCCCTCCCTTCGGACACTCCGGCAAGGAGCCAGGGGTCTGCCATAGCAGAGAGGGGAAGTCACCAGAGTTCGGCCCACGAGATTCCTTCCCAGTGGAATCTACTTTAGCAGGTGTGTGACTGCCACCCCCACCAGATACAAACAACCGGGAAACTTCAAAAATCTCTCCGTGGGCGTGACCGTAAGGGCCAAGGGACTCCCAACCCCCAACTCCCCCTACCGCCAGTGGTGTGGGTGTGACAGTAGGGGCAGAGGGAAACAGAGGGCAATCCTGACCCCCAACTCCTCCTACTGCCAGTGGAGTGGTCCTGATTGTAGGGGCTGAGGAAAGCAGAGGGGATTCTCGACCCCCAACTCCCATTACTACCAGTGGCGACACCCAAGTTCTTAGCCGCCAGCTTCCAAGGGCATGCCCACCAAAGGGGTCCGGAAAAATTAAACTGTTGACTCCCAGACCACAGCTCCACAGCACTGGGGCTTAGATGAATGACAGAGAGAGTGCTCAGTTGTTCCGGAAATAGGGCACACGGTGGGGCTGAAAGTGTAGCCAGATCTTTGGGGAACCGCCTCCGGTGAGCAGGACCTGGCTGGCTGGCAGGAGGAAGGGGAGGAGGGGCCGGAGAAGTGAAACGGTTCTGGACTGACAAGATTGAGAGACTCCCAGGAGCCACCTTACAGGGATTGCTGTCGACACATAGAGGGCAGAAGCTCAGCTCGGAGGGCACAGCTCTGCCTACTGGAAGAGAAGAAAATGGATCTCTAAGACCTAATTTTATTTCTTATTTTATTTTTTCTCTCCCCTTTTCCTTCTTTCTTTCCCGTTTCAAGTTTTATTGTTCTTTCCATTCTCCTCTATTCTATCTCCCTCTCCTTCTTTCTTTTTAAGAGCACCTTCCTTCCCCTACCCCCCAACTTTCATCCCAAGCATTACGTCCTTCATTACGTGTAACTGTCTAAATGCAAATAGGTGAATGTTTCCAGGCTGTCTATAGGGCTCCTAAATACCTAGCTACTATCAACACCCTGATCCAATCGACGGTTAGTATCCCCCTTCAGTAGAGCAACGTTCTAAAGTAGCCAAGACATAGTAACCCTTATACCTTCATAGCACCTAACCTAAACATAAAGTCCTAAGAACAAACAACAAATCACTATATGCATACAGAATCCGAAAGCCTTTTATAAATTGAATGAATCACCTTTAAAGTACAATAAAGCCCAACATCTCTAGGCATAATCTCCCACCACAAAGGAGAGACAACAGAGATATACAAAGCCAAAACAAATTTATAGGAGAAAGCAAAAACACAGCAGTCAAACAGAGCTGGAAAGTAACGTGAACAACATGAAAAAACAAGGGAAAAAAGGATTACAAACAATGCAGGACAACTTAAATCTACAGGAGGACCTAGAGGCATCAGAAAAATGGACAGAGAAAGAACTCAAGGCATACCTAACTCAGATGGAACGGAATATTAGAGAAGACATGAGACAGCAAGTCCAAGCATTGAAAGTATATTTTGAAAACGAAATAAATAAACAAATCCAAATGGCAAAGAACGAGCTCTACCAGGAGATAGAGATTTAAAAAAAAAATCAAACAGTAATCCTAGAAATGCAGGAAACCATAAACCAAATTAAAAACTCAAACGAGAATATCACAAATAGACTAGATCAAATAGAAGTCAGAACATCAGATAATGAAGACAAAGTTTATCAACTTGAAAAGAATATAGTCAAGACAGAAAGGATGCTTAAAACTCATGAGCAATCTATCCAAGAGATATGGGATGTCATAAAAAAACCAAACTTGAGAGTCATTGGGATAGAAGAAGTATAGAGGTCCAAACCAAAGGAATGGACAACCTATTAAATGAAAAAATCCTAGAAAACTTCCCAGAGATGAAAGATGGAATGGATTGCCAAATCCTGGAAGCTTACAGGACCGCAAACATTCAAAACCATAATAGACCAACTCCAAGACACATAATTATGAAGATATCCAACATACAGAACAAGAAGAGAATATTAAAAGCTACGAGAGAAAGGAGGCAGATTACATTCAGGGGTAAACCAATTAGGTTAACGGCTGATTTTTCACCACAGACTTTGAAAGCGAGAAGATCCTGGAACAACGTATTTCAAATGCTGAAAAATAATGGATTCCAACCAAGAATACTGTATCCAGCAAAATTAAGCTTCAGATTTGACAATGAAATTAAAATATTTCACGATAAACAAAAGCTAAAAGAATTTGAAGCCAGAAAACCAGCACTGCAAAGCATTTTGAGCAAAACACTACAAGAAGAGGAATTGAAAAACAGCACCCAAAACTAACAGTGGGAGGTATCTCAGTAAAGGGGAAGAAAAATAACCAAAGAGGAAAAACTAGCCAAACTAAAATAAATAAATAAATAAACATGACTGGAAGTACAAACCATATTTCAATTGTAACCTTAAATGTTAATGGCTTAAATTCACCAATCAAGAGACATAGGCTAGTAACCTGGATTAAAAAAAAAATCCAACAATATACTGCCTTCTTCAGGAGATTCATATGATAGGAAAAGACATACACAGGCTGAAGGTGAAAGGTTGGGAAAAATCATACCACTCACATGGCCCTCGGAAGCAAGCAGGAGTGGCCATACTCATATTGAATAAAATCAACTTCAAACCTAAGTTAATCAAAAGGGATAAAGAAGGACACTATATCCTGTTAAAAGGAACCATCCACCAACAAGACATAACAATTATCAATTTGTATGCACCAAACAATGGAGCTGCAACGTTCATAAAACAAACTCTCCTCAAGTTCAAGAGTCAAATAGACCACAACACAATAATTATGGGTGACTTCAACACACCGCTCTCGCCATTAGACAGATCCTCCAGACAAAAGCTGAATAAAGAAACTATAGAACTCAATGATACAATCAATAACCTAGACATAACCGACATATATAGAATATATCAACCACCATCAAGTGGATACATGTTCTTCTCAGCAGCACATGGATCTTACTCAAAGATAGATCATATATTATGCCATAGGGCAACTCTTAGTAAATATAAAGGTGTGGAGATAATACCATACACCATATCTGATCATAATGGAATGAAACTGGAAATCAATGATAAAAGAAGGAAGGAAAAATCCTGCATCACCTGGAAAATAAACAATATGTTACTGAATGATCAATGGGTTACAGAAGACATAAAGGAGGAAATCAAAAAATTCTTAGAGATAAACGACAATACAGACACAACATACCAGAATCTATGGGACACAATGAAAGCAGTTTTAAGAGGGAAATTCATTTCCTGGAGTTCATTCCTCAAAAACAGAAAAAAACAACAAATAAATGAACTCACACTACATCTCAAAACCCTAGAAAAGAAGAAGCAAAACAACAGAAAATATAGCAGAAGACAAGAAATAATTAAAATCAGAGTGGAAATCAATGAAATTGAAACAAACCATTGAAAAAATTGATAAAACTAAAAGTTGTTTCTTTGAAAAAATAAATAACATCGACAGACCCTTAGCCATGCTAATGAAGAGAAGAAGAGAGAAAACTCAAATTACTAACATATGGGATGAAAAAGGCAATATCACAACAGACAGTACAGAAATACAGAAGATAATTAGAAAGTATTTTGAAACCCTATGTTCTAATAAAATAGAAGATAGTGAAGATATCGATAAATTTCTTAAGTCATATGATCTGCCCAGATTGAATCAGGAAGACACACACAATTTAAACAGACCAATAACAAAGGAAGAAATAGAAGAAGCCATCAAAAGACTACCAACCAAGAAAAGCCCTGGACCGGCTGGGTATACAGCGGAGTTTTACAAAACCTTCAAAGAAGAATTAATACCAATACTTTTCAAGCTATTTCAAGAAATAGAAAAAGAAGGAGCTCTTCCAAATTCATTCTATGAAGCCAACATCACCCTGATCCCAAAACCAGACAAAGACACTTCAAAGAAAGAAAACTACAGACCAATATCTCTAATGAACATAGATGCAAAAATTCTCAATAAAATCCTGGCGAATCGAATACAAAAGCATATCAAAAAAATTGTGCACCATGATCAAGTAGGATTCATCCCTGGGATGCAAGGCTGGTTCAATATACGGAAATCAATAAATGTTATTCACCACTTCAATAGACTTAAAGATAAGAACCATATGATCATCTCGATAGACTCAGAAAAAGCATTCGACAAAGTACAGCATCCCTTTATGTTCAAAATACTAGAAAAACTAGGGATAACAGGAACTTACCTCAACATTGTAAAAGCTATATATGCTAAGCCTCAGGCTAGCATCATTCTAAATGGAGAAAAACTGAAGGCATTCCCTCTAAAATCTGGAACAAGACAGGGATGCCCTCTCTCACCACTTCTATTCAATTTAGTTCTTGAAATACTAGCCAGAGCAATTAGACAGACAAAAGAAATTAAAGGCATAAAAATAGGAAAAGAAGAACTTAAAATATCACTATTTGCGGATGACATGATCCTATACCTAGAAGACCCAAAAGGGTCTACAAAGAAACTACTAGGACTAATAAATGAATTCAGCAAAGTGGCAGGATATAAAATTAACACGCATAAATCAAATGCATTCCTGTATATCAGCAACACATCTTCTGAACTGGAAATGAGGAAAACCACCCCATTCACAATATCCTCAAAAAAAAAAAATAAAATACTTGGGAATCAACCTAACAAAAGAGGTGAAAGATTTATACAATGAAAACTACAGAACCCTAAAGAGAGAGATAGAAGAAGATCTTAGAAGATGGAAAAATGTACCCTGTTCATGGATAGGCAGAACCAACATCATCAAAATGGCGATATTATCCAAAGTTCTCTACAGGTTCAATGCAATGCCAATCAAAATCCCAATGGCATTTCTTGTAGAAACAGATAAAGCTATCATGAAACTCATATGGAAAAACAAAAGACCCAGAATAGCAAAAGCAATTCTAAGCAGGAAGTGTGAACCTGGAGGTATAGTGATACCAGATTTCAAACTGTACTACAGAGCAATAGTAACAAAAACAGCATGGTACTGGTACCAAAACAGGCAGGTGGACCAGTGGTACAGAATAGAGGACACAGAGACCAATCCACAAAATTACAACTTTCTTATATTTGATAAAGGGGCTAAAAGCATGCAATGGAGGAAGGATAGCATCTTCAACAAATGGTGCTGGGAAAACTGGAAATCCATATGCAACAAAATGAAGCTGAACCCCTTTCTCTCGCCATGCACAAAAGTTAACTCAAAATGGATCAAAGAGCTTGATATCAAATCAGAGACTCTGCGCCTGATAGAAGAAAAAGTTGGCTCCGATCTACATATTGTGGGGTCGGGCTCCAAATTCCTTAATAGGACGCCCATAGCCCAAGAGTTAAATACAAGAATAAACAAATGGGACTTACTTAAACTAAAAAGTTTTTTGTCAGCAAGAGAAACAATAAGAGAGGTAAATAGGGAACCTACATCCTGGGAACAAATTTTTACCCCTCTCACTTCAGATAGAGCCCTAATATCCAGAATAAACAAAGAACTCAAAAAATTAAACAATAAGATAACAAATAACCCAATCAACAAATGGGCCAAGGACCTGAACAGACACTTCTCAGAGGACATACAATCAATCAACAAGTACATGGAAAACTGCTCACCATCTCTAGCAGTCAGAGAAATGCAAATCAAAACCACCCTAAGATACCATCTCACTCCAGAAAGATTGGCAGCCATTATGAAGTCAAACAACAACAAGTGCTGGCGAGGATGTGGGGAAAAGGGTACTCTTGTACATTGCTGGTGGGACTGCAAATTGGTGCGGCCAATTTGGAAAGCAGTATGGAGATTCCTGGGAAAGCTGGAAATGCAACCACGATTTGACCCAGCTATCGCCCTTCTCGGACTATTCCCTGAGGACCTTAAAAGAGCATACTATAGGGATACTGCCACATCAATGATCATAGCAGCACAATTCACAATAGCTAGACTGTGGAATCAACCTAGATGCCCTTCAATAGATGAATGGATAAAAAAAATGTGGCATTTATACACAATGGAGTATTATGCAGCACTAAAAAAAACGACACAATCATGGAATTTGCAGGGAAATGGATGGCATTAGAGCAGATTATGCTAAGTGAAGCTAGCCAATCCCTAAAAAACAAATGCCAAATGTCTTCTTTGATATAAGGAGAGCAACTAAGAACAGAGCAGGGAGGAAGAGCATGAGGAAAAGACTAACATTAAACAGAGATGAGTGGTGGGAGGGAAAGGGAGAGAGAAGAGAAATTGTATGGAAATGGAAGGAGACCCTCATTGTTACACAAAATTACATCTAAGAGGTTGTGAGGGGGATGGGGGAAAAAACAAGGGAGAGAATTGAATTACAGCAGATGGGGTAGAGAGGGAAGATGGGAGGGGAGGGGAGGGGGGATAGTAGGGGATAGGAAAGGTAGCAGAATACAACAGTTACTAATATGGCATTATGTAAAAATGTGGATGTGTAACCGATGTGATTCTGCAACTTGTATTTGGGGTAAAAATGGGAGTTCATAACCCACTTAAATCAAATGTATGAAAGATGATATGTCAAGAGCTTTGTAATGTTTTGAACAACCAATAAAAAAAAAGAATTTGCCATCAGGAGGTATCATCAGCAATGCATCAGATTATGGGAACGTCTGCATGCTGCTGATAGATCCTGAAACCATCCCCAAGTGGGGAGCAGATGAGAACCCTCCGGGTCTATTAGGATGTGGGTTGTTGTTGTTTATACAAGTTAGGACTCTGGTTGAAGAAAGAGCCCATGAAGTGAGTAGGGGGACACCCTGCTGGCTGTGACCTCCAGGGATTTCCTTGGGGTCCTTTCTGCTCTCAATACAAAGCTTGCCAAATCAGTATGAACATTTCTATGAGAGTGGGTGACCTCAAGAAGACTCATGAATTGGGGTCTCTGGAAGACTGAGAGTTTATGATTGAGGGAATAGTGAGTGTGGCGGTGGGGGCCAGGACAAGGAAAAGAAACCAGAGAGCATTTTAAATGATGGGCAAGCAAGAGGCATTATGTGTTTCCACGTCCTGGACACAAAGGGCCTTCTGCCTTGTGTCTCCTTTGCATTGATTGTTGCTGGAGGAAGAAAAGTAGGAGCACTGGAGGGGCCCTGTGAAAAGAAATGTGATGCCTAGGAGACTTGGAGAGGAATATGTGTGAGACAGAGGCACCTAGGGACAAAGCCAAGTGAATACTGATTATGACATGGGAGAGGTATTCACTGGGCACCCTGAATGGCATACCAGAATCATCTTATAGGGGAAAAAAAACCTCCATGCATCTCAACCCTCCCCAGATCTCCGTTTCCATTTCAATTGATTTTAATGCTGGTGCAATCCTATCTAAATGCTAATTTTTTCCCCCTATGAGTATAGAATGGACAAAACCTCCAAAAAATTCTAAGAGAGATTAAATAGAAAATATTATTATTAAAAACAAGACAGTGGGCACTGTCTTGGTCAGATTCTTTGGGGAATTGAATTTTACAGATATAGATATGTGTGTGCGTGCCAGTTTATTACACAAATCCGACAGCAACCAGAAGGGGAGTCTGAGGTCTCACTGTTTTACATTTGCTATTCTTGCCAGATGGAATATCCCGGTCAGTTCTCATTAGGCTGCCCTGCATCTCTGTCTCCTGCCATCAGTTGGAAGTGAGTGCTGTTAACTCTCTGAAGCAGGCCTCATTTCTGTGTGCCCTTCTAGAAGGCGTTTGGAAATTGGTTTTTGAATTAAGAATCCATATTCGTTTTCTAAGAGGCTGCTCGTAATATGCCTGTCACTCTCCAAGGCCTGACATTGTCCCTGGCTGGAGAGCTGTAACCAAGGGACAGAGCCCCTCTCTGCCTGCATCTTACAGATTCAGCACACAAACCTCCTTTGAACACCCAAGAAGAAGCAGGTGCATGCTAGGGGCCAGGTATTTTCAGTAATAAACTCACAAGAGTCCATGGCAAGCCCATGAGTCAGTAAGAACCCAGTGTGCACAAGCCAGAAAGAGGTGAGCTCCCTGCAGGATTGAGAAAACTAAGGGCTTTCTCTGAACCTGGAAGTCTTTGCTACCTAGAGCCACCATCTGGCCTTTACATCATACTGCCTTGGAAATTCCCTTTTTAATTGCACAAATCTTTTCTTATCAACTAGGTGGTCAGCTCTCTAGGAGAATTATCATGCTTCAAAATAACAATGATGAGGGGCTGGAGTTGTGGCTCAGTGGTAGAGCACTTGCCTGGCATGTGTAAGGCCCTGGGTTCAATCCTCAGGACTGCAAATAAATAAATAGGTAAATAAAATTAAAAAAAAAGAGATCCATTGACAACTTAAGAATATTTTGAAAAAATGACGATTCAAATGTTGACAGTATCTTCCACTTGCCACTTTTGTATAAGTACTTTGTAAATATATCTATATCTCTGAATCTCAAATAAAAATCCTATTCCTACTTAATACTTAAAGAAGTGGTGACTCACCCAAGGTTGCAGAGCTAGTAATTGACATAGTGGGATTCCAGCCAGTTCTGTCTGGCCCCAGAGCCCACTGATCCATTCTGACTGCCATAACAAAATATCAAAGTGGGGAGCTTATGAACAACAGAAATCAATGAACTTTATTTCTTACTGTTCTTGAGGCTGGGAAGTCAAAGAGGAATTCACTGTCAGATTCAGAGTTTAGATCTTCCCTGCACTCTGGCTCATAGATAAAAGGGTTAACTAGTTCTTGCAACTTTTTGCATAAAGGTAATAACCCCAATCATGAGGGCCCCCATGACCCAGCCACCCTTAAAGGCCCCACCTTCTAATACCATCACCTTGGACATTGAGATTTCAAAATAGAAACCAATGTTATAGGTTCTTTTTTCTTTCTTTCTTTTTAGTTGTAGATAGACACAATACCTTTATTTAATTTATTTATTTCTACATGGCACTGAGGATCGAACTCAGTGCCTCACACGTGCCAGACAAGCTCTTTACCACCGAGCCCTAACCCCAGCCCTATAGGTTCTTATTAATGTTGATTGATTTAAAAAAGAGTGTGACTATAAAAATCTTAGATTGTCACCAAAGAAAATTAGATACTCTGAGAGATACTAAGAAGAAATTAGCCTTATCACTTATCTAATAACCAGATATGTTGCCAGTGTCGATATTTTATTTCCTTCATCTCTTTTGAGTGTTCTCCTATTGAATGAAGAGGCACAGAGGGGGAAAAAAAGTAGTTTAGGCTAACAGGCTTCCTAACTGAGGTGCAGTGCAGTGGCCTTGGGCCTTGTCTAGGAGTCTTTGGCCTCATTTTGGAAGTGCCTTATTATTGCAATAGAGAGAGGATTGTTTTAGAAGAAAGCACTGATTCTCATCCCCTCTGGACACTTGCCAAGGACTCTGACTGACCATTTGCCAGGATGGGGGTGGACTGTCCAAGGAGAATGACAGGTCAGCACTGCGTTTGGATTGCCCGGCCTCACCTTGAAATTTTTCTAGTGTTATAAATAAATAAGTGTTCTTGGATTTACACATACCAAATATTACGAGGCACCAATTTCTTTAGTAATAATACGATAGGTTGCAGATGATCTGTGACTTTAGAAACCTGCATAATCGGGGTGGGGGGTAGAAAAAGGTAAAGAGTTACTTTATTTCTAACTAGCTTTCCTATCTTATTTAAAAGTTTTTCAATGTCTGAGAAGGTGGCTGTTGAAGAGAAAGATTCTTAAGTTCACTAACTGGTCACTTTCCACAGTATCTGGTGAGTGGTCTATGAGGATGCCACTCTGGAGCAGTGCTCTCTAGTTGGGCATCCACATTCTGGACCAGTCACAGAAGCCTTCACCAGACCCAGACAGCCCTCATCCAAGTTTCTCAACAGGGAGGAAGGCAAAGCAGGGGTGTTACAAAAGAGCAAAACATTCTAGAGTCCTTTCTCGACTTGGTTAAACTAAATACCCTTGCCTAGATCATGGAGAATGGCTTTTTTTAGGGATAAGGGAAATAGAAAAACTAAAGATAAAGACACAACAGAACAGACCGGGAGTGATCGTTCTCAATTTAAAACGGTAATTTGTTTTATGAAAGAGAGAAAGATCATGAATCTATTCAGGATTAAAGGCCACTAAAGAAACATAGCAACCGAATGCAAATGTGGGATCTGGCATGGGCTCCTAGGCCAGGAAAAAAATAAAAGTTTTTCTTTTGCAATAAAGGACATTAATGAAACAACTGGTCAGTATAAATAACGTCTATGAATTAGATAGCAGAGTTACATCAGTGATGATTTTGACCATTGTTCTATGACTATTAGAAAAAATGCTTATGTTTAGAAATACTTGAAGTATTTAGGATAAAGGGGAGTCACATCTGCTACTTACTCTCAAACAGTTCTCTCTCTCTCTCTCTCTCTCTCTCTCTCTCTCTCTTTCTCTCTCTCTCACACACACACACAAATATTTATGGAGAGAGGGAGAGAGAGACAGGAAGTCATGATGGCAAAATGTTAACATCTGGGGAATTTGGGTGAAGAAATAATGAAACTCTTTACACTACTTTTGTTAAGTCTAAAATTATTTTAGAGTAAAAGGTTAGATCAATTTTTAAAAGGAATATTACATTTAAAGCAATGTTATACCCTTTTGTTGTTATTATTTTTAAACTTAGGAATAAGACCTTTTAAAGGTTAATTTTTTGAAAGGCTTAAATGTTAGGAAAATAGGTTTCTACTGTACCGGGTTTTTCTTAAATAATGCACTCCTCTAGACTCAGTTATTCGCCCTTCAGTGTCTATGAAATATTTTCTCTCCTTTCAGAAATCCAGCTGAGTTACATGCCGACAAAACAGTATATATAAAGTTACTCCATGGTCCTGTTTACCCATCACCCCTGATCGTGAATTAGAGTATTAAAAAAAAAATGCTTCCATGTTAATCCTTTTACCCCTACTCCCACCCCAAATGGCACCTGGTGGGGACAGGGTCACTCTAGGGAGGCATATTGGAGACATCATGAGAGTTGGCTTCAGATGGCCTTAATTAAAGTCCCCCAAACTAATGAGTTATGTTTCTTTGAGTAATTAACCTAATCTGCATGATCATTGTTTTTTCCATATGTAAAATGGGCTAAAGTGATACTTGTTCAGGGAGTTAACTGGTATAAGTTTCTACAACTGTTGAGAGGCCCAATTAAAAGGACATGTGAAATACCTTGGAAAATGCTCCAGAGACTTTGGTTGTTATTGTTGATGGAATCTGTACAAATCTGAAGCCAGGGTGAGGAGTGTATCTTCAGGGGCCTCTTTCTAATTACTATCTGAGCCACTTGGCATAGTGTCTATGACACTGACCACGAGGACAATCTGATTCAGTCACTTTCCAGTACCTTGAGTTGATATTTTTTTAAAAGTTACCATTTCACTAATGGAGTACTTACCATATTCTAAACTCTTCAAGTACTGATTTTAGATGGGGAAACTAAAGCTCAGCCAGACCACATGGCTTGATGTAGGATACTAAGCTACTAGGTGGCACCTTCTGAACTTGAGTCCAAGTCTCTATGCCTCTAGAGCCTGAGCTCCTTCCACTGTATTACTCTGGGTCTCTGATGGTCTATCAATGGAAGTCATCAAAACATGTGAGAAATGAGCTCAACCCAGTAATTTTGCCCAACGAAAAAAATACCAAAGAGGGTGACATCGGATCCACGGAAAACTGGGTTCCAACTGAGCATGGCACTGTCCACGTTCCAAATAGTCCACCATCTAGACATCCACCCCAGCCAAATAAGACCGAGTTTGAGTCCTGGGACTTAACCAAAGGGGTGTCTACAAGGCAGGAAGAGTTGGCCGGTTTCTTACCCATGTTTCAAACATATCTTCTGGGCGCAGGCGACGGAGAGTAGGTCTGAAAAAAAGGAGGAGCTTCCTTGAGGAGAGATCGCCATATTGGAGACCAGCCTCTGCCCCACCGGGTGTGGATGAGATAGGATGCAGAGCCCTGCACCCCTCTCTGCCCAGGAAAGCACAGCTGCTCTACCCTGCTGCGTGGGACTCGGAGCTGGGTCTCCGTCCCTCAGCCTCTTCCTAGGCCCATTTGATCCAAGGCGTGTAAAGCCTACTACAAACAATGGGTCAGAGGCTTCAGGGGCCATTCATACCCAGGACAAGAAGCATTTCCCTCCTGACTGACAGCTCCACTCCTGAGAGCCCAGAACGGGCCCAGAAGGAGGAAGCTGGAGAGAAAAAAACAGGAAGTTTGGGGGGTCCCAGCCCAGAACCTGCCATGGTTTTATCAGAGTTCATCCATCAAAAGCTCCTGAGGAATCTTTGAGGGGAAAAGGCAGGATCTACATTTGCTCACAGTTTCATTTCTTTCTGAAGGTTGGCAAATAGTGCTAGACTTATTAATATTTGTTCCTCTAAGTGCTGCCTCCCTACAGAGCCTAGGACTATCCAGGCCCTGGGATCATGATTCTCCAGGTTCAATGGACACACTTTTGCATGTGTGGGGCAGGAAGGATGGGTGAGGCAGTGAACCCACTGACATGGTCCATGTTCCAGTATTGTCTGTCCACCAAGAGCACAGTCAGCCAACTACAGCTGGTGGGCCCAATCAGCCAGAGACTCTTGTTTTTGTAAACAAACTTTGATGGGCACATGGCCACATCCCTGTGTTTATACATGGTCTATGGATGCTTTCGTGCTACGGGGGCAGAGTTGAACCGCTTCAAGACAGGCCATCTGGCCCACGGAACCTGGAATATTTACTAGCTGTTCCTTTAGGGAAAAAGTTTGTTGATCTCTGCTAGAGCTACTCTAAGTGGTATCAAATATTCCTCTCCCAGAAGTTGTATGTATAGAATGTTTATCCTTGACTCGTTATTTAGATACTCTGAGTCTTATTCCTTGGTCTGCCAAAAACTGGGATAATAATGATCACCTCGTAATATTGGAGATGAGATCAAGTAGCTCCCGTAAAGCACCCAGCATGGTGCTTGGCACAGGGGAAGTTTTCACTAAAGAGATATGGTTATTAGGGTAGAATTTTACTTATATTTTAGGATGGCTTTGAGGGGGCTTGCTGGTGAGGGAAGGCAGTCTGACCTACGTTCAAGGACAGGCCTGTATTCATCAATAGTAACTGATGGGTGTAATGCTGCTGGTTATCAACAACTAACAAAGCCATACTACTGAGTTCTCTTCTGCTAAGGAACTTACTCTAGGTTGCTGCTCTTGTGGGTCTGAGAGGTTCTTCCTAATTCCCCAGCCCCCCCCCCACTCTCCCCATCTGCCGTCTTTGGCACCTTTGGTGTTCCTTCACAAACTCCACAATCTCATCTTCTGTGTGAGGTTTGTTGGGGATGGTCACGGGCTCGTCCATAAACGGCTCGTAGAAATCGACCTCATTCATCTTCAAGGACAATTTCTTTGCAACCTGTAACACCAACAAGACAATAGTTTAGTTTGTGTGTTTGGATGGGGATTCCAGAGTAGCAGCGGGTGGCCCATCCGACAGAAGGGTTCATATTCTCTGATGAAGACAGGAGGGCGTACGTGCAGTTTTAACCCGAAGGTCGGAACCACGGGACCTCATCTCAAGTGGCCCAGGCTGGACCAATCTCCTTCTGTGATCAAAGAGGCAAATGAAGGTCAAGCAGGGGCAGGGCAGAGTTGGAATGCAAAGTAGGAAAGTTAACTGTGTAATCACCATCTCTCTTGTGCATTTGCCAGTGCTTGGAGGAGGAAGGAAATGTCAATGGAGCACGTTTAATACACTGGGTTGTATGGATTCAATTGAACCCATTTTGATGAAACAGGTAATTGATGGAAACTGTTAAAGCATACAAGTACACAGAATCAAGAGTCAATCCATTAATCTGTCCTGAACCAGCTCTTGCACCCTAACCTCTCTTTAGGTGGAAGCTCGGGCCCTAGGATTCAGTCTCTCAGTACCAGCCTGGCCTGGTTTGGCAGGCTCTGGGAACTGCCCAGCCTATTAACCAACAGTTGTAAAGTGACCATTCATCCTGCTTTGTTCAAGGCAGAGGGGTTTCTTGGAATGTGGGAATCTCAGTGCTAAAATCTGGACAGTTCCCAGGAACCCAGGATGATGAGTGGCTCACCCTCTAATAGATAAAAAGCTTGGGGGCCGAGGCCTTAACCTGGAACACATTTTCCCTCTTGATTAAAGTGGCTACATGTCTGTGTTTGCCTGCAAAGCCACTGAACTCAGGCTCTTTCTTTGTGACATGATTTGAGAGGCCTGGAATGTGCAGTGCTCAATAGAAAACCCATGCCATTCTTTTCTAGCTCAGAGCTTCCGTCCAAAAAAGTGCTGGGATGAACAGTGGTTCCCTTGAAACGACAGAGGAATTGCCTAAGAGCTGACGCCCTGTGGTGGTAACCACAGTGCAGTGACCCAGTGACCCCGGGGGGGGGGGGGGCTGTGACTAATTGGGGAGGGGGAGGAACTGGGTGTGACATAAGCTCTTACACAAGGAGGTCCATTCTGAGGAAACACTTAGTTTCCTATGGCTTTTGTCATCAGTTGCTGTTAATTCCAGGTCACTATATCCCAAAAGATATTTCTGATAGTACTGAGGGAAAGAAATCCCAGCAGCCTATCCAGAGTTAAAGAAAACAGGCCACGTGAAGAGTAAGAACATACAGTCTGCAGTCTTATTGTCATGCTGATTTTATTTTCAGAGAGAGAGAAATGTGGGGTTTCCCTTACTTTCTTCGATCTCTTTGTTGGGGTGGGTATGCAGTGTGGGTGAGGAGGTGATCAGGCAGGAATTCATGGAGGAGAGGAAGAGCAAACATACCACCAGAGTCTGGGTTTACTAACAATTCTTTGTTTGGGAAGGGGTGCATTCTATTTATTAGACATCAGGCATGAGCTCCAGCCCACATTCAAGGAGAAGGGTATGAAAACTAGGGGTTGGGGCCCTGCCCTGGGGGGCTGAGATGGCTAGGTATTTCTGCCCCTGCACACACACGCTTCTCTGCAAAGCTGGATCTAAGCTAGAATGAACTTGCAAAATGACCTTGGATTCTGGTTTCTTTGAGATGACTGGATATGTTTTCTAGGAACCAAGAACCTGGGCTTCTCTGAAACAGGAAGCCATTGGGAGAACAAAAGGGGTGATAGCAAACACATGGAGTGCTTACTCTCGGTCAGGCAAAGTGTTTCAGGTGGATTACTTCATTTAGTCCCCATTTTGTATGAGATAAAGACTGCTTGTAACTGTTTTATTTTACAAATGAGAAACCTGAGGCACGATTTGGGTTACCACTTCATGAGGATCACATATCTGGTGATGTGAGAGTTAGAATTCAGAATTTGAAAACATCAGTGAAGCACTGCAAACCTCTAGCTGGCCTTCCATCCATTTGAAAATAACCTACTCTTGATGGCATCAGGGAAGGATATAAATGTCTCCCTATAAACATTACGTTGGTGCTGCACATGTTTTATTGAGATGTTTCTTTGTCTTCCTTGTCATATGTTCTCATCAATTCACTCCCTTGATGATCTGCTATATTTCTGGCTTCCTGACAGTGGTAGAGAGCTGGTCAGAACCACCGTCAAGGCAAGCAGAATGGGCATTCCTGCATGTGAGTGTGTGAGTGTGTGTGTGTGTGTGTGTGTGTGTGTGTGTGTGTGATGGTGGTGGTGGGGGAGGTGGCCTTTTGCCAAGTGTGTGTGTGGGATGGCGGTGGGGGTGGTGTCTGAGTGTTAAGACTACGAATGTAAAATTGAATCGTCACATTCTTAGCTGGAATACTGGGAAATCTGAGTAAAAATTTCCAGAAGTTCTGTTATGATTTAGATATAAGGTGTCCCCCCAAAAAAAGCTCAGCTATGAAACAATGCAAGAAATCTTAGAAGTGAAATGACTGGGTTGTGAGAGCCTTCAACTAAATCAGTGCATTAAGCCACTGATAGGGATTCACTTGGCGGTAACTGAAGCAGGGAGGGTGTGGCTGGAGGAGGTGGGTCATTGGGCGGTGTGCCTTTGGAGTATATATTCTGTCCCTGGAGTGGAGGGATCCTTCCCTCTATCCTTCCTCCTCTCTCTCTCTCTCTCTCTCTCTCTCTCTTCTCTCTCTCTCTCTCTCTCTCTCTCCTTCCTGGTGCCATGTCCTCAGCTGCTATCCTCTGCCACACATTTCCACCATGATGTTCTGCCTCATATCAGGTCCCAAAGAATGGAGTTGGCCATCTATGCACTGAGACCTCTGAAACCCTGAGCCCCCAGATAAACTTTTCCTCCTTAAAACTGTTCACGTCGGATCCTTTGGTCACAGCGGTGAGAAATCTGAGTAAAACAAGGTTCTTCACTCTCTTCCCTCCACCCTCAGGGAGTGCCCTCATCTTGTCTCCCAGAAGATCCTTTTCCCTCATTCTTAAAATCGTGCCTTGGGTGACAAGGACTGAAGGAGGTTTGACTGACCGAAGCATTTATTCATTTATTTCATCAATAAATATTTAGTGGAGTCTCCTGTATCCAAGGCATGGGTCTAGGAACAGAGCCTGCTACAGGAGCATTGCAATTAAATAAGAATGTTTTCTACTATTAAAAGTCAAGTTGGGTCTACAACACTGAGAAAAACTGATTCCTGCCCCTATAGAATTTAGATTTTAGTGTGGGAGAGAAGATGGAAAGACAGAAAGTAAATAAATGAATAAACTGAAACCTTTACCACGAGTTGAAGAACTGTAGGGACAGGGACATGTCAAAGGTGGTCATGTAGATGTGGGGAGTCAGTAGTCCCTAACCATTGTCAATATTGGTATTCGCCCAGTAGCTTTTGAAAGTAAGATCTGTGACATCACTCCTGGAACTGGGTTGTGACAGGGCCCAGGAATCTGCATTATCAGCTACCTTCCCGGGGACTTTAACCAGGTGCCCAGGTTTGGGACCTACAGTGCCCGTTGGTTCCCCGTGACGGATGCAGTAGCCTCCGTGTTCTATGTGGAGAAAACGCGTCTCCTTTTAAATGTTATGAAATCCCACATGAACAGTGGTGCTTATGATTCAGTGTCTGTCGGGAGTTTTTTGAGAAGCTTTTTTAAAAGAAGGTTTTGGAGTTTTTAATTATAGCCTGACCTCACCTTCTTTACAGGCCACAGATGTGAAACCATCCAGAGGGACTGGGAAGCACTTCTGAAAACAAATACTACCCTGAGCTCAGAATGGAACCACCCCTCCAAAAAAACTAGGGCTTTGTTGCCTGACTCTCTTCCCTTCAGATGGGTTTCTAACCAGCAGCCCCTCAGCCACGCCTGGCCTGTCAGAATTGAATGCCAGACAGGGACTCAGCCTGGGCTTCTGCGTTCCTTCTTCTCTAAGTTCCCATCCCAACCTCTCGTCATCCTGGGCCTAGATGTCCACTGTCCTATTAATAACATTCTGGCTAACACTGACTGAATATTTACTACATGCCCAACACCAGTTAGCATTTTACCAAGGCTGCTGCTTGCTATAGAGTCTGGGAGTAGAGAAACTACATCAGGCTTCACCATTCTCAACTATGTCACCAAATCGCTTAATCTCTCTTTGCCTCAGCTTCATCCTTGATGGAATACTTATTCTTTTCTTACAGGTCTAATGAGAGACGGGAATAAGAAAATCCACAAGAAGCTCTTAGCACAGAGCCAAGCACATAGCAAGTACTTAATAAGCAATACTTGTTACTGTTTGGGTGTCGTTGCTTAAGATCTCTTCCAACTCTAAAATATGATCAAGTACTGTACACTTGCTTAGGTTTAGGTCACATTACATAGATTATAGACTTTTCTCCTGAATTTTAGGCTTAAAGACAGGGGCCACATCCACAGAGGAGGATATAAAACAGAAATGTGATCTCTTTATTGTGCCCATTCCCTAATCCAGCATCTACTGGCCCTGGTTTCCCTTATTTTTTGAGAATATTTGAGTCCATCATGACATAAAGGCCCATGAGCACTGCCCACCAACTACCTTACTCCTCAGGAGGCCACTCTGATTAACTTTTATGTGAGTTTGATCTTAAATTTAGTTTGTCTTAGATTTTCTTGTTCTAGTAAATATGTTAGTTTATGGTTTTCCGTTGGGATGTGTGTGTGTGAGTGTTTTCTCTCTGTGTGATGTGTGTGTTATGTATATGTGCATCATGTGTGTGTTCGTGCATCCTGAATCTTAAGGGCAGGTATAGGATCTTCTATTTAATGTCATGATATAGGAGAGAAGACATAGGTTTGGGGCACATATTGTCCTAAATTGGGATCTCAGTACTACCATTAATTCTCTGAAGACTTTAGATGCTACCTAATTTTTTATAGAGAGATAGATATTTTTAGTTGTAGGTGGACACAATGCCTTTATTTTATTTATTTATTTTTTATGTGGTGCTGAGGATCAAACCCAGTGCCTCACACATGCTAGGCAAGCGCTTTTCCACTGAGCTATAGCCCCAGCCCTACTACCTAATCTTTCTAAGTCTCTTTTCTCTGAGAAGTAGGAGTCTTACCTTTCAAGGTGGTTTAAAGGATTAGAGATCATATAGATGAAATACAGCCAACCCTCAGTACCTGATGGGGGATGGTTCTCTGGGACCTTCAAGGACACCAAAATCTCTAGATGCTCTGGTCCCTTTGATTGAATGGCATGTTATTTGCTTATGATCTAGTAACATCTTCTGATAGTTTAACTCATTTCTAGGCTACTTATAATACCTAATATGATATAAATGCTATGTAAATAGGTGTCAAACTGTATCATTTAGGAAATAATTACAAGAAAAAAGTTGACACATATTCGGTTCAAACGGGTTCCCCCAGCCCCCAATTATTTTCTACCTGAAGTTGGTTGAATCCTTGGATGCAGAACCCACAGATACAGAGTTGAATTTATATAAAACTTGCCAAACTCAGGAAAACACTCAATAAGTAGTGGTCATAACAGTAGTTATGAGAACCAGAGGGGAGTACTCTGATTGTAATAGACCCCAAATAAACTACCCATTGATTTAAGGTCTATTGGTCTCTGCTGTTGTGTGGCTTATAAAATTGCATGTCACAACCAGCCAGAAAAAGCAACTGGGTTATAGAAAATTACATCAACGACATCTCCTGAAGGTAACTTTCTAAAGCACCAGAGCTTCATGTGGTCAGTGTTCCTCCCCATTTAATTCCCCACTTTAACTCAGCAGAAGAGGTCATGTGCAACCCCAGGAAGGGAGAGGAACAGGAAAAGGATGGCTAGTGCCCTGCACACTCTGGGGTCACCTGCTTCCCATTCTTAGTGCATGGGAAATTAAGGGGTGGCCCTCACCTTTCATTGGCTGGGTTTAGAAATATGCTTACATCCTCTGAATTAATCATGTTTGCATTCATCTCTCAGTCAATACTGAAACAAAACTTCTAACTCTTATGGAGAAAGAGGCAAAGGAAGACGGTTCAGGTTGCCAAGAAAAAAAAAAAAAAGAAAAAAGAAAAAGTGATAGAAAATTCAGTCTTTAATTCTTCTTGTGTTTAACAGGGGGAGGGGGGGTTCATAGGTACTCACCCCTTTGTCAAAGGTGGCAAAAAACTTGATATAAGGCTGAAAGTGTTCAGCTGCCTCTTCAAAAGCCTTGTAATCTAGGAGAGAAAAAAAAAACAATCAAAAGAGACAAATATTTTCAAGAAGAACTGCAACTTCTATTTCTTCTTTTCAGTGCTTTGGTTGGCACCCAGGGCCTTTGTGTGCTAGGCAAGCACTCTACCACTGAGCTGCGGCCCCAATCCCACATTTCTTTTTAAATAATGTAGAGAGAGTACAAAGTCTTGAATCCTGATTGAATAATTATTTAACAGGTATTATTTAGATAGCTAGTTACTGAGTGCTATCTAAACCCATATTTTCTCCAATATGTTTGAATTGACTGGCACTCAATTGCCAAAGAAAAGGTCTCTTCACCATACTATAAAGAAGATTTTTGGATGGAAAGCAGGAAACAGGAAAGAGAGGGAAAAGTGAGATTAAAAAAAAAAAATGTAAAAGTCAAAAGAAAGTCCACACTTGAAGAGCTGTTAGTTATGCATTGACTAGACAGAGTACAGTTAGCTATATATAAATGAGCCCTGATAAAAAGGAAATTCACCTAAGTGATGTAATCTCAATCAAAAATGTCATCACACAAGGTATTTTAAACTTCTTAAAGCGGGAGTATAGGTTTCGGTTGAGTTTTAACTTTCTTTCCTTTTATTTTTATTATTTTTTAAAGTTTTCTTTTTTCTCCCTCCTATCATTTTTGAGAGAATTATTTAAATTTAATCAAGCCTCTGCTTGACTCTGGTCCTAAATTTGAGTCCAAACTGGTCAAGGTAGGCATGCATGCCCATATGATGTGGGGATGCTGTGCCCTGGTACAACGAGGCAGGTACTCGGTAAAGATACCCACACTGGAGTCTTAGATGTGTGGGTGATGGTAACGGCAGTGGCAGTGGTTGTTCCAAATAAATTTAATAATCCTGAGACTCCCTGAGTTTATGATTTATTCTTCACAAGATTAACTTTCTTCCATTTCATGGAATTCCATATCCTTTATCCATCAGGAGTGTAGCTTTTGATAGGATTCTGGGACCGTGCAGGATTTTTAAAGATCCTATCAAAAAATATTTTGAGAATAATGCTGGTTTAAGGGGGGATATGAAGATGAGTTTTTTTTTTTAAAAAAAAAAAAAAAAAAGACTGATCTTAAAAGCCCCAGGGAGGGCTATGGATGCTTTAAAGAATTGCGGTGCAGGGTGACAGCTGCTCTAATGGAGATGACAGCCGCATGCACAGGAGACGGGGCTGAAGATTTGCAAGAACACTGGTACTGATGATACGATCCAACCCCATCCCCCACAGTAAAGGGAAGTCAGGAAAGATGCCCTGCAGCCTGATAACTGGATTAGAGGTTTGGGTTCAGGGGGAGAGAACAGGTGAGGGCATTTGAAGAATGAGGAGACAGATAGGGAGGGCACCTTAAGAATCTCCTGTTCCCACTTCCCTAGGGTTCCCAGTGAGTCTCTCAAACTCAGACTCTGATGGAAAGGATTTACTGGTCCTGTGTCAGGAGCCTCTTCTCTTGGAGATCCAACGGGCTCTGGGATGAAGGATGGAGCAAGGTGACTCGCCAGGTTGGTGATTCAAACTGTGGTTGAACTTTTAGCACTTGTCTTCCAGAACACCTGGTCTTCTTGTGTGCTCTGTCCAGGGTCCAATAATCCTGAACATTCATCCCTCAACCTCTAGCTTACCGAAGACTTAGGGTTCCCTCATGTCCCCCTTCTCTCAGGGTTTTTTCACACTGGGATATTAGTATATCAGACTTGAGTAGCTGGGTGTGGCTAATTGCACCAGTTAGAAACCTTGAAGAGAGATGCTTGAGATAACATCTTTTGTCTTATAAAGAAGAATCAAACCATGTTTTGAGGCATGAAATACTCAAAAGGGTAGACGAATGCCATCTCAACATATTTTGGGAAACTTCTAGTTTGTTCACTGTTGAGAGCCACAGCCAAAGGGGCCCCAGCAAACTTCCAGCTGCCGGCTGATGATTGGCTCACAGCGGCCCCAGCAACATCTAGCTGATTGGCTCCTCCATGGAGCTGCTCATTGGGCTGTTTCCCTGCCCTTTCAGACCACGGAGCTGCTCATTGGGGGACTTCTTTGGCTCCGCTCACGCGACCCAGCCAATCGGCCTCAAGAGCAGGAGGATTGTGGGAGGTGGGGAGTTTGGTGTGGGTGAGAGGCTTGTGGGAAGCCGGTGGTGGCAGTTGGGCTCTGAGGGTTTTTTCCTGAGGAGCTGTTTTGTTTGTCGTGTGTAGTTCTAAAAATAAAGTTAGTTTCTTTTGACAAGTGGCTCCTGAATTGTGCCCAGCCAGACTGCGGCAGTTCACTAATGATGCAACTACAGCAACGAGAAGGTGTTAAGGCTTACACATAGTTCTTTCTGAGGATCTGGAGAATCTGTGACATTTGTTCACAGAAAAGCTCTGTCATATAAAGCTTTGCCTAGGAGTCTGAACTGCACATAAAATGAGAAGGTGCCTCCCTGGGCATGGTGGTGCACCCCTGTAATCCCAGCAACTTGGGAGGTTGATGCAGAAGGATCTCAAGTTCAAAGCCAGCCTCAGAAATTTAACAAGGTCCTAATCAACTTAGTGAGACCCTGTCTCAAAAAAATAAAAGTAAATTAAAAAAAGAAAGTGACTTAACATCCAAACCAATTAAACCCTCCTGTTTTAGCTTTTGGTAAAGAAGCAGGTTCAGAACCCCCGCTTGCTCTGTATCACAGTGATGCAAACTAACTCTCCAAGGAGAATCTTAAGAGTTTATCAGCAAAGACATGAATTAAAAACTAAATTGTGAACTGTGCTCACTTTGGAAAAATTTTGGAGGATAATCATTGACTTTGAAAAACACTGAATCTTGCAGAGCATTTTACTGAACTTAATTAAAAATATGCCCATGTGAAACATATAATGTACTGAAAATGTTTAGCAATACTGAAGTAATAATTCCACTTAAAAAAGGAAATAAAAAATGGCCTACTAGTAGTTTTATTATTTAGATTTTAAGAATGATTATAAAGACCAGGAAAATAGTATCTATAAATTCCTAAGAAAAAGCTTTATTATTATTTCAAAATATACAATATGATGTAAAAGGATTCCAATCAAATCATCACAAGAAATATGAACATTATATTTGTCAATTAAAAGCAGAGTCATAGCTGTCAAATTGAATGGATGCTCTGAGATTGAATTATTATTATTAATTATTAATGATCTGAACTATGACCAAAGGCAAGAAAGAATTTTCATCAGTTAAAGAAAAAGCAATGAATGCTGTCCAGTCATTGGCCACCATTTATATGTGTGAGCAAATCTCTTATCAGTGGTGACTATCAAGAATTTGAAGAGCTCTTCACTAAAAACCTTGGTCAGGAGTTACATGCTGCTACTTCAAGCATAATGCTTGATATCAAAAGGCTTCATGCTTGGAAACAAGCTCAAGATTCTTATTCAAATTCTAAAAATTACTTTATCTGAAAAATTTTTACAGTGTGATATGGTGATGTGTTTCCTATTTTACCTTCTACCATTATTATATAAAATAAAGAAAGTAAACTCCTTTTTTTTTTTTTACTAAGCCCCAATCCCTTCCAGTTTACCCTCATTCTGTGCTTTTAAGCATTATCATATTTTTGGTATGCCATGACCTTGGAGTCTCAAAAGTATAACCCAGTAGTTCTAGTAACTCTAAAGTTCTGGAATTAGAATCATGGTTCCACCATCTACTGGCTGCATGATCCTGGTTGAGTTCATTGACTCTTTATGCTCCACCCCTTCCTCATTATTAAAATGCAGATACAGTGATAACTACCTCACCAACTTATGGTGATGATGAAATTCTCCGTATGAAGCTCCTAGCTCAGGCCCTGGACTAGGATAGGTGTTAATTAAATGGAGCTATTAGGATTATTAGCTCAGAGGAAGAAAGGTAGGAAAGGTGCTCCTCATGCTTAGCTTTACCTTTGACCTTACCAGCCACCTGAGCTCAATGGACAAGGAGAGAAACATAGGGTGGAAACGATGAAGAGGGAAGGACCGAACAGCAAATGGGAAAGAGAAGGAAATTATACAAAGAGGAGAAAGTAGAAGGGGACGGGAGAAGCTTCTTGGAGCAGTCAGTGCCCAAAGGACTGGGGTGAAATTCTCTGGCTAGCACTGTCCCTGAATGCATCCCTTTTGAGCCCTGGGAATGGAGGTTTTAATGAAGCGAGTGAGAAGAGGGTGAAGTTGGGGCATGGAAGAGAGAAAACAGGTGGGTTGTTGTTGATGAGGTGTCTGAGGGTGCCAGTGGGCAGACTGAGTAAAGACACAGCTTTGCAAATAATTTTAAAATATTTGGAGGTTTCCAGAAATAGTCAGAAGCAGACCATATTTGCACCTCCTACTTGTACTAGGCTACCAAATTCTCTCATCCTTATCCCCACCTGCTCTCAATTTTCCTCTCTCCAAGGCTGAGACACAAGGAGAAGGCTCAGTTCATTGGGTCCAGACTGCCAAAGCAATTTTTATTAAAAAAAAATGCACTCAATAGTTGCCCTTTCTGCCTTTCTGGTCCCTTCCTCCTGGTCTGCCTGACTCCCACCCACCAACATCTCAACCTTGAATGGGCTGTGGTGATGCTCTGCTCAGTTCCTGTGCCCACCCCAAACCTGGCCACAAAGCCTTCAGAAGGAATATGCCCAAGGGTGTGGTGGCACTGGATCTGGCAGCCTGGTCATCAGCTGTGGGTTTGACCAGCAGTTTCCACAGTCGGTAGCAGCTGCTAAGCCCATCCCCATCCAAATTTTCCTCTAATTCTTTCTCAGTTGACTGAGAAGCTCTCCAACTGGTGACCACAAGAACTACCAGCATCAGGGAGATGACATACGGTGTGTCCCAATTTAGAGGAGAATCCAACTGAAAGGTGGATGGGTAGGAAAGTGGAGGACAGGGGCTTTCTCCTTGCGGAGAGAAAGGCCAGAGATCATGGCCAGAGAACATGGCCCTACCTAAACGTTCTTCCCCTGCACAGGGAAGAGGAGGGATCCTCACCACTATCCTGCCCAGCAAAAGAGATGCTGAAGACGCATCCTCCATTAAGAGAATCTAACATCCTGGCTGGGAAGCTGGCCTTTAGACTCGCAGGCAGGGGTGGACGGAACTTACATTCTGAGTCTTCACTCTTGAAAAAGCCAAGGAGTTTGATCTGGTCCTCGAGGCGTTCGAAGGCCTGGACTTCCAGCTTGGTATTGATGATCTCCACCGGGTCTTCGATCACCTGAGATGCCACACACACACACACACACACACACACACACACACACACAATGAGATGATCGTTCTGGGGGCCATTCTTTTCCTATTGCCACTTTTAAAAATATATATATATTTAACAGTAAATTGACAAATTGTGATTGTATATATGTGTGGAGTATGAAATGATGTTATGAATGACGGATATGATGCCAAATAATTAAATCAAGCTAATTAAAATAAGCACCACCTCATATGTTTGTCTCATCCCAAAAAGTGACGAGAACATTTGAAATTTAGTGATTTTTTAAATGTACAACCTGTTCCTATTTACTGTACTTGCCATGCTATGCAACGCATCTCACAGGGAAAAAAAAATCTTACTCCTTCTGTCTGATCAAGGCTTGGCCCCATTTGATCATCTTCCCATTCCCCGCCCCCACTGGAGTCTCTGGCACCATTAGGCTACTCTCTGCTTCTTTTTCGTTCAATGGCTTTCAGCTCCACATATAAGCAAGAACATGCAATATTTGTCTCTGGGGGTCTGGCTTCTTTCACTCAGCTTAATGGTCTCCAGTTCCATCCATATTGTTGCAAATAACAAATTCTCTTTTTCTAAAGCTAGATAGTACTTTATTGTGTAGAGGCACTACATTTTCTTTATCTATTCATGAATTGACGGACACTTGGGTTCCTGCCATCACTTCACTTGTCCCTTATTGATTCATGAACGGACATGTGGCCTATTTCTGGCCCAACGAGGCTCTGGGAAAGTTTGGGATTCTTAAGGGAACAATGAGAAGCCAGAGTTGGGGTTTTTCTCTCATGGATATGAATGAGGAAACATCAGCTCCTGCTTCCGGCCACCTTATAATTAACTTGAGAATAGTCAGCTGGGGACCAAGGCCAGATTCTGAAAGCAGAATTATCTGTGATTTACAGAGCTAGAACCTCGACTGGATAAAGTCTGCCCTAACTCTGACTTTCTACCTATGTTGGTCAATCACATGGCTTATTGTTTGAAGCAGGTAGAGACTCATTTGCAAAGCCCCATCCTCATTGATAAAGCTGCAGGGGCAAGGGACACCATAGTGGTCCAGAGTTATTATTATGCTATTTCTCTCAACTTTTTCAGGGCTTATAGGTGTGACATCAAGATGGCAGAGAGAGAACAGGTCAGAATTGAGTTGCAGACTGTGGACGGGAAGCAATAAACCACGGGATGCCATCTGGTAGACCAGGAATGATCAGTATGGACAGAGGTTCAACGGTAGGTCCTTTATCTTGCGGAATTTGTGTTCCAAAGCATTTAGCTCCACGGCTGGTATGGAAAATGTGAGTTTATCTATGAGTAAAATATTTTTATAGCTTTTGCTCCGGTTTCTCTGAGCTTATGGATCTGAGGTTGTAGTACCTCTTCTGCTGGGAGTGAGTGTGATTTTGGGGGGCTCTTGAGTGCTCCCTGCCTCTCCTTGATGCTGTTCTGAGGAAACTTGGGACAGCTCAGCCTTTTGGTCCCTCCTCTCTCTTCCAGTGACAGGTTTCCCACTCTCTCCCATAATCCCCAGCTCCTCCTCAGCAGCACTGGAGCCCAGCTGAGGGAATTTCAGTGGACGTCAATGTCTACTGGTAAGAAAACCCTTGTGTGACTACTGCATGGTCCCCATCTGTGACCCTTTCATCACAGATTTAGGGGCCAGATCCCAGGAAAAGTAGTTAGCACGGGGATCGAATTGTTCCTTAGTTTTTTTTTGTGAAGCCTGAGAAACCTGTCTTCTCACCATCTCCTGTTCTTCCATGTGCCTTTACCTCCCTCCATGCAAGACCACTGTGCATAAATGCTCACATCCAAAAGAAACTCCACCAAGACATCAGCTGCAAACTCGCCATCAAACTCAATTGTGCGATCCCCCTTGAGAATGTACAGGCTTCCCTCTTCATTGAAACCTGGAAGATACAAAGAGGTCCAAGAATAAGGTCGTTCTGATGCAGGAAGAGTCACCACATTGGCCCTGAGTGGCAGCAGGATTGGGATTAGTGGAAAATAGCCTTAACCCAAGGACAGGTCCTCTCAAAACAACCCATCTAAAGGGCTCTCAAAGTGGGCATAGTTTGAAATAGCCAAGAACGAACAATTGCATCTGTATTTTAACTTAAAAGAAAAAATCTATTCTCTATCCTACCACCATTTTTTAAAAACAAAACCAAACAAAAAACCACTGCTGGTCCCACATCATTCTCCTTATTGGAAAAATTTAACACACTACCCACCTCGCTCCTTAGCCTAGTGTTCAAGTCCCTCTGCCCCTGGGACAACCCTATGTCTTCCACCCTCCCTTGGCTACACCCTCTCCTTTGAGACCTGCTCTCTGGCCACTCTTATGGTTCCCTTTGCTTCCTGCCCACATGCTGAAATGACAGGCTGTGGAAAGGAAGAGTCCCAGAGCAGGGTTCTGGACATTTAGGTTCTCCTTGCTCCCAAGCCTGGGGTGACCTCCACGGGGCCACCCTCCACCCTGTCTTCATTAGCTCCTTCAGGTCTGAGCTGAGGACTCATTTTTTTTTTTTTCCTGAGAACACCACTGCGATCTCACAGGGCTCATGCCATTATTGATCTTCCCTCAGCTCCATTTGCAGGTACTCACTTTAACAGGTTCTCTGAGGATAGGGTCATTGTCTTCTTGGTGTCGTAGCGATTTGCACAGAGCTATACACATTGATCGGTACTCCATAAATGCATGTGGACAGCCTGCATTTCTATTCTAACTGAAAGGCACGTCTTCCTTGCTCCACTGATAGATGAAAGCCAAGACGGCTCTACATCTTCTTTGCTACCCTCCAGTGCCCTTGGTGTACTGTTGTGTACTTCAACAAATGCTTGTTGAAAAACTGCATTTCCAGCCCCTCAGTGATGGTAAGTAGGTGAGGCTGGTATTTATTCCAATGGCAGAGCATCCCTAACTCCTTACATTAATTTTTTTCCAAATTCTCTATTAGTTGGAGAATGCTTTCTCCAAATGAGCTCTTCTGCCAAACCTCCAGGGGCAGGAAGACTGGATTGCTGAGGAACCCTTGGCATATCAGAGAGCGTTGTTCATCAATAAAAAGGAGCAATGTGCTAGGTATCCTTGAGACTGGCAATAGCTGATCTTGAAAGGGGCTACAGGGAACATCAGCCAGCGTCCTGCTGATGTTGTGTTTGAAAGAATGTCCAGTAAATTTAGCTAGAAGAAAATGCTAGTGTTCTAGCAATCTACAAATGTAGTTAGAACAAGCTGGGCAAGAGTGCATAAGAATAGAACAGCAAAAGACATGAAGGGGCTTGAAAGGTCTAAGTAAACTTTTTGTCCTGAGCAGAACCAGTTACCAAAGACCGGACTACGGCCAATGGAAGAGTGGTTGAGGATAAAAGGGCTCATTAACAAAGTGTGACCACATCCTGTGGACCCCAAGGATCAAACCATCAGAAGAAACCTCCTGCAATTCCCCCAAGGCGAGCTTGTTTTTAAATTTTGTATTTATTATTTATAGAGTTATTACAGTGCTGGGGATTAAAACCAGAGCCTTATGCATGCTAGGCAAGTGTTCTACCTCTCACTACCCCTCAGCCCTTCCTCGCTGAGCCTAGAAAACAGTTTACTTAGACAGACCAAGCCCTATCACAACTTTTGCTGTTTTTTTTTTTTTTTACTTACTAACTCTTGCCCATCTTGTTCTAACTGAATTTATAGATTGCTAGAATACGAGCAGTTTCTTCTAGCTAAATCTACCAATAATTCTCCCAAATGCAACATACTTATTAAAACAATGGCTAGGAGACAACTAGGACTCAGTCGCTACCAGGGGAAGAGGCAGAATTCATAAAATTGATTTTGATTCTAGGAAAACAGTTCAATGTATTTTGCTCCTATACTCAAGGAGAAAAAAAAAAACTATTCCTTAATATTTTTCCAGGGAAAGAGATATCCTAGGCATTCTTCATAAGTCATTATCATTTTCTAGGCATGAGTTCTTCCTTGTGTCTGACCTAAGTAGTTTCCCATAATTTAAGTCTTTTCTAGAAAATAAAATAGAAAAAAAAATTGTTTTTTTGTAATTCTCCAGGATAACGAACTTTCATGTACCTGAACCACCACTAAGCTATTTTTTTTTTCTTTCTGTGCTTACTACTCCAAATCCAATTAACCTTTCTTCAAAGGTCCTGTTTTATAACCTCCTGCTATTTTTTTTTAATAGCCATTCTTCACTGGTCATGCAGAAAATGCCAAATGGGCAGTACATGTGTGTGTGGCTGTTTGGAAACGAGAGGAGTTACCTATATCCTCTCTCCTTGGGATTGTAGAGTGAGAATCTTAAAGGGCACTTGCACTTAAGCATGACATATTGACATGAGAGATTATAGCTCCCACCTTGTAGTCACTTAACCGTACCTCCCCTAAATCCTCCTCCTCATCCTTGGTGATAATGTCCAGCTGGGGCTTGTCCTTAAATTTAGAAACCCCTGGGGCCCTGGAGTCACAGCCATCAATAGTATCTTTTGCTGGCTGCTTTAGCCAAGAGGCAAGAAAATAGTAGCGATGGAATAAGAGAGCTGTAGCTTTCTCCAAGAGAGGGTGGAGAAGCCTTCAGCTGTTTTAGGAGCTAGAAATAAAGGCTGGAGTCTTTAGAGTCAGTTTCTAAACCAGAAACCTTCTGTTAAACTGATAACAAAGATGCATTCAATGATTAATATGATGAGATTTAGTTTAGGCATAGATTTCCATGAGTTATGCAAGATCATTTTACATGTATTTAAAAATAGTCCAAGTTAGCATGTAAGGATAAATGCAACTATACTTTTTTTTTAATAGAATACACCTTTGTCTCTTCCTCATATATCTCAAAAATCACACTTACCCAGTTTCTTGGCAAGCTTGGCTTCTTTCTTGGCATCCACCATCACAAAGCCTATATCCTTATGTTCCAGGACCTGGGCCACAAGCTAAGGGACAAATAAGAGGATAAGTGGGCTAAGGGAAGAGAGACGGTAGAAAATACCCCAGGATAATACTTCAACATGTTGACAGGAGGGTTCTCCTCCAGACTTCTGCTATTCGGACCTATTTGAGCAGCGAAGGGACTCGATACTTGTCCCCGGGGAGGATGAGTCCGCAAAATGTTGAGAATCAAAGGCAGAAAATGAGAGGAACAGACCTATGATATAAGATTTGGGAGACTGTAACCACTGTCAGATACCCTTTTGTGTCATCAAGGTAGATACATTTTGAATTGGAAGAGAGGAGAATTAGAAAGGAAACAGAGTAACTGTACCCCCATGGATATCTGTTAAGGGGCCCTGAGCCCTTCCCCAGCTGCCAAATGAACCCAGGCAGGGGGATCATCAGCCCCAAAGATGAGGAGGTACA
Organism: Urocitellus parryii; assembly: GCF_045843805.1. Lineage (NCBI taxonomy): Eukaryota > Metazoa > Chordata > Mammalia > Rodentia > Sciuridae > Urocitellus > Urocitellus parryii. Next base: position 108,033,132 of record NC_135541.1, read on the forward strand.
GCAATGAACTAGATGGACAGGTGGCTGGAAACTGCTCTGGGTAGACACCAGCACAGAAGACGACACCAAGTGCAGGACTGGCATAGAGTTAATCTTCCTGAACCATAGACATAAGTATTGTGGGAGATCAACTGACCAAGATCTAATTCTTGGCATCTAACTAAAATGGGGGTAGAATTGAGGTGAAGTTACCAGAGAGATCATGAAATACCAATACTATTTTCTTTTTGTGGTGGTGTTGGGAATTGAACCCAGGATCATGCGCATGACAGGCAAGTGCTGTACTACTGAGCTTCACCCTCCCCTCCCCCCGCCCCCGCAGGTCTTGACACTACTTTTTTAAAGGTAAGCTTAAAAAAAAGTCATTGATTAATATGCAATTGTAAGAAATAATGCAAAGAAATCTCTCATTCATTTTATCCAGTTTTCCCCTATAGTAAGATCTTATGAAACTGAGGTACAATCACACAACCTGGATTGAACATGGTTACAGTGAAGATATAGAACATTTCCATCACCATAAGGACCTCTCTGTTGTCCTTCATAGTCATATCCACTGGCCCCTGCCCCATCTCCTGTTTAGCCCCTGGAAACCACTAATTAATCTGTTCTGCTCTTCTATAATTTTGTCATTTTCAAGAATGTTATGTAAATGAAATCGTAGAATACCTAAAGAGATTGTCTTCTTTCACTCAGCGTAGTTATCTAGAGGTTCGTATTGCTGCATGTATCAACAAGTTGTTGAGGAGAAATCCATGGTGTATGGGAACATTGTGTTTAACCATTCACCCACGGAAGCTAGTCTGCATTTTTTCCAGTTATTGACTATTATTATATCGAAGAGAGTTGATATAAATATTTGTGTAAAGGTTTTTGAGTTAAATATTAGTTTTAAGTTCTCTGGGATAAATGACTAGGAGTAGATAGCCTGCGTTACATGGTGGTTTCACGTCTAGTTTTTACTGGAACTCTCAGATCGCTTTCTGGAGTGCTATTCTCATGAGCAATGCGTGAGTGATTCAGCTCCACATCCTTGGTAGCAGTTGGCGGTGTCACTATTTGTTTTATATTAGTCATTCTGATATGTGTGTAGTGATATTTCGTTGTGGTTTTAATTTGCATTTTTCTAATAGCTTATGATTTTGAACATTTTTCTCCAATATGCTTATTCACCTTATGTATGCTGTCTTCTCTGAAATACCTGATCATGTGTTTTGCCCATTTTTGAATTGGTTTGTTTTTGGGCTTGCTTTTAGGGTTCTTAAATATTTGCTCTTTTTTTTTTTCCTGATAGGTGGTTTATCAATATCTTCTCCCACTTGTCTTTTTATCTTCTTCACCAGGATCTTTCACAGAAAGGCTTCAATTCTGCTGCATTTTGATCTATCTATGTTTCCACTTATAAGTTGGGCTTTGGGTGTTCTTGTCTTCTCCGCATATTAACCCTGGGGTGACAACTCACTCTCTATGTCCCTCTGCTCTGTGACTGCTCTTTCATTTCCCGTTTCATTCCCACGTCTTCTTTCACTGAGCCTGGCACCTCCTCCCTGGAGTTTCCTCTCCTGAGTTTCCTTAGGTCTTTCCTTACCTCTCTGTGCTTCCTTCCCTCACCTTCTCACCTGATCCCCACTCCTTTTCCTTATCTCTGGCTCCTAACCATTCCTTTCTCTCTAAGGTTAAGGTTGCATGACAGGGTGCAGAGAAGCACTCTGAAGAGCACCCTCCTGAAAGTGGAGGGAGGGATGGAGGGGCAGAGAACAAACGACATCCCTGCCCCTCATGTAGTTTTCTCTTCTGTCTTGGGTTTTGGCTGGGACCCTAGAAGCTTAGTATGAAAGGGCTCATGTCAGTCTCTTGCAGTGCCTAAACAGGTGCATTCTTTGTAAAGTCCCTGGGCTCTGTAGACTGCTGCATTGAATCTATCAAAGTTATTTTAATGGCTGATTTTCAATGTAAGTCACTCTGTCCTATTTAGTGCTGGAAGAAATCTCAACTTAAATATTCCTTTGTCTATCATTCAAAGCCTCTAATGATGAGACTTAAAGGCCTTCTGATATGGTAGGTTTCCTGTTTCCAGAGCATGAGCCTCTGACAGTGGTTCTTAAACTTCAGTGTGCATAAGAATCAGCTGGGGAACTGGTTAATAGGGGTTCCTGGGCCTTAGCACCAGAGAGTAAAGAACAGAGCTGGGCTGAGGTTCAGGAATTCACATTTATATCAACCACACTACCACACCCCAAGATTCTGATGCATCAGATCTTCAAACCACACTTGGAAAACATTTTTAACCTTGTTGGTTCATCCAAAAGTGATATGACATAGTGCTCTTTTATGTCACTGTACGAGTCCATGTTGGCTCCTTTGGCCTCTCTACTTTTGGTGCAGGAGATGAGTGGTACTAATAGGAAGAATGACATCCAAGAAGGAAAATAAATTAACTCTAAGAATACAACAAGGAATTGAACTCAGACTTCCCCTAGGTCCATGCTATCCACATTTTGTTTATTTTTAGGTAAATACAAATGTGTCTCTCTTAGGCATGCAGAACATGGTCTTCTAGTTACCGTGTTGATACTTCATGTGACTTCTGAGGCTATATGAGTAAGAGGTGCTATCTCAGATTAACTCAGTTCAGTTTTCCTGATTTCCTGGCAAACTAAGCCTGGCCAAACACTGTCCTGTGCTGTATAGATAGACAGAACAGACAATTAGAGATAGCCAGCAGGCCACATCAGCCGAGTCCTGCCCACCTCTTCCTCAGCACCCTGATGCACATACCATCTAGTGCCTCTGGTCACTCTCATCTCCCACCCTTACTAGGCCCAAAGCCTGTTCATTTGAGCTCATCACTGCCATCAGCCCTTGCAGCACCCTTCTTGGGCCTGAATTCAGTGTGGCCAGGGCTGGCAGCAACTGTAAAGTGCCTTGAGACTGGGTATAGAGAGTGGCTATGGTGAAAACCTGGGGCCTTCTGGATCCCTCAGGACCAGGGTCCCCTGTTGGACTGTTTGTCTCTCACACTGGGCTTGACCTTGTCTCCACCCTACTCCAGCCATAAGTCTCCAGCTTACTTCTCTCCTGCAATCCAGTCTCACCACACTCAGGTGACTGCCAACCCTGGCCACCCTTGGCTGCAAAGCTCAACTCTAAGCTCATCTTTCACCTCATTCTCTTTTCTGGAATTTCAATATCCCATCACAGGGACAGCACTTGGGTACCCAGTTTGTAATCGTTAGAGTTGGGTGGAAGTCTCTTCTGAATTGTGACTCTTTCCTCCCTGGGAGAGAGAGTCTGCTGTGTGCTTCTTTTATATCTTGCACAGTTTTCTGGAGACACTCAGCACACTTGTGGATAAATGGATGAGTGGAGCTGAGTGCTTCACAAGTTCAAAGGGCTTGTCAGCTAAAGGGGCAAGAAGCAATTTTTCACCAGAAACCATGACTAAGAGTTACTCTTTGAGTATGAGGAGAAGCAAAGGTACAGTCAATGTTTCCTAAATGCCCAGAAACCTGGAATACTCTCCAGTCATGATTGCAGTTTTCTTGGGTTAATTTGCAACTATTCGTCTGCTGGTTTTGTTTTTTGGCCTGTTGGTTACTTCTCAGTTTTACCTGATGGATCCAACCTAGAAAATGGGCTTGTCTACTGGTTGATAATGTGAAACACCTGAGCATTGGTACTGTGTTCAGTCCTTCCAAAAACATGAAGATTTGCTTTAACAATCCATAATTTTTTTAAGTACAAAAATGACTTTTCATAAAGTTCTGCATAAATAACATGCATCACAATAGTGAAGAAGGGGATGTTTGCAGTATATCCTTACTCCCTTATATTGTATTCTGTAAGTATTTATTGCTCCTCTGTAATGATGAGATCCAAGTAAATGTCATCTTTAAATGAATACCCCATGGGTCCCAGTGGTTAATAACACAGAACTTGGCATCAGAGACCTGAATTCTTTACTTGGTCAGAAGCCTTTGCTGTGACTCCACTGTCAATTTTGGACAATGGCAATATCTATTTCATAGGACTCTTTTGAAGACAAACGGAGATAATGCAGGTGAAGTTCTTGACACTCATCTTAACAATGCAGTAAGTTCTCAATGGATGCTACATTTCCTTCTAAATATTATGGCAACTGGATAAGGTTCTGGATCTTGTGCTAATTCAAAACTACCAAAGTCTAAATTATCAGAATGGAAAGAGAGTCACACTCATCAACTGGGGACCCACTATGTTCCAGGGAGTTTACAAAACAAAAATGTGTAAGGTGTAAGACACATGTCAGTTGTGAGGATCTTGTGATTTAACAAGGGATGAAGGTAAGGCATGAGGTCAGAAAATAAGGGATACGGAGATAAGGAGGTCAAATCACACAGGGTCTAGAGGGCTGTGATAAGTATTGTGGATTTGATTTCCACGCTCTCAGGGTGGATCTAAAATCCCCCCAAAGGTCCTGCCTGGTGGAGCTGACCACTGCACCAGCCTCGTTGGGAGCAGGGGACACTCTCTATCTTACTTAATACACTCTTCTGCAGCTCCTCAAAATTGGAGCTCTTTCCTGCTTCTAGTCTTTGCATGGGATCACCTCATTCAGCTTTGCTCCCAAGCCCTAGGTCTGGTCACAGGCTCAGCTGCCCAAATTCATATTAAGTCACAAAAACACACTCTGCTTTAACATACGCCCTTCGCTCTTATCTAGAGGACTTCTGCACTACCACCCGGGCCCCGCCATTTCTTCAATTCCAGCCATCCTTGAAATCCACAGATAAGCCTCAGTTCCCCAAAAGGCATTCCCTGACTCCCATCTTCAATCGGGTGCTCTTTTTAGCCCTAACGGTGTCACTCTGGCCTTTCCCCCTGCAGCTCTTTCTCAGTTTGTAAGTACCCATTCGTTCATTGCCGTGATGGCCTATCAACTGTCCATGTTGAAGCCTAGTGAGCTGTATATCTGTGTCTGTCTTTCTCTCCATGCTCTCTCTAGCACTTAGGATAGTATTGGAATGGAGCACATTAAAAAAACAAATAGTCATGAATGAATGAATGAATGAATGAATGAAAGGGGAAGTTTCATGGAAGGGCTGAGGCCAGTAAGATCTTGAGAGAAGAATGGGTGGCTGGGCAGAGGAGAGCAGCACAGGCATCCCAGGAAGAAGAAAGGACATAAGCAAAGGTTTGGAGATGGGACTGTGCAGGGGGCTGTAGGAGATCAGGCTGATTGACTCAGGTGGAGCAACTCAACTTTAGCAGAATATATTTGGGGGAACTGAAAGGAGTCCTGTGTTTAAGACATATTGGAAAAAAGCATGAGGACCCTGAATATTAAGGACTGGGAATTCTGATTGGGGAGTTGTCTGATTGAAAGAACCATATAACTCATTTGAAGGTGAATCTGAGGGCACAGACCAGACAGAGAGAAAGGGGAGAGGGAAGGAAGGTGGTCAGTTGGGAGGAGGATGCGATGATCTGACCAGGAGACGGCCCTGGTCTCAGACGAAGGCAGAGGCATGAGGAGAAGTAACTGGAGCAGGTGACGCTGTCGGTCAGACCTGATGGCTCCGCCTTGGCTTTGGAGAGAGAAAGGGATCTAGAACCAAGGGGAGGAGAAGGCAAGATGATGTCAGGGCCTCTAACCAGGGAATGGAGTCAAGGACAAACAGTGACAATTCGGATGCAGTGAGTTCGTGGTCACAGAGGTCCAGCCAAGAGCTGGGGGTGTCAGCTAGGAAGGGAGGGAGGCCCCAAACAGATCTGTGGAAGTCAGAGCTGGAGGCATGAGGCCGGCGACGTCTTTGGAAGGCAAGTGCATGAGAAAGCCACAGGATCGAGGGCCTGCCATCTTGAAGGCCAACACACACGAAGAAGAGCCTGCCCGGGAGCAAGAGAGGAGCTTTGGGGAAGCTGGAGGAGGCAGGGATCACTGTGCCCCCATGACTCCAACGTCACGAAGGAGCCAGTAGTCGTGTCACATGTCAGGCCGACCAGGAGGCATGGGACCCCCCATGAGGTGACTCCTTTCAGGACTGGTAAGTCATGGGTGACCTTGTAGAGAAGGGCTGGGACCAAAGCCAAAGCACAGGGAGCTAAGCAGTCAAGTGGGTGGCAAGGACAGGCTAGAGCAGGTGTGGGTCACTTGTTCAAGAAGTCTGCCCAGGAAGGGAGGGGGGAACACACATGGCTCCCTGTGCTGCCCGACTGTCCCCTGGACCTCAGAGGACAGCACATCCAATATGCCCATGTCTTCCAAGTCCAGTCCCTTCATGGAATTTATCAGCCCTAATCCGGGGAGAGGGAGAATGAATCCAGGGAGGAAGAAAGTGACATTTGTACCACTTGCCAAGATTGGCCTTTGTAGAAAAGACTAATTTCCCTCCTGATTAGAGGGGAGGTGAGAGAGGGATGGAGCTGCAAAGAAAGAGGAGGACGTCCCTTACTCCAGGCAGGTGGGTGGGGATTACTTTCTATAGAGGCAAGAATCTGAAAATAAAAATAAAAAATCAAGAACTGAGATGCCTGAGGGGGAAATATCACAGATCTCTGCTCCAAGTGAATGTCCCCCAGGCCAGTCATTAAAAATACTCTGGCTGCCATCCTGCTCTTTCCACGGAAGCCAAGAGCCAAATGGCTGTTTTTACCCACTGTCCCTGATACCATCTGGCAACATGTCAAACTTTTCAACAACTGTGTGCCCTCCTCTGAAACCAGAGAGCTGACGTTTATCTCCGGTAATCTCCTGTCACTGGCGGCTGCCCTCACATTGGACCTGGGCTATGTATAGCTGGCTGGGCAGTTGGCACGTGATGGGTCCAGAAGGAGTCTGGTTGAGGGAAGACAGCAGCTATTTTATGAGAATCAAGACTATAGAGGTTTCTCAGGGATGGAATAAGTGGTCCCTCAAAGAGCTTTTGGGGAGGGGGAGGATGTGGCTTGTTTTTATTAGCACTTTTGGGACCATCACCTTGACCTACACCTAGGGAGGGACCCGAGTGCTTATGCTGTGTGCTTATGGCACCCACCAGACTGAGAGGCAGTAAAACAGCCACAATGAAAATAGAATTTGTTAGGTGTTCACTGTGCCAGCAACTGCCCTGACTACCTTCCATGAATTATCTTTTTGAAGTTTCACAAAATTCTCCTGTGGTAGAGGTTTGCAGTTGAGGAAATAGAGGCACAGAGCTTAATCAACATGCTCCAGACCCACAGAGCCCTCACCCACCCTGGGATTTCAACCTGGACACTAGCCCCAGAGCCCAGGCTTTTGACTGTGACATCTACTCTGTGTGAGGTCCTCCAAGGCACCTGACCCAAACCCTGCCTCTCCTGTGTATCAGCTGTGAGACTGAAAAGGTTACAACTTCTCTGGCCTTCAATTTTCTAAAAAGAAAGAAAGAAAGAAAGAGAGAGAGAGAAAGAGAGGAAGGAAGGAAGGAAGGAAGGAAGGAAGGAAGGAAGGAAGGAAGGAAGGAAGGAAGGGAGGGAGGGAGGGAGGGAGGGAGGGAGGGAGGAAGAGAGAAAGAAAAAAGAGAGAAAGAAAGAGAAAGAAAGAAAGAAAGGGAGGGAGGGAGGGAGGGAGGGAGAGAGAAAGAGAGAAAGAAAAAAGAGAGAAAGAAAGAGAGAAAGAAGAAAGAAAGAAAGAAAGAAAGAAAGAAAGAAAGAAAGAAAGAAAGAAAGAAAGAAAGAAAGAAAGAAAGAAAGAAATCTAATGCTTGCAGGAGTAACACGTATGCCAGTGTTTAATGAACGTTTATTCCCTATAAATTCATTACAGGGCCGATCCCATTTTGCTAAGCCTATGGTTCTCAAACACAAGTGAGTGCACATCAGCATTTCCAGGAAGGAAGGCTGATAACAACCCGGAGTGGTCTACCCCGGAGGTCTGATCCAGCAGGTCTTGGACAAAACCCAAGTTGAATGCATTTCTGACCAGGTCCCAGGTATTGGATGCACCTGGCCCTGGGAACATAGGCGAAGAACCTCGGCTCTACTGTCTCAACATGCAATCATAACCTTTGATTGTGTAGCAGTTTGTGATGTCCAAATGGACAGACTGTCCCTGGGACCAGGGGTTTTGTTTGGGTTTTTAATTTTATACTAACAATACTGTTGCATGGGATTTAAAAAAAAATTAATCTGATCCCCAAGACTATCAAAAATGAAACCACAAAACACCTAAGATAATATTTTATCTTAGGACTGGGGGTATAGCCCGGTGATAGAGCATTTGCCTATCATGAGCAAGGCCCTGGGATCCATCCTCAGTACTGCAAAGACATAAAATAAATAAAATTTAAAGATTGATTTGACAGACATGGGGCTAGTCCATGTCCTTTTCCAATTTTTCTCAGCAGAGGTCTATGCTCAAAAGCCTTTTAAAATGAAGTCCTGCAGCTTGAATCCCAACATGCCCAGGAAATGCCCTCTCCCACGCAGGATTTAGTAACTTTCTGGAGGCAGAGAGAACTCATCCCTTTTTAGATTAAGCTTTCATAGTTGGTGTCTTTGTTAAAAGGGAGGTGGGGTGGATTCTTTATGGAGAGATCGCCTAAATGTTAAAATAATGGCCAGATGAAGGAAACCTTGACTTTTCTCTCCCATTGTGCACATTAATAAAGCAGACGAGGGGCCTGTTACTGCTTGGCTGAATTTTACAAAATGTCTGCTGGTGTTCATTTTGATAGCATCTGCTAACGCCAGCAGACATCATGGATAACTAACGTGCACAGAGAGCTGTAGGATTCAGGGGCTCAAACATCCATGATGAGTTCAAGATCAGCCCTCCACTGAGCCCCAAGCCTGTGACGTCACTTTACACATGCCAAACACCTCTTATCATCATAAGATGTCCTAGGAGGAAGGAACATATTGTGGTTTATATTTTGCAAAACAAACCAAACAAGAACAAACACAGTCTCGGGGAGTTACGTGACCTGCCTGCAGCCACACAGCCAGCACAAAGACTCAAACCAAGGAGGGTCTGAACCTTCAAGCCTGGGCTTCCTACACTGCTTGGTGCTGTCAGTGGTTGTTGATTTATGTGTTGTAATCACTTTTTCCTGAATTCAGGGAAAGATCTCATTTCCTTCATAGAGAAATTGGGGGGGTTTTGGTCACGCTCACCGATGGTTTGATATCCTGAGCCAGAGTGTGTGTGTGTGTGTCAGTGTGAGGCAGAGGCAGGTGAGCGTGTAAGGGCCGACCTGTTGGCTCCCTTGGCCCACCCAGCACACAGCAGATGGGGAGGAGAGGCCTGCCTGGCTTGGGGTACTCGGCAGCAGGAGGGAGCTCCTGGAACCAGGCACCTCGGGCACACAGAAGCGGCCCTGGCTTCCCTACCCACAGCACTGCAAGATGGCACACTGGCCATCTTCCCATGTGGCTGTCCAAACAGAAACTGCTATCTGGGTAATTCTGGCCTACTGCTTTCAATTCATAAACTAGGGAAGTCTCAGAGGCTACTTTAGACATGCTCAATACTTCAGGGGGATGGCTTTCTAGGTGGAACAAGTCATTTTTAGATAAGCACTAAGTCATTTACACTCCTCACTAGCCTATACAGCACAGACAGCAAGAGAGGAGGCCAGTTGGTTTAAAGAAAACTCTTGTGATTCTAAAACTGATTTCTACCTTACTTTTGATGGGAGTACTTTATATTACAAAATAAAACTTACCGTTATCTCCATGATGATGACTTTCTTGAGACCTTGTGTCCCCATCTAAAAATGGGTAACTCTGGCAGAGGTCTACCTCAGAAATATGATGACTAGTTACCCTCTTTGGTCTTGAGTAGTAATGGGCATTTCCCAGGGTGGAGTAATGAGAATGTTCCAGTGGTCTAAACACTTAATGCATCAACAGTGTGTCTTCTATTTTGTAGAATCTTTATTCCTTATTAATTCTATACCTAGGAGGAAGAACTTAACTACAGTCAACTCAATCCATGCCCTTATAACAGCACTTCTTGTTGGTTCACCATCTCACTCCAAACATTAGTTGCCTTACTTCACAGTGTCCAGCAAAATGCTCCTCTAATAGCTCCACAGCTCTGGGACTTTACCACGAACTGCAGTTTAAAAGTGAGTCTCTCCTGGGACAGCATGGGCTCCACATGAGGATTCGTTCTCAAAGCCAAACCAAAATAAGCCTGACCTCATCTGATTTTTCAGAGTGGAGCAGGTGTGAGTTTCAAGAGTGCCATCTTTGGGGGCAGTGAGCAGTTGGAAAAAATATCCAAATCCTGTGTGTGTTGCTATTCTCTGCCCAGTATTCCCACATCTCTCCATCTGTAGATCTACTTGACTCCAGCAACTTTGTTTTGCCTTGAGGTTTGGAAAAGCAATCACTGGGACATTTGCCAGTGCTAAATAGGTTCAGAATACAGGTCAGCCCTACAGAGCCTAGAAGTTTCTGCCCATGTGTATTTATGTCTATATATGTATATGTGTGTGTGTGAATGAATATGCATATATCTGTGGTGTGTGTGTGTGTGTGTGTGTGTGTGTGTGTGTGTGTGTGTGTATTCCCTAGTTGACAAAATTCTGTTTTACCCACTGTTACAATTTGGTTCTATAATGTCTCCCAAAGTTTCATGAGTTAAAGGGTTGGTTGCAAGCCTGTGATACTATTAGGATGTGGTAGAAACAGAGGAAGTGAAGCCTAGTAGAAAGAATTTAGTCATTGTGGTCAAGGTCATTGTGGCATGACCTTGAAGGGGATATTGGTACTCCTGTCCCCTTCTTCTATCTTTTTGCTTTCTGATCACCATGAGACCAACAGCTTTGCTCCACCATGCACTCTTGACTAGGGTGTTCTTTCTCACCACAGGCTTAAAGTGATGGGTCCAAGTAGCCATGGACTGAAATCTTTGAAACTATGAGCCAAAATAAACATTTCCTCCTTTTAAGTTAATTTTCTCAGGTATTTTGTCATAGCAACAAAATAATGTCTAACACACCCATATTTCATTAAGCTTAAGCAAGTGTTTCACACAGGTCCCTGGATCTGATAAATTCAAACTCCTCATTATTGTACTCAATACTTTTAAAAAATTTTATGTAACAATTTTAAAAAGAGATCAGGAGGGCTGGGGATGTGGCTCAAGTGATAGTGCGCTCACCTGGAATGCGCAGGGCACTGGGTTCGATTCTCAGCAACACATAAAAATAAAATAAAGATATTGTGTCCACTGAAAAAACTAAAAAATATTTTTAAAAAATTCTCTCTCTCTCTCTCTTAAAAAAAGATCAGGAAACATATATTTCCAGTTTAGGTGATGTATTTATAATTCCTTGCCTTTCCTTCTCTCTCCTAGCATTTATCTAGGCAACATTTATTAAATTCCAAGCAAGTGCTAAGTATTTGTCCATTTAATCTCGCTAGTCATTTAGGCTCCACACAGAGTTAATGAAGTTGTACAATTTAACCTTGCTAAGTGTGGGTGAAAATCCAGAGTATAAAGATACTTGCCCTTTCCTAAGTTGTTACTGCTTATGAACATGAAGGTATTCCTATCAGCTTGTGCCTTGCTGTAGCAGAAGGCACATGCTATTTAGAACCAAAGAGGTATATGTTAAAATCCTGATTCATGTTCTGCTATTTTGTAAATTTGCAATTTGGGGCAATTTTTATTCAATTCTCTTGTTCATTTCTCTGTAATATGTTATAAGAAAGAAGTAAAATATGTAAGTACCAGCTTGGGCCTGGTTTATGATAAGTGAATGATAGGTGCTCCCTCCCTTCTCCTTCTTCCCCTTCAGTTCATTCAACATTGGATCAAAAATACTATTCAATACCCACTGAGTCAGACCCTGATCTAGGTGCTTGGGTACAACAACAATTAGAACAAAGTCCTTACCTTTGTGGATTTTTTACATTCTACGGGGCATGTCAGACAATGTGCAATATGTCACCCAAGTACTATGGAGACAGATAAAGCAGGATAGAGGAGGAAAACCGAGTCTTGGAGAGTGTAATTTATATAGGTGGTCAGGGAGATAACCTCTTTGATAAGCTGACATTTAAGCATAGACCTAAAGGAAGTGACATCTTATCGTCAATAAAAGAGGACCATCTTAGATATTGGGCACATGCCATCTGCATCTTTCAAAGTAAGATGAATATTTGATGAATAAAGGCAAACATGAATATTTCCATTTGGGCTTCCACAGGTCTTAGCTTCACATTATAGAACACTCACCAGTTTGTTCTGAGAAACCTTCCTGTAGGTTCCCATTAAACATCTTCATATCCCACATCCATATGCCTCCAAGATTTTCAGTTTCCATCTCTTTTGTGAAAAGGGATAATGGGACTCAGCAATCCAATAGATGTTTGTCTTCCCTTTTCTAAGGTAAATCCTGGACTCACTGAGACTTAGAAGGGCACTTTCTGATTTGGTCTTAGAAAAACCAGGAAATTCAATAGGAAAGCTCTCAAAGAGCAAAAGATTTCTCAAGTACCCAGATCATTTCCTTTTAAGCAGGCTCAACATACAAAGTTCTAACTGTGTGACTGTAGAATCAGTGGGAGAACCCTGGGAGGTCTGGCCGAGTCCCAGAATAAAGCTGAATCCCTGTAATCTCAGACCCCATTTATTATCTCAGCCTTCCTTTAAATCAGAGGAATGATGACAGGTCTTAATATCACTCAGGAGAGTCAAAAGACCAAAGGTCCAACAGGTGCAACATGATCCAGTCATCTGAAAAAAGTCTTTCCAACCCTGTAGATCTATATAGTGCTTTGCAAATTGGAATGGACCTCGTCATCTAGGGAACCCATTTAAATGTAATGCTGATTCTGGGATGAGACCTGGGGTTCTTCATTTTTAGCATGTTCTCAGGCAATGTCACTACGATTGGCCTGAGGACTATATTTTCAGCACCGAGGCTCAAGTGGTCCTTAAACTTGGCCATACATTAGAATCACCCAGGGAGTTTTAAAATTATAGTGTCTGGCATCACTCCTTGTGCAGTTAAAGCAGCGTCTAGGGGGGAATAAGGTCCAGGAATCAGTATTTTTAAAAACTCTTTAGGTGATCCCAGTATGCAAAGTTGAGAACTTCTGAAATTGGCCACGAACATGTTTGAAAGTTCAATGACAGATAAAGGAAAACCATATTTGATAAACACCAGCTATATTTCAAGTACTCAGGCATTCTACATAGATGAATTTCCTCAATAGCAATTGACACACACAAAAAAAATAGGAATGCCTAACTCTTGTACAGCTTCTTATAGTTTTAAATGACATTCTTATTCCTTGGCTTTCATTGAATTTTCTTAAATCATTGACATAAATGATATGGTTGATTTTATGCAGGAATATGAGGTCAGTCTTTTTGGCTTGCTGCATATCAAGTAAATGGGAGATAATTCAGGTCCTCTGACGTCCATTTGTCTGCTTTTCCCAATCACAGCTACCTGAGTTGAGGTTGGACACACAATGACAACCATGTTCAAGTACTCTAGAGAGTCCTGTCAATGATGCTGGGCTCATTGCAGATTGTGAAAAGGCCATAGTCACTCCCAGCGAAAGATTGGTTTGCACAGATATACAGATCAGTTAGGGACTGAGATTTGCACAAAGAAGGGAGCTTAGCTGTTAGGGACCCTCATAGCCTGAGAGCAGAGGTATCAGGAGACTCATCTAATAGCTGCAGAACCCAGAGGTCTACACTGCATGAGATTCTGATTCTGGATTCTGCTGTGGATGATGGAACCAGCTTCATCCTTCCTATAGGGCCTAATGAATCATCTGTGCTAAAAATTATTAGAAAGTACCCTGCATCCCAGCACGGGGAAATTAGTCCTAATGGTAATTCTTGCTATGGATAAGTTGTTTCCTGCCATCAACACCCAAGAGGCTGTAGTAGAGTGAATCTGTGAACGTTCTGACTGGATGACGGCAGAGTCCCCATAGCTTCTCTATGGTGAGCTAAAGTGGGACCTTCTTAAACAGGAAGAATAGGTGTCCCCACAGAGGGGACACTGAAAGGTAGCTCCAGACCTCAAACTCTAACTGCAGCCCATCGAGAAGCTGGTCGACCTTTTGTCTGACTATCAAGATGACATAGCTCTCTTTGTGCCAAGCCCCAGGCCTGTCAGTCCAATGCACCTTGCTCACCCCAAACAAATAAGCTTTGAATATTCACAATATAGAAAGTGTTGCTGGTTTATCATCCATAGGTTCACTCTTTCATTCATTGTATCATGCTAAGATTGTTGTGTATCTGCTGAGGGCAATGAATATTTGATGAATGAATGAATATTTCTATTCAGGATTCATAGTATGTATTTTCATGTTCCAAAGCACTAACTTGACTGAGGGAAAAAAACCCAGGACTTGCCTCAGTCCAATAAACGTTACCAGTTGGTCTATTTAGTTATTCCCCACCTGCCACATCCACTCCAAATACATACACTCAGTTAACAGCATCAACTTTAAATTTAATCTATGTGAGTTCAAAACAGAAAGCACCCAAATTATCTAAAACTGAGCTCTCAGATCTCCTTTCTCCTTTCCTTCTAGAGAACGTATATATAAAATGGTCATAATTTTTTTTTTCTATATAAGTGGGAAACCTGCCAGAAAAGCTTTTTTTTTTTTTCTTTTTCCTTTCTTTTTTCCTAGCAGAAGAGTGATGGAGAGAAAAGATATGGGCTTTGGAATCAAGGATAAGATCTATGTGAAGGGAGGGGGAGAAAAAGAAGTAAACAATTCCCCATTGCTGGTTTAGGTCATTGGCAGATGGTGTTCCCATTTCAGGAACTCTTGGAAACTCAGCCTGTGGGCGCCATGTTGCTTAAACACAGCCAGCTGGGACTCCTGACTGTTTCACATAACCAGTTCATTCACTCCATTGTACTTCTGCTTCTCAGGCATTTCCTTGATCCTCCTTGTGAACTTGATTAGGTTTGGGGGGTTGATGCTGTTTTGCTTCCCTTACTATTGAATTGCTTATGAGTTGAGGTTGCTCTCAGGAGGCTGACAATCTGGAGGGAGAAATCTTCACATGTGTCTCCAGGGGGAGAAGGAGTAAGTTAGACGGACTTAGAAGAGAAGTGAGCAGTCAAGTGGAATTACATCTCAAAGGGAGGGAGATGAAACCATGGCTGAAAGTGTAGAAGGGCTAATGTAATAAAGAGTGTTGACAAGGTTGCCACAGGCATCTGACCCAGGCTCAGCAAAGCCGTGGAGATCAGAAGGGATACTGAACACGGGGATCTTCAAGGGTCCGTGATCAGGCACAGGGCATTCCTCCTCTCTGGGGCTTAGCTGGCTGCTGTGTAAGCAAAATGGCGACTCGTGCCCATCTCAACTTGATGGAGTTAGGCTGGGTTGTGTTTCAAATCCTGACTGAAATGAGCCAGTATTTCTTAAGTCCCTTCTGTGTGGCAGAAGCTGTGCTCTTGCCATGCAACCCCACTCAGCCCTCACATCAACAGGATTATCTCCACTTTATAGATGATCTGAATGCTGAGGCTTCTTTCTTGGGCACGGAACCCAGGCCTGTCTGATTTAGAAGCCCAGGTTGGAATGCACCATCTCTCAAGCGTTTCAACCTGAGAGAAGACTGGTGATGTTGGGGGACTTTCTCTGGAGGTGTTTATAGGACATGATAGGAGCAGCAGCTTGCACAGCAGTTTCAAGGAGAAAGAAGAAGCAGAAAACAAAGCAAAAAGGAGGACGCCCGTTCACTGCTCATTTCTGGCTCCTGAGTCTCTGAGCCTCTTAATGCTACCAGGAGTTGGTTGCTGTAGTGTGAATAAACTTACTACCCTGGCTAAGGCTGCAGGAGACAGCGTTGAAAACAATTAGAAACTCCCTTTCTGAGTATTATTGATGCCCCAATAGAAAAACAGGGAAAAGGCATAGAAAAATGAATTAAATACAAAAATGGCAAATAATGATCTTACAAAATCAGGCTAGCTAGAAATCAAAGAAATGTTCATGAAAACAATAATGAAAATCTAAAAAGATAAAGATTTCTGAAACCCTGAAAATTGTGTCAGGATCCAAAAACAGGGAAGTGACATTTAAAGTGTGCATGGTAGCCGGGTAATCCCAGTGACTCTGGTGACTGACGCAGGAGAATCGCAAGTTCAAGACCAGTCTCAGCAACTCAGTGAGACCCTGTCTCAAAATAAAAAAAATAAAAAATAAAAAAGGGCTGGGGATGCAGCTCAGAGGTAAAGCACCCCTGGGTTCAATCTCCAGTACCAGAAAAAATAAAAATAAAATTTTTTAAAAGTATGCATAGTGATATGCTGGCATACTATATTAGCATTAACATTATGTGTACAAAGATCAAAAAACTAATGACATAGTCCCAATACAGGGAAATTTTAAATGTGGAAAATAAAACTGATATAATCCTAGTTCAAAAATGTATATTTATTCTTGAAAAATACCAGAAAGAAATCTATCAGAACGTTACTTTTAGTTCTCCTATGACTTCCTTTATTCTTTTCTACTATTCTACTTTTCTACTATCTCTACTATTCTTCTTTTTCTGAAATTTCTAAAGATCATATGCCATTTTTTCGATGAAGCAGGCCCAACCAGAAATTTGGCTTGCCAGGTGTGAAAGTCAAGGCCATATCTAGGAAGTTGGGGGTTCAAAACAATCCAAAAATGATTCCAAAGTTTCTTTTGAGTTCTGACTTTTCATGCACTCACTCAACAAGCAGGTGTAACACACCTGTATATAGAACTATATATCATGTACCAACCCTGGGACCTCAAACACTTGACCCTGGCCAGATCTGAAGGCAAAGTTTGAGTTTGGTGCCTCCTGGTGACATTTAACTTGCCCTTTTCCTGCTAAGCTTTTAATGACGATATAGTCTCTCCCTTCCTCTCTTCTTGTCAGACCTTGTCTTCAGGACAGAATTCAGATTCAGTCCTAGGGAGGTGTACGTGATTGCTAACATCCTAAAGGGCCGCCTCTCCCAGAAGGACTTGACAGGTAGGGCTAGAAATCTTATCTCAGAGAAGGAAAAAGCTAGCAGGTGGGAAAGCAGTTGAGAGTTGTTGGAATCTTTGCTCTCTCTGTCCTCTCCCCTGCCCAATAAATTCTTATTTCACAAAACCAGTTCTTCCCTATCATGCCTCCTGTACGTATCTCTCCCCTAAAAAAGACTGGGGCTCTTCCTCTTTCCTCTGCACTCCTGGAAAACCTTACTCAATAGGTCCCTCTTATCTATGTTTTCCAGTTCCACGATTTCACTTACCCCTGGATTCAGTTACTCCTGGCCCTCCACTGAGAACCCAGAATATTAAATTTAAAAAAAAAATCCATGAACAAACAGCAGATAAGTTTTAAATTGTGTGCCATTCTGAGTACAGTGATGAAATCTCGTGTCATTCTGCTCCATTCTATCCAGGATGTGAGACTCAATCCTTTGTTCAGTGTATCCATGTTGTATGGCTTACCTGCCCATTAGTTACTTGGTAGCCTTTTTAGTTATCAGGTCGACTGTTGTGGTAGCAATATCACAGTGCTTGTGTTCAAGTAATCCTTATCTCACTTAATAATGCCCCCAAGGTGCAAGATTAGTGATGCTGACAATTTTGATATATCAAACAACTGCCATAAACTGCTTCCTTTAAATAAAAAGGTGAAAGTTCTTTAGTTAATTAGAAAAGAAAAAAAAAGAGTAAGTACAGTACAATAAGATATTTTGAGAAAGAAAGACAGGCCACATTCACATAACTTTTATTATGGGGTATTGCCATAACTGTTCTATTTTATTATTAGTCGTTGTTGTTAATCTTTTAATGTGCCTGATCTACAAATTAAACTTTATCATAGGTATCCAGAGAGCTATGGAAAAAAAACATAGTCTATGTAAGTCTAGGTACCGTCTGCAATTTTAGGCATCCACTGGGGGTCTTTGGAATGTATCCTCACCAGTAAGGGGGGACTGCTCGAAATTGCTCTGTTGTTCTGGTGACCTACAACACTGCGGCCTTTTGTTTGCATGTCTTCTTCTGTATTAGACTGTGAGCCCATTGAGTTGTTTTCCCCTGTGTCCACAGCATCTACCCCAGGGCCCAGCATAGAGAACCTGCAGATGCACAAATAACGCAGCATTTCAAGGGCCCCTCCCTAGGCAGTGATCCCCTCCTCTGGGGGTGGAACTGTTTCTGGTCTTTTCCTTGGTGTGATGCTTTAGAGCAGTGGACAAATCATATATGTCTGACCATAGTAGCTTTGGATTTTTACCAGAACCAGATGGCCTTTCCATGATTAGTTATGAACATCTAATCCCTATATTTCAATCCCTAAACATTACTCAGTTGTTTCAAACTGGAGATGGCAGAATGAACCCAATTTAATAGGTTGGGGTTAATATTTTTTTTAAGTAAAATAGAACAGACTAAAAATCTAAAAGAATTTTTTAAAAATTCAAGGATGCCCCAAGTAAGGATAAGTATTGTCCCATGAAACTCAGGTTTCAGGTGTGTGTGTGTGTGTGTGTGTGTGTGTGTGTGTGTGATGTACTAAGTCACACCAGGTTACAATAACATCATGGGACGCGACCTTCCTACACCACTGGGAGGAAATGAGTCCCCCTCTGTTCTTTGGTGGCCATGCCACAGCCTACATCACACTGCCTTGTGGTCAGGGAGCTGAGGCCTCCTCTTGGCCCTCCACATGTTGAACAGACCCCACTCTGGAGCTGGAAGAATATCTTGCATAGTGTAAATCTGGGGTTTAGAGAATTAAGAAGACAAAAGAGTTGCTTTGACCAAGAAGAAAACTTAAAGCCTCATTCATATCCACCCTATCATTTCACCCATGGGATTTCTGGAGCCATTTTTGTCCTAGATTCTGAAAACCAGAACTGAGAACTGACAGGTACCTCCAGGAAGGCATGTCCTCCCCACACCATTGCAAGGGAGTAGGGCCACCTGCCTGCTTTGGGCTTTTGCATGAACTGGGGATCAGGGCTACGTGCTTCTAAAGGCGATGATGCGGGCGAGCTGAGCAACTCTGTTTAAGGCAGATGGCTGCGGGGGTGTCCAGCAGCTGCTTGCACTTTGTCTCATGGACTCCTGGAGTTGTGCCGTGTAGGGGTTAAGCCTACCTTTATGTGCACTAGCTGGGTGACATTGGGCAATTGGAAAATGGAAGCTGTGCCTCCATTTTCCTATCCGCAGAAGGGGACAGTAACTGTGTTCATTTCATACCTTTATTGTAAGATTAAATCAGTTAATGCATACAAAGTGCTTTGAACATCCCTACACACAGCAAGCAGTCCATGAATGTTAATTATTATTAACCTTCCCAAGGCCTGTATAAGAGTTATTCTTTTTTCCATATTTACCCGTAAGAAAATGAGGCTCCAAGAAATTAAGGAACCTTCCCTACGTCGTGTGCCTAACAGAGGCAAAGCCAGAACTTAAATCCAGAGCTCTGGCAGCAAGTTCCCCTAATCATGCCCTATTACTGCTCTAGGAGCCTAAGAAATCTCAGGCTAGCTCCTGTGCTGAACACCCCTTCATCTGTCTCTCCCAGGCCTGGCACCTGTGCAGGAAGATGTACTTTTGGATCAAAGGTGTCTGGAAGGATGGGGAGCCCAGAGAAAGCCCCTTCTCGTGATTTTGGATGGGGGCCCAGAACTTAACTCGTTGGGGAGGTACATACTTGGGGTATACACACACACACACACACACACATATATACACACACACATACATATGTTTAATTTAACATGATAGGGAATCACACATATAGTCATACACACATGTATATGTACACGCATGCAATTTAATATGATAGGGAATCAGAAAGGCATGCCATGGCTTGTGTGGCCACCTAAAGGTATTCGTTTCTAGGTCTAGGCTAACTGGACAGTGATGAGCATATACAGTAGAATCCTTATGGCTTGCCTCTCAGTAATTGAGCATGGCAGTTGGAGGTGGAGATGACAGTGTAAGTGCTGATTTCCTGGGCTCTGCAGCAGCCACCATCCCTGTCCTGTTCTTTTCCAGCCTGTGATTTTCCCGTTTCTGTAGTACAAAGAACCTAATCACCAGCCCTGCTTCCTCTTCCCTTGCAAACCAAAGAGAGAACTGAACTTGCACATTCAGCCCCCGGGGGTGGAGCCTGAGGGAAAATGCAATGGTAGTGATGGTAGTGGTGATATTTTTAAAACACCAGCGCTCTCTGATGACCAGGAGACACTTAGAATTCTGAAGGGCTTTATAAATCTTCCAAGTTATTTGGATGCATTTAGGGTAGTTTTGCTGAATTTTATTATAGTCAGTAACTTTTTTTTTTGTTTTGAGAATTTAAGCCCACATGGGTTCTCTGTGCTAATTCTGTTAATCAAGATATTTGATTAATCTGAGCTCTCTGACTGCACTGGCTAATCAACTGCAGAATTATCAAATAGCTCTTTCAACAGACTGGGGACTGGGGGGGGACACTTGGTGTCTTCTAGGATGCCTGACAGCCTGGGAGCTCTTAAAGGGTGAAAGTCTTTAGCTCTGCAGGGGTGCTGCAGGACAGTTGTTAGGGTCCTGGCAAAGGATTGGAAGCGGCCCCAGCGCCAGGTTACCAGCAGGCCACGTCATGCAGATAAAATAAGAAGTGACTTCAGCATCTGCCTTAAGCTCACACCAAGAACTTTCTGAGAAAGAAACAAGTCCCCATTAATGAACATGAGGCTCACACATCCACACTCTGTAGTGCTGCCTAAAAACGAATCAGAGAGAAAAACTATTTAGTGACATTCTCCATCTGACCCGGGAAGACAGGCAAGGTCGAATGAGTCTTCTTTCTGCAGGATCTAGGGGAGACTTGAGGGAGCAAAGAGTGGGGGATTGGCACGCCGAATGAAACCTACCAGCAGCCCCCCAATTTTTCAGCCAACAGTTTTAATAATAGTTTGAACATTCTTTTGGAAGAACAGTGGATGAGATAACAAGAATAAGAGAACCACGATGTGAAAACTTTAGATCAGACCAGTGTGGTGCCACAGGCTCAGTCCCCTCCACTTTGAGAGTTTAGACCCATCCCTCCTTGTTCACACCCCCGCCCCTGCCCTGCTTTGCAGCAAGGACATCTTCACTTTATAGGATACAAAAAAAAAAGCAATAGATTTCAGTATCCGTTCCCTGTACCCTCCTTCCCACATCCCAAGCCCTGGATAGACGCCCCCACCCAGTTTACATCAGGGTGTTCCGCCCACCCTGTTGACTCACCTCCAGCACAATCTCCTTCAGTTGGAACTGTTTCTGTGCCACTTTATCTGAAGACACTGGCTCATGGTAGTAGAGGCAGAGCAGGTCGTATTTCTTCAAAATCTGCTTGAAGTTCTTCTCAGAAAGGCTCACCACCCGGTCCTTGCCATCATAGGTGGGGAAGTTAAGCCCCTCTTCTGCCCTGCAGGAGGACAGTAGATAGACCCCCACAACAAGCAGGTGAGTTCTCTTCATTGGGAAGAGTTTTGTTTCTGCTTCCCCAAAATATTGTGTGCCGGAGAAAGGATGGAAAACTCTTGAAGGCTTTGGTGAGCCAAGTAGGGAGCAGAGAGAAGGTGATCTCTCCTGACCTCCTTGGGTCCCAGGAGCTGTGTAATCTTGGGCTCAGGACAAAGAGCCAAGACTCTTGCACACATGCGCATAAAGTAAGAGCCAGGCAGGGAGGCTGGGAGGCCAAGCCCCAGCCAGATACCTTACATAGCTCTGCCCACCCCTTGTCTCATTAGGAGCTCCATTTTTAGGATGCAGTTGTTTCAAGCTAAAAATAAATCATGCAATGAATAAAAAAGTTAGTTAGATAGGACACAGTTGAGGGATTCACTGATACAGTGTGTCAGCATAGTGGAGAGGCAGCAGGGCAGGAGAGAAGGAAGGAATTGCACGTGTGAAATAAGGAGGCTTGAAAAGCCCAAGAAGAGAGAGAGAAACTAGAGAGGGAGGAATTTAAAATAATAAGAGAGAGAAAGAAATAAGCGATGATGGTGCCAATAAGAAAATGGATATGCAAAATGAAAATGCCACTCACGTCATCGCCTTGCTGAGTTCCCCTGGAGGAGGATGCAGCCTGTCCTTTCCTGGCTGCGCTACAACTCTCACTGTAACACGGGAACCCAGCAGAGCCCAGAGGTGGAATCACATTCCATACCTGTTTTTGCAACTCTTCTTGGAAATCCAGCCCTGACCGTGCTCACTTGGCCTTCTCAGGCCCTAGGCCAGGGACATAGGGACACCCTTTCCCACCAGCCCTGCACGCACAGGGCTCCAGAGGCTCCGCACCTGTTTGGGGCCTCAGCTCCTTCCCTACTACCCTCCCCTAATGCTGAGTCCTGCCAATGCCAGGATAACCTTCCTCATTTCAAAATTAAATAAAACCAAGCTTTAGCAGTCTCCCTTAGAAACCCTCTTAATTTTCTGCTATCAACTCCTTTTGTTTTTTTATGTTAACTCTTCATGCACCATGTTGCCCCTTTCCTCTTCATTACAGACAGGCTGGTCTAGAGGTTCTCAGAGCTGGACACATCAGAGTTCAAATCTCTGCTTTGCCTTTTAATAGTTGATGGACTTTGGAGGATCTTCTCAGATCCCCCTGTGGAAAGTGGGGAGAATTTTAACTAGAAGGTTTGGAACACATAGATGGAAAAACATGGCACCAAGTACAGACTCAAAAATAGCAGCTGTTATACTGCATTCTCACTGCAGGGGGTAGAACACTCCTTATTATGACTATTTGTCAGTCTCCAATGTTAACTGTTTCTGGACTCTTTCCTGCCCACTCTTTCCTTAAATTCAGCAAGTGGTTGGGGGCAGAGGTGACTCATGCTCATCTTACAGATGAACTGATGGAGCTCCAGAGGGATCAGCAGCTTGTCCGAGATTGCAAAACTCCACAACCAGCCTGAGAATTCAACTCTTCCTCAAAGTTTGGGGCTCCTGTTGCTTCACCTCTCTCTCTTAGGCCAACCCCCTGCAGGCACCTCTTGTCTTAAGTGACTTCTTGACAATCTCTTTAGGTCTAATCGTGGTCCAGTCATATCCTCTCACTCCTTGGAGGAGCCTGACCCTTACAATTCTGGCCAAGTTTTTGTCTTCCTTGGGTTGGAAAATCAGTCACTGTATCCTTTGCAGAGGCTGGAAGGAAAGTAAAAGCCCAACGGCCTCTCCCCATCGGGCAGGGCCCTCTACTACAGGCAGGAGCCCAATGCTGGTTCCGGCAGAGGAGGGAATGTATGGACCAGGAAGCCAGGGCCTTGGAAACCCGTCCTTGATCGCCTTGAGAGCATTCAGTGATTGCCAATAGTGTGGCCTCTACACTTTCTCAAGACCGAGCCAAGGCTCATAACCATTCCAAGGCACGCTTAGCTTTCCAGATCATTGGCAAGCATGTGAGATCTCTGCTTTCTTTATAAGGGGGTAAAGACTCCTGAGTGAAACACCGTATGTCTTGTCTTTTTGAGGTCAGCTTCCCAAAATGGGTCCCAGTTGTCTCAATCTCATTGGGTTGCCTTTATTTAGAATTTGCTTCACTTTTCTTTGTGTGTGTGTGTGTGTGTGTGTGTGTGTGTGTGTGTGTTTCTTCTGTGGCTGAAAAATCGGGATACATTGAAAGTCAGATTCATTGAATTTCCTATTGACTTACAATTGACTAAACTACAAGGCAGAGGGAAAAATTTTTAAATGTTAATTTAGAATTGGAGTCTGGCTTCTGATTGAAAGCCCCCTTGTGGAAAGTTCTCGTCCCTAAATCATGGTCTGTTTGGGGCTTGCAGCCCAACCCTGAGACTGCTAGCCCTGCCATGCTGGAACAGGGGATCAGGTTTCCCTGTGCATCCATCATGGGTAGGTAGAAGGGTCTGTATTCATGTCCCACCCTTAGGAAGATGCAGGTTTTCAGGGTTTACAATTTATGTACCAGCCTTCTTTTCTGCCTGCCCTTTATTTTCCGATATTTTTGTTTTTTCTTTGTATTATTGCTCGCCAACTTTGGTAAACAATGAAAGCTTCATTCATTTCTAGGTCAATCTTGCATTTCTGCAAATCAGCTATTTCCTTCCAGTCTTAGCCAGGATGGCACGCACTCCGAGTTTCTGTGTGTCTGCTGAGATGTGTATATTTTTATGTGCCGTTAGTACTTAATTGTTGTCACAACATATGACATGGGTCCCGGTTTTTCTAACAGTTTCTACATGGGCACCATCAAGAATCCCTTCATCTAACATAGTCCCTTTCATTTGTTTATTCTCGACAGGTGGCAAAGCCAGTTTGTATCTATTATTTGATTTTCATGATAACTGCATTTTCCGAGCGAATGGGGATTTAAAGCCACGGCCTTTGGTTCACTTGTCAATTAAACAAATTTTATGGAGCATCTTCTAAGTCACAGACACTCTTCTGTGTACAGGGGATAGATACATTGTAAACCTGAATTCATGAGTTTATATCCTAGAGGAGAGACAATGGTAAACAAAAACAAAATGTATGTAAGGGCATGCACAATATGGTATCAAGTAGAGTTATATGAAGAACAGCTGAGGGAGGCAGAGGTCCAGTTAGTGACTGGT
This sequence comes from Urocitellus parryii, assembly GCF_045843805.1. NCBI lineage: Eukaryota > Metazoa > Chordata > Mammalia > Rodentia > Sciuridae > Urocitellus > Urocitellus parryii. Next base: position 108,057,680 of record NC_135541.1, read on the forward strand.
GGCCTGGTGCTGGGGGAAAGCATCCCTAAGGAGGTTTGGGAGCAGAAAGCTGACAGAGGGCAAGGAGTGAGGCCAAGGGTAAGCTGCCTAGGACGTTGGCTCCAGGGTGCGGGCAGGGTGCCTCCCCCACTAAGCCCCAAGGCCTCCCACCAGCTCTAGGAGTAGAGCCTCTGTATACTTCTTCCTTTCCCTAGGCCAACATTAGTTTTCTCCTGCGAACTATTTTATTTTGTAATAAAACACACGTGTTCATACCTACATTCCCAGGTCACGCCTAAGTGCAAGGTGTCTATCTGAGCAACTAAGAGCCAAGGCCAAGAAGTCAGGAGACCTGGCCCTGGTCCACCCACCTGGCCTAGGTCAGCCCTCCTCCCTCCTCAGCTCTCACATTTCTCAGTGTTAAAAACAGGATCAGACTCTTGATGTCTGGCCCCTTTCTGGCTCTTTCATGTGGAAGTTTGTTTTGAGATTCCCTTTTAAGCACAGCACGGGGTTGTACTCCAGGAAGGGTGACAAGGTCCCCTGCCAGGAGGGTCCTTATGGGCGTGACTCTGGACAAGTCCTAGCTTGCCTGTCTCCACTGCACAAATGTCCTCACTGAGTGTCTCCTCTGGGCCTTCTCTGGTTAAAATACTCCCCCCAGTGGGTAACTCAGAACACAGCATCTTTCTTTGTTGGATTCCTTTCCTTCCTCCTTTTTGCTGGGCGGCTGCTGAGGCAGGGCAGCTTTGGGGCTGGTGAGGAGAGCACAGAAATGCTTGTGTCCAGAGCCTAGTGCACCCGGCTGGCCTTGTGCTCCTCTGGTCAGCTCAGCACAGGTGTGGCAGCAACCCCAAAGCCCTCCTTTCTCCCTAACACTGTCGTCCCAGGAGTCTTCCACCTCCCAGCACCAGCAACCAAGCAGAAAGGGTTGACGCCAGGCTAAAGATGAGCCCAAAGTTCTTCCAACAGGATCCCATGTTTTGACCCATGTCAATTCCTCAGGGACGCCCTCCGTGTAGACCATGGACGGCCATTCACTTCCTCTACACACTGTGCTTGTCCTCAGATACATTCCTCCCATGGGGAGTGCTTTTCCTCTCAGCTAGGCCTGAGAAGAAAGATGCTGGACAATAAGGAGGGTACCGGGGAGACAAAAGCCTACAGAGAGAAGAAGTGAGGCTGAGGTTAAGAAGTGAGGCTTGAGGTTACTTAACCTATTGGAACAGAGGCAGCATCTATTCATAGCATTCCTCATAACCACCCTGGGACCAAGGGGAGTATTCAGCAAGTATTTATTAAATAAATGTGTAGCGTTATTTGTGCTGGGCCTTTAAAAAAAAAAAAAGAACACAATACTTTTATTTTATTTACTTTTTTTTATGTGGTGCTGAGGATCAAACCCAGTGCTTCACACGTGCTAGGCATGCGCTCCACCACTGAGCCACAGCCCCAGCCCTGTGCTAGGCCTTTTTAAAAGTACTTACAGATTTAATTCATGTATTCCTCCTGACCACCCGCCGAGGTTGGTGATTTTAGTATTTCCATTTAACAGATGGGCAAACTGAGGCACAGAGAAGTTAAGGATGTTATCCAGAGTCATATGGCCAGTATTGGCAGAGCTGGGATTTGGCCACAGCAGATGTGCTACTGTGTCTATTCCCTAGTGATTTGTAGTCACCACCAGCTCAAAGGCTCTCAGGGACCTCATGTCATGTAGGTAAGCCAGGAATTACTGTGCAATCATAGGTGGCCACCCACAATGGGGGACTGCTTCATCAGGGAGAGGTCCTGGTTTCTGGTCCTGAACCAAATCACCTTCCTTCTGTGTCTGTGGAAGGGAGAGAGAAAGAAGCTGATGCTTTCAGCGTTTGCTATGGGTCAGTCACTGGCTCATTACACTTTCCACATCATCTCATTTCATCACACTGGGTATTATTTCTTCCATTTCACAGATGAGGAAACTGAGGCTGCTTAGCAAGGTCAAAATAGCTGTCCAAGCCACAAAACTGCTAAGCATCAGAGACTGGATTTGGACTGGTGTTGGTCTGGCTTGTTATAATCCTAGACTGCTGTGCTTAAGGAGGGCAGCCTGTGTTGTCCCCTTCAGAGGAAAATATAAATGGAAAATCAGATTACATAGAATTACCAGGACAAGAAAATAAAAGAAACCCAGATTTGCTTGTTTTGTTTTGTTTTTTGGTACTAGGAATTGAACCCAGGGGTCCTTTACCACGGAGCCACATCCCCAGCCCTTTTTGAGACAGTGTCTCACTAAGTTGCTAAAGCTGGCCTTGAACTTGTAATCCTCCTACCTCATCCTCCCCAATTCCTGGGATTATAAGTGTGTGGCCCTGTTCCTGCTGGAAACCAGATATTTCAATAAGAAGAGCTGGAAGGATGGTGAGAGAGAGGGAGGGAGCAAAGAAAGAAGAGAGGGAAGGAGGAAATGAAGGAACATAGGATTGAGGTTCAGAGGAAAAGAGAAACCAGACACAGGGGCCACCTGTAGCTACTCAGGGAGATGGAACAGAAGACTGTCAGGTTCAAGGCCAGCCTAGACAACCCTGTCTCAAAATTTAAAAGGCCAGGGTGTGAGTTGATGGTAGGTAGAGTACTTACTTAGCATGTGCAAAGCCTTCCTTAGAATTCCCAGCACCACAAGGGAAGAGAGAGAGAGAGAGAGAGAGAGACAGACACTAGGACAAATGGAAAGATAAGGGTTAGGTTGTCCTGGACCTAGAGAGCAAATGAAGACTTCTCAGGGGTGGTAGTAAAAGAACAGGGAAAAACTTTAGACAGAGGCCCTATCAAAGTGTCCAAACAGAGGGTCGGTAGAACACTGCTCCTCTCCCCCTAAAATGTCCAGGTGCGCATCCTGGGATCCTGAGAATATGCTATCGTACATGGCAAGAGACTTTACAGATATGATTAAGTTAAAGCTCTTGAGATAGGGAGATTGGTCTGGATTGTCTCCATGGCCCAGTCATCTCAAGGGTCCTTGTGAAAGAGCCAGGAGGGTCCAAATGAGAGAAGGAGTTGTGAGCATGGAAGCAGAGGTTGGAATGATGCCAAGCCACCAGCCAAAGAACATGGGCAGCCTCCAAGTGGTAGAAAAGGCAAATCAAGGACTCCCCAAGATCCTCCAGAAGGAATGCAGCTCGCTGGCCCATTGACTTTGAGCCACCGTAACTGTACCATCACACACGGGTCTTGTTTTCACTACTGTGGCTAGGTTGTTACAGCAGCAGTAGGGAACTGATACACAGTGTAAGACATGGAAACTGAATCCTAAAGTGAAGGACAGCAGCCTGTGCCACGCCTCAGCTGCTTTACCTGTAATGGCATCCTCACCTCCTCACCTAGCCCTATTGTCAGCACCAAAGAGATGAGAGAACAGATCAGCACAGGGAATCAATCAGGCCCTTTTGCCCTTATGGGGCCTTGGCTCCTCACTTCTGAGGGAGCTGGGACAGTGTCTCTGGGTCACTCACTTCTCACCCCTCTGGCTCCCTAAAGGAGGGGAGATCAACACTCCCCATCTTCTAGGCTGTTTTCTAGTAATACACATCTCTCCACATTTCTTCTCAGGAATTAAAGCAAAAAAAAAAAAAGTTGTCATTTTCACATAATATATTTCAAAAATAATTATTTACAAACATGTGTAGACTGGTATATGATTCCAGTCTCTAGTATCATATCTGTTATGGGTTAGAGATGAGGTGACCCCCCAAAAGCTCATGTGCGTGAGACAATGCAAGAAAGTTCAGAGTGAAATAATTGGCTTATGAGAGCCTTAAACCAATCAGTGCATTAGCCCCCTGATAGGGATTAATGGGTGGTAATTGTAGGCAGGGAGGATATGGCTGGAGGAGGTGAGTCCCTGCAGACATGCCTTTGGGGTATATATTTTGTACCTGGTGGGAGCTCTCTCTCTCTGCTTCCTGGTTCCATGTCTTGAGAGCTTCCTCTGCCATATTCTTCCACCTGCTTCATCTCGGGTCCTGAGGAATGAAGTTGGCCATCCAGACACTGACACCTCTGAAACCAAAATAAACAAAGCACCAAAACAAACTTCCCCGCCTATAATTATTCTTGTCAGGTCTTTTGTTCCCAGCAGCAAAAAAAGCTGGCTAAAACAATATCATTCCCAACCATAATGATGATATACAGAATAAGGATGAATTTCAATTTGCAAGTTTATAAATTATTCATTCTGCTTAAATTAATTAAAATAATTATGCAAGAGAAAGGTTGCCAATAAATGTTTTAAGTAGCTTATTAGTTTGAGAAACACATATGTATGTAAGAAATAAAGATTAGAACGTTTTATCCTTTAAATTTACTTTTTTAAATTAAATAGCACTTTTAAAATACAAAACCTGATGTCTTGACATAAGCAGACACCTATGAAACCATCACTACCATCAAGATCCTGAATATATCTATGCCCACAAATTTCTTGAGTCCTTTTGTAATCCACCTATCTTTTTCTTCTAATCTCTTCCCCTCCCTTCAGTCCCTAGGAAGTCTCTCTCTTTTTCTTTTTCTTTTTATCACTACAGGTTAGTTTTCATTTTCTAGAATGGCATAATTATTTTAAGATTCAATAACATATTCCATATATTACTAGTCCCTCATTTTTATTGCTCCCTAAAATTGTCAGTATACACTATGTGTTTACCCATTCCCCATTGGTGGAAATTTGGGTTGTTTTCACACATAAAGCAGTTAAGAACATTAAGTTTAGGCCTGAGATTCATTTTAGTTTACATGATTTTATATAAAATAAGGATCCAATTATTATAATTAACATTATTATTTGCATAAGGATATCCAATTGTGTTTTTTTTAATAATTTCTTGAAATGACCATGTATCTCCAGTGCATTGCCTATGCAACTTCATCAAAATTGGGTTATCTGTATATATGTGTATTTCTATTCCTGGGCTGTCTATTTTGTTCCTTTGATCTGTTTATCTTTTTAAATGTGGATACCACATAGTCTTGAGGACTGTGCCTTTGAAAGTCTTGAAATCAGGCAGTGTCAGCACTCAGACTTTGGTGTTCTTTTTCACGTTGTTTTGGCTACTGTAAGTCCTTTATTTTTCCATGTGAACTTTAGAATTCATCTCATCAAGTTCTAAAGAAATGTCCATTGGGATTTTGATTGGGATTGTGTTGACTCTATAAATCAATTTAGGGAGAAATAATATCTTCACAATATTGGATGTCCTCAAACATGAACAAGGTGTCTCTTTCCATAGATTTAAGTCTTCTTAAAATTTCTTTCAGCAATGTTGTGTCATTTGACTATACAGGTCTTTTCCATCTTTTGCCAGATTTATCTGTATTTTATGTTTTTGATGCTATTAAATATCATGAATTTATAAAATTTTGATTACCATTTGCTTGTTGGTAGTAACCTGTGAACTTGCCAAACCCCCTAGTTCCAGGAGATTTTTGTAAATTCAGTTAGATTTTCTACATAGTCATGTTGCCCTCAAAGAATAGCTTTACATTTTTTTCATGTGAAATTCTGATCCTTTTTGTTTCTTGCTTACCTTATTGCACTGACTAGAATTTCCCTTACAAAATTGAATAGACACGGTGAGAGTCAGAGAGTAGACCTCCTTGCCTTGTCCCAATCTCAGGAGAAAAGGGGTGAATCTCTTCACTGTTGAGTATAGTGATAGCTGTAGAACTTTTGTAGATGCCCTTTGTTAGGTTAAGGAGGTTCACTTTTTGCCCAGTTGGCTGAGAGTCAATCAGGAATGGCTGTTGAATTTAGTCAGATACTTTTTCTACAATTATTGGGATGACTCATGGTTTTTCTTTATTGATTTGGTAAGTTATCAAATCAACCATTCTTTGAGAGTTAAATCAACTTTAGAGTTCTCAGATAAACTCTGTTTGGTCATGATGTATTATCCTTTTTATAAATTCTGTGATCCCATTTACCAAAGTTTCTCAACTTTGTTCATGAAGGGTACTGGCCTGTCACGCTTTGTGTAGCCATCCATGTTGTGTTTTGTGTAGACGACCCATTGCCACGCAATAGGTACCATTTTTTAAAATTGATTTTATTTTTTTAAAAATACACGACAGTGGAATGCATTACAATTCTTATTGCACATACATACCACAACATTTCATATCTCTGATTTTATATAAAGTAGGTTGACACCCAATTTTTGTCTTCATACATGTACTTTGGATAATGATGTCCATCACATTCCACCATCCTTGCTAATCCCCTGCCTCCAGCCTTTCCCTCCCTCCCCTCTTCCCTATCTAGAATTCATCTATTCCTCCCATGTTCCCCCTCCCTACCCCACGATCAGTCAGCCTCCTTATATCAGAGAAAACATTCGTCATTTGTTTTTTGGGGATTGGCTAACTTCACTTAGCATTATCTTCTCCAACGCCATCCATTTACCTGCAAATGCCATGATTTTATTCTCTTTTATTGCTGAGTGAAATTCCATTGTGTATATATGCCGCCATTTTCTATCTGTCAGAGGATTTCCTTGAACATTCTTCATGTCTGTTATTGTCGATTCCTTGAGTTTTATTGGCTTGAAAATGATTTATTTTGCTTTAGTTTTTGAAAGGTATCATTCCTGGGTACGCCAATGAAAGTCTCAGGCGAGCAGTTGTGGTTGTTGTTTTCTTTCAGTCCTTTAAAGCTGTTGCTCCACTATCTTGTTTGCATTTGCTTCATACAAACAATTGTTGTCATCCTTATATTTGTTCCACTCTATGTAACTTTCTGACTATTTTTAAAATTTTTGTTTTTTAATTTGTGGTATTAAGCAATTTGTTTGTGACCTGCCTTGCTTTAGATGTTCAATTTTCTTCATGCTTGTTGTGCTTGGGAATTGTGAACGCCTTGGGGATGTGGGCTCAAAGTTTTCATCAGATGTGTGAAATGTTTGGTCACTACTACTCAAATATCTTCCCTGCCCCCAATTAACCACTTCCTCCAGCCACACCCCACCTGCATCTAGTTAAGGTTCAGTTAATCCCATCAGGGATCAATTCACTGATTGGATTAGGACTCTTGCCATTCAATCATTTCTCTTCTGAACCTTCTTGCATTGTCTCCTACATGCGCTTTTGGGGGACGCCTCACATTCAAACCATAACACAGCTTTCTCCTCTTTCTGTCCTCCTCATTATCATCATTACTGAGAAAAGACGAGAGGGGAAATTCTTTCAATACTTAACTTTCATGCCAGAGTCTATTATTAAGAATGAAAAATTAACATAATCCTCTGTCTTAGCCCATTCCTGATGTTGTAACAAAATACCACAAACTGTTCAATTTATACGTAATAGAGATTTAATTCTCATAGATCTGGAGACTGGGACACCCAAGATCAAGGGGCTAGCAGGTTCAGTGACTGCTGAGGGCTCAGTCTCTCCCTCCAAGATGGCTCCTCTGATGGCTGACATGGCAGAAAGGAGAAAGGGTCTAGGGGTTCCTTCAAACTTCCTTGATAAGGTCTCTAATCTGGGATCTCAGATGACATCATCATTTCATAAAAACCCTACCTCTTCATACTATCACACTGATCATTAAGTTTGCACTTACTCAAATTCAAATTAGTGGGCTTGTTGGGAGGACATATGGAACTGGCAATTGTGCACTAGACCTTCCTCCCTCTCCTCTCTCTGCTCCATAGTAACTAAAGATCCTCCCTCCTTCCTTCACTTCCTTCCTTCCTTCATTCCTTCCTTCCTTCCCTTCCTTTCTTCCTTCCTCCCTTCCTCCTTCTCAAACCCCACAATAATGTGCACACCTTCATTGTGTCTTTATTTTGCTCTATCCTTGTAAATATCACTCAAGTGACTATTCTATTGAGAAAAACAATTTAAGCCTCCAAGTCCTTCACTCTATATTCTTTTAGAAGCCCTCATCTTTTTTTTTTCTCCTCCAATTATCCACATGTATCAAAAGGATTTGCATTTAAACACAAGATGAAAGTCAAAAGGAAGATTCCTAACTCCACTTGCCTTCCCTCAGTCCTTTTACCCTTTGGTTTCTAAGTAGCAGGCAACTCTCTTAACCACGCCATACCTCCTTTGTTTTCCATCAATGCATCATGGTGGATCACCATCCTGTCACTTGGCTACCTGGGGGAGTACATTCTCTCTCTGCTGTTTGGTAGGAACCTTGCCTGAGTGTGTCTCCTTGATTTTCTATGATTTTTGTCACTGTATAGTGATGATTTCTATTAAGAGTTGACTTTATGTGATCAAAAACTCTATCAGTGTCTACGCCCAGGAGTGTTGCACGTGTCTGATTTGTACGGAGGTATTCTACTCTTCAATACCATACTTTGCTTTCCAGCGGAAGGGATGCCATTGTTTGTCAACTCCCTCTGTTACGAGTTTTCTTATACATCTTTAGGTCTTCTCTCTCAGTCTCAGCATAGAAACAGTTGGCAAGTACTGTTTATTCGAAGAAAGAATATAATGAGTTATCAAGTCAGTCTTCCTCTAATCCTGTTATTTTTCTCTTCTTTGTTTTTCTCTTGCAAAACCACAATCATCTCCTAACTAGTCTGCCGCCTCCCATCTCATTTCCTCAAACAAATGCATGAACTGCTGTATGGAGAAGAGGAGACTTCAGCCTCAGATTATTCACCATTGTAAACAACTCCAGAATCTCAAATAACAAAGACATATTTCTTATACAAGCAAAAAAAAAAAAAAATCCCCATTTCCCTGCTCTTAAGGACTCTGTGGGTTGGACTCCGTTAGTGTACTTTTCAGTCTCTAAAACTATCTTTTCCTTTATTTCATTTTGGGTAGTTTCTATTTTATGTCTTTGAGTTCGTTAATCATTTTTCTTCAAAGGTGAATCTTTTGTTAATATCATCTAGTGTATTTTTATCTTGGTCATGATAGTTTTCATCTCTAGAAGTCTGATTTGGTTTTTTCTATACTTTCTGGCCTTGAGTTTGTCAGCATATGGAATGTAATTATAATAACTTTTAACATCTTTGTTAATTCTAATTTTCTCTCAGTTCTGGGTCAGTTTCAATTCTTATTCTCATCATTATGAATCATATTTTCCTGAATTTTTAAAATGCCTGATAATATTAGATTGGATGCTAGTCCTCCTTGTGAATTTTACCTCATTGGGTTCAGTATTTTTTTTTTAACGTAAGTCTTGTTGACCATTGTTCTGCAATGTAGTGAAGGTATTTGGAAAAAGTTTGATTCTTTCATTGCTTAATGTGCAGTGTCTTAAAAATGGTTGTTTCCAGGTCTTATGTTAAGATTTTATTTTGTTTTTAAGGATCAGAGCAGCAACTAGCCCAAGAATAATTACTCTCCATTATTGAGGCAAAAAGTTACTTGGTGTCCTGTGAGTCACATGATTTTCCAGCCTAGTTGGAGGAAGCTGGACCTATTACTGCTCTGTGGGAGCAGTGGGTGATATTCCCTCTCTTCTGAACTTTTCAATTGTTCTTTTGTTCAGCCTCACATAATTTCCTTAAAATACCTGTCCTCTGGCATTGATAACTGTGCTCAGTCCTCGAGGATGACCCTGCAAGTTTGTCTCTCTGGATGGTTCTCCTCTTCGATGCTCTGGCCAGTGAACTTTAGCCTCTTTGTATCCTTAGACCCTTCTCTCCACTTCCTCCACACAGGGACCCCACCTTGCTCACACTGCAGCTACCAGAAGCTCTTCAGGCACTCTGCAGGGCCACTTGTATATACATCACTCATTTGTACCTCTCAAGGATCACGTTCTTTCATTGCCTGATGTGCAGTGTCTTAAAAATGGTTGTTTCCAGTATTTTACTATTTTGTTACTTATTTCTTATTTTCTGATGGTTTCAGATGGAGAGTAAATTTGTCCCTTTTATTGCAGTTTGGCTAGAAATAGAAATACTAGAAAACAGAAATTTTGTTGCTTTGTCTTTTCTGACTATCATAACAGAATTCCATAGACAAGGTGGCATATAAACAACAGAAATTTATTTTTCACAGTCCTGGAATTCCAAGATGAAAAGTGCCAGTAGATTTAGTGTTTGTTGAGGGCCCACTTCCTATTTCATGGATTGTGCCTTCTGCTGTAACCTCACATGGTGGAGGGGTTGAGGGGCCTTTCTGGGATCCCTTTCATAAGGGCAATAATCCCATTCACGAAGCCTCCACCTTCATGGCTAATCATCTCCCCAAACCCCACCTCCTAATACCATCAAATTGGAGGTTGGGATTTCAGCATATGCATTTAGGGGTGTATGGATATAAATATTCAGTTTATAACATTGAGCTACGGATTATACAAGAAAAAATAGGCAACAGCTTTTTATGAGCTGATGTCAGTCATTTTTGCATTCTTATCTGAGTAGTTTAGCTTTTATAATTTTTGTCTATTTCTAACTAACTAGAAATTATTCAAGTAACTATAAATTATAGATATGTCAGTGAGATTGTGTTAAGATGCAAGTAACCACACCACAGTGCAAGTTAGCTTAGCTTGTGTAACTGGAGGTGGGAAGGCTGTTGGTTGGCATGATTCATCTTCTCAACAAGTTTCCTGCCTTCTCTTTTCTTAAACTCTCATCATATTATTGACTGTGCTTGGTTGTTGAAAGATAGCTGCAGACAATTCATGGGCTTTCTCTTTTGCTTCCAAAAAGAGAGCGTGGAGATTTTTTCCCCCCAGAAACCAGTAACAACTATCTTCTCCAATCTCATAAAATAAAATCATCTGTGTCCACCTCTGAAAAATAAAGTCCAAGCAATATGCTCATATGGATTCATTCAGATTCTGAGGAGGGTCAACTCCCCAGAAAGTCCTTGGGTACCCAAAAATATTAGGACCAAAGAATACTCAGGTCACTGTCAAATGGATGAAACTGGATAACACTGTGAGAAGCAAAATAAGCCAGACTTAGAAAGTCAAAGGCCAAATGTTTTCTCTCATATTTAGAAGCTAGGGAGAGAGAGAGAAAGAAAAAGAAATAAAAGAGGGGATCTCACAAAAATAAAAGGAGACTAATAGAATACAAGAAGGGAGTCAAGAAGGAGAAAGGAAGGGAGGTACTGAGGAATGAAGTCTACCAAATTATCCTATTGTCCATGTACAAATATACCACAATGAATCACACACACACACACACACATACATATAACTATCATGCACTAATTTAAAAATAGTAATAATATTAACTGAGGGGAAATCAGTAGAGTAGAGCAAGCCAAACAGGGGGAAGGTGGAGGGGAGGGAAAAGGAAGGTACTGGGGAATGAGACTGAGCAAACTGTTATGTGCATGTACAAATATAGCTTAATGAACCCCACTATTAAATACAATTATAATGCACCAATAAAAAATTTAACAAGAAAAGTCAGAGCAATGTGAGGAAGCCATGACAGTGTCCTCTTGGACAGGCATTGTGCTACTTGTAAACACTTTGGGGGGACAAATAGCACAACACAGCAGTGATCTCTTCATTCCTAATAAACGGAAAGCCAGATTTATTATAATTGTGATGGTTCTTTTAGACTCTGACTTTGGATATTTTAGAGACATCTGGATGTGTAAATTGGGATTTGTGTCAGATAAGTTAAACTAACAGGGTTATAAAGATTATCTCCAGATGAATCTGCAAAACAAATAGCATTAGAATGCTTCCACTTAACTGTGTCTCTATATCTCAGCACCAACGTTCCTTGTGGTTCTTGTCTGTGTACAGGAGTGTTTTACAGGCACAAAGGAGACAACGTAATGACAAAAAGTAAAGGTAACTGAAAGTTCTACAGTCATTAAAACCACCATGACAGCTGAGTGCACGTCTCAGTTAGTCTGAGTGAAAGCCTGAGTTAGGAGCTGGCCCCTCTGCCATGCAAAGGGTTAATAATTGAAAGCTCTCATCAGTTTTATTTTTTTTAAGTGGCAGGACATTTAAGTTCATAGTTTAGGTATTTATTAAAAAATAAAATAAAAAAAAAATAGACCTCAGTGCTATTACCATCATGAACACTTGGAATATAGTCCCAAGTACCCGGCTGAGAAGTGCTGGAAGAGATCATTTTCAGGGCTCACCATGTGCCAAGTGCTGTGCTGAACACTCCACAGGCAGCAAATGAATATATATCCTCACAGATGCCCTGTGAGGTGTCACTGCCATTATCTAATTTATAGAGAAAGAAACTGAGATGATGCACAAAACACAGAATTCCCTTGCCCCATGTTGCACATAGTCAGGGGTAAAGCTGGGATCTCCGCAGCTGCGATTCTGGCTGCAAATTATGTATAATTAACCATGTATTTCATACCTCTGTTAAGTGCTGAGGGAAAAAAAATTCTTATATAAACAATGACTTGTGGCTTCACAGATATAAATAAATCAATGCAAATGTCAGAATTTTAGCACAGGTGTCTAGATTTCACACCAAGCGCTAGCCTCCGGAAATATTATTGCAAATGCTATCACTTCTGAGGCTAGATCAGTGGTTCTGAATCCGAGGTAATTTTGCCCCTCAGAAGACACTGAGCAATGTCTGGAAATATTTTTGGTGATCAAAACCCAGGGGGAGTTGTTTGGGGGTGTTACTGGTCCCTAATGGATAGAGGCCTGTGGTGCACTGAACGTTTTACAGTGTACAAAACGTCCCCATGGAAAGGAATTGTCCAACACCAAAATGTCACTAGAGCTCAGGTTGAAAGATTCTGGGCTGAACTAAGTTAGAACTCATATGTATTCACTGAGATTCCCTCTCGGTGGAGATTACCCAGGGCCTTGGTAAATCCTTGTGACCTGAGTAGCAGTAATCCTGACCCTGAAGAATAGGTGGCACATTTCATTCCTTGTTTGGCGCACGAGCTGGTGTCTCAAGCTCCAGCTGTGGGGCTTGTTGCTCTTCATGGCTCGGGCTCCTAGCCCTCATGAGCTATGGGATAAGTTTAGACTGGGAAGAGCACTCTATCCTTAACTGTTCCAAGGCAAGTTATTCAAAGCATGCCTGGTTCTTTATCTGCCCTCAGTTAGGGTTCCATACAGTTCACTGCTTCTATTTCTGCCTGTCCTCTTGGCTAGATCCTTGTAGTCACAGCCACCCATTATCGAAATTCCCTGATGATTATCTGCAGCACACAAACCTACTTGGTGGAGTTGAGAGGCTCATGCTTCTGGGAGACTCTGTCCTCTGGGCAGGTTTCTCAAGTGCTTAGGAATGCATGGACACATGACCAAAGCAAGGCAGCGGGTGGGTCCTTCTGGTGTGGGTGCAGCGTCCCCCTGACACCTGTGGACTGTGGCAAGCAGGAGCGATAGCCTCGACACCATCATCTCAGCCATGCTCCAGGAATAGCCACGGTGTCTTGCAACGTGTGGTCTGGGCTCTTCACATCCAGAAACGACCCTTTCCCCCTCCTTCTGAGGGCACTGGAACTGCTAATCCTGTCTCTGACTCATAACCCAAGATAGCTTCCAAAGGGGTGAGGCTCCAGAGCCTGAGGGAGGGGCCCCAAATCCTGTTCCACCTGTTTCCTGCTCCAACAAATCCCTACACAGTTCATCTTTTTATCATTCCCTCCAATTCCACACGCAAGACTTCTCAAACACAGAGAAGTTAAATGATTTTCCTGAGGTGACACAACTCACACTGGAGATGGTCCATGTCTACATATTTTTGAATTCCTTATCCTTTGCCAGGTTATTTCCAAGAAGTTTCTGGACCTTACCAAGTACTAGGGAAGTCTAGTCAAATTCTCTAAGTGTCTAAGTCACAAGGATATGTCCCCAATAACAAGCCAAAATGGAGCTTCTAGTCATGAAAACTAAAATATCTGGAATCAAAAGCAGATGAGACACTGCAGAACAACAGACCAGTAAACCAAAAGAAATAGCAATTTAAAACTTTCTAAAATAAAATACAGACCAAAAAAAGATGATGGGATGAATTGAGAGCTCTAATGAGACAATATCAAGTAGCCTCTGAAAGAGGAGAGAAAGAGGAAGATAAGAAAAAAATTCTGAAGAAATAAACAATGAAACGATTTCCAAATTTGATGAAAACTATAAAACAATTTGATGAAAACTATAAACACACACATCTAAGAAGAGCAACAAACCCCACCAGAGAAAGGTTAAAAAGGAAACATGAAAGACAAATAGTCAAGTATCTGGAAAAGATGATAAAAATACATATTAAAACCAGCCAGAGAAGACACTTAAGTACAAAGGAAAAAATATGAGAATCTTTCTTGCTAGAAACTGTAAGATTTAAAAAAAACGGAAGAAAAATGATAAAAGAAAAAATCCCTGTTATCCTAGAATTTCTTGCTAAGAAAAAAAAATATCTGTCAGAAGGGAAATGGACTAAAAAGGAGTAGGAAGACATTGTGAAGTTGAAATGTTCAGTATCTTGATTTTGTTAGTGGAAATGCACATATGCACAGGCAATCATATTTTGTTTACTATAATTTAGGTTAATTTTGCATCAGTAATCCTAAAATTAATTCTAAAATTAATTCTAAAATTGCATCAGTAATTCTAAAAATTATCGATAAAAAGGAAAAATTAAAACTTTTTCAGATAAATAAAAGATGACAAATTCATGATCCATAACCTGTGCTATAAGACATGTTAAATGAAATTTTCCAGCCAGAAGGGAAATGATACCAGAAGGAAATTTGAAATTCGACAAAGGTGTTGGTAGCTTCAGAAGAATATGGTACTTCAGAAGAATATGCTATGTGTGACTGTTTAGAGAAAAATACATATTGTGATGTATTGTGATGCATGTGGCATAAATAAAAATAAATTGCAATGATAGTAGTAGAACAGAGGACAGACCAGAGAGAGGGAGTTTGCTGTCATAGGGTTCTTACATAAAATGGGAAATAACCATATGTAAAAATGCAATTATCATCATGCATTGTTTAGTGACTGGTTTATGTTCTGAGAAATGCATCCTTAGGAGATTTTATCCTTGTGTTGAACATCATGGAGTACACTTACGCAAACCTGGATGGTGTATGTCAGTCCCTTGACATGTCCTCTTGGTACAGTCAAGACACACAGTCAACACTAGGTGTGTGAGGCTGCTGCTAGTGTAACAGCATGCTGTGTTACTGTGACCTTTTTGTATATAAGTAGAAGAAATATACTCTAATATAACAATGAAAAGTCTACTGTAGTAAATAGCTAAACCAGTAGCATAGTCACTTATGATCATGCTTGTGTGTGCTATACTTTTATACTACTCACAGACAGTGCAATAAATTTGATTATACCAGCAACCCTACTAGCACACTAAGTTGCTTGGGCCTTGCTAAGTTGCTGAGGCTAACCTTGAAATTGTGATCCTCCTGCCTGAGCCTCCAGTGTCACCGAGATTATAGATATGCACTGAACTGGCCCTTGAAGATGGAATTGAGACTGGCAGAGAAGAAAGAAGTGGCCAGGCCAGGCAAGGAAAGCAAAAATAAGGGACAGCCTGGCTGGAGGGAGAGCTGTGGGCAGCAGCATGGACGATAATGACGGGAACATATATTGGACCCAGACAGAGGGGAGCTTTGAATGACAGATGTAATGGTTAGCTGCTTGTTTTTTCTTTCCTTTCTCACTCTTTCTTCTCATAATAGCCTTCCACCTCTGTCCATGTTGCTCCAGGGGACTCTGCCCACCACAGAGCCTACACCACCCTCTGTCCATAGTGACAGGTCCATCCACAGCCTAGGATGGCCCAAGCAGAGCCCTCCCTTTCAGGCTTTCAACTAGATACGGTATGACAGAGGACCGGTTCCCCCTTTTCTAATTATTAAACTTGAAGGATGACAGTTCAGAGCTGTCTCTAGCCCACTTCATGGAGAGGCGACAGAATTCACACATACTAGATGCAGAGATAAGAGAAGGAAAAGAGAGTCTTTGGTTTTCATTGTCTTCAGATCAGCCACACCTGTCTTTCCCCAGGCTGAAGGTGTGAGTAAACAAATGACTCTTTTTCCACTTTCTTGCTTAAGCTTGATCAATCCTCTTCCGCCCCTTTCCACCAAAGATTTGTGAATGGTACTCATTATCCCTGAAAGCCTGACTGTGTGAAAGAGCAGAAGGGAAGCAACCCCAGCCTTTTGCATGAGGTTTGTAAGTCTTTAGTTCCAGACTTTCACCTAGATGTAGGGGACACTCTTACTGATGGGGTGATGCCCTTGGTCCTTGAAACAAGAGGGATCTTTGAAGTCGTCTGGGCCCAGAGTGTGTTGTGGTGTGCAAACTGAATTTCCTGGAGCTGGAGGCTTCCACAGGAGTGCTAAGGGGCCTCCAGGGAACTCCTGATGCCCCTGCCGTAGATCTCAGGGCACGGGAATCCTCTGGGCAGAGTGTGTGACAACCTTGTGCTTATTTATGCTGTTGTCTGACATTTCACGCACCCTACAAGGAAACTGTTTCCTTATACAATAAAACCCCAGAAACCATCGTGGAACCAGCAGAGAAGAATGCTAGAAGGAGAGTCCTCCCCAAAGAAGAGGGGCTTCTGAACAAGAATTCAGAGTTCCCTGAGTTTCTTCTCTCACTTGGGATTTTCAGCCCAAGGGTACATCAGCTTCCACTTAAAACTCAGGCTCAACAGTGGGCAAAACTGTTTCCCTTGGTTCTTCAAAGCACAGCTGAGACAACCTGACATTTTCAAAAAGAATTTAACCAAATACTAGGGAAGAACAAAAAGGAAATAATAGCAGACGGTACAAATAGTGAGTTTCCAGGGCCCTGGTTTCTGATCCTAAGGTAACCAGACATCCGCTGGTCTTAAGGATGGTGAGATAATTTGGATTATTGTTCGGCAAATATCCATTCCCCACCCCTTCCCACTCACTGCTCGTGTGGATTGTACCTTCTCGTCCCGTTGGTGTGGAGCCAGGCCCTGTGATTTTCTTCGTCTAATGGAATGTTAATGGACATGATATGAACAGAGGCCTTGAATGCATTTATTTATGGGGCTTGACTTCTGTATTCCAGTGATGTGCCGTGAGAAGAACGTGCTTTGGGTACCACTTCCCTTTCCACCTGGACGCCACAGAGGGAAACCCAACCTGAAACCAAGATGGCCACTAGCTGGTCCACAGCCTGCAACTCAGCCCCCCAGGCAGCCAGCCCATCCTAGATGAGCTCAACGACAGAAAACCTGC